>NC_133586.1:37443413-38145913 GCF_964106895.1 Numenius arquata | reverse complement strand
GGAAACTGGGCAAATTTGGCCTTAAAGCCTTTCAGCCAAGGAGGATAAATAATGACAAAGAGGATGATGGACACGATGCCACGTTTGAGAGGAACAGACGGGAAGGTGCCTGGTTGCTGCAGCAACAAGGCCGGGCTTTTCAGAAAGATGGGTTTTTCCTTCTCTTTTCACCTGCCAATCTTCCCCCCACGTCAGCGCTCTGCCGCTGCGGGAGACGAGCGGTGACATTTACACTCCCACTAACAAGCTGGTTCGGTGATGGGCAGCTCCGCAGGAGAGCATCTGGTGTCACAGAGCAGAGAGGAGGGGAGGGTCCTCTCAAGCAGGGAGCATAATTTGGGACTTCTTATTATAAGCGTTATTAGGGCAAGAGCATCGATGGAAACAGCAGGCAAAGCCTCGGTGGGGCATGCAGAGTTTCCTACCCTTCGTGTGGGTCTGGTCCTGCAGCCGATGGGTGCAATGAGATGCTGCTCCCGCCCGGAGAACCTCTCTGCATGTCCTGCTGGGAGAGGGAAGGAAACAAAAGTGAAAAGAAAAAGGACAGGATGAGCAAGAAGTCAAGGGACACCACAGGAGCTATTTCACTCCTCAGCCTGGCTCATGATGGCAGGCTGTGCCATCAGCCGTGCCCCCACGGTTTGGCGTCCTCAGTGCCCTGCTGAAGCTGCCCGTGCCCTTGGCTCCTTGGGAGAAACCTCGTTATGGTGGCAGGGGTGAAACTCAGGCTGCTCTCTCCCTCCCGGCAGGTTGCTCAACGCTGTGCCTCACAGCACCTTCCTTTGCCTTCTGCATAAGGCAACATGCAGTGCACCCTAATTGTCCCAATAATAATAGTAATAGTAGTAATAACAGTAATAATAATAATAATATTAGTGCAAAGCAAATGCAAGAAAAATACAACAGCTCTGAAAATAATTTTGTGAAATAGTGGCTCAGGAAACTACGTTGGGTCATCTCCCATTTCTTACTGGTCAGTATGCTGCTGGCATTAGGAGGACAGTGGAAATTAAGAATGAGCAGCCTTTCCTGGCTGCCAGACTGCTCTGCCATTGCAGGCAGCTGAGGAGGTGCCCTGTTGGACCACGACTCCCAAACTGGGGGTGGAAATACAAGAATATCATGGCCAATAAAAGTTTAAATTTGTGTATTCCCATGCCCAGCATAGCCAAGGAAGACGGGTTTCCTAAGGATCTGTGGTTGCAAGTCAAAGATCCATGTGGAGTCATGCCTCGTACGGATTGCGCCAATACATTTATTTGAGTGAGAGCATTAATAGGTTTCCTCTTCTCTACAGTGTCACTACTTTTTTCACAAAGCTTGGGGGTCCCTGGTATCTTGGAGATCTCCACCCTTCTATCAAATGAAGCTGAAAGTATGGACTGAAAATTATTAGCAAGACACAAATATGCTGCTCCACCTCTTTCCCTGTCCCCATCCTTCCCTCTGAGTGCAGAGCATGTGCTAATCAGCCAATTTTCATTAAGAAACCAGGCTAAAAGATTGGGATGTCAGGGAGGGCAGCCCACCTCTGGTGTCTTTGTCCCTCCCTGAAGCTGGTGCAGCCCCTCCAGACTGAATTTGAAGAGGCAAAGGACCTGATGTGTTGTAACCCAGTTTCACGGAGTAATTGCTCCACTTTTCTAAATCTTCACTGAAAAACTCCCTACATTTTTCAGCTGGTGCTTAAAAGTATACCCAGTAATCTGCAGAGAAGAGATGACTGAACAAAGGTACAGTCAAGCCTGGGGGAAAAAGTGCATGAAGGCAGATTATAAAAGACCACATAAATAATCCTTCAAATATGGAAACAGTAGAAATTAGGAGGTTATTTGCAGAAATCTCTCATTACAGAGAGCACACAGGAGGCATCCGCAAGATTACAAACTGACCAGTGTATGAAGGTTATAGAAGGGAGAAACCAAACCTGTCCACCAGCAGCGACCGTCACATCTGCCGCGGTGTAATGTGCGCGGTGACAGCGGCGAATCTCTTAGCAGTGATGTCAATCGGCGAGGCATGGAAAATGAGATCACTTGTGGAGTTTTTTCCCAGTGACCAAAACTCTGCAGGGGTGACCCCTGTCCAAACCTCAGCATCTTTCAGCAGAGGGTTCAGGATGGAAAGTTGCTCCCCACGGCACTGGAGCCTGCGGCGAGAGCTCCAGCTGAGCAGAAGATGAGCGGCTCACACGGCCAGTGGGGCCAGATGAAGGAGCAGTAGAAAAAAACCATTCTTTAAGTATTCTTGACTGGAATAATCTTTTCTTCCTATTAAAAAAAAAAAAAGTTATCTTCTGTAACACAAGGAGTTTTTTAATTTTGAAAACTGAAATGTTTTCATGCTTTGTGGCTTAACTTTTTTGCCATCAAACCCTAATACTGCAAAAGACAAAATTCTTTTGCAAAACGTACTTGCCTGAAAGACAGTGCTGGTGCCAGGCAGACTGCTCTTGAATCAAAACCTTCTGTGCTTGTGTTGGTGTTTGGTTTTGGACCTTTTCAACATTGCTTCAATATAGTTTTTTGCTTCCTGAGTCCTTGCCCTTCCTGAAAAGTGAGGGTTCCTTATTGTAAAACCTGCCAAGCACAGCAAGTGAATCAACTGTCCTACAAGGGCAAGGAACAAGCTGTGCCACCCACCGGTCCACGTACCCATGGAGTAGCAGGGAACACCAAGAACCGTGCAGAGGCTTCGTTCCCAACTGCAGACACTTCTACAGGCATAAATATTATTCCTCATCTGTGTGGCTGCATCTCAAATGATCCATATGCAATTTTCCTCCCACATCCAGGGCATGGGACTGTCAATGCTGGTCAGACCCTGGTCGCTCCAACAGATTTGCACTGACCTGTTGGTCTTGTCCTGTGGAATCTGGACCACTAAATAGGTATTGAGTCAACATTGCAGAGCAGCGACAAGAACGGAGCAGGGGACCTCAGTCTGGTTGCTATAGAGAAAACATGTATAGAGAAAACAGGAGCCTGACACATGGATCTGAGCCAATCTTTTGGGTCCTGCTGCTGCCCAGATTATCCCAACGCCCCAACTCCACCTGGTCAGCCTGGAGGAGAAGGTTTTGAGAGCTGCACTCTGTGACATCGGGGTTAGATGTGGGGACTTGGTTTCCCTAGCAGTGAAATGAGTCTTTCTGAGACTCGCCTCTTCCCCAGAGAGCCATGACGATTCATTAGGCAATTGTAAAATCAGAATGTAGCTACTGACTGTGAGTTGCGGTCCATTAATAGCCCTATTTATTGCCAACCAAATAATTAGCTTAGACATGCATGAATGGGTCTTGATTGCATATGAAATAACTGTCTTATTACACAGAAATCAAATGATTTTCTGAGGACAGCTCAGGTGTCACCTCAACCTCAGTATTGAAGAGGAAAAGGAAAAAAAAAAAAAAAACTCCAGCCATTTCGATGTGTTGCTCAGCAACAGAATTTGCGGGGGAAACAATCTAGGAATGAAGGAATGTGCATTTCCAAGAGAACGGGTTATTTCAGGCGAGACATCAGGGACAAGCAAATGTCAAAGAGGCGGAGAACTTTTTTTTTTTTCTCCTTTAATCAATAATTTACACTAGGCATTTTGGGTAAAATAAGCATTTAAGTTAGCTGATTGAAAAACGGAGATCCCAAACCTTTACAAAGAGTCACATTGCTGAAGGAACGTTTATTTGTTTGTTTGAGGGAAACATTAGATTTACTAGACACTGAATTAAAAATTGAAAATGCTCTTAGAAATGTCACCTGTTCATGTAAAGAGGGAGATGATGTAATGCCAACATTGCTATATTGTGAAGCATCCTTCCTGGAGCAATCTCATATTAATTTTATTGTTCTCCTTCCCACATGCCCTCCCCTCCCTCCCTTCTCCTTTCTCTTCTAGGACAAGACAAGCGCGCTGAGTCTCAGCAATGTGGCGGGGGTTTTCTATATCCTCATCGGTGGGCTCGGACTAGCCATGCTGGTTGCCTTAATCGAGTTTTGTTACAAGTCCAGAAGTGAATCAAAGCGGATGAAGGTGGCAACCCATTCCCCGGCCTTTCACACCTTCTCTCTGATCCTACCCCGGCTCCAAAGCTGCCTTCAGAGACGGATGCATCCCAGATCATGGGTGGAAAGCCAAGACATAGGGACAACGAAGTGACCGTGTCACTTGGCTTGCTAGAAAGGAATAGGAGCATCAGAGGAAGCTAAAAGAGGGTCAAGTGGGCCGTAGTGGGGAGCTGATGCAAGATCAGACCTGTGGCATAATGCTAGTTCAAAATCCAGACACAGAGCAAAATCATAACACAGACCATAACAGGAAGACATTGCCATTCCTTAAAATTAATAAAAGCAGACTATGGCAATGTGTGTGCAGCGGGGATGAAGGGGTTGGTGTGATACAGCCGGTACTGCAACATGAAAAAAATCCCCGAACCCAAGCAGTTAATAGCAAGATGAAACTGGGGTAGCACAGTAATGAATCAGATCCTGTTGTTCCCTTTGCTGGCACCCTGCTGGCACCTTTTGCAGGCTGGCAACAGTGATATACACTCAGAGCTTTGTCGCCCTGGAACGGATGATGTGGGTCTCCAAATTCAGAATTATGGGTCGTCTTAGAGAGAAATTGGCTTCTAATGTCTCCTGTAATGTTGGGGTTTTTTCACCACCCTGTCATGGTCTTGCAGAAGTGTACTTCCTATGACCCAGGAGATTTGTTTCAGCTCTAAATTGTCATCTGCCTAAATTTCAGTGTCATATCAAGAGTGGATTAGATTTCAGATCTTTGGGGATACACATTTAATGCATCATCTGCGGAACAAGTACATCCTGACTCAGATGACTAGCAGACGCAATCCCTTATACAGACACCATTGTGTCCAAGGGCGCAGTGGGATCTGTGCTGTAAGAGTAATACATCCCCTTTCTTCCTCATCTTGACCTCTCCCGTGAGCATGGAAGTTGATATGAGTAAATGAAGTATGCAGTGAGTTTCATAAAATTTAGAGCGATTTTCACTTCCCTGAGCACTGAAACTTACCCAGAATCAAAAGGAAAATAAGCAATTGTTTCTTTGGGTTTTATGTCACCATTTCACAACATGCTTAATGTTTTATCAGCAATAATAACATTTCTAATTCACTGAAAATGTGCAACAGCTCTTTTCCCGTTGAGGTTCGGAAAATTCTACAGGCAATGAGAGGTACATTGAGCACAGGGGTAAGATAATGTGAGCAATTAATGTCCCTGAATATACAAAAATTAAATTATAATTGCTGTCTACACTGCAAAGCTAGGTATGTCACAAATACGCTGTGAAACAGTGTGAGAATGCAATAGCTCCATAGTTTTAGTCTTAAGGAGACTGCTTAGTCTTTAGGTTTAAGGAGACTAAGGCCTCCTGTGTTACTTGAAATGTCCCAGTAGTTCAGTCAGTGTTAGCTTGCAGTGCTCTTGCCAGATTAAAACCAGCCTCTATGGGAAGGAATCGTTGCTCGCAATGTTAACATCTGGTCTAAACTTGTCCCTTTGGCTGGCTCCCACCAGCAGCAGCTGCCTCACAGAGCCACTCAGCAGAGCCCAGGCAAGTGCCCTGAAAGATGGGCCAGATCCCCCTCTAAACCCAACCTCTGTTCAGTAAGTCCCTGCAGACCCCCTTGGCGAGCGGCTGGTCCCACCAGCACAGGAGGCAGCTCCCTGCCAGGCAAGGCACTAAGTTGCCTGTTTCTGAATAACTATTCCAGGTTTATCTGTTCTGGATAATTCTTCACCTGGATATCCCAGTCCAGAAAGGATGATGATGCCCTTAGAGATAGCTTCAACATCAAGAAATCAAATTGATTTCATCTTTTAGTTTAATTGTCCTAAACAGGTGGTTTCCTTAGATCTCTGAAAACAAATGTTTTGGGTGGTATCTGGAACAGGAAGATGAGATTTGGTTTCCTGAATTAGGTTTGCATTTCCTGGTTACCTCAGTCGTCGCTGTAGACAACAACATAGGCACATACTCAACTTCTCACATGAGGAAAGTTAAACATATGCTTGCAGTGAGTCAGAGTCCACCATACATAACAGTACTGGAGTAGTAATAGCATATTCTATGATATCTATGGGGGAAGTGTGTATAATACCTCTGCTCAGATCCAGGATGACTGTTCTTATGTTGTAGAGTTTGAATAGTTTTTGCATATGGCACATATGTTTTACACCCCAAAAAACTGCTGAAACATTTAATTTTGAATGTAGAAGAGGTGCGAATTAACGGAGCAGATGCAGTAGGGACATGCAGAAAGTGAGAGTCTGAACGGAGACAAGGAGGGAGAGAACAGTGACAGAAAGACAACACTGTTTTATATTGTAATTTCTCCAACATTGCTAAGGACAGGGGGAGACCCCCCTGTCTTTCCTAAAAAGGGTTTTTGTTTAATCCCACAGCAATCAATCAACGAAGCCATACGGACATCAACCCTTCCCAGGCCAGCTGCAGCAGGAGGCAGTGGAGAAAACGGACGTGTGGTCAGCCACGATTTCCCCAAATCCATGCAGACGATCCCGTGCATGAGTCACAGCACCGGCATGTCCCTGGGAGCTACGGGATTATAATTGGCCTTTTGACCCATTGCCTGGGTGAGAGCAGGGGCAGCCCAACTCCACCCCCTCCAGAGCCAAAACCAAACCCAACACCAACAAGACAAACGACGATGACAGAAGGGACAATTGGATGGATCTTCTCAAGGAAATCAAATCTATTTCCCTTTTTATTTGCAAACAGATCCACCGGCAGGAGAACAGAAACAGGTCTGTACTGCAATAAGGAGAGTGTAATGGGATTTAACAGACTCGTGAACCGTCCCTGATCAAAGAACCACTGGAACACTAATGAGGACTATGCCATTTTGTTTTAACTTGGTTGTTAATAAGTCTTAGTGTGTGCAATATATATATTTTTTCTTACTAATTCCTGTGGTGTCAGGGTAACATCAGCCCTTTCCCCCTTCCCTGCTCAGTCCTTCAATCTGGTTTAGTTTGGGATGCAAACCATAATGTCTGAGCTACTAACAGCAAAAAAGAACATCCAATAAATGGCAAGCTGAACTCCCTGCAGGGCGTCAGCACTGACGCCTTTTGTCCATCGTGATTCTGCCTTCTGTTGTTCTGTTGTGAACTCAGGCTGGGGAGTTACTGCAACGAGGCAGACAGAGCTGCAAACGGCTCTCCCTGCAACAGGAAGGACTTGATGCGAGAAAGAACCCGAACAAAAACACAAGGCTGTTTTAGAGGGGCAAAGTCATGAGTGAGTTTGGAAACCCCAGGTAACCTGAGGACAAAGTGACAATTCTTCCAGAGATGATGAGTGGCGGTTCAAGAGAAGAATCATGGGCCTGGAGTGGAGAGTGTCATGCGTGGCAGACTGGAGCAGATGGTTGGTCTAAGATCATGGTCGGCTGCTGTTTTCTACTGAAGAGGGAAAGTAAATGCCGCATTCCCCTCACATGCAACTCTCCTGCCTAGGTTATTGGGTTATTGGGGGCTAATAAGCAATTGTGAACCATTTCTTCATTGCTTAGCTTCTGTGTGTGCTCCCTTTTTGGTGGTCACATAAGGGAACCACCTTGAGCCGGGAATAGACCATCTCAAGACATCCAGTTCTAGATGGCTGCCTATTAACCAGTAAAACATGCTAGAAGTCATGGGGCTGCAATGGGAATATCCCTGCCTTTTTGCTCTGAAATCCCTTTATGGCCATTTTTCTAATTAAGAGGGACTTTTTGTAGATAGTTGGCCAGAATAGCTTCCTGGAAAGAACTGTTGAAGCAAACCAAGGAGGAGACCCTACAAGAGCTTCATTCAAGCATCCGTGACATTCAACAGCATCAGGACTGGTCAAATTTGGCCTTCCCGTCAAGTTGTGGCCTGTCTGGGTACAAAGCCAAAAGTAGCAGATTCCCACTCATGTATCCTTAGGGAGAGGGAAGCATCCACAAGCCAGGAGAGCAGGTTGCTGACCCCAAACTTGGTATTGCAGAAACCCACGCTGCCAGACGGGCAGCTGGGAGTCCAACCACAGGTGTGGAGATCAAAGGGGCAAGGATGTTTTTCCAGAACTGCACAAAAGGTTCATTCTGTGAATCACTGGCATGGACAGACAAATGCTTCCCACCATGGTGGGCCTGAGACACCTCCCCAGAAATGAAGGATTCTCAGGGGAGCATCTGGAGAGAGAGAAAATCTGTGGGGCAGGGACCACAGTGAACCCACTTAGCCTTGTCCCATCTCACAGGTCCATCACTGATGGCAAATAAAGTTCAAAGCTTCTCACAGGACCCAGCAAATATCTGTCCGGGGACTGAACTGCTGTTGGAGTGTTCTGAGCTGCTTTTCCTCTTTTTTTTTTTTTTCTTTTTTATATTTTTTTTTTCCTGCAACGTAGCAAGAGAGGAGCAAGAAGAAGGGAAGCAGGTGAACAGAAAGTGATGCAGGCGAATGAGTGGCACAGGTATATGAGGAGGATCTGTCTATCTAGCTGTCCATAAGTACAGCTGGAAGCTGTCTGAACACCAGTTTCCATTAGTGTACGGACGTAAAGAGCAATACGTCAACCACCTTTAACACCAGCCTGGTCTGAAGTATCTGTTCCATTTACCCACTTGTCATGCAACACTTTGGAGACCAGCAAGTCAGAGTCAAGGTCCTAAGCTCGGGCACAGCATGTCTTGTGCCAATGTGTTTTCCTCTCTCCACCACTGGAAACCCTTGTGATCCTCATCTCTCATCAGCGAACATGAACTCTGTTATCAGCCACTCCAAACACCTCTTCAGGTCACTTTGTGTTGGTTATCATTATTTTTAATCCCCTTTTCTTCATTTTAACTTCAGTTCTGTGTAAGTCCTAGCTCAGTGGAGGCACCTCACAAGCTAGCCTGTTTCCGTGCCCAGAGCCCTCGGATGCACCTCCTGACCCAGCTCTTGTCGCATCCTGGACCTTGCCACGGCAGTGGACCACTGGGTGCTGTGGTGGGAGCAGGCTGCCGAGACCCATCGGTGCCCCGTCCTCCTCCAAAGACAGGACTACGTGGCAGCAGGTCACGGGGAGCCCGGCCGGGCAGCTAGACGGTCTCATGAGAAGCAGCGCGTCTGTGGTAGGACTGGCCACCTGTGACATGAAGATGTGAGATGCAGTTTTCAAAGGCTTTTGATCAGTGGAGGGGTTAAAAAAAAAAAAGGATGAATAGGACAAAAGCGTGGCAAATGTTAACTTGTAATATGTATTTTTACTACACTTTTCTTAAAAATAGAGTAATGGTAAAACTCTTAAAGACATTGACATTTTTTCTCAACAGGAATCCATATTTAACAGTTTTGGCTTTCATTAAATTTTGCTCTTTGGTACCTGGATCTTTTATTTAACAGATATATTTGTTTTAACTCTCTTTTGTTTTTTATTTCTTTTTTTCTTCTTTTGGCAGTACTGCAAAGGATTTTGCTTTATCAAATGCAACAGTGTTTTTCTTTTCACATTCTCTTTTTTTTCAAGGAATATTTTTATTGGTAATTATTATTTACACAAAAACGAAATTATCAGCTGGAATTTCAGCACCAAGGATCCATGATCCATTTTTCATACCTGTCCATGCCGTTTTGTGCCAGTGCTGGATGTGTGGAAATGAAAATGATGTTACCCCTCAGGCAATATTACCCAACCTGAATCAAACGAGATTTCCTTGATTATTGCTGTGTCTGAATTGTGAACAGCAGCCAAATAAACTGCTTCAGGTTGAAATTGGGAATCTATCTAATATTTACCCAAGAGTTAGGAAACTAAACTTTCATTGGGTTCAAAGTTAATGATTTTGCATCCTTTAGAGTTTTGTGGGGTTATTCTTTGAGGAGGGCCGTTAGAGGATTTTAGCTTGTTTTTACAGAGAGATAAGACGCGGTCAGCTCAGACATAATTCGAACCAGCACTGGTCCAAAAATCCTCACCAGGATCAGCTTTCCTAGCAGCTCCCATGCTGTTTCAGAGGCTTGGACATTTAAGATGTTTCTCACTCAGTTTTCACACAATTATCCTGGTAAATTCCTCATCCAAAAGTGTGTTGAAAGGGGAAAGAGAATAGATTTAAAAGGCCTTGTACATTTATGCAGATGCTGACAGCTGCTGAGGTCAACTGTAATCATTAATGTCATACTCTTATGTAGCGCTTGGTGTTACGGGTCTGGAAGGACTTCCCTTCCCCATATAGTCATTCCCATTTATCGACTGGGGAAGCTGACACACAAAAATACCTTGGACCAGGCGTCCCAGCTCAGCCCACAGGGCCATGGTAATACATTCAAGGTCTCCAACATTCACAAGGGATGTTTTTACCTGCTGGTAAGTTTTAAAGATAGAGTCACCGAGGGGCAGAATTAATACAATTTGAAAGGGGCTGTGAACCCTCAGGCTTCAAAGCACAAGAGACTCCCAGTCCATGGAGCCTCAAGCAGAGGTTTCCCATGGGCAGGCTATGCTGGATCAGCCCATTTTGGTCTTCCACAATTGCTTAGGCATCCAGTACTGTACTGTGGGCTTGGATCCTGTCTCAAAACACTCTTCTTGCTCAGTGGTTCACGGTTGGTTCCCAGGGAGGTTGCAGAAATGCACAAGAAACGTTCCTTTATATCTTGGCATAAACAGGACAAAATTCCCTCCTAGTGGCAAAAGCAAGTATTCCTTGTAAGAAAAACTCCAGCAAGAATCCAAAACCATCTTCAGCAGTTATTGAAGCAAAAAAACACTGAACCTTGAAATGCAGCAGGTGAGGAACAGATACATCACCCAGTCCATCCCTTTGCTATGGGATGGTAACTGGTATCACGACACAAAGCTGGAATGCTCCAAAAAGAGCTTGTTAGTCCATGTGCCTACCTGCCATCAAATGCAAGGAGAACTTACTCATATAAACTCAGTGAAGGAACAAGGCAGGGACGCATCGATGTTTGCTGTAACCCAGTGGTTGCCAACCACTAACCTGCTCAGTTCCAGCAACTCAGCCACATGCCTACATCAAAAGTTTTGGGAGACATGGGGAAGTTTTCACTGTGAACACAGGTTAATGCTCAGTTTTTAATGACGTGGTCAGTCACCCAAATGTCACGCATCACAGAATCACAGAATCACAGAATCTTCATGGTTGGAAGGGACCTTTGAGATCATCGAGTCCAACCAACAAAAAAAAAAAAAAAAAAACCACAAAAAACCACACCCACCACACCCACCCACAAACAGACAACCCAACAATCTCGGGCACTAGAGCATGCCCTGAAGTGCCATGTCTACACGTTCCTTAAATACCTCCAGGGATGGTGACTCCACCACCTCCCTGGGCAGGCTGTTCCAGTGCCTGACCACTCTCTCAGTAAAGTAATTCTTCCTAATATCTAATCTAATCCTCCCCTGTCGCAACTTCAAACCATTTCCCCTGGTCCTGTCATTATTCCCTTGGGAGAAGAGGCCAACACCCACCTCTCTACAACCTCCTTTCAGGTAGTTGTAGAGGGCAATGAGGTCTCTGAGGACATGACTCTGGGTCACAAAGAGAACATTTTTGTGCACGTTTCTGACATGCCAGTCCACTACAGAGGTCCATGCCAGTGCTTAGACGACCCATCACAGTGGTGTGCAGTACCCTTAGGACACTGCTGGTACTCTTCACTGCCATGGCATGAGAAATAACAGCACAGATTGGGGCTTAGCGAGTGGGGGTTGCTTTGGAACACCACCTTGGAGAATGAAGGAGATGGGTTCAGGCCCTTCCCACCAGCAAAGGTACCAGATTAACCCCTGCTGACCTCTGTTAAACACAGATTCCTTGGCTGCCTTCATGTTACCTATGGGCACAAATCAATTTGTCAGCCACCAGTGCCGGTTTTGTGTCTTGGCAGCCCACTGCTGGCTGAAGCCCCTATGCTTACATCTCCGCTACCCAGTTAATTAACAGAAAGAGGGATATCACTGTGCCATGCACAGCTGCCCACCAGCCCACCGAACCGCAGGGCTTTTGGGGCAAAATCCACATGTATATCCCAGCTGAAAAGATGCCAGACAGTGCCAGAAAAAACTGCTTGGGCTCCGTGTTGCTCCAGCTTCACTACAAAGATGACACCCCTCCCAGCTGCTCTGTTCTTTTCAGTGCACTTGATCCTGATAGTTTGAGTATATGAGGGATTAATTTAGTGTGCAAGGACCTGGAAAATGTTCTCCTAGGCATGGAGGGGTAGCTCAAGACTGATCTCTCCATCAAAATCCTGACCATTCCCACTCTGGGATTCTCCACTCAGCCCTAACCTGCATCATCACCTCCCATTTCCCTTCTGTCCATCCCTATCTCTCCTTCATCTGTACATCAATCCCACCAGCAGCTCTACCAGCTACTCCTCTGCAGGACCTGGAATAGGCTCTGGGTATGTACACAGTGGTTGTCTTATTGCAGAGAAGTCTATATTACCATATACCTTCAGAAAGCAAATGAACTCATCTTCCTTTGGGATGGGGCAGAGATGTGAATCCAGCTCCGCACTGGGCAGAAGTGATCCCATAACCCATCACACTGTACTTGGGCAGCAAGGAGCCCAAGAACACCCTGCAAATGGGGTGTTACATGGAGCCACAGTCTTGCAAAGTGCTGAGTTATCTGGCTGTTCCCAGAGCACTTGGACTAATCTCCCTGTTGCTGGTGCGCACTGGTCCTGAGGAGGCGTCGCTGCCTGGCTGCCAGGAGGTACTCCTGGCTCGGGATGGGGAGAAGCAGAGTGCTGGGCATCATCTCCACTGAGCTGGCATCCGAGTGAACTCACCTGCCAGGTGTGTGCAAGGGGAGAGCTGTCTCTAGAGCAGTGAAACACAATAATCTTCACCCCCAGAAGTGTAATTAGCCAAATGTTGCACATCCCTTTGTCATGCACTAATTATATAGTGCGTACACACATGCACATGCATACACAGATATTAAGAGATGCCTTTGACAGCCCAAATTAGTTGCCAAGGTACCTTTTTGTTCCTAAGGATCAATATGGTATAATGTAACAGCCACAAAGTGTGTTCATTACTCTGCAGGGCTGGTTTAACATGCTCTCTGGATCCCTTTGGCAGTAATTCCTCCTCTGTTTGAGCTGGCATCAAAATTAATGGCATGTCGTGTTCTATAAGTCCTGACTTTTTAGATGAAAGGTACATGGTGTTGTTCGCATCAGTATTACAGTGTAATAAATCAGTGCTTTCCCATTGGAAGGATTTTAGACGATTTCACAACTTGCTCTCAGGAACTCAAAAGGCAACCTGTTTGCCAGGCCATGGGTGGGCCAATAAAGAAAAAACTAGCCATAAAAACAGAAAGAGGAGGGGGAATAAAACCCATTTCATTGCAGTATTGTTACCTGCTTTGTGTAGGACGCTGGAGCCAGGGCAGCAGTGTCAAAGATTGCTCAGGCCCCATCGCACAAGGTGGTGCACAGCTCAAGGGAGCATATTCCCTGCACCAAGGAGGTTATGGACAAAACCGACGGAGACTGGGAGGGGGAACGCAGCCTGATTTCACTTGACCAAATAGGAGCAGAGACAAAAGTAGGGTTCGCCTTCTGATTGCCAGATCCTAGAACAAACTGCTCCCAACTTGCAGAAAAGCAGCAGGAAAGGGGAAGGGGAGCGAAGACTGAGCCAAGCCAGAGCACCCAATAACCACCCAAAAGGTGCCCAGCTTCTTGTCCCAGCTTCTTTGGTAGCTGCTGCCCAGAGTGCAGTTCACTTACTTAATGACATCTTTACCAAGTAAAACTTAAATTTCCCTGCTCCCAGGAGCTCATGTGCAAGATGGGAAGAGTCTGAACTTGAAAGGGGAGCCATTTTGTTGCCTCAGATTAGCTCAAACTGTGTGACAAGCTTTCCTCACTTCAAAACCAATGTTGTTAACCTTGGAATCTGCATTATTAATATTTCAACATGAGTCCCATCAGGAGCTGCCGAAAGAGCTCTCCTGGACTCGTGACAGCTCGTCCCGTTTGATTCTAATCATATATGAATGCATGAGTTAAGAAGACATCATTAAAAGTACATTAAGTTTAATTATGCTAGCAGCCACAGACAGTGGGAGCATCAGCTTAATGCAGAATGCATAATTAGATCAGACCTAATCCATTAGATTCATATTTGTTAAAGAAAATGCTCCTCGTCTATAAGCATCACTACAAAGTGATCCACAGGGTTTGGAGGAACGGTACCGTTTTCTGGGGGCTGCTGCCCTCCCGCCTCCTCTCCCTTCCTCCCTGCCCATCACCTCTGTGCGCGCTGCTGAGCCCTCACTCAGCTCGTTGCACATCCAGTTTAATAAAAGCACACAGAAAAACAGAGCAAGAAGATCCTCCGCCCTGGCAGCTAAGCCCTGGGGAGGTGCTGTGGTGGTTTAAGCAGTTACGGACCCAGATCTCCTTTGCAAGGAAGGAGCTGGCACCACCAGAGTGGTCTGTAGATGCAGGAGCGCACCCAGTCCCAGGTGGATGGAGGGCTTCACAACCCAGTTAGACCAGTGCAGCCGTGCTTGGAGATGGAAACAGGTGGTTCCAAGGTGGCTGATGCCCTTTCACAGACTCCAGCCACTGTTGCCTGCAGAGTGAGTTGGGACAACTTTCCAAACAAAACAAAAAAAAAAGACAAAAAAAACCCAAAATAATGAAAGCAAAGGTGTGTCATCTCCTTCCAGGGCTGGCCCAGCTCTCTCCACTAACACCAGGAGGGCAGTAGCAGGGGCCTGCGGCTGCAGCAGTAGGAAAAGTGGCACGTCCCTTTTCCCAGCAGCACGTCATTACAAACCACCCACTGCATGGCTCTGCTAGGCCACGGCGTTGGAGGGAAACCACCACCACCGGTGGGCTTGAGGTAAGCCCCGAGATGAGCAGCTGTAGGTTGTCACCCCCATCTTCACCCCACAGAAGGTTCACGGGGATAACTGGTACCAGTAACCCATCATGCCCTGAAGCAGCATCACGGCAGTAGGGAAGGTAAAACCGCCAGCACCTGAGACCCGCAGGTAATCAGGTTGTTGTGGCTTGGTGCTCCTCAGCTGGGATACAGGGCATCCTGTAGCCATGTCCTTGTCCCATGGAGCAATTTCAGCATCATCTCCCAGCCCAGATGATGACAGCGGAATGAATGTAACTAATTTCCCAGCTTCTGGGGACAGTCCCAGAGGTGATGCACCTCACTGGCATGCTGGCTAAACCACAGAGTGCCCATGGCTCCACGTGCTCACTGCCATCCTCCTTGCTACGGAGAGGGGTGAATTCACTCTGAGCTCATCGCCCAGCAGACTATCTCAGCTCGGTGCTGGCCATGGAGAGGTTCTGTGCAAAGCTGAGGTCCCAATCCTGCTCAGTTGCGGTTCAGGAGGGAACCCGAGAGCCCTGCGCTCGCTGGCACTCATCACAGGCAGGAGACACTTATGCTTAACAGCCCAACTGAGCCCTCTAACAGCTGCCTAAGTGCTGAATATTATTGCTATTAAAATATAAGGGCCTCTTGCTGCCTCTCCTCCGTGGAGCTGGGTAAGGCCTGTGATTGGGAAGCCACGGAGGCACAACCCCACAGGCAGGATTAAAACCTTTCTGAAGGTACCTTTCACAGCCAAGGGCCAGCTCCAAATGGACCACAATTACTGGTTAGACAAAAACTGAGATTTCCAGGAGGTTTTCTGAATAAAGCATCTGCTTGCTTATGTTTGGGGAGGGTTTTTTGCTTTGGTTTGGTTTTTTCTTTTTTTTTTCTTTTGAGAGAGAAAATCCCTACCAGTCAGCCCATTTTATCCATATTTCACCCTTGTCACCTTCACCCCATCTCCTCCATAGGCAAGGGTGACACAGGCAGTTAGAGTGTGTCACGGGGTCCAGGAAGGGATGGGATGGGGGTCAGCAGCCCATGGGGAGGTTTCTGTCCCCCATTTTGCAATGCTGTGGGACACCAGTGCCATCTGCCCACAGGGTCTTGGAAAGGGGGTTGGAGGACCCCATGACTGTTTACTTGCCACAGAGGTGGTTTCCACGTTCTCTGTTTTTCAGGGTTTTTAACTGACAATGGTCATCAACATTTCGAATTTGAATCTAATAAACATGGGGAAAGACCGGCTAAAGGCTGCTGTGATTTTCTTTCCCATTTTTGTGCTGAAGCGTGTCTGTTTGCCAGTAGCCATCATAAACCAGAGTCCTGGTTCAGCGGGAAAGTACGAGGAGACAGGTAAAGACTTGGGAAAACTTTCTTCCTCTAAGGAAACAGCTGATTTATAGTGAACTGCATGTATGCTTAGCTGCTGATGTACTTTTTGGGCTGAGGGATGTTTGTGGAGATATTTGGAAACTAACCTCATAAGGCCTTTAGAGAAAGCATTCATCATTCGGAATGGGCAGCAATTGATACGTTCAAAGTCAGCACCACATTAATTCGTGTTTGCACACGTGTGCATCTGGGTGTCATTTAAAAATAAATCATCAAACCCCCAAAAAATCAAAGATGAGCACAAAGAGCAGTTCTTTGGAGAAAGAAATGTCAGGACCTTTATATCCTCGCCATCAATTCCCTTCACTGTGATGATCGATACGGCAAGATGAAAGGGCAACCCCTGGGGCTGTTAATTGTTCTTTCCAAAGGAAAACAGCTGAACTATTAGGACTGCAATCATTGAGCGCTCAAAGGGAAATCTAAGTTAACCCCTCCGTGGCCAGTTTGCCCCAGGCCAACCACAGGCATCCCTTGTGGGAGGTGGGTAATAGCTGCAACCCTGGCAGCCACAAGCCATCTATTCCCAGGGACTCATAAGCAAGTTTTAGGCTCCAACAACCCCCTCTAAGACCTCATTAGACATCTGCCAGAATTCAGCAAGACGTCAAGTATCTCTATCTACACTGCAGTGTATTTTGACAGGATCCTGACACAGCGACACGACCACAGTGTGAGCGGCTTTTAGGTTTCATTTGAAGAAGTGTTTTCACTCTGGTGTAAGAGAAATCTACCCACCCCTCACAGACCATATGCCATCTTTTTAGTATATTTGCTGATTATCCAAAAAGCACTAAGAGAGGCTGAACACTGCCCCAGTGACTCCCAGATCCTCTTTTACAGTAATTGGGACAGAAAGGGCTGCAAAGTCCCTTTCTGAACAAACTGAGGCACAGAAACATTTCCATGGGATTGGCGCTACACAAGAAGCTCAGGCAGAGGGACAGGTCAGTGCCCAGTCTCCTGGCTCTCAGACGGCTCCCCTCTTCTACAGTCAGCAGGAGATCCCTCCAAGACCATCCTGACCATGGAGCCCAGAGCTCAGTATTTCCAGAAACACAGGGGCATGCCCACTCTGCAAACCCTCATCCTTTTTAAAAGGATTTTGTGATACCATGAGTTTGTGCCAGGTCAGAGAGAACAGGAATAGCCTGTAGTTTGGTGCAGTAAGGCAAAGAAACTTCACTTCCCTTCCTCTCTTTCTGTTGAGTTTCTTGAAGGGACCAAAACTTTGATTCAGAAATGTATCTTCAGGCTTAAAAGAAGCAAAGCCCAGACATGTAGCTTTGCAGTAAATGCTGAGCCCAGCCTGCTAGGTACTAAAATTAGGTAGGACTTCACGACAGTGGCACTACCTCCCTTCACGGGGCACAAGGGCGGCTTTCCAGGACAGGGTTTTCATCTCTGGTGTTCCCAGTGTCACCTGATGCCACACAGAGGACCACAGGTGTGCTACATGGTGAGGTGTAAAGGTCTGTGTCTGGAGGATGGTGGAGAAAGGGTTAATCCCACCCCACCCCCAGCTATTAACTGCCAAGATGGGCCAGACTGGGAGGAACTGGGAGACTATCAGGAGCTATAAAGGTGTGCTGGGAGGGTAGGGAGGATTTTGCTGGGAGAGTTGGGCTGGGGCAGGAGGCCTGGCTGGGATTTAGAAAGGGGCAAGGCAGGCAGTTTACTGTACTAATCGCTGTCTGCATCCTCTCTCAGACCTATGGAGAAAAGGCAGTCACTTGCTTTATAATTATACCACAGGTAGGAGGGGAAACTGTCACTGCCTTCATCCTTCTGGCTGCTGAGCTGGTCCTTATCCCGGGGACTAGTGGTTAATCCCTTTAATAGCAAGAAGTTCTTCAGCTGTTGGCAGAAACAGGAGGCTGCTGTGCAAGAATAATGGAAGGCAGATTTAAAAGGGTCAAGAGGGATCCTGAAAACTGCTGAATAATGTGCCTGGGGCTTCATAAGAGACTGGTGCAAAGGGGAGGGGGGTGAATGCCATTAATAGCAAAGGGAATCAGGGCACAGGAAGGGAGAACTTATATACGCCGAGCAGAGGCAAAACTCAGAAATGCATGCCCTCAAGTGAGAGAAACTAACTACTTCCCAGGTCAGGAAATACTTTTTGGTAACTATAGTGTGTCAGGTAGTGCTGTGTGCCAAGAAGAGCAAACAGCCTATCTCCAGGCCAGAGAGGAATAACCAAACTCATACAAGCAGTCTGCGAACAAGAGAAAAAGCCCTGTGTGTTTACCCACAGATAGATCATGACAGACTGCTGTGATTTGTTTTGTTTGTCTGTTTTTCTCCTGAAGATGCTTGTGTTTCTAAGTGAGGGAGGTGTGGTAGGTTGAATGTAAATGAGCTTCACAAAAACATTTGATTTTGTGGGGATGCTCATTAGCTAAAATGAAGACTATAAAAGAAGAGTTGTCAAAGTGAGACATCTAAAGAGAAGATAATGAGTTGTACTGCAAAGCACAACTTAGTGGAAGGAAAGGTACATACATAGTTTCTCTGAAGGATTTATCTTGCAACCACTGTTGATTCACATGAAGAACTGAAAGACTTCAGGTTTGGGGGATAGAAGGATGGGATGAAAGGCAGTGGTTCAACACCATGATCGAGGGGCTGACTGCAAGACTACCTACTGCTGGAAAGAGCAGTTGAAAATCTGGGTATGCTTGCTGATCTCTGCATGGATGTTTGCCACCAATGGGACAACATGCTACAGGCGTTAAAAAAAAAGGAAAGAAAGAAAAAAGCAAACACATTCAAAGATCACAGCAAGAGAGTTTCAGCTGGGAAAAACCTCTGGTGATACCAAAAATGTTATGCATAATCCTGGCCAGCCACCATCAAGAAAGCTGACCTGAAACTGGAATAACTGGGAATTCAATGGTGCAGGAAATCCTTTCTGGCATCACTTATGCTCCTGCATACCAGCAATGCGGTGGCCACTGTCACCTAAACACCCTCTATCTATGAAATGCTTTCTCTGTGTAGGGGTTTGTAATCCTACTCATGAGGTTACTGGGCCATGGACTTGCCAAGGGCAAGAGGAATCTCCTCTCCCTGGGCTAGCTAGCCCCAAGTTGTCTCTCCAAAAAGTTTTTCAACCTGCCTGGGAAATCTGTCCTGAAATTTAAGCAGGCAGGAGAGCAAGATGGAGAAGGGGCCAAGGACACAGCGAGCTGGTAGACAGAAGAAAATGAGAGAGGGGAGGATGATAAAACAGATGCTGGTGCATAACGAGTACCTGGTAATGAGCTGAGATGGAGCTGGTCCCCAACCAGCCGGTTTACAAGGCGCAGCAGGGCTGCGAGCGCAGCGCCGCGGGAGCCGGGAGGGAGAGGGAAGCGCTGCCACACTCCGTAGGTGTTACTTTTCTGATTTAATAAGCTTCGTTCTGCTTCCTCGCGAACGTGCCGGCTCCCTTCAGAGGTGGCAGCTATGTAACTGGGGCATCGCTCCGGCCCCCGTTGTCAGCATCTCTCAAAGGTGAGAGAAAATTCGTACGAGCACCAGGTTTTTCTGGCTTTGAGAGGCGCTGGGCTGAGAACAGCCCGCCTCGGAAATACTACCAAGCCGACACGTGGGGTTCCTCCTACGCTTGGCAGGGAGGCAGGGAGGGAAGGCTTAAAAGCATGATTTGTACAGGAATAAAAAAACAGCGTCTTTGTGCCAGTTGGCTCGGAGGCAGCGAGGTGCAGCAGGGAAAACATGATTTTGTTTGGTGGGTTTGTCATCTCTCCGGTAGAGACTGGCTCGTAATTACTGCTTTTTACCACTTCTAGGTGGATTGCGTGTTAAAGAGTGGGTTGTTTCCTACAGTGCCCTGATATGTAAATTGTGGAGCAGTAGGTTTTTAGTGAGGTGTTTCTGAAGAGCTGTGGGATGCCGGCAGCGAGGCCGGGGATGACCCCGTGGAGTGGGGAGATGTCTCCTCGTTGCTCGGATCCACCTTACCCGATTTCCAGGAGCTGCACATCCCAAGTGCGCCCCTCGCTGTGGTCATGAAGCCCTAAGCAGTCCTTTGCCACTGGCAATGAAGAAGAGGAAATGCCCAATGTGAGAGTTTACCCTGGAAGTATTTGGAGACCTGGCTGCTCTTCCATGGCTCAGGTCAGTGTTCGGACAATTTCTGAGGTTTTCCCATTTCCACCCACTTTAGGAAAGAAAACATCCCAAGGTTTTTCCCTGACACTCTAAAGATGGGGAGACCTTTTCTTCCAGGTGATGGAAGGGCACAAGACCAGCTCATGAGGGACCTGCTGGTGCAGAAGCCACAGTGGCTCCCCAAGCAATCAGTGACTGCTGGGCAACAGCAGGACTAAAAACACCTGGGCCTTAAAAACTGTGGAATATCTTTCTTATGATGGGATATTTCTTTCACAGGCTGATTGCTTTGCCCTCCTGCCCTCTGCTATTTGTCATGTGTAAACACATTTTAAGGAAAAATGAATTCCTGAGGTCCTAGATTCCACCATGTGTCCATAAATGGTTCTTCTAGTGAGCACTGCAAAGGGCAGGGGATCCAGATCGCTTGGGAATATTGCACTGATCCTGTTTTCACATGGCAGCAAAAGCCCTCCCAAAGGAGGAGAGGAATGAAGAGAAAGATCTCATTGTGCCTGACCACTTGTTTAGAAAGCAGCTTTGGGTGCCGTCAGTGCCAAAGTCCCAAGACGCATCCTCTCACTCTAATTTACGGTTACAGCCACGGAGAGCTTTATCTTGCAAGATTAAAGTGGGCTAAAAGCGGCTGAGAGAGGAACTTCAGAAAAGATGACAACAACACAAGCTTCTCCTGCTCTCGCAGCTCCGCACAGCCCAGCTGCGGAGCCTCAGACGCTGCCTTGCGTGGCAAGGGCCAAATGACTGGGATAATTGCTCTCCCAGCAATACACTGACTATGTACATTTAGCTTTCAATTAATTTGCTGGCTCTAAATGAACTGCCTCCTATTGCTTTCAGCAATCAAGTCTTGTTAATTGAAAATAGCGTTTATCTTATCTCTAGGAGAAGGCCAGACAAAAGTAGGGCAACAAAACGAAGGTAGCACCAAGTGAAAGAAGGAGGGGGAAAATGAAGCCGAGGGAGGAGAGCAGCCAGGGTGGCCAAGGAAAAAAGTTTGGGCTTTTTTTCCTTTTTTCTCAATGGCTTCAACTCTCTCAGGGTGTCCTGATTTGGAAGGTGTTTTTTTTTTTTCACCTGGACTTGTGTGGTCCCATTTCCAGCTTGCTGTGCGCTGTCAGTGGGTTTATGGCTGCTTGGGGGGGACATTGGCTTGTGCTACAAGGGCTCCTGACCATGGGGTTTAGCCCTGCTGTTCCCTCCAATGTCTCAGTGCTGGAGCACAGGATGAGTAGTTCACACCTGCGTAAAACAGAGCACAAGCAGTTGCATTTCATTAATTTCCTGGGGTGCTGGGTGAAGCCCAAGTTGTTCACCCCATTTCTGTTTTCACAGGGGTAGCCATGCCCCTGGAGGAACAGCGGCTGAAATGTCAAAAGTGTCTTGAAAATCAAACAACCCCCAAAGCCCACCTCTTGCTCCATTTCCTTAGGAAAACCCTTAAAAAGAAGATTGCCACCCATGCTGTACTGTTTGAAGAACGATCCCAGTTTTTTACCTTTAAATTAAGTTGCAAAGTAAGTCCTTAAGACATGAGATCTAGCACAGGTTTGGGTTTCATTTTTGTCTTTCTTGGTCCGATTACTTAAACCCCCTCTGTGAGTTTCCCACCAATTGAACCTAGTGTTATCTCATACACACAGTCGTCATCTCATTAAAAGGAAATCGGAGAAACTGACTTTAATAAATTTTAACACCCTGTGTGAAAAATCTGGCAATTAAAGCTTCTTGCCCCTGGACCTCTGAAAGCGACACGTGGCAAATCCCCTTCAGTCTTTAATAAGTGCGGCTCATCAAAGGATGGTGGCATGCAGGGGTAGGAAAGGAGGCAGGGGAAGGAAAGAAATAGGACCATCTAGACTTAAAGAGACTGAAAGACAAAAGATGAGCCTCCATTTTTCACCCTCCTTTCAAAAACTGAGGAGAGAACGAGCATCATTAGAAGGAGACTGATAAGCCCAGCTCTCTCTGGAGGGGAGGGAGGCGGGATGGAGGTGGGTCCAACCAGGCAGCACCGGGCATGCATCATTACACAGAGATGCTCAGAGAATAGTATTTACCCTCCAAGTACAGTTCTGCAATTATTTTTGTTGTTGTTGCTGGTCTCAAAAGGAAGAATGTTCTGGAGAGCAGCAGGCAGGTGGATATGAAGCAAGGCCACGGACCAGGTTGGCTGCCCCTCTGTAGACCTTCTGGGAAAGCATCCTAGAGATAAATTTAGCATCAGGACAGGTTCATCCTCTTCACCACCAATGGTGACAACCACTGACAGTATTGTCTTTCTGGAGAAAGGGTTTAAGTTTTTTTTATGGATGACGAGAAACAGGTGGATTTTATCAGTGTTGAAGCTTGGCCAGTGGGAAGAAGCTGTACTAACCAGGTGTTCAACTTTCCTGTAATCATATGAGAACCTCCCAAGATACCTTGGTCTTTCAAGCTCCTTCTGAAACCTTGGGCAGGTTTACTGAGCTCTCAATCACCTGATATTCCTCATTGCTTGTACAACAGAGATTATGATCTTCATTCCCATTCCCTTACGGCACATCCCAAAAGTGCATAAAGCAGCACAAACCTCTTGGAAGAAAAACGTGAAGTATGTCTGTTGTTTTTATGATTTAGACTCTTATATCTCTTAATCTGGGGCTAAAATCTTTCTTTTTTCTTTTCATTCCACTCCTTTATTATCTGGTCCTTCCAGGATGGCAAGAGCTGATGAATGAAGGAGATCTTACAGGAGAAATCACTGATTTTGTGCACAGGTAGGTGAGATACAAGCAGTGAGGAACTCATTAGCATGAAAATCCTCAGGTGCCTCATAAGGTTTCTCCTTTGATTCTGCTGAAGTGATAAAACCACTGGAAGTGGATTTTCCAGAAAAGGAATGGCCACCCAGGGACTATTGGTTTGATTGGATTGCAGTGAAGCTTCACATCAGGCCTGAAACACAATATGTGGAGACAACAAAAGTTTGCTAGAAGACAAGACCAAGACAGGAGACTGTGATGCAGCTTGGCTTTCAGCCAGGAGGAGAGCCAGGTGAGGTGAGCTGCAAGCTGAAAACCGACAACGTAGCAGGTGGAAGGACAAGAGGAACTTACTCTGGGTAGGCTGAGGAACACAAAATGATGCAGAACAATTGAAAAAATGAGAACTTAAAGTAGGTCCTGGGTAGGTAACTGGGACAGCATTGCCTTTTCCCTTCTAGAAGGAAGGAAAGCTGGTCAGCCTCCATGGACAATGCTTGGTAGCCGTGTGAAGAGGCATTACTGCTCCTGTTTGCCTCTGTGGAGCACAGAAATGCCACAGGAAGACTTTTGCATTGAGGATGGCTGATCCAGCCTTCTTGGAGTATCCAAACTTCTTCTGCTGTCTTTATATAGTTCCTGTGACCATTGCTTCCATCCCTGTCTTTCCTCTTACTTGTTTGCTTGCCTGGAGACCTGATCTCACCCAGGTAGGTTGTGCTTCTATGTCAAAAGGACAGATCTCTCGGCCGGTCCCTGGTGTGATGGGCACACAGCCAGCTGGCAGCTCACCCGGTCTCCCCATGGTGTTTCCTGCCAGATCTCTAGTTGTCTCCTTGCCACCTAGCGTCTACTCATGTTTAGGATGCTGGTTTATCCCTAAGATTCAAGCAATATTTGTGCTTCTTGGTCTTTAGGGAAGATATTCCTTCTGTTCAGTTGGCCTTTGTTGACACTGAGGTTAAAGAGGACACACCATTTTTGCTGACACTGGCCACGCTCCATGGGCTTGCAGAGCAACGTGCTGAGCATGTGTATTTGTGCAGGGGGTGAGAAGGCACATTTCTCCAGCAGGATCTTTGAGCCCTTACAAACACAGAGGAGAACGTGGCTGCCCAGATTCACCCAAACCTCGTGCAAACCAGTCAGATGCCGTGTCCCAACAACCAGCTCTGCACTGGGGCCAAAGCCCAGGAGAGGAGCTCACACAGCACAATGTACTCCCTCATCTCACTCCAGCCCACCACACCCCATTTTTGACTCCCATTCCCAGTGCTCCCCAGAAAATGCTGCCCTGCAGAAGCAGCAGTTCACCCAAGGAGGACCAAGCCAGGAGGGTCCCTGCCTGCTTGGTGGCTATTGCTGGGTGACTGGGGTCCTTCCTATGCCAAAAAAGACCATTTTAGGGAGAACTTTTGTTCTGGCTTTGCAATTTCAGCAGTTACTCATCATTCCATTCCTTGTTAGTAGGCATGAGGGGACGGTCAGCACTGGTTGTGCCATGTCCTGCATTGTTATTGCCTTTGGCTTCAGACCCAGAGCAGTCCAAGCACCTCGGGTCTCCTGTCCCCTAGCCCTCTCTCAGCACAAGCCTTTCCTTATCAGGGAAAAATAGTCCGTGGTCCTTTTATCACACTGACAGGCCCTGCTCCAGCCCTCAGGACTCCAGTTCTTCTGTGACTACAGCAGCGTTTAATTTCTAAGGCAATTTAGTTTAGGGCAAAAAGCAATCTCGTCACCCCCGGCTGCTGCCGCCCGCCTGCAGCATCCCACGTCAGAGCAGCCGCTCTGCTAATCAGCTGCTGGGGGGGAAACACGGCTGGGAGCCCCGGGCAGGCACAGGGGCCAGGGACTGTGGGAAGTTGAGGTGTTTGATGTTTGCCTTATTTATTTATTTAGCAGCCACCTTCTCTGCGAGAGTCCCTTTCTGCGGAGGAGCGATAAGCCGCTCTCAGCTCCTGCTTGCCCACCCCTGCTGGCTCCATTTTCTGCCAGGCGCCATCTCATTAGCATGTACCAAAACCCCCCCCCCGCTTACATCCCTGCCAGCCTGCCCTCCTGCCCTGCCTCCGAAACACCGCCGGCGTGCCATGGAAACAGCCGACCGAGCGTCCGGGCTCAGCAGAGCCTGAGTGTGCAAGGGAGAGGGACGAGGAATGGCTCCAGAGATGCCCCAGGATCCCACAAAACATAGATGCAGCTCCAGAATTAAACTGTCACTGCTCTTCTCACAGCTGGAGTTGGTATGGTATGGTGTATGGTATGGTAAGCAATTTAAAGATGTATGATTAAGTCAACTGGCTTGCACAGCACTGATTCGCAGCTAAAGGTCAATGCAACATCTCTGGAGCTTCACCAGGGGTGACCGAGGGCTGAGCCCAACAGGTCTTGTGCTCGGACCCCCTTCCCTCATGTCACTGGTGGGAGCACATCCCTTGGAGTTGGCTGTGCGCGGAAGCTTGTACCTCTGCATGTTGGTGCAGCTTGTCCCCAGCTGTGCCCAGCTCCTACCCTGTCACGCTTTCCTGCTCACCCTGCTCCTGGTCCCCCCATTTCCCCAGTCCACACTAAAACCTCATCACTCGGCTGCGGTTTGGGCAGTAGTGGTGGTGTTCTTCCATCGGGGCAGAGCTCTGCCGGGAGATGTTCCTGCATCCTGCATGTCTGGTTGCTCCACGCTGCGATGGTCCCGGCCATCCCACTGCCTCTCCTTGCCCACCACAGCAGAGGAGCCGGGAGGGAGAGACGCTGCCAGGGAGGATCTTTTTTAAAAAGGGTTTGGTAGTGCTTCCCGTCACAGCCACAGGCTCAGTGCTGCCAGGTGAAGAGAAGGGGAAAGCTGTTCATCCAGCGGTACCGAGCAGGGCAGGAGGATGCTATCGCCCAGGCAACAGTTTTGTTTGTCTCCCCAAATACAAGCGAGGCAAGTTATGGCAGAGCCTTTCCCATGGGCCGGGCCAACAGGGAGGGGGCAACTGTTAACATGCATGGGCTAGTCACTTGTGAGCGCTGAGCGCAGGGACACTGCAGCTACAGAAACATCGCTCCAGTCGCTGAATTAACAGCAACCCTCTCGTGTAATTTGGAGCTTGTGGCTGCACACACAAACCCGGTGCTGGCAGCAGCTGGGCTCCCATCCCGGCTTGGCCACCAATCTGCTGGTCAACCCTGGGCAAATGGCCCCGCTTCCACGGCGCCTTGGAGCGGTGTGTTGGAAAGGGCTGGGGAGGACACAGCTCCTCCTCAGAGAGCTATAATTAATATTTGGAAACTGCTGGCTGCTCTGGCAGTCCCAAGCTAACCACGTTGTGCCTGTGCCACTCATATCTCTCTCCTCCTGCTTTGTGGAGGATATTTATTATTATCTTTATTAATTGCATACTGCAGTGCACTTAAAATAGGGAGGAATGGCCAGTGCTTTCCCACCATGGCAAAGCAAAATGTTACATTTTGTACTTGTTGAAAGTAAAAAATCTTTCATTTCACAAAGTATGAGATGCATTACTAATTGCACAATTATTTTGTTCCGTGGCGCTCGCAAAACAGAACTTGGAGTGCTTTCAGCAAATTCTGATGTCGAGGAAATAATGACTTGTTTTTTAAAAAAAGTACTAAATTAAGTGCTCTTCCTTTATGAGGATTATTTCTTGGGTTTCTAGGATATTTATTCCCTAGCCCTTCTTAAGATAAAAGAAGTAAAGCTTTGCTGCATTAGGAATACGCTGGAGTCAGTGTGGACCCTGAGAAAGGGAAGGGGATGAGCAGGGACTGCTGCCTGCCCACCTCCCACCACCCCATGCAGCTTCTGAGCCCCTTTCTGGCTGGAGGCTGGGCTGCAGTGGGTCTCTTGCTTCTCCTTGAAGGATGGGCCCATGAAGGGCAGATGACACCTTACATGCAAAATTCATCCTGTGCACTAGAGAGGTGCCAACAAACATCACGAATGCATAGAGCCAAAGCAGCTCCAGCTCCCAGAGGAGAGAGTAGGGTGATAGAGGTGCTCCACCAGTCTGGTACAAAGCTTGAGCAGTGGAGAGGAGAAGGGCAATGTGTGTTTTCACTCAGTGAAAGGGACAGTGGTGGAGCTGGAATATGGCAGGTGAGTTCCTTTCACAAAATATGCACAGACTACAACATGCAAACAGTCCCAGGGAGGTGGATTTTACAGGTCTTTAAATTTAGAAGTCTCAAAATTTCTCCTGCCATGAGACATGGGATAGCCCCATCTCTGCAGTGCTGGGCTGCAACGTGTCCTTCCATGGCTGCTCTGTGCAAGCCCACCCTGCATCCCTCTTCCATCACATCTTGGCCAGCCAAACTCAACACAGCTGTAAAACTAATGACATTGAAAACAGCTCTATGGACTTTTTTCTGTGTGCTTCTCCCTTGTCAGTCTCCAGTCACCAGTACCACCACACACATAAAAATCCAGTCGCTGTGCCGGGCTCGTGTCTCTTTTCCAGCTCTGCCCCAGGCTCGGGGGTGTGCCTGGCAGCACATGAGAGCAGCACGGACGAGCGAGAGCAATCTTGCTCAGCTCAGCAGGTAAGCGCAGATGTTTGGAAAACTAACCTCTTCAAGACCAGAAGGAAAAAAATAAGTCTGTTTCTGCGAGATTGATCCGCGGGCACCAACAGAGCGATCAGCTGGACTTCTAGGAGAGCGGCAACAAACAGCAAATTAGAAGGTGTCAGCCCGCTGAGATTTCAGACAAATTAGAAAACGAACCAGTGATGTGGTTACGCTGCGCCTTTCCACAGCGGCTGGCGAGGCTCCTTGCTTCCCTGCAAGCCAGCCCATGACTCTGCTCTGGTGGCCAGTGGCTGGGTGGGAGCTGCCCCGGCAGCACGCTGTGGAGATGCTGCAACCACTCCCTGCAGCACTGGGCTGGCAGCAGCCACTGGGCATCTTCGTGTTGAGTTGTTCCTCCCACCAGCCAAAATTTTGACTTCTTGTCCATTACCTCTGTTCTTAAAGCAAGCTCAAAGCTCTTTCTGCCTATCTTAGAAGGCTTTGAAATACAGCTACCCAAAAATGAAATGGCAGTGCCCCATGCGCAGCAGGAGCTCTGGGCAGGATCTGCAGTGTGGTCTGGCCGGAATGAGCACACACGGTGAATCACCCTTCTACTACAGCCTGCTTTGAAAATGAAATTACTGCATCCACTAAGCAGCATCCCTGAGCAGCATCCCTGTTAACTTGTGCAGCCCAAAGAGAGATCTTGGATTTTTCTTAAGATCTGCCAATTCCACCTAATTGTGATGTTCCTAAATCTCTCTCTTCTGTCAGCAAGATATTCCTCACTGTGCAACTGAAGAAGGAAGTGAGTAATGTTCAGAAACAACCAGTCCCATGGGAGGTCAGTGGGTCAAACAACTTGAGTTGCCTTCACAGACTGTGATGGTCCGATGACAGATGTTTCCACCAATGCACAATATTTCAGTAACCGTTGTTTAACTGCACTAAGGAGGATCTGAGTATCCCATGGAAACTCTGTCTTTATCCCAAATACATGCTAGGTCAGCACTTTAAACTCTGATGCCAAGGGAACGACGCTTCCGATGCTTTTGTCCACCAAAACTGATAATGCTCCAAATGAGATGGATAATTAAACATCTCTGCTGGTCCTGAAAGCCCTCAGAATCAAAAATCCCAGATTACAACAGCACAGAAGTGCATCACTGAGGAGTGCAGGTTGACAGCCAAATTCTGGTCAGGTAGAAGCACACACTTGTGTGGTTTTGTCTTTGTCTGAAGTCACAGAATTTTGAAGAAATTTTTGTCCTTTGTTCTAAGGAGGCAAAACTTCACCTGACATTTTTGAATTTAGATTAACGAAGCCTTCTATTTCCATTGAATAAAGGCAAACACTTGCCATTTTCTCCTGCCACTTTTATCGTAGAAATTAATGTCTGGAACAAGTTAAACTAACCCCAAGAAATGATTGCAATAGGTGTATGTACAAGACAGGCAGAATGAAGAGTCTGCAAACAAAGTGGGGGAGGGAGAATACTTTCAAGTGTTTTATAATTACTAAGGTTTTTTTAAAAATCCTGTTTACATTTAACTTTGCACATTAAATTCATAACCGTGGTGTGCAACCAGGTGCAGTCACAATATACAAAACCTTATTAAGAGGAGCACATGAAGAAGATGGGAGGATTTGGGGTGGGAAAGGAGGAGCGTTGTGATGGAATTAGCTCCTGCTGATTTTCATCCTTTCTAACAATAAATTGCTTGTCAAGAAACTTGATGGGGACCAACTACCGTTGGTTAACTATGCACTCGAGAAAAATAATTGAAACACAAAATGCAATGGCTCACAGCAATCTCCAAAATGTCCTGGCTCCTTGGGTTTCCATCCAGTGGGCTCTGCTTTGCTGCAGCTTGGCATCCTTTAGGGTCCTTTCCACTCCTCTCTTTCACTTGCTGATGTTAATTGCTATGTTTTTTTACAAACCCTTGTTCAAACTCAAATACAAAAGAGTCCTGAGCAGTCTGCCTGGATTGGACTATTGTGTCTGCATCTTTTCAGCCCTGCCAGCGATGCTCAGAATAAAAGAGTTAGATTTTAACCAGGTTTGTTATTAGAATGGAAACAAGGATCAACTGATTACTGGTCTCACTTAGGGAAGTCTCTCAGCTGACACTGGTGCTTAAACATTATTAGCCACTTCATATTAACAGCTGTAGAAATGAAGGTGTCATCATCCTTCTTATACAGAGGCAGAAGTCCCAGACGCAGTGAGAAGTGACTTGTTAAGATTGCTCAGAAAAATAAGTGCCAAACCAGAAATTTAATCTCCACCTGGAGATTATTTAAAATTCTCACTGCTGCCACAGAAATAGAAGCAGGACCTGTACAGAGGAAGACAATGGAGATGTAACTAGACTTCAGGATTTATAGTTCTATTACTCTTTTCTGGTCGATAGGTACACCTGCACCCGCGGGCTGGCCTGCATCCTGCACCCTGCCTTGATCAGTGAGTCACGAGTGCCCTCCTTGGATCCCAACACCATGCATCTTTGGAAAGGGAGGTAAGGTGCCAAATTAAGACCTGAACCCAGGACCGAACCTGGGTTAGAATTTCCTATCAGGGGTCCAGTGAAACCTCCAGCCTCAGGTGGCTGGAGACAGCAGCTGTTGGGCCGATGGGTTCTACCAGGTCAATTGAAGGATCCCAGAATCTCAGTGGCAAGCTCTGCTGAGCATCCCTGGGGTGACAGGAGTGCATCACCCTGTTTCTAGAAAAACTCTGGAGACTTTCAGACTGAGCAAAGGCACTGAATTAGGAACATGCTGCAGTGGGACCCTGTCCCCCGTGAACGCACCCATGCAAACCCAGGGCTGAGACAGCCCAGGCTCCCCACGAGCACTTGGGGAACCTAAGCTTAGTCTAGTGCAAGCTCAGGAGCCCGGCCAGCCTGAGCCTGCTCAGCAGCAGGGTCTTTTCCGTCACATAAGAAAACATCTCTTGCAGAAAACAGAGGAATGAGAGCTTATCTCTGAGATATGTCATCTCCCTGTGCCGCCTTCAGCTCAGTGTTATCGTGGAGCTGCCGGGGGACTCTGACCTTTGTGGGAAATGTTAAATCATTGGGACTTTCATGTTGTTTAATATTCCTCATTGATTAGTTTCCATCTCCCTGAAGGCAAGAGGATTTGACTGAGAGCCAGAGCTCAGCAGTACCCAGTGCTGTGGGTGGTATTGAGCTTTCGAGAGAAAGCTGAAAAAATAAAATGCAGTGAATGACTTTCAAAAATAAAGACAAGAAAATGAATAACTTTCAGAACTAGGTTTTTCCTGACCTGGACTAAAATCCCACCTCCATTTCCATAAAGCTTTAAGTCCCAGAGACAGACAAACATTGACAGCTTATTCCAGCTCCAAAACATGAATTTCATTTGTTGCAGCTACTGAAATGTCATGCAGGCCTGTTTTATTTTTTTTTTTCCAAGAATTTGCTGTATTTGCTGTGCCCACCCTGGAGTAGGCTTGTGGGTGCACCAGCCATGTGTCCTCGCCAATCATCTGGGATGCCAGGAGCATGATGCTGTGTGCCAGCTCCCCAGCTCGCCACCCTCTCCGGGACAGGACTTCCAAGTCCTGCTCTAGCAGGCAAGAGGAGGAAGACCTGCCTGTGCAGCTGACACAAGCAGAGCTGCTGCCAGGGAAAAGGCCATGAGAAGCAGGGCACAGAGCCCAGGGGAGGTAGTTTTTCACTAAGTGGGGATCAGCACAGCTCCCAGGAGGATGTCCTGCTCCTCCGGACCCAGAGCATCCCTCCTCACATAAATACACCCCTGTGCCAGATGTGCTGAACGAAGCAGAGCTGCTGAGTAAGGAGGGAACCCATCGTTACAGCCCATTTAATTGCCTTGAAGCTTGTTTTGAGGAACCATAAGCAGTAATCTCCTTCCTAATAGAATAGTCAAGAATAGCCATGTCTGGGCAGCTCTTGCTACTTGATTAATCTCATCTCAGCCCCGGCCTCCCTTTCCCAAAGCTTCTTCCACAAAGCCCTGACTCTCCTCTTTCCACTGAGTCAAGCACAGCACAGATCCCTCGACTCCCAGGCTGTTTCTTGAGTCTCATTATATGTTTCAAGCCTGGGTTGGTTCTTTTCCTTCCACTTTGTCCAGCCACCTGTATGTTGGGATCTGGTTTATGAAGTCTCCTGCCAGGAATCCCAGTATCAGCCTCCAAAGCAGATCTGGTGCTCAGCACATCCCATGCCACGCTGGCCGTGCAGCAGCTTTTGGCATCAGCAGAGGAGGAGCCCCATTGCAGCAGCCAACGTGGGAGAACACACCACTCTCTTCTGCTCCATGATTCCCTGCCTAGTCCCAAGCTTTTGGGGTCTCCATCATTTTCAAATGGTTGTTAAACCTCCCCAAACTGCCTCCCTCCCGCTCTTCCCATCCTCCCACTCTTCCCATCCTCCCACTCCTCTGCTGTGGTGTTTGTTAACTGGGACCTCCTGCCCATGAGGCTGCAAAATCTCTGCCCTCGCTTGTGCCAAGAAGTATCAGAGACAGGGAGACAAAAAATAAGAAAACCAAGAGAAAAACAGAGCTGAAGGGTGGTCATTGCTTTTGTTGTTTTAAGGGGTTTGTGCTATCCCATGTCAGCTTAGGCGAGGTCAGTATAATAGTAGCAGTAGATAATGGAGAAATACTGAGTATTAAGAAGCAGCTTCAAATTAATCTCAGCTTTTTTTATTTATTTTTAAGTACAGCAGTGCACCTCCTAGCTCCCTTATCTTTTTGGGCGCACCTGGAACTTTGAAGGCTTTAAGCTTGCAAATCCAAAGCTTAAACAGGGTAAATAGTTTTGCTTCAAACACTGCAGAATGGTAAAAAAAAAAAAAAAAAAAGAAAAAGGGAGAAAAATCATGCTCTATATTTGGCCTTTGGATTTGTTGTGTGTGCAGAAGAGAAAGGTTTGGGGGAGCTTATGGATTTGTACAGGAGTTGAGAAGCTCGTGCTTGCTTAGCAGCCTTCATTGCCTCACACGCAGAAAGGAGAGAGCTGCTCTTGCGTGCCAGCGTGAGCCCCAGCACTGCCCATCCATCCCTGCTGAAGGGTCCTGCCGCAACGTGGGCACTGGAGATGGATTTCCCCCAGCTCTACTCAATGCCTTTAAAAATTGCTTTTTAAGCATCTCTTCTCCCGTCTCAGAATAAAACTTGCCTTCCTCCTACTGTAGTTATTTGTGGAACCTTTATAAAGTGTCCAGGAAGGAGATTCATTTTCACTCCTGGGCCCTTCCAAATTCTAAAAAAAAATAAATTTAATCATCTTCCTAGAAAAACAATAGTGATGTCAGTGTGTTTGAGTGATGTCAGGAGTGGTCATGGAGACAGCCCAGTAACTAGCCCCTGAAGGGCACCCATGGGTCTCAGCTCCAAAGCAGCCTGTGATCGGCAGAGGGGGAGCTGTGCCCTGCCAGAGGCGCCGGAGGTGACTGTCAGCGGAGGCTCCTCCGCCAGCGCAGATTTTCATCCCGCCGCTAAAGAGCTCTGACAGCACATGCCAGCTGAAGCCGGGTGTTTGCATCAGCCTAAGGACACCGCCTGCATCCCTTGCTGCGGAAATACACTCCAGCCGCACCGGCCACGGCATTTCTGCACTGCAGGACACGCAGCCAGGGGCACTAGTGAAAGGGTTGTGACCTTGAGGCAAAGTCTGGCCGGAGGGATAAGGCCAGCTTAAGCCATTTCCCAGAGGCAGACAGAAAGGGCGACAGGCCAAATCCTTTCTCTCTGGTATGAATAAGTTTTCCAGCCCATTGGGAGAGCAGGGCAGAGTGAGTCTGTCGGCAGCAGGGCATGTTCCACTGCCTGGGGCTGTCCACCATGGGATGTTATAACCCTCCGTCTGAGCTGGGATCTAGGAACCAAGAACAGGATTTTCCCAGCATTTGGAGTATGTTATGGCTGACTTTTCAAGGTTTAATTTTTGACCAGGATCTTGCATGCTCTCCAGGGTTGTAAAGAGGATTTGTGCTATATGGTCCATCTTTTAGCTATTTGCAGCAAAACAGGGCACTGCATATAAGAAAAAGAAGAGCTGCAGCAGCAGCTCACTGGCCCATGAATAAAATTTGATGAGGAGACGCCTCCATTCCATCCTGGCTACATTTTCCATTTGCACCACACTGGTCTCCAAAGCACCTGGTGGTTGGTCATGAACAGTGAGTAAATCTGCCCAGAGAAGAGCTCAGGTGGACTTGAGTTTGATGTGAGTGAGAAACCCTAATGTAAGGTTTTTAAGGTTAAACCCCCTGTTTTTAAGGTATCTTTTGGAGTTCAAGAGCAGCTTAATGTGCCAGTGGAGTCAGATCCATTTCCCAGCTTTTCTTCGGGAATAAAAGACAAGAGTCCCCATGCTTCCTGCAGGCTCAAAAAGCAAGGAGCCAGAGAGTGCTTCCAACCTATTCATATTAATTATGTTTCTTTCTAGACTTGACTCTTACAGCACTCCCCAGTTTGAGCTCCTCATTTTTCAGTGTTTGGGGCTAGCTGGCAGGTTTTCAGTTTCCATCAGTGGAGTAAAGCGGATGGTTACCCCCCAGAAGAGCCAGGGGAATTGTGGAGGAGGGAGTGGGATGGTGCCGTCCTTGCAGTTGAGAGAATGAAGAGGGACAGCCACGCCACCACGCAGCCCTGCCTGCTGCTTTTCAGTAATCACCCAATTTAGCTGTTGGTTTTTTTTTTCTCTTTATATCCTTTTTCGCTATTAAGATTTATGTGGAGGAAGGTGCCCAGCTACATCTGAGCGCAATAAACCTCTTGTGGCTGGTAAAACCAACGAGCTATTCTTCCAGCTTGTTAGCAGTCAGGAAGATGGAAGGAAGTGGGAGGAATCCAGAGGGTGAGGTTTTCTAATGCCTCACTCGTCACTGCCGAACCCAGCGCTATTTATGGTGCAATTATCACCGCAGACAGACTCCTTTATCATCCAGCCAATATTCTGGGTAGAAATCCTATTGCAGCCCAGCCACTCCATATATCATCCAGGCGCAGGCAACGGCCAGGTGAAGAGGTTCGCTTGCAGAGAACATATCTGCCAGACAGCATCCCTGGCATCCCTGCCCACCCAGGATTTACGGCCAGGGAGGAGGTTGCCGTCCTTCTGCCCTCCCAGCAGTGCCCAGCACAGCAGGAGGAGGCAAGGATAACGTAGGGCTGTTTCGCACAGCAATGCCAATGGGGGATTCCTGTGGGAATCTACTCCTGTTGGGGCACAAAGGATAGTTTTTTTACTAGTAACATGAACATAGAGCCAGCAACGAGTCTGCTGGACTGAGGATGGCTCAGGGAAGCCGGGAAGGGAGAGGGATCTCCAGAGAAGTGACAGGAGGTGAGTTTTGAATCCCCTGTGGTTTTGTAAATGAGCCACAAGGCAGGACAAGGGGAATCAAGCACCCCATGTGGTTCTGTCTCTGAACAGCAGGTTCCCCGGGTCTCTGTGAACCCCCAAAGCTCTGGGACACCCTCCTCACCTCCTGCCTGACCCCATCTCCCCAGCCAGGGCTGCAAGCATCATCCTTGAGGAGTCACCTTGGGTTGGGAGCGCAGCTCTGAAGACTGAAATTTGGATTCTTTTTCTTTTTCCTCTTCCCCAAATTCCTTCTTCTCTAGGGCAGAAACTACCTTTCTCTTTAACTTTGTGCTAAAATCCCTGCTGAAGTTTGGTTGTGCTTCTCCAGGGGCAAGAGGGTCTCAGAGCAAACTCCCATGTAGCCCACTCCTCTGACTGGTTTGGGACAGCATCAGAGCTCATGGGCAGCACCAGTGAAGCCAGGTTTCCTCTTAAAAACCTATCTGGAAAAAGACTGTGGTGTAGATTCTCTAGTGATTGAACGTCCCCTTCCCTTCCCTATTGGCAGATGCATTTCTCTGTTTCATCGCCCATTTTCACAGACCTCATCAGAACCTGGATGTATCTGGAAACCTCTTCTCCTGTGTCAAACGTGGGTGGTACTGGGCAGCTGCTAGCGGGAACCAGCAAGACCGCATGCAAGGCTGCTGAGTCACGTAGCCTAATTTTCCTGGAGAATCAGACTAAACTCCCACCCACATCACTGTTCCCACTGCCAGGGCAGAGATCCCTGGTCTCCACTCCACCATCTCCCCTTTCTCTTTCATTGCACAGAGCCGGGCTGCATTTGTTAAGGAAAGAGCCTTAATACTTGCAAGGAGTGAAATTCCTGAGGCAGAGGAACTGAAATAACCGTTGCTCGTGCTGCCTGTTTACCTTCTAATTGTCGCTGACTCCTGCCTTTTCACGTTCCTGGTGCTTGAAAAGGGAAGAACAGATCTAGGCAATGTAATTTAATACCCCAAACATACCGGCTTAATTACAATCCCCATAAGCCAGCCACACAAAACTCTAAACAAATTCGATTAATTTATTTCAATTTGCACAAGTCTCCCTCTCAGACTGTAATTAATGGAGGGAAACAATTAAGGTAAACACAGCACAGCTGAGAAAGCTGTCCTTGCTAAAAGTCACATTTTATTTTAATAATGCTGTATTTATATAAGTTCCACGCTTTTAACAGGTTTCCCATTTCCTTGACGTTTAATCAGTCCTGTAAATATTTTGCCTGGGCTGAAACGGTTTCGTGAAATCAGAAATCAACGGAGAGGGAAGTGGGCAGGGAGAGACCGAATCACCAAAGGGTGGTTTGGGGGACATGGGTTGTAGGCAGAGACTCAGGCAAGGGGCCACTGTGTGTATATATATATATGTGTGTGTATATATATATAGCCCTTATATATATGGTGTAATCTCATATAATATATGTATGGTGTAATTCAAGTAATCTTGAATTGCTGAGGTTTGCTTTGGTTGGGTGGTGGTGCCCTACGCCGAGGGAGACCTCATGGAGCGGGCAGTGCCTGTCGCTCCCACCCTCTGCAGAAAACATCTCCCCATTCCCAGCTGCCAGCTCTGACTCTTACAATCCTACCCAGCTGGACTGATGCTAATTGGTGTTCATTAAGACTTTGATAGCCCCCAAGAGAGCCTTTAGCATCACTGATGGCTCTCTGTGTTACTGCCATCCAGGGACACGGTCCTGCCTGGACCATGCTGTGGCAGGGGCTGGAGACAGAGCGATGCTGGGGGTAATCCTGCACCCCGTGCCCGGTGCTCAGCCTCAGGTATGTCACTGTTGTGAGACTGGGGACAGTCACACACTGTGGGGGTTAATTCTTCCTCCATATGCTCCCAGGGGGTCCGAAAGGTGGCCATGAATCAGGCAGTGTGGGAGGGCTGGGAGGCAGCCCCATGTGGCTGCCCCAAATCCAGGGCTCCCCAGCTGCAGGTTGGTGGTATTGCTGGTGTGATGGGCCCACATGGGTTTTACAAAGGCTGTGGGAAAAGCGTGTCCTGATAAGTCTCTTCATTAAAGGTGTAAATGACCCATCGTCATGCTGAGTCAGCTCCACCTGATGTATCTTCCCAGGTCTCCTGCTCCTGCTTGGATCAGGGCCTGGCTTTGCAGGGCTCCTGTGTGCAGCACAGCCTGGGGACGTGCCGGCAAGGCACCTCCAAAATACCACCAAACAGGAGGCAAAGGCACTTGTCCAGCTGCCGCTTGATCTCTGCTCAGGGTCGCCGTCAGCACATGCCCGCAATTACCCTACTCTGCTCCATACAGGACAGAGACTGATTTCACGCCAGGCACAGCCTGGACAGAGGAAGCGATGGAGCTGTTTCTTCAGGGGGACAGGCAGGTCCCACTCCACCTGCTCCAGCAGTGGCTGAGCCGCTTTTTTTCATCACTTGTCATTTTCCATCTTTGAGTACATCCCGTGGGTGAGTTTTCTTGAAAGAGATGGCACATCTGTCTTCATTGCTTTCCTTTATTTTTTTCAAAAGAGCAGGAACAATACAATCCATCTTTCATTACACCAACTGGTATTGCTAAAGGATGGAAAAAAATTAGGTGCTGGTTTTCTCCTTTTTCTTCCCACCTTCATTAACCTTAACTTGTACTGAGCTCCTCTGACAGCACGAGCGTGGCCTTGCTGGAGAAGAAGATCTTAGCTCGAACAATCTCGTGTTGATTTTCCGCTGTCTCAAGTACCGGCTGGTCTAATTAGTTTGGAAATGCGCCATTTGTTAGAGAAAGACGAGGCACAGCCTGACACCTGCTGTATTAATTACTTGCCTCTTTAGCTAATTGTTTGCCCACACTATTAGGTGAGGGAAGTTGTCACTGATGTCTCAAGTTGAAGGTGCTGAATGGGAAGGGAGAAATTGGTGCTGTTGGAGAGGAGGTTGGGGACCTGGAGGATGCATTTTGGGATGATGGGAGTGGAGCCAGTGCTAGTTCACACCTCCCCAGGGATGTAAAATCCAGGTGCAGGTTACATCCCAGCATCCACAGAGGTGGGGGCTGGATGTGGTGGAAAGAGGGACCCATTTGGAGAGTGGTGTAGGGACCTTGTTGGATGACCCTGGGCAACACGTTGTCTGTTCCCACCCCCGGTTCCTGTCTGTAAATTCCAGAGAAGGATACAGATGTCCATTTGGAAAGCTCTGATGATGACTGTTATATACAGGCCAGAAATCATTACTAGGTATTGTTGGGATGCACAGGGGAGGAGCACATGTGGACATGGAAAAATACAGGGAGGAAACAAATCCGAGCAGCAGAAAGCAAAGTGCAGTGGTGCAGGCGAGATGGAGCTCCTGTGCTGCGGGGTTGAGTGGCTCATCTCCCCTTGGACCCTGAGTGCCTCCAAGGAGCCTATGCAGAGAAAGACCCATCTCCCCACATCTCTGGCTGCTGACTTGGGGGTGAAGCTGCTGTCCATGCTACTACTGAGCCTGGGACAGAGATGCTGGAGGTGCCCATATCTGCCAGCCCCAGCCATGCCAGACAGTATCAGACGTGGCCTCTCTATCGGCTCGTGACAGAGGACAAGAGGCAGCAGGAGCCCTCGGAGCTGAGGAAGGAGCCACTCCTGGCCACCCCAGGTCCTCTGTGTTCCCACAGACAGAATCAGGCCATAGCAGCCTGGGTTCAAAAGCTGCCCGAAGTGGATCTTGAAGGGAAGAGCATCTCAGGAGGGGATGGTTTGATGAGAGCAAGTAATGAGTCCAACACCCACCCCACAGACCCACCTGATGGTGGGGATACTGGGGTTCTCTCACCCAGGTAGGCATTTGGGGCAGGGTTGGGAGAGTGGCAGTGTGGATGAGGCCGGGTCCCTCCCAACTGCCCCCATCCAGATCCCAACTGCTCAGTGAAGCAACTCATCATCCTCGTGGGGCTGCAAGATGCTGGGGCTGCTTTTGCAAGGGGTTGTGGGACACCGTTATGTCCCAGATGTGTGCTGAGACAAGAAGTTGCCTTATCTCCCATCTCTGAGCTGAGGCCATGACCAGCAGGGTGGCCAGAAGAGGATGGGGAGAAGGACACCCCCAACTGTCCTAGCCCCCTGCTCCAGTCCCAAGTGGGCAAACAAGCCCTTGTTGGCCAGAGTGGAGAAAGGATCTCCCAGGACAGACACTGCACACCTGGGAGAGAGGATGTGGCCTCAAGTGATGCACTGCACTGGTCCCCAGCTTCACTTCTGTGCTGATGGAGAGAGCTTGGAGCAGCCCAGCCCTACTCACTGTACAGGGTCAGGGCTGAGAGCGGGGCTGGTTTTGGGGCTGGGGGTGAGAAAAGCATGGCCAAGGCTCTGGCAGTGGCTGATGCTGCACATCCCCTCCGCTGTGCCTTCCTCCTCGCCCACACTCAGCCTCTTCCTGACACCTAGTGGGAGTAGGGCAACACGGCACAGGGATCCAGTGCCAGCTCCAGACTGCCGGACACTCAGACACGGGCCAGCCACCCAGCCAGGCACAAGGCCTGGGCTGCCAAAGCCACCGAAGGGGCTGGCATCGGCCAAGGAGCACACAGCTGGGCTTCACCAGGGCACAGCTGCTTCTGTAGAGAATTGCTGGGGGTGAAATTCAAGGTGTAATTTCCCATGGAGCCAGTTATTAATGGCCTGGCAAAGACCCTGGGACCTTCTCAGGGTTACCCACCATCTCAGACCACTCAAGCCCTCTCTCTCTCTCTTCTACAGTTGTTCCAGCTTCCCAGGCAGGGTGCAAAGCAGAGCTGGGCAGAGGAAGTTCACTTCTTGCCCTTGGTTTTGGATGGCACATTTGGGAGGCAGAGGGAAGAGGTGAGGTGGGAGCAACAGACAGGTGAGAGCTGTCCTGGCAGGACATGCCCATGCCCGAGGTTAAGGACCATCCCCTCGCCACCCAGGGCCACCGTCTCATTTTAGAGGCCACACATCATGCCTCCCTGGATTATCACTCATCCCTAATGCCAGCTGCCAAAAGCAAACCTGCTTGCAGCCCTCTGCCCATGGTTGCAAAGGCGGGAACAGAGATAGATGCTCTCCCCAGCACTCGAGGGACAGATGCCCTCCAGGGTCAACCCACAAGGGTCAGCATCTCTACCAGACCCATCTCCCAGTTCCCTCAGCTGCAATGCCCAGCAGGTGCTAATCCTTTCTGCTTTGTTTCACGTGCTCACTTTCTGTGAGCAAAACCACCTTATTTTTTTTTCCCTTGTCACCACCTACCTTTGCTGGACTGTGTTCACGGTGTCTCTTTTAACTTGCCATCTGAAGGCCAGGGTGTTACCTCTCCACGCATCCCCAAATCTCCCTGGTGATGCCCAAGCACATCAACAAGCAGCTAAAGGTTTAACACCAGCAACAACAACAACAACAACAACAACAAAAACCAACAACATCCAAAAAAAAGGTCTTTATTTCAATGACCAGAAAGAAAATTTAACTCAAAGAGCAAAGATACCAATACAAACCCCAAAGGCACTCCAAGCAAATCGGAGTGATTTGCACGAGTCCTTTCCCAAAGCAGCCAGGCAGATGCGCCTCTGGTCCCCGGCTCTCGCCCAGCGTGGAGACAGTGCAGACCCACGCTTCTCCCCTGCATCCTCCCTGGGTTGGGGGGGGTCACCGGGTGAGCTCACATTGACCCTGTGGAAAAGAAAGGCACTTCCCAAACTTCAGTGGCATCCTGCCACCTGCACACACCTGCCCCGGGACTACAAGGTGTCCCTCCATCACCTACCTCTGCCCACACCCCAATCCAACATCCGGGAGATATAGCCCCTTGGGGGAGTCATGGTGCCCCAGAGACAGCAGCAAAGTGGAGGTGGCCATGGCTCAAAGGTAGAGGAGCAAATCCAGCTTTGAGTTGTCCTCAGCTACCCTGTGCTCACTATGGTCTCTGGGGAGCAAGCCCTCCAATCCCCCTGATAGTCTCTCCGGGGGGGCAATTTGCTGGAGAGAAGGGACTGAGACCTCTCACTCCTGGAGAGAGCAGGACAGGGAAAGGTGGTGGCCCTGGGCAAGGACCTCTCCAAAGCTGTGTCCAGAGCCTCCTGCCCTGGGCTCAACCCAGCAACACGTGCAGTAAGGAGCACTGTAGCCCCAGCCTGATTTTTCTCTCCCGCACGCAGCCCACTGAACCCCCAGATGTGGTGCGGAGCCTTGGAGAAACGCAGGAATAAAATTCCAGAAGCAATGTTAATTCAATGACTAAGCGGATGTCACTCCTAAAATTCAACCCAAACCCACTGAAATTATGGATGGGAGACAAAAATCCCAAACCTTCAGGACTTCCATGGAGGAAAGCGTGGTTTGTCCAGGGGGGATAGTCTTCTCCCTGTGTTTAGAGACAAGCAGCAGCCAGGCACTTGCAGATAGGCACTTGCTCCCCTGATGTGGGGCTCACAGCCTTGGTCACTGGTCCTACCCTCTCCTCACCTCTCCAGAGGCTCAGCACCCTCTGACTTTACTCTGTGCTCTTTTGGGGGATCCTGAACTGTTCTGGGTCCCAATTGCAAGGATCCGGCCTCAGCTCAGATCCTGCTTTTCTCCTGAGGAGGCAGAAAGTTCACAAAAAATACCGAACATGGGAAAATTGCACTAGTCAAGGAGCAGAAGGTCTCACAAAACCACTTCTAGGCTTAATTCCCTCATGCCATCAGCTCCTTCCAGCCCCCAGGTCCAACCCTGCAACCTGAACCCAGCCAGGCTTGGGAACAGCAGCCTTTGGTGGGGGATGGGGGGGTGGGGAAAGCACCAACGCTGCCAAATCCCCATTGCTTCCCACGGCACTTCAGGGCAGTGGGGCCAGCAGCCGGGGAAGTGGCTGGCAGCCTCCAGCATGGCTCCAGCCTGGGGAAGCAGCCGGCGAGCTGGTCACAGCAAACACGGCAGAGCACTGAGCAGAGCGGTGGGAAGGGGACAGCCAGACTCAGGCACATTTCGAGAGCAGCATCTCCTTGCCGTGTGGCCATGGAGGTGGTTGGGAGCAGGACCATGAGTTTCAGATTGTTTAATTTAACCTTTCTTCTTGTTCAAATAGAAATTAAGTCAAAGTCATAAGCAGAGGCAGAGCATCAGTTCCCAAGGCTGGGAGAAGCCATTGGGACCTCTCTGCCTCCTGGTGCCTACTCTCCCAAGCCTCTAAATCTGCTGCATGGAGCAGGACCATGTACCAAAATCCCCCAGGTTGTGCTTCAAAGCAGAAGAGCCAAAACCAAGGCTCTCAGTCCTCTGCCCTGAGGAGAATCCTCCTTAGCGCTGAAGCTGCTCAGCAAGTGACTTTGGTTCCCGAGCTACGACCCAGCTTTCCATCCCAGTCCCCTCTCCGATGGCATGGCATGGCATGGCCATGTCACTGAGCAGCTCCCGAAGGTAGTGTGGATGGTGCAGTGTCACTGCCAGTGTGGCACCAGCCCCACCGAGCCAGGCAGAGGGCGCCCAGCTCATTGCTGAGGTCACTCGTTGGGGGGGAAGGGGGAGCCCAAACCACACACAAAAATCATGAAGCAACACATAGAGAAACCCAAGGCGGTGGGGGTCTCCCCTGTGGAGAGGCCGGGGGGGCTCAGACGTGGCCCCGGGGGCTGCGCTCGGGCAGCGGGTGCCCGACGGGGGGCTGCTGCAGCAGGGCAGTGAGGATGCGCTGCAGCTGGGCGAGGCGGGCGCGCAGCGAGGTGCTGGAGAAGAGGTTCAGCTGGTAGGACGGGTCAAGGGGCAGGATGGAGATGAGCCACCAGCACCACGTCGGGCCATCTGCTGAAGCCTGGAGGGAAGAGAGGGAGAGACCCCTGTGTGAGGAACAGGAAGGTGAACGTGTGGCCTTTGGGCAGCATCGCTGACGGGAAACAGTTGCTCTGCTCAGGATAGCAATACCAGCTTTGGCTAAGGTATTCCTCTGAACGGCCCTTTTGTCTGTCCAGGCTCAAAATTGTTGGATAAACTCATTTAATTTCCAGACAAGCGTTCCCCAGGGAGTCTCCAGACATTGATGTAACCAGGAAAAAGTCTATACTAAAGAGACAAAGAAATATCTTGTGCGTTTCCTTGTTTAAGGCAACGCTTTTTGTAAACACGGGCCAAATCCTCCGAGGTCGGTGTCTTTTGGATCATCACTCAAAGAGGCAAGGTGCAGGCCAGGCAGGCACAACCACTGGGCAGGGCTTTTGTAAACAGGCTTTTCAAAAAACTGAGCCAAACTAAGAGGGAAATGCTCAATTCAGCTGAAAGAGAGTGAATCGTTGTGTAATTTTGAGCACAACGTTGATGCGACTGCTGGCCAGGACAGCCTTAGCCTGGGACAAGCCAGCAAGAGCGTATTTGTAATGATCCAGGCAAGAAACACTTTCTTAAAGGAGTGAAAAATAAATTTGGGGATTTTTTTTTTCCTCTCTCCAGAATCTGAATTTTTCAGAGCAATTTAATAAGCAAACTGGATCCTACCCTCTTAGCTCCTCTCCTCTGGCCAGCTATGGCTGTCACAAAGGAACACAATGAGAAAGGAGAACACAGACTGGCTGAGCTGTGGGGCTCGTTTCTTTGCCTGTCTGTGCTTCTTTTTCTCCCAAGTGTTTTCAAATCCAGGCAGTTTAATTTCTCAGTTGTCATTTAGGAAAAGACTCCAGGAAAACTTTTAAAACTCAGTGCTTAGTTTCCAAGAACTGTTTAAAACCATAAAGAAATGTTAAACACTTCTAAGAAATAAGCTCTACTGTGTCTCTGAGGGAGAGATGCCACAACTGGTACTGGGAGTGAAAACCAGTTTGTTTTGCTCATCCTGGGTGGGGGGAGCCACGCAGGGAAGTAGGGTGGTCAGCACAGGAACTGCACTGCTTCTGAGGTTCTCTTGGTACCCTCTCTATTTAGAGCATCCCTTCCCTCAGGGCATTACCTGGATGTCCTCTTCCTTCTCCGGCAGCGGTCCATGTTGCATCAAAATGTGCCTGGAGGCAAGGTCTCCGTGCTCACAGAACCACTGAGCCAAGCGGTAGGTGTTTTCGTGCAGACACTGCAGCTCCTGCAGCTCCTCCCCAGCCACCTGCGTGCAAGAAAGAAGAATGCAGAAGGTGTCCATGGAGAAGCTCTGTCCCACCACAGTGGGGGCTTTTTTCCTGACCCTGCCCTCACCTTCTTGTCCTCCAGGTACTCGATGTCGGCAGTGTTGTAGCCGTCCCTGTGTCCCCGGCTCAGCACCCGGAACCGCCGCCTGCCGATGGTGTCCACCAAGGACCTCCCATCGGCCAGCAGCTCGATCTGCCGAATCTCCAGCATGCAGCCATAGTCAGCAAAACTGGAGGGAGCCAGGGAGAGAAAAGAAGGGCTGAGCTGGGATACCTGCGGTGGGAGAGCTGCTTCTCCTGGAGGCACCACCTCTAAAGGAGGAAAAGGCCCAGGAACAAGCTGGCTGGGAGGGAGCAAATGTGGAGATTCACCTAACTCTGTTGAGTTACTGCTTGCTGCTAAGAGGGAAGGGAATAGCGAGCACACTGCCTGCACTCCTTTGGATTTGCCATACATGAAAATGACAGGTCCTCATACTGCCCTGATGTCCAATAGTCCTGAAGACACCATCCCTTGCAGAGATACCCTTCCAAAGCTCAGAAAATGTTATTTATCATTTCACTTGAACAGGACTGGAGCACAGGGAGGATACGTCATGTAAATACAGGTATTTTACAGAGTACTTGGATTAGGAGCCTGGAGACTGAGCCCAACCAAGATCTGGAGGTGCCACCAGGAACATAAGGATGGCCACACTGTACCAAACAAAAGCTCATTTAGCCCAGTGTCCTGTCGCAGCTTGTTAAGGATGGAGTGTGAGAAATCTGGCAATTTTAAAGTGCTCACTAAGAGGAGCTGGAGGACACGGCCAGGGAACCATGCAGCTCAGAGACGTCCTGAGCCAGAGGCTGTTCCCAGAACATCATAATTAACAGCCACTGCTGGCTCTGCTCAGCTCCAGTGCTGGCCCCATTCCTTGCCTTGCCGGTGGTGATGCTGGGAGGCAGTGAGATCCCATTTCACTCTGCACCACCTCCCTGCTGATTTTATCTGTGGGATGCAGTGGGATAGGAAATTGCACCTGGTTCCTTCTCTCTGAACTACTTGGGATTTTAGACATTTGTTGTTGCTGGGGCAGAGAGGGGCAAATCAGCCCGGGCAGAGGGAAGCCACCTGGTCCAGGAGCTCACCTTTTCCCATTCTCATATATACACATGCCAAACCTCCTCGTGCCGGTCTCCTGGCACCGCCGGATCATGAGGCGGTAGCGAGGCTCGAAGACATGGAGAGGGCAGGGAATGCCTGGGAAGGACATCGTGCAGACAAAGATGGGGATGTTCTTGGTCAGGCTGAGGGACAGGAGGAGAGACACTATGAAACCTCTCTGAGCAAATCCCATCCTAAGGGCTCTGCGTCACCTGCTCCCTCGAACCAGATGTGTCCTTTACCCCAAGAAGTGATGCTCCGGCGCAGAGCAACACCAAAGTTTCCACTTTGCTCACCAAGAGCCCAAGGACAGACTCTGCCCACAAAACAGCTCCTTGCAGAGATGCCCCCTCATCCCCAGGTGCCCCATGGGGCATGTCCACACCCATCCAGCACTGCTGTAAAGTGGTCCTAGAAGTGGGACAGACATCCCTTGAGCAGAACCAAGCCAGAGCAATGGTATGTGGGCCTGAACAGCCCCCTCAGAGCCCCTCTCAGCCCCCGGGCACACACACACACACATGCACATACACACACACACACAGAGGAGCAGGTCCATGCTTACTTGGAGAGCTCTGCCATCTCAGCCCGGTGCAGCTCCCGGCGCTCAGCCAGCTGTGTGGGGAAGGTGGCCAGCATGATGTCCTGCAGCAGCACGGTGGGGCTGTAGCTTCCAGCCTTCAGGTACTAAAAGAAATTAGACCCAGAAATAGGTTGGAGAAGAGCCGGGGAGGGGGGAGCCCTGAGGCCCTGCCGGGCTCTGAATCACGGTCACTTTTATTGGAGCTGAGGATAATTTTAGATCAGAGAAAGTCGGGGATGGATTCTATCGGGGGATGTCGAGCCATCTAGCAAGATGGGATGTCAGCTCCACCGAGACCTCCGGACGCGGCTCAGACTCAGGGCCCATCCAAGGCAGCGTCCTGTCTCTGACAGTGATGCAGTCCTTGTATGACAACCTAATTTCCCTGACGGTCTCATCCGAATCCCTTTTCATTAAAGATTAAATCAAATCTCCAGGCTAGCAGGTTTTCCATCCATTTCCATTTTTAAAAGTAATTAGCATTCGCTTCTTTCTTTCTCTCTCTCTCCCCACCTCTCAGTCCTGTTTACAATCTCACTTAATCACTGTGGCATCTTGTGGAAATGAATCTCTTGGTCTTAATTATCAACTGTCTGGTCATTCCCACATGAGTGGAGCTGACACCACCATGCTAGGGAGCTGATAAAGTAAGAGCATCACACCTTCCCACCCCAGCTCTGGGCATGCTCCATCCCTTGGGCTCCATCCCATGGGACAGATGCCCTCACCTCTCTCAGGCTCTGTTTGCAGAGGGGACAGTTTGGCCGGTGGTCCAGGCAGCGTTCGAGGCACTCCTTGCAGAAGGTGTGCCCGCACGGCGTTGTCACCGGCTCGAAGAACATCCTGCAAAGACACCGAAGTTAATGGACTGGAGAGAGTAACATGGGGGAAGGAGCACAGGTAAGCCCAGCAGAGACACTTCACAGAGCCTCTGTTCACAGGGCCGGGTGCCCTCAAAGCCGTTGTTCCCCAGGCCTGGCTCAGCACCCTGCTTTGGAAACCCCGGCTGGTCTCAGCCCCGTGGTGCTGGGGTCCCACAAAGCGCTTGGGAACTTGCAGAGGCCCAGGCTGGTGCTGCAAGGGTCGAGCAGGTCAAGGTGGGCAAAGCCACGGGCGCAGCTTCTGTCTATCCCCAGCCCTGTACCTGCACCTTCCTTGAATCACCTTGCTGAGAGCAAGAGCTTTCGCTTCCAGCAGGTAGAAGACATTTCCCATGTCCTTTCCTACCATTTCAAGGGAAATCTGCTGCCTTCACCAGCCTTCTGGACTGAAGACAGCGATGCTGCAGGGATACAACCCCACAGAAAGCTATCTCACTCTGTGTCTCCCAAGCCCTGGTAGCTCATGGCTACAAAACTCACCTTCACTAAAGCTGCATTGGCTAAGCTTTGCTCATAACTCCTGTTAATTAGGCATAAAGGTTCCTAACTGGACTATTCCTTTAATTGGAAATCTGGGCTCAGACTGTTGGACTTGCACAACGATGCAAAAAGAAAACTGTCCCAGGCCTAAGCACTGCTCCCCCTACCTGCAGGGTCCCTGTGGACCCCATCAGTATACACATGGCACCCCTTGGTCCTGGCAGAGCTGCGGTTCCCCAGACACCCACAGGGGTGTGTGGCACAAAAGGCAGCAATGGGAAAGTGCCTCCTTCTCCCCTGCTCCAAGGGCAGAGCTGGCAGCAAACGCTCAGGTTGCTCACAGGGAGCTCCAGGATGAGAAATGAAATGAAGCTCTCAGGAAAGCCCTGCTCAGCACTGAGCCCTGGCTCCTCCTAAACATGTCTCCCTGTCCTCAGAAGAGACCTAAATTCACCTAATTCAGATCTTGATCTCTCTCTCCCATGTGTCCTTCCCCTGTGCCATGCCCAGACCTGGACAAAGCCACTGCACAGGAGACCTTGACCGTCTTGCACGTCCGGTGGTGCAACACCCAGCCCTCTGACAGCAGCTGGTTGCACAACTGCTCAAGGTCCTGGGACACGCCAGAAATAACAGCCTGGTTTCAGCATGCCCTGTGGCAGCACCCAGCCCTTCCCCAGCCCCGAGCCAGCAGAGGGACACGGGCTCTACCTTGTCCCCTTTTCCACCCCCATCAGGCACAGAGCTCGGAAATGCTCCTCTCTGGGTTTGCAACATCCCCATCAGGAATGGTATTTACCCGGGGCAACACCTTCCTGTTCCAGCCTGCAGTTACATAGGGCAAACATCGCTTTCAGTCTTTGACCCTGCTGAACATCCCCCACCTCCACACCAATGTCCCAAGCGATACAGACCTAACGATCTGAGCTCTTAAAGCCTGGCAGGGCAAAGCATGTCCCTGCCTTCCCCTCTTATCTCTTATCTCTACTGAAACCTGCCTCTCAGCAGGACTGGGGACTGGGTTTGCTATTAAGATGTGAAGAAAGATCCACACCAGGAAAGAAAACTCAGCAGGTGCTAATTCTTCATCCTAAAAGCTCTCCCGCCGGAGAACTCACCGTATGCAGAGGGAGCACTCCAAGTCAGACACACTCAGCAGCTCCTCCAGGCACGGCTGGGTATACTTTGCTGCTGCTATTTCCTCTTCATTATCTAGTGGCAAAAGAGAAGGGAAGAGAAGACAACTCCCGATTTCAATACTGAAAATTAATCTTTGCTCTCTGACCTTGTTCAGAGGTGTAAGTAGCTAACTGCTACACAAAGTGCTTTGAAAGTTAAAAACAAAACCACTAGGAAATGCCACATAAACCCCTCTATTAACCCATTCATGTTTATCCATGGCTTTTACATCAGTGGGTCTCATGGCAGAGGAAGGCAATATCCCCCTACCTCCTTCTGCCAGCAGGGAAATGGAGGCACTGGGAGATGAAATGACCTAAGAAGCTCCCAGATGGAGGTCTCTGGACACTGGCCATGAAGCATCGTCACTGCTTTATGCAAACTTATGGAAGCCATCTGACTGCACGCTGTTGGCAAGCTAATGCCAATGGAGATGCCATTTCCCTCAACGTGTGACACACTGAGTGCATCGCAAAGGAATTTAAATTCTGATCTAAAACCCATGGGAACCAAAGGAAGCCTCTCCCTGGCTCTACACAGAGAACAAGGGATGTCTGGCTTTAGCGAGAACCTTTCACCAAGTGAGACCCAAAGGTTTGGTGTACATTCATCAGCTCAACACAGGAAGTTCAGATCCTCCTCACATGCATGAGAAGCAGTAAATGTGCTGGCCAGAGCTACCCCATGGGGTGCCCCTGAAACGTCTGCTTGCTGAGCTGGCACACACACCAGCACTAAGTTTTCAGTGCCAAAGAGATTTTAAACAAGTATTTAATATGAGATGAGATGCTGGTACCTTTGATGGCACTCACCTACCAACTGCTGGTCCTGCCTCTCTGATGAAGTCTCCGGATCCTGCTGTCGCCCCGGCTGGGAAAGGGTGGTTGTCCCCTGGCCATTCTCAGACCCAGCATCCTCTCTGCCATCCACCGGCTCTCCCTCCTTATCCTAGACACAGCAAAGATGAAATTGAGCCCAAACCGTTTTCTCCCTTTGAATACACTGCCCCATCCACCCCACTGAGCCCAATGGCATGGGGAATTTTTCTGGCGTGTTGCTGCATATTAACATCTGGCATCTGAGGGACAGCAGGAGAGCGTGGCCTTCAGACATCCCTGCTCATCTCATGCTTAAAACATGGGTTTAGTCTGTTTAGATGTACCACCTGGTGTTTGGGTGCTCCTGCGCACATTTTGTCTGATTTCCCCTTCTCTATAAACCTCCCAAATTCCTCTATAGAACACAAAAAGTAAAAGACGAGCTTTCCTTAAGAGCTGCTAATGGTCTGAACTGTTCTCAAATGTGGGGTTTGGATGAAAAAAAAAAAAAACACATTAAAGCTGACTTTTTTTTTTTTCTGAATTTAATGTGACTTGAGTGTTTTAAACACGAGTCTAAAATTTTACCAAAAGTATTGCAGAATAAAACTAGGAGAGGAATGGAGATAGAAAGAGCCTCCTCTCCTTCCCCAGTCCCCACAGCATCAGCTCTGATGGTGTCTTTGCTCTCCCACCCTCCGCTACCTGCAGCTTCTCATCCCAGCACACCACCACGTGCAGGTGGCTATGGTCCTGCACAGCTTCCTGTTACCACATCTCCATTCCCATCATTGGAAAATCCCGATTTGGGATGTCCCAAAGGGACATTATGTCCCATCACAGTCTCAGATGGTTGCAGGCTCTCTTACCTGAGCTCGAGGGGAGGAGGATGGGAGCGTAGGGCTCCCTCCATCCACCTGGGGACCAGTCAAGCCTTGGTGAGCATCACCTGGGTGGGCAGCAGCTGTGCATGGCCGAGGAGCATCCTCTCGCATGAGGATCTGCAAGGAGAAAGCGGGGCTCAGGGGGTGCTGGGAGAAGGAAGCAGGGATGTGGGTGGGCTCCCAGGCTCCCTCTTTCCCCAAAGCAGCCTCCTGCTCACCACAGGGCACGTCAGGGTTACTTGTTTCAGCGCTGGCTGAGCTCTCTATCAAACAAATGCCTTAACATTGCAGAAGGAAGGAAGCAGCACAAGGCAGCAAATAAAATGGTCTATTTTAAGGGCTGGGACCCACGTTCTCCATCACCCACAAAGAGCAGGGAGTGAGCTGTGCAGGGAACAAGGTCATTCCCTATTCCCCTGCCCTTTCCCTCCTGAAGGGCAAGTGTCCTCTCGTGGCATGAAGTCCCCATGCCAGGGACACTGCCGAAGGCCCTACCTGTGATGGTGACTTCACTACATGGGTGGGTACTGGCCTGAAATCATCTGTAGAAAAGATATTGGCTTTCCAGTAGTAGCTTTTGGCTGGCTACTTTGCCTTGGGTGACTATGCCTGCAAGCCCACCTTGTGCCATGTCAGCATCTAAACACTACAAAAGCTGAGACTCAAAGATATGGACTGAGGAAGGGGAGTTTTCCTCATGGGTGAACCTGCATCAGCATGAAGGGAAGGCTCTTGGACCAGGGCCTGACTTTCCTTGATCCCAATGCTGGTCAGAGCAGCACAACCATGAGGGATACCAGTTCTTCAGAGGACAAGGGCATCATGTGGACGCTACCACAGTATGGCCCACACACCTTCTCCATCTCTCTCCGAGCAGGGTGGAAATGGGGACTGAGTGTCAGGCAGTGTTCCCACGCCAGCAAGGCTTCAGCTCTCTGTCCCATCTCCAGAAGCACCTTCCCTTTCCTGAAGAAGCCCTGCAGAGCAGAAAAACCTGTGGTGACTGCAGAGACAGTGACCAGCTAAGCAGGTGCCCCTTCAGCTCCCATGCGAGTCCCAAGGGAATCTCCCTCCAGCCTCCTGCCTGCTCCCACCTCAGGCCACAGCTCCACCATGTCAGATGTCTGACAGGTCCACCCACAGCCAGGTACCCATAAAACAGGACTCACCCAAAATGTAGCAGTTGCAAAAGCCAAGCAACCAAACCCTACAGAGACCTAGAGAAGGAGTCAAGGGCTTCTGCCTTTGAAGCCGCGAAACTATTGCCAACGAGTGCTTCATAAATCAGAAAGTGAGTTCCCAGGGCTGATTTCTCCAAGGGCAGCTCAGCCTCTGGCCAACCCTTCCCCGAGCCCCCAGCTGCGATCCTGTGCACCAGCACGGCTACGTGCACCCACCGCCTGCACGCACGCGAGGAGGGACGTGGTGCTGGACCTGTCCCGTTAGTGCAACGCAGCGCTTGCAGCCTGGATTTGCAACTTAATGGGTTTGGCAAATGTATTTCTGAGCAGGATGAATCCAATGGCTAGGAGAATTCTGCAAAGGGAGAAACTGCTCCCATAAAGTAAGGTTTGGCTCCAAGCACAGCTGGGTGATGGGGCCTTCCATCCACTTACCTCATGCTCTCCAGGCTCAGCCCTGCACACCGCATCCAGGTCCTCCAGCGCCTGTGGATGCTGCCCCAGTGCCACCAATACCTCTGCCCGGCACAGCCGCAAGGAGCTGGCATCCGGGGCTGAAAACAGAAACATTGTCACTCGTGTGATGAGTCTGTCCATGGTGAGGCAGCAGGGCTGGATGAGGCCAGGGAGATGCCACCGTGGGGGGACAGCCCCTGCACCACTGCCGCTCTAAGCATAGCCAGCTGCTGCGCTCCTCTTTGGCAGGAGTCACTGCCCTCATAAGTATCAGCAAGGAAATTATTCTGCCTAAATATCTACTTTTAAACTCTTTGAGGCTCTTTCCTTCATTTTTCCCCATCTCCTTTGAACACCCTCAGCTAAGGGGCCCCACCACTGCCTTGGGGATCAGCCACGCTGGGATCTGGGCTCTCGTCCATCCTTTGGGGATACAGCAAAAAGGCTGTACCATGCACATACTAACAACGGAGGCTGTTGCCACAGGATGTGGTGTGATTCACCCAGCGGAGTCACAATAACGTGTTACCAAACAAGCCTGCAGCTGCAGAGACCTGTGATCCCAAAGCACCGGGGAGCCTCCCGGACCCACCTGGCTGCCACCGCTCTCCAGGGGCAGAGGGGAAACCAGTGGGGGTGCAAGGATCTGCCCCCACCATGTGATTCAGGGTTTCCAAGTATGAGAAAAGGCTGACGTTTCCCAAAAAGGAGGTAGAGAACTGAGCATCCAGTTCTTCTTCAGTGAGATGTCCCTGATGGGATCTCAGTGGTGGTGGTGGGGCACAGATCCCACAGGCGCTGCTGGCTATGATGCCCCAAGTGTCACGCTGCTGGGCACCCCACACACTCCCACCTGCTCCTAAATAACAGGCAGTGAGACCCTCTTCTCTCCTGCCTTAGAAAAACCCCATAAAGACCTTCCTTCCTACCAGCACTGCCAGCAGGGAAAGCAGGGGGGGGGATGTCAGGGAGTATGAGCAAGCAGCACCCCAAAAGCCCACACAGTGCGGCTCATGGAGTAACCAGGTGTGGTTGCGTTTGTGGGTTTGATCTGTGGAGGATTCCCAGACCCACCCCGTTATATCACAGCTTGCTGTGAAAGCGACCTACATCCATCGCACTGCTGGCTTTCCAGTGGGCAACGGGTCCCTGCACCCAGCCCCGTGTCATCGAATCACACCATCACCAGCAGGATGCTGGCTCCGAGGCGATACCTGCATCATGAATTAGCCACCATTTGCAGGCACTGGGGCTGCATTTACTGTGGCGAAGGGGGGCTGGAGCACGGCTGAAGAGCCAGCAGCTCCTACTGGGGCGAGCTGGGTCCAGGGGGGCGGGCAGCAGCCGAGCAGCAATCATTGAGAGACATCGTTGCTGATGATGCCTCCTGCACTCCCAACCTCGGCAGCTTTTCCTCCTGCCTGAGTTCAAACCCGGCGCTGATGCAGTTCTTCCAGGGAACTGCAGGTCTGGACTAGCAGCCCCGTGACAGCAGGGTGCAGGAAGCCAGTGTCTGTCCGCACCCCTGCCTGCCTCCTCTGTCACCATGCCCAGGCACCCACCATGGAGCAGGGACCTCTGCCATGGCCATCGCCTCCTTTTGTCCCCATGCCCAGCGCAGAGCACAGGCAGACTTTGCTCTCTGCCTGGGGCTCAAGGTGCTACCACAACCCAGAAGGCAGCAGAGAGACCAGCCACAGCCACTCCTGCACCAAGGTACCCTGGCCATGCTGAACTGCGCAGCAGAGCAACACCTGATCCCTCAGGGCTTATTTTCATTTATAATGTTAGCTGAGATCTTACGGCTCAAGTCAGGAAATGTGGGAACTGGCTGCTCGGTACCCTGTCCCACGAGCACGCATCCAGTGATGAAATATTCCAGCCCCTAACGACAGGTAGAGCTGAACAAACAGGTACAAAGTCTAGAGGCTTATTTTCCGTGTGGGCAAACGCATTCGAACATTTGCATAACCCAGCAATAAACCGACCAATTTGGTGAAAACAAGATGTGTAAAACGGGGCTATGAATTCTGCATTTCTCTTCTGCTGCAGCTATTTTTGATCTATGATATCATTAGACATTAGGGACGTAAGCCAGCTGGCGGCCCCAGCAGCTGATGAGTGACTGATAGTGCTCCCCGGCCTCCCAGCTCCAGGCATGTTGGGAGGCCTCCTGTGTTACACGTTACAGTGCATTTTTTTGTTCACTTAGAAAAACAGAAGATAAAAAGTTGACAATTTATTTTCTCCCAAGTGAAGAGCGCTGCTCTGCAGGCTGCGCTGAGCGGGGCACTGCAACCTGGCCCATCGTGCGATGCTGAACCACAAAAAAAAGCTCCATTCTCACGGGTTGAACATTTATCAGTCTTTTTGTACGAAAGCAAAGGGGAGCCTGTAAGAAGTTGTGCGGCCTGAAAGCAGTCTGCAGGCTGCGGGAGTTGTAAAACGCATCCCGAAAGCACCACCCACATGGCGGAGCCGGAGCAGCACCAGCAAGCGCAGGTTTACAGGAGCTGGGGCTGTGATTGCCATTTCATTGTTGACCTGAGCCAGACTCCCCCTGTCCTTCAGGGAACGGAGCACACAGGGAAAACCGAGGACAAAGCTTGCAACTTTTCCTCTTTGTACTTACAGAGGCTTTTTAAAAAGAAATAAATAATTGCACACCCCGATCAGACAAAGCCTGGCAATAAGGCAAGCAGTACTAGAGAACCGTGCACGTGCATTTGTGTTGAAGAATGGATGCCTCGGGAGGTTGCATAAAGGGACCTGCTTTTTGCTGCCAACACCAGGATCGGCCAAGCCTGCTCAGCCCTTTGGTTCCAGGCAAACCCTGAACCTCTGGCACTTGTCTCACAGCAGGCGATGAATAAATGTCTGCGCCGTGGGAGGAGAGCTGACTGCTGTCATAGAAACGCCGGTGGAGAAAGGACCTTCTGCCTCCATCGCCCCAACCCCCTGCTCCAGACGCCTTGTATAACCCCTTTTATTTAAGCACTGCTTTCCAAGAAATCCACTTACAGCCACACATTAAAGCAGATCAACCCTCCCTGGGCCTGATCCTGACCCTGCAGGCAAATGTCTCGCCAGAGACAGCTTCAGAAGGGGGCTGGGGGAAAAACTGGAGGGGGGACTGCCCTGCACCATGGTGCTGGTATAGGAGCTCAGCCAAGGCTGTGTCCTTGCCAACCTCTGGGGGTGAGGACGCGTCTGTCCCGGACTGGAAAAGGCCCAGCCACTGGGCATTATGTAACATAATGGCCACCCCCCCAGGCAGAGCTCTTCCTCTGACCCTGAAATACTGCCGGGTGGCAAGATGAAAGAAGCTGTTTGCTGCTCTTTCCTCTCCGGCCACTTGCTCAACGCCAGAAGCATGTGGCCGATGGGACATGGGCTGTGTGCCCTGCCCTGCCCACGGCCCTGGACCCCGAGATCAGCAGTGGGGCTTGTCCAGCCACCAGCCCCTTCCCATCACTGCGAGACACTTGCAGACATGGGAGAAATGTCCGGCAGCTGGATCCCCACTCCCCATCTCCACCAGCCCTGCCTTTCCAACACTTACAGCTTGCTGCGTCTCCCAGTTCTGAACGGTGCAAGCTCAGAGGTCACTGCGATGCTGGGACAAAGTAACCCGCATTGGTACCCTCCTGCTCCAGAGGCACAGCTGGAGCATCCCCATCTCGGCTGTAGGGCTGACCCCTCGCACCCAGCACCCGCGACCCCCAACCCGCCCCTCGGGCCCGGTGGTGCTTACCCAGCTCGACCCCCTTCTGAGCCATCCTTAGCGCTTCCCGCGTGTCCCCACGGGTGAGACGGTCCCGGACGCGGGCCACCAGCCAGGCCAGCCGGCTCTCCCGCTCCACGCATTTCTCCAGGAGGCCGCAGAGCACCACGTTGCACCTCGCCGCCCCGACGCCCAGCAGCTTCAGCCTCTCCTGGCACAGGGGGCAGCGGGCGGGCACGGCCCCCCCCAGGCACGGCTTGCAGAAAGAGTGACCGCACGACACGGTCACCGGCTCCCAGAGGAGGAGGAGGCAGGAGGGGCAGCGCAGCATGTCCAAGTCCCCCCTCCCGGGGCCGAGGGGCTGCCGGACGGGGCTCCCCCCCCGGGGTAGGGAGGACGGGCTGGGGGGGCCGCGGCTCATGGCAGCGGTTGCAGCCGAGCTGCCCCTAGGGCCAGCGGTGCCCGCACACCCCGCACACCGGCGGGACCCCGCGCATTGCCCCGCTCCGCACGGCCCGGCTCAGCCCATCCTCCCGGCCGCTCCGGGCACGGCGCGCCCCGTCCTGTCCTGTCCCGCCGGGGCAGGACACCCGTTCCCCGCCTCCCACGGAGCCGACCCGGCGGGGGACGCCGGTGGCGGAGCTGCCGGGGCCGCCATTGGCTGCCGCCGCCGCCGGGCTGCGCCGCCCCGCCCCGCCCCGGCCGCGTTTCGTAACGGAGCCGGTGGGATCGGGGGCGCCGCCGAGCGGGCTCGGGGCGGGGGCGGCACCGGGCGGGCAGCGCACGGAATGTGGGGTCGGGGGTGGGGCATGGGCTGCTGAGCAGCGCCCCGGGGGTTTTGGGGGGGGCTCCGGTGTCGCTTCCCTGGAGCTGGGAAACGGGGGTGTTTGGGGTGTTGGGGTCTCCGGTGCCGACCCCCCGGAGCCTGGACACGGGGGTGTTTGGGGTGTTGGAGGGCTCCGGTGCTGATCCCTCGGAGCCAGGACATGGGGTTGTTTGGGGTGTTGGGGGGCTCCGGTGCTGATCCCTCAGAGCCAGGACACGGGGGTGTTTGGGGTGCTGGGGGGCTCCGGTGCTGATCCCTCGGAGCCAGGACACAGGGGTTCTGGAGGTTTTAGGTGGCTCCGGTGCAGATCCCCCGGAGCTGGTACGCAGGGATGTCGGGGGGCTCTGGTGCTGATCCCTCGGAGCTGGTACGCAGGGATGTTGGGGTGCTCCGGTGCTGCTCCCCCGGAGCAGGGACGTTGGGCATGTTGGGGGGCTCTGGTGCCTCTCCCCTGGAGCTGGTACACTGGGGTGTTGGTGGTGTTGGGGGGCTCCGGTGCCGCTCCCACAGAGCTGGGATGCTGGGGTGTTGAGGGGCTCCGGAGCAGCTAGGGTGCAGGTAAAAGAGCACTCAAATGTGAAGCCATGTGGGGGGTGCTGGAGATCTCTCTGGACCAGCTGGGGCACAGGATGCCCCAGGAGGGGAGCTGGGGCACTCCGAAGCAGAACCAGGGTGCGAAGTGCTGGGGGATGTTATGGGGTGCCCCAGAGCAGGGCACTTTGGAGCCAGCCCATGGTGCAGGCTGCCTGGGGTGCTGTGGAACAAGTTCTGGGGGGCACAGGGTGCTCTGGAATGGAGCTGAGGCAGGTGTGCTCCAGAGTGGCAGGGGAACAGGATGCTCGGGAGCAGCCCAGGGAGTGGGGTACCTGAGCTAGCTGAGGCTCTCCAGAGCAGGACTTGGGGTGCAGGGTGTTGCGGTGCAGCCAGGGCTGGTGAGGCTGGGCGCATCAAAGACCCCTTCGCAGACCCCACCATGCAGACCCGTCATGGCAGAATGTTTCTGGGGGAAAACGGTGTCCTGCCAGTGTAGATGGGAAACTGCGTCTCCCCCAGATGCTCTCCTTATCCAGAACTGAACCAGTTCAGACCCTAGTTGGGAAGGGTCTCTTTCCCACTCATAGACCCCTAGGATGGGCTCTGTGTCCCAAGGCAGATGCATCCCCCTGCCACGCAGCCATTCAGCGAGGAGCCAGCAACTTCTGCGTAGCAGGTGCCGGGCAAAACAGCCAAAACCTGGCAACTCTGGAGCTTAGTAGATCAGACTTTATATAAGGATGGTGCACATTCCCTGAGGGCTTTTTTGTGTGTCCCCAAAAACAAACCAAACCCATGCCCGCACTGGAAGGGATGCCCAGGGAGGGAGATCACCAGTAGAACATGAGTGCTGGTGAAACCCATGCCCCGTTACGGGAGTGGCTGACAGAAGTCTGGGGTGTGGAGCAGGTTTTCTTTCAAAATCTACTGTGATTACATTAAACAACTCGTGAGTGGTTTTAAAAGCTCAACAACTAACTATTTTATGTGGGCTTGGAAGGCTTCACTGCTTGCTCCATTATCTTTTTCAGTGGTACCTTCAGGCTGGAGAAATCACAGGCCCTGTTTAGCAGCACAGCTCTGAACACCTCCTGCGTGTGGTATTAGGGACAATGGTTGCCCCAGGAGCGTTGTGGGGTTGTCATGGACTCTGCCATTCAGAGGATCATTTTCCATGTTCCCCGTCCACAGAATCAATCTCTGGTTGTCCTCCTGGATGGACCTGCCACATCACTTCCGCCATGGGCATTTCTCAGATGGCCAAGACTCATTCACACCAGACATTATCCTCTCATGATTTAGTTCTTGCCGTGGCTAGTTTTTCCACCAAAACCTGACTATTCTTTAAAACAGAAGATTGCCACCAGGGAGTCGTAACCGGCTTTGCCTCCAGGTTACCCCTAAAGGACACATTTATGGCTCCTGAGCCTTGATATGAGGGTGCTTTTAGCTACTGTGGCCAACTTTGCAGCAATGTGCTTGAAGAGTTCTCCCATAACCTGTTTGTGTGGCTTGGCTTGGGAGCAGCAGCCCTCTGCCATGCTGGAGTCAGGTGAGGAGAGGAGCATCTTTCATCACCCCAGCCAGATCCTCCAGGAGACACCAGGCTGTTCCCTGGGACCTGCCTTGTTCTTTTCCTCACCTCCTGATTCAGTCCACAGCTGCTCTCACGTGTGTGGGCTCTCCAGCACCCCGTAAGCGGTGAGGACGTGCCGCTGCCTTTGCATAATGCAGTTAAAAATCAATCAACCACGACACACGAGTCCATTGGAAACCAGGCTTCATTAGCACCAGCGCAAGAACAATTTGTTTTCTTCATTCCATCCAGAGCTGAGCTGGTTCTGAACTCCAAAAATGCTTTCGTTTGTCACTGGTGTGTTTGTGCTGACTCAGTACATAACTACCAAAAAAAAAGAAAAAAAAAACTTTAAATGCTTAATGCTAACCATTCCGCTGGCCAGATGAGGACTTCACGTTTTGCATAATGCGGAACAGATCAGACTGTGTTTAGGAACTACTTGCGAAGCACAATAGGGTTTATTTTATAATTTTTTTTTTATTTTTTTTTCACTTTAAAGGTGGGAAAGAGCCCGGGGTCAGTGGAGGGTGAGGAGTTCCAGGTGTTGGTGCAGGAGAAACCAGCTCCTCCTCTGGCTCCCAGCCACACGCGCCGCTTGTGCTTCTGCTCGAGTAGAGCCTCATTAACGTGGTCCAGCCAGTTGACAGGGCAACATGGGGATCGGGGGTTTCACACCGGCTGTGTTTGCTTGTTCTTAGTGCATAAATATTTGTTGCAAACATTGAGATTTGATTTTGACACATTAGGGATTAAGGAGCGGCTCAGAGTGACAGCACTTACCCAGTGGTGCCTTTTTTTGTGCGGAGAGGAGAGACCTGTGTGCTCCTTAGGGTATCTTCAAAGGCACCATAAGCACTTCCTAAGCAGGAGTATGCACCGGGAATGTCATGACCCCTCTTACACACAGCTATCCCTGCTCTGCCCACTGAGCTCCTCCTTCACGGATGAGGCTCTCACCATCAGACCTGAAAGTCCTGTTGCACAGAAGTAAAACTAGTTTCCCGATTTCAAAAGCAGCAGAAGGAGGAATGTGTCAGCATTCCAGCTGAGGAGGAGGATGTGTAAGAGCCAGTGCAGCCTGCACAGGATCAGGCTCCAGTTGTTTTTTGGGTTTTTTTTTTTTCTGCCTGGGTGATCGGGCAAAGAGCCAGGGCCAAATCTAGCCTCAGCATCTCTGCAGACCCACTCCTGACCTCAAGGCTTATATCACCCTTTCAGCAGCGCTGTGCCTGGATCCCGGCTCGTCTGCCAGCCTTAAGAGTTGGTCTAAGGAATTATTTTTACACCTCAGTACGTGCAAGTAACATGCAGGGAGTTATTTGCATCATACCCCTCCCAGCCTGTCAACAAACACATCAGCTTCCTGGAATTTTTGCTTTCTTTGCATCATAATATTTCCAGATCCAGGATGTTATCCAACCACCAGGTTTCTCCTTTTGCCCCACGCAGTTCAAAGCTGGTCCTGGTACGTGAAGCAAAAGGAAGTGGAAGCAGGTGGCGTGGGAGACTCTTCCTCTGCAGTCACAGCTTGTCTTTTATAACAAGCACCTTTCCTCTCTGTGTGCAGCAAGGGGAGCTGCTCCATGCCTGGTTTTCTCTCAGGCAGAGGCAAGCAGATTGCCACACTGCTCCTTGGTGTTTGGTATTCGAGGTCTGCACTGTGCTCACAAGGCACTGGGCAGGGAGCAATCATCTTAATTACACGGTATTGTTTCTGGGTCCTGAAACTCTGCTGCTTGAGAGCTGAGAGAGGCCCTGACTCTCCCAGTAAGGAGAATCAGATGTAAACAGGGCTGGGGAATTAAAGATAACTTTAATATCGTCCTTTAAAGAAAACTTCAATATTCTTCCCTTCTGAGTCATACAGGCTTTGCCTGAGGCATCATCATTCCTAGAGAAATGAGTTGACTATCACATGGATTGGCAGGACACGGAGCTGCGATGTAACGTTATCTCATTGCTCATGTAACTGGGCTTATGCCTGAACTCCTGGAAACTGGAGAGTCACAGTGGGAGAGCCCAGATCCGTATCTGGCTCATTTTACTCTCTTGAGCCAAACATCTTGGCAAAGAGGTTGGCAGAACATTATCACTCAGTCTTGGAAGCAAGTCCCACATAAAATGCGTAGAGATGTCCTTTCCCATGGGCAGTAGTGTACAAGCCATATACTCCTGAGAAGGGCGTACAGCTACAAGTAAGGTCAGACTTGTCCCCATTATCCAAGAGGAAGCCCTAGGATGAGTGACAAGACCATGGTCTGCGGTGCAGGGTGCTATAAGCTTGTCTTGATGCATTGCAATTGTTTCATTGGTGTTTCGAGGGCAGCTGAAGATCCTCCATCTGCAGGAGATCCCACGGAAGGGGCCAAAGTCAGTATTTAACACCATCTAATCATCCAAGGGTGCATAAGGGCATGGATAACATAACCAAGTTATTAGAGGACAAAAAGCCATACCAAACCCACTTTCTGAGGACATGACTCCCCCTTTACATTGCAGCAAGGTCTACCACTTCCAAGGACTTTGCGTCCGCAGGGAGCTGCACTCTAGTGGGCCAAACCCAGAGGTCACATCACCCACTTCATCTTCTGGATGGGGAGAGCTGATTTGTAATCAGTCATTACTACAGGGTCAGACAAAACTTACTGGCTTCACAAGCTGCTGTGTGTCCACATGCCTGACCTGGGACATGTGGCCAGGGCTGACGCCGTGGTGGCCCATCACTGCAGCTCGGGGACTCGCCAGGCTGCCCTGCCCCACTCATTCACCAGCCCGTGTGGCCTTGGCTCCATGCCCCAGCAAGAAGCGAGTACGTGCCGCCTCTCTCATTTCTTCCTATTTTAACTCTTCCTGTTTAGCTCCCACCCACCTGACAAAGATGCCAGCAGGGCTGGCAGGGACCCAGCGCTTCCTTTTGACTTTGCCAAAGGAGGCTGCAAGTGGCAGCGGGTGGGCTCTGCAAGTGGCAGAGCCTGGTCTGCAGTGATGCCTCTATCCTGCCCTGGTCAGGTCAGGTCCAGGGTCCAGCTTGTCCCACTCATCGAGTGCCTTAATGGGTGACAGGAGGGTGCTAACTGGTGGAGGAGCCTGGCTCCCCTTCACCAGGGCATCCACTGGGAGCGAATCTGCCAGCGAGGTTGCCTGGGGCATCCCAGCTCAATAGGTAAGCATGAACAAGCTACAAGGTCCTGCAGCTGAGCATCCATTGCCTCCATAAACACTCCCTCCTCAGCAGCCGAGAGCTGCCAGGCCAGTGCTCACCCCTGCTACACTGTCCAAGGGGATGCAGATCTTTCCCCCTCTCTCTGCTCTTGGTGTTGACTCCTGTACAGACATCTTTCCAGATGAGCTTTTCCGCGTAGCTTCCTCATCCTCTGCCCTGGTCTTTATTCCTTCAGCTCCAGCATCTCAACCACCACCAGCCTGATAATTCAGTGTACTTCTTTGTGAGGACAAAAGAGCTCTTGCAAAGCCAGCGGTTTAAATTCCAGCTAAGACCTGTGTCTGACCATGGAGGAGAACAAAGCACCTTGAAGACTCGGGAAGCAATGGAGGGGGCTGCTCAGGGTCTACCTGGGCTGGATTTCAGGCAGGATGAGCAGGGCTGTGTCTCCACCACAATTATAAATAGTTGCTTATGGGCTCCCTGGCTGTCCGCGGCAGTGGTGGCCTGGGCAGGGAGCAGATGAGTATTTCTGGCTGCGCCCATTTTTTTTTTCACGGGCTGCTTGGCCTCCACCTCTCGCTGCACTTTGGATGGCAGGTGAATCGTGTTTGGGTGAGTCACCCACCCCACCGCCAGCGCGCCCTTTCATAACGCCAGGACGTCACGGCTTGTAAAGAGGTCAAGTTGTTAGCACTCAGCAGAAGATCTGTCACCCAGAAACCTGTCCTGGTGAATCCGCCACAGCAAATTGCAGGTTTTCCTTCTCAAGAAGCCTGGCTCTGTTCCTGTGTGGATTTTAGGAATGTATTGTGGTGAGGTCTGGGGTGTAAAGAGCCCTCTCTACTCTTCTGACAGAGCAAACGCAGGAGTCCTAGAAAGGTTTGCAGGAGAGAGGAGCGTGCTGTGGAAGTTGTGTATCATTAGAATCATTTTTATGAACATGAAGCACTTCAGTGGATAAAGCTCTGCTTTAACTTTAAGCTGCTAATCAACATAGCAAAAAGTCTTAATTTACATATTTTCAGAATGAAGGGACAAGTTGCAGAAGGACACAGCCCAGAGAGGAGCAAGTGTGAGTGCTCTGCAGGGAGCGGGAGCAGAAGCAGGGATCTGACCTTCCAAAACACCCTTTACTTGCAAGACTTGGGTTCTGTTTGGGTTTTGCTTTTCTTATTATTCAGCGCAAAAATAGAAGAGTCGTTTCATAGGAGACCTCTGCCCAGCGCTTAGCAGATCATAAGCAGGGCTGCAGGAATCAGCTTTTCTGGGAAAGTCAGGATTTCTAACTGTTTCCATTTTTTAGTGACATGAAAAGGCGGCTCAAATTTTTCCATGAAGAAAGTCACTTAGGAACAGAGGAAAGATTTCCTTTTGATCTCTACCTTAGAGAGGCTCGTTTCTCTAATAGAGCACTTTATATAATAAAGCCCCTAGATCCAAGATGAAAAATTTCATTGCAAAATAAAGGTCCAACCTTTCTGTTCTGAAATTGTTGGCATTTATAGAAAATTGCCTTCATTTGGTAGCATCTCTGCATGAAACAGTATGGAAATCAGTTTTTTCTCCATGCCTAAGCTCTCTTGGCATCTCTGCTGCCACGAGGGCCCGGACGGCCATGTGCCATGCGGGGTCCCTGCGGGTACCCCCAGACATTGTAAGCAAGGGCAGCACAACTCTTCCTGCTCCCCGAGAACCAGCTGAGGGTTATTATATAAAGGGGAGCAAATGTGTGTAAACAAGACTTGCTTAAGTAACTCCACGGCTGCCAGTTTCTCTTGCTGGTCTTCTTTTCCTACTCCACCCCTCCGCGAGCCTGAGGTGATGGGTGTTCAGCACAGCTCCGTCCGTGTTCCTCTCCCAGCTGGCTGAAGGCACATCAGCTCCAAAGAGCCCCAGGTTGAACCTTGCAGATGCTTCAAGCAAATGAGGTGGTTAAACATCCCGCTGAAGTCAGACCTCATGCCCAGCAGCGCTTGGGAAGCTGCTGGCTGTCACGTCTATGGGCAAGAACCCAGCTCCAAGGTCATGCTGAGGGATGTGTCCCACAGGACAGCCACCGTCCCCCTGCGGCTTAAGGGTCCTCAGCATCACCAAAATGTCCCACCTGCTTTTTGCCTCTTCCACTAAGTGTTTTTAGAGCCCTGATCCCCGTGGCTGGCACGAATGCTGTTGCCGTACGCCCGTTCACGTCGCCTGGCTTCAAGCCAGGGCTGAGATGCAACGAGGACCTAGAGACGCCACGTAATTTGAAATGGTTTTCACCCCTGCAACTTTCTGGGAAAACGTGACCCATTCGAATCAAGGCAGTGCAGGGGCACAGTGAGGAGCAAGCTACGTGCAGGGCGAGCTGCCGAAGGCAGACAGAGAACCTCTTAGCAGCCGGAGGAGAAGCCTGGATGTTCGCATAGCTGATCCTGTGTTTTGCTTTTTACTCCTGTGCCACGGGGACCTGGCTGCACATGTTGTATTTGCACAGAGCTTAGCGGGGTGGCCTGAAGCAGGGACCGTAAGATACAAACAGCAAACAGAAAAACTTTGCCTGGCTTGGTGCTCGCCACCACTCACCAGCGCAGGGTGTACCCACGCTGGCTCCACTTGCGAGTTTCACCCGCTTTGGAAGCTGAGCCACAAGGTGCAGAGGTCAATTCTAGGGTTTTTAGCTTGTTAGGTGAGATATATGCCATCAGCTGAAGAGCAGAATCTCACCCCATTGAGACGCAACACCTCTCAGCTCCAGCTGAGCATCTACAGGCACGCTTCACCTCAGAAAATAGTCTGGCACAGCATGCTTGAAAAGTTTCCAACCTTTAGCAACTTAAAAAGCAAAGGCAGGGCCTCCCCTTTTCGTGTCCAGACACAGAGAATTTATTCCAAGAGATTCCCATCCTACAGGAGTACGGCCTGAAGGGACTGTAAAATGCTGCAAGCCTGTATACTATTTGGAAGTAGGTTGTGTCTTGTGCAAGAGTCGTGCGTACTTGCACGGAGGGGTTATTTCTCATTAAGGCGTCCTTTTTCACCCAGCAATAAGGCACTTAGACTCGGCCTTTCCCTGCTGAAGCCAAACCAGCGCGTTGAAACCCAGTTTAGCTTTTGGGGTTGTTTGTTTTCCCCGTCTTCATGTTTTCCCTTTAATCTTTGTGCTGGATAATTAAGACAACATTCCTCAGCATCTTTCCTGCTGTTTGTTGTGATTATACAAGAGCCGGCTGCATTTGTTCCATGAAAACAAGATCTAAAGCCACATTCTGTGGTTTCAAGTAAAAACCTCCGCGGTGTTGACTCTTAAGCTTGAGTTTGTCTGAAATCTGCATTAGTCAGGAAAATACCCGTAAAAATAGACTCCTTAAGGAAAACAAATCAAGGCAGCGACACAGTGGGGGGGACCTTGTGCAGAAGTTTGCATTTAGGTTGTCATTGACAGATTTCTGGGCTTGATACCACCAGCAGCAGCGGTGGGTCGAGGTGCTGGCACTGGTCTTACAGGCGCAATCTCTTCCTCCGATGTCCCTTGTCGCCGCCGGGGAACGGTGCTCTCCCTGCCCCCGGCCACCCTGCGGGAGCCTTACAAAACAGCCGGGCGGTTATGAAACCCAGGGACCCGCTGCCACACGACCCATCGTCGGTAGATGGCGGTGCCAGATCATTTTTCCCAATATCTCCTTTTTTTTTTTTTTTGGTTTTTTTTTTGGTTTTTTTTTAAAAATCCTGGCCCTGCGCCCTGTTCCAGCCCCAGGCAGGCTCCGCACACGCTCAGCCCCCCGCGCCGGGGCCGCACTGCAGAAAGTGTAGGTTTTTGTTGTGGTGTTTTTTCCCCCCCCGTAACTGCTTTTCGTATGTTTTTGGTACATTTGAAATCACAGTCATTTGTAACAGCTCAGCACAGCCCCAGGCGTCTGTCGCTGCTCAGGCTGCTCCATCCCATAGCAAGTGACACGGAGAGGACAAGAAAGATGCTGGTATTACCTATTTTTGGAGGGCTATGCAGAGCCTGGCAGCCAGAGCCCTGGGATTTCTCTCCAAACCCTTTCATGGTTTTTTTTAAACCTGCTTGTGCTCATCCAGATCCCAGCTCCCTGCCTATTGCTTTTCCTTGGCTGTTTCGTTCCTGGGAAGGACAGATAGCACCAGGGAGGGAGCGAGACTGGATGAATAAATAGCATTTCTCTTTGGAGCCCACAAACACCTTTATTTGGCTAACAGTGGCCAAGGTCCCCTCCAGCACGTGCTGCCGTTTGTATCCCCACCTCCTCGGTGTTCCCGGGGCACACGCTGCTGCTCCGATGTGGAAAGGCTAATCTTTGTCTTCCTTCTCATCCTTGTCACTGCCGAGGTCCTGAAGCAGGAACAAAAGGAAAAGGGACACCATGTGAGGGGAGAGCTGGGTGTTTTGTTTTCCATCCCCTGGTATCTGTAGCTATTCAAAAGCACCCAAAACCAGCACCCACACAGCGGATTGCAGGTGCCAATCCCTTGGGGCAGCCAGGCCCCAGCACAGAGCTGTCGGTGTGGTTACCTCTGAGTCGCTGTCGGAGCTGCTGCTGCTCCTGTCCTCTTCCCCATCTCCCTGCAGGGGGGAAGAGAGAAGGACAAGCATCACCAGGGGACCCTGACAGTTTGCAGATATTTTTTCTTGTGGGTATCTTGAGCCAGGCTTTGCAGCACCAGTGTTGCTGTGGACCCATGTGTGTCCATGGCCCCGCAGAGACCTTCAGAGCCAAGAGCAAGGATTCAGTGATGTATGTGGTGAGACAGCATCGCTATCCACAGCAGCATCTCAGCTGGGCTGAAGTAGAAGGAAAAGGAGGGAGAACTAACTATGGATATTGGGAGCAAAGAGAGAGCTTCCTCAGTGGAAAAGCCACTGAGTGTGATTTCTAAGCTGTGGATGGCATAGCTCTGTCTGCCAGAGACGTGGGGTTGCCACGGGTCAGACACAGCTTCCCTTCACAGCCAGGATGTAAATCATTTGGGGCCAGTGCTTTCCTAACACCCTACAAAGCCTGGCTGCCACCCATACATATCAAGTCATATGAGGAGAGGCTGAGGGAACTGGGCATGTGTAGTTTGGAGAAGAGGAGGCTGAGGGGGGACCTCATTGCCCTCTACAACTACCTGAAAGGAGGTTGTAGGGAGGTGGGTATTGGCCTCTTCTCCCAAGGGAATAATGACAGGACCAGAGGAAATGGTGTAAAGTTGCGGCAGGGGAGGATTAGATTAGATATTAGGAAGAATTACTGTACTGAGAGAGTGGTGGAGTCACCATCCCTGGAGGTGTTTAAGAAATGTGTAGACATGGCACTTCAGGGCATGCTCTAGTGCCCGAGATTGTTGGTTTGTGTCTGTTTGTGGGTGTTTTGTTTTTTGGGTTTTTTGGGGAGTTTGGGGGGTTTTTGGTTTGGGTTGGATTTTTTTGTGGTTGGACTCGATGATCTCAAAGGTCCCTTCCAACCATGAAGATTCTGTGATTCTGTGATGCCTGCCTGTGCCGAGCATCCTTCTTCACAGGGCTCAGTGGTAACCTGGGGGCTCTGCATCGGTCACGTCCCCGCTGCGCCGTGCTCACCTGCAGAGGTGGCCCTACTCTGTAGATGTCTTCCTCCCCCTGGGACACCGATCCTCCTCACAGGAGCTGGCCTCATCCCACCACATGCTGGGCAGGGTGCTCAGGGTGCCCCACAGGCACCACACACCCAGTGGCACAGTTAGTCCAGGGGGACCCCAGCATGGCCCTTAGCATCAGATGGTTTGGGAGGTGCTGGGCTCACCCTGAACACTGTCCTAGGGACATCGGGGCTGGAAAGCCTCTGGCAAATGGTTCAGCAGCTGATCTGCAGAAAACTCCATCATTTCCCTACCTTTTCCTCTTCCTTCTCCTCCTTCTTCTTCTTCCTCTTCTTCTCCTTCTCTTTTTCTCCCTCAGCCTTTTCCTTCTCTTCTTCCTTCTCTTCTTCCTTCTCTTTTTCCTTGTCCTCTTTCTCCTTATCTTCCCGTCCAAACCCTATGACAGGGCACAGAGGGAGGTTCACTGCCAGCATGCAGCATCCAGCACAGGCAAACCCAGCAATTCCCCCCTGGGTTCACACCAAACACTCACATTTCAGGATTGTCGACATTTCAGAGAAGCCAAAGAGGCCTGGGGCACAAGACCGTCACACCTATGGAACAGAGAGGACCTGAAAGAGCAACTGGAGCATGGAGTAAGCTGAGTTTTTCAGAGATGAAAACACCTCTCCCTGGACCCCACCATTCAGTTTTCTTTCCTCCATGAGAGAAGAGGCACTTCCTACCCCCAAAAAAAGCAGGGAAAAGGGTAAAACAGTCTGTGGCCTCCAGAAAAAAAGGACCAGACCTTGCGTCCACCCAAGCAGCACCCACTGCCCTCCGCCTGGGGAAGCAGCAAGGGGAGAGTGATGGAGCAAGACAGAAATCTCAGGGCGAATGTGCAGGGAGATGCCTTAAACTCCCCCGTGAGCAGGTGCAAATTACAGAAATATTTAAAATTAAATGAGGATGAATCAATGGAGAGCAGGTTTTGGGGCTCCTAGGAGGTCTCAGCAGAAAGGAGACCTCTCCCGGGACAGGGCGATCGAGGCAGCAGTGAGCAGAAGAGAAACGGAGCAATAGCAAGAAAACTCTGAGCATTGATTAGGTCCCTGAAAGGTGACAGATGAAAAGAAAAGAAAGAAGACAGCTTGCTTTAAAAATAGCAGGACCAAACAAAGTCCATGAAATAGCCATGAAATAGGGGCAGAGGGAAGGCAGCAGGGATGAGGGCTCAGGTCCCTTCTGCTTGCAGGGAAGAGCAGGGTCGCTGCTGCAGCACGTAATTAGGAAACAGTTTCTCTTTCAGCCTCTGATAGAGGGAAGCAGGATATTAATGCTTTCTTTTAATGTTTTTTTTTCTTTTTAGCCACAAAATGACATCATCTGATTGGTATTGAGGCTTTTAAAAGAGCAGTTTCTGAGCCAATAACATTGATTTGTATTTTCTAGGCAGGTTTTAAAACCCCTGGGAAGCTGCAGGGCCGCGGGAAGCAGCGGGGTTTGGGGCAGGAACGGGGCAGAGGCAGGTTGGACGGGGAGGGCAGGAGTGCGGGAAACGGCTGATAAAAGGCGTAATCAGTGCAAAGTTAAAATCTAATTAATAATGAACAGTAATCTAATTCATCTCTGTAATTAAGAAGTGCAACTACTAATTGAAAATAATTACATTTTAATCTAATATCATTAAAAATAATCAAACATTAACAAAAGAAAAGGCAGCCCCTGGGAAGGTGCAGGAGAAGATGTAGCTGATGCCCTGAGCCCAGGTCCTATTGCACCAAAGCTGCTCCGCAGCTCCTGTAGGGTGTGCCCAGCTCCAGATCTCAGGAGATGCCCCTGCCTTGTGCCTTCACTGTCACGGGGTGAGCAGATAGGAAAGGCACAAGGTCCACAGAGGTGGACCTCAAGCTTTGCACTACGAGATGGGCAACCAGACCAAAGCCCAGCAGCCAGGGCTGGGAAGGGGTAGTGCTGCCCCAATGCATGCTAAGAAATGCCACCACGGCACGGTTACAACCCCTTAATTCCCCACCACACTGATAACTCTGTTCCTGGAGACCAACTCAGCTGATTTCCAAGAGATGGGGTGGGCTTCCCCACCCTGGGCTCTGCCAGGGTCCTGTCTGGGCAGTGCCACCCAGCACCCTGTGCAGCCCCCACTGTGGGTGGTGGCTCAGATGATGGCTGCAAACGCTCAGCTCTTTTTCCCATCCCAGACCAGCAGATCCAGTTCTGCCTGTTCCTTAGGAGCCTCACCACCGGTTTTTTAGGCATGCAGGTCTCCCTGCCCCAGATGAGCAGGTTCCCTAAAGCCCAGGCAGGCAGACCAGCAAAACCCAGCGACCGGCTCTATGGTCCCCACTGACAAGCTGCAATTGTTCTCCGTGGCCAAGCCAAGCGTGAGGTGCACGTGGATCAGACCTCTGGCTAATGAAGAAAGCCAGCCTATTCATACCCCACCAGGTGCAATAGCACGGAAGGCCTTACCCCCCAGGCACAATGGGCTCACAGGTTCCAGGGTCTGAGCCCGCTCCCATTTCACCCAGAGGACTAAAGTCCTTCCCACAAGGCTCAGGCACGATGCCTGATTCCCATCCCCAAGAACACACAGAGCACGAGCCACCCCAGGGATGCTCCTGCTGCATCCTCTGCTGCACCCTGCCCTCCTGCCCTGCTTCTCCAGCCCATCAGATTGATAAGCGACTCTGTAAATCCCCTCAATGACACGAGGGAGAGAGGAAAGTGCCTTACCTGGAGCTGGAAAAGGCAAGTGGCCTCCTTGATGCCTGGCTGGCAGCTACCAGGGACCTGGGTATTTGAGTGTTGCGGTCTCCTCCCCAGTCCCACTTTCAGAGCAGAAAAACTGGCTCTGCCACCCATCACGGGCAGCGCATGACACCAGGAACATGACCAGTCCCATTCGTACCCGCAAGAGCTTCACTGACATCGCCCCCAGCGCAGGCAGGAGCAGAAAGATCTCCTGACCTTTCACAAGCAAGCCAGGGCAGATCTGGAGGCTGCAGACATCCGCAGGAACCAGCCCTGGGATGAGGGGGCACTGCGGACTCAATCCAGGAATGTGCTACAGTCAGGACCCAGTTTGAAGTAGAGAAGAGGGGATTTGGGGGTGTCCTTGAAACCACAGTAGAAGGAACCTCCACGAGGTCCTTGCTCCCCCCTCTTAGTGGGAGGTGTCAGGCTGCTCCACGAGGTCCGGGCAAGGCCGGATCAGGCAGAGCTCAGCACTCCCAGCTCCCTCCGATGCTTGTCCTTGCTGCTGGCTTTCACTCCAACATATCATTAAGCAAATACCTGTCAGGAGAGAGCAGTTACCAGCAGGTCTAAACACTTGCATAATGTGCTTCCCCCTCTAATGCAATGCCCTCATTTCCAATAGCACCAATATGGGATAATAACAGTAACAATAATGTCAAGAAGGGCTTGTGTACCTGAAAGCTAATTTGTTTTCTCCACCTAATAAAAGGCATTACCTCTCCCGCAAGATTTGCCCCACTTAAAGCCTTCAACTCTACAAGAAAGTTGCTCCCACAGTCATTTTACTTTAATTTACAGCATGTGTGGAGCCCCCCCCACCCCCCCCAACCAAGCGAGACTAAACCTGAGTGAAGTCACTTGTCCCAAAAACCTGGCCACGTCTGCCCCAGCCCCAACTGCAGAGCAGAGTCCCCTCAGCAGGTTTAGGTCAGAAATAAAGGATGGCTTTTAAGGGCAAGGGTGGATAAACCCTGGAGCAGCTCAGCAAAAACAGTGGCAGAGTCACCGCTGCTGCCAATTTTACCATCAGTAGCGGCGGCGCTTTCTAGCAGAGATGCTTCGGGTCACACACAAATCATTTGAAGAACTCCCGGTGGCCAGCGCTCAGTGTGGGGGTCCACAATGGCCACAATCTTGCCTGATCCCGGGGTGACACAGCTGAGGAACTCAGCGTATGGCACAGGAGATAGCATGGGGCCCTGGACCGGATCCAGGGAGGCTGTTTGGTGTCAGGACAAGCTGGCATCCACCACCACTCCTCTGAGCAGCTCCTGCCATCACCTTAGGAGGATCCTCGCCCACAAACACCATGCTTAACCTCATTTTTAACTGGTGACCTCATTGCTTGCTCCCCAGCCAGCCCCAGCCAGGCTCTCAGTACTCAGATGCGAGGGACCTAAGCCTGCAGCGTCCTCCAGTTGGAGCAACCCAGGGGACAGCCCTGCCACCGCTCCCTGGACATGGGGACACCAAGCAGCACCCTAGGGAACTCTCAGGGACCACCCCGGCCATCGGGCCAGGCTGCAGCCACCAGCACCTTAGCGGACAGGGGCGGCTGCCACCACCCATCAGGACAGCAGAGTGGCAGGTCCCAGCCCTGCAGAGGCTCCGCTCTCACCCTGCAGCAGGCACAAAGCTGCCCTTGAAGGAAGGAAAGGAACCCGCCAGCCAGCACCCAAAACACCAGCGCAGGGCCACCTCCAAGCTGCTGTCACAGTGCAGAGCTGCAAAGGACTCGCTGAACTCCCAGAAAACATTAATTAGCGCAGTACCGGGCACTTATGTCCTCAGTTTCTGTGCCAAGGAGCCTGTGGCTACAGAAGATCAATCTCTCTGCATAAATCACAGACAGCTGTTTATTTAGGATCCAGTGTGCACACCTGGGAAGGAAATGCCAGAGCTCTCCTCCTTCCCCTCCTCCTCCTCCTCCTGCCACTTCTCCCCCTCCTGCCTCTGAGTCAGGCCATTTAATTTGTGCTGCAGGTGACCTGGGACAGCTGTTCCCTTGCCTGGGGCCACCAGTGGCATCGTAGTTGCTGCTTCTTCCAAAGAAGGACAACTGCTCATCCCACCTCTGACAGAGGTTCTGCTGCTGCTGGACATGCGTGTTTTAATAATGAAAAATGAGTTCCTGGGAAGCTGGTTGGGCAAGGGCTGGGAGCAAGTCCCGAAACCCATCGGGAGGACGGAGCCTTTTTTTATGTTTTAAACCTTTCCACAGCAGCTGCCAGGAAGCAGCTTTTACAGCTGCAAGTAACAGAATCTCTCCCAAGGAAAGAAAATAATTGTGGCTTCTTTTTTTTTTTTTTCCTCCCCTCCAAGTCACTGCCAGCATCTTTGCGAACTCTTATCTATTCTCAGCCACCTCTCACCTCCCCAAACACTACCAGAAGTGCTCAAATTACTGCCAGCTCTCATTAGGTTCATGCGCAAGGCAAGGCCGAGCAATAAGACCTCCAGACGGTTGGATGCTGAATTCTGATGAATCCTTTGGGTAAGAAGATTTCAGCAACTGCGGAACTGTTTTTGTTGGCGATCTCCTGCAGTCCTCGCGCTGGTACACAAGTGAAGCTGCTGCACGTTTGATTACTGGCTGCTGTAACAAAATCCAGGTGGGCATACGACAGAAAGAATTACCGCCTGCATATTCAAAAAATAAAATCACCTCATTTCCTTTGATTATTAAACTACTCTGCACTAAAGCACTGCGGGTCAGTAGAATTTATCTGCAAGAAGAGCAGCTGCTGCTTCATAAAACCCTGTTATCTTTATTTCTTCTCTTCTAACATTTCTGTAAATGTTGGCTTTGCAGCAGGAGCAATGCTGCCATTTCGCACCGGTGCAGGAACTGGGAGCTCTCACCCCCCAGCCTGGGTTCAGAGCCCTCTTTCCCATGAGACGGTACCTTGCCCCGAGAACAGCCCCGGCTGTCCCAGCCCCAGAGCAGCCCCCAGCGCTGACCCACAAACCAGTCAGGGCTGAGAAGGAAAAAGCAAAACCGAGTTCTTTCCTCTCGTTTCATTCGTGCCCATTGCCATCTTGATAGCTTTTAACTGAAATGGTTGTCAAAATAAATCTTTTCTTTAATAATGCTATCAACATAAAGAAGAAAAAAATATAGAGTTTATTGTAGTGCAGATTTTTTTAACCCAGACATACTCCTTTCAAGTCATTTTCTTTACGATGCAAAAAAAGGCTCTCCCTTCAGAGATCTGATCAGTCTAACCAGGACTAAGGCAGAGCTTTTTCCATATATATAAAAATCAGAGGAGCATTAGCCAAAAGGTATTCTAATAATAAAAACATTTCTCTATGGCACAAATAGAGCAGAAGAATGTTAAGCCTTCAGTACAGCAGAAATGTGCAAGACCTGCTAAAACCCAGAGGATTTTCCAAAGGGGATTTGAGCATCATTGTTACCAATGAGCGAGTACAGAGGCAGGTGTGACACTCGGTCACCTCTAGTTAGCTATTCTGGACTTCTTGAAGTTCCATTTTAGCTGTGCATTTCTGCTCTTGTGATTCCAACAGAGGCTGCTCCCTCCCAATGGGCAGGCTCAAAAGATAAAAAAAAATTACAAAAAGGAACAAAGCAGGGAACTTTCACAGCACAAAGAAACAGATACCGTATGTGGAGCAGCTTCTGAGACAAATTAGGACTCCCGCTAACAGAACCAAATTGCTTCCTCTCCCCCTACTTTAATATACCTTCCAAGAAGAAGGAGCATTGCATTATAGTGTTTTTACACAGAAACGGGAGAAAAGCAGTATCTGAGTTTGTGAACAGTCTGGGGCTGACATGCCAAGCTGCACTGAAAAAGGGGAGTCCTCCTGCTAAATTCTCTCATTAAATTGCCCAAACACGAATCAATCCCTTTTAGCCAGTTCTCATTTATTGCTATAAAGCAAAGTACCCACATTCTTAGGGCCAGATCAGCATTTTCCCAGCTTGTGCTGAAGCAAGCACTCTGCAAGACAACAAGAAATAGCACCCCAGTGAGAGTCCCCGTCCCACGTCCCCAAGTCATTAACAAACATCTTCAGGAAGCCAGGGCTTCTCATCAGCAACAACGGCTTGATAAGGAATCCTCTCTGCTCTGTTCTTTCCAGTCTAGGAACTGCAAGGTTCATAATCATAAATATTTGCCTTTTCTTGCACCTCCTATGCAATATTCATTTCAAGACCAACACAGAGCTATCAGGAACCTAATTATGTCTCTCTGACTTAAAAATCACACCATGATTTTAGCTAACTCTTTAACTAGCCAGCTGCTCCTCTTTTCTCCTGCACTGTCTTCACAGTCCAGAGAGCTTCTCCAAAGAGCTTGTTAACACATACAGCAGAGGGATTTCAGTGAAAAGATACAGACAGTCCATGAAAACAGAGAAGCAATCTGCACTTTAGGTCTGTCACGTTGTCCACCAGCCTGGACTATGCTAATCGCATCTCACAATGTGCTGTAAGGGCTGTCATTGCCAGACTGCATTTAATCACTGTTCTTGCAGCAGCAGCGATCAGAGTTAATCTTTTTCCCTTTAATAAGAGCCATTACATCATTCTCCAGCATGGAAACTATGAAGTGGGAAGGTCAAAAAGTTCTTAATTAGAGAGGTTTTTATTGCTGTGATAGTTCCGTTCTAGCCTCAATAAGAGAGATCTGCAGTACAGGCAGCAAGAGCTGGAAGGCATCTTGGATATATGAAGCACTGTTTGAAGCCTATGAAAACAAAAATCAAAATATACACATGAATAATTATGCTACCAATCAGCTTTACTAACCACATACTCATTTCAAACAACATTGATTAATGCACATGCAACACAGTGCTTGTTGGATATTTAAGGCTTCGTTCTAGAAATCAATTTAAGTTTTTGAGGGGCTTTATGCCACTAGGCAAAAAAGCAACTGGCTTAAAAAACCCCAAACGAGATTAGGTGCAGTCCAAACATAGGATTCTGTTTTCGATAATAGATGAGAAGAATTTATTTTGAAGTGAAGCATACACATGCTCTGGCAGGAAGGAAGAACACACTAACAGGAAACACCCGTTTCCTACCACGCTTCAGAAGTTTACAAGCATTGAGAACCAACTTAACAGCTGGGAAGCGTTGGGACTCTCACATGCTGATTTATGAGCTTGTCTAAGGTTTGACTTTGGACATTTGAATTCTAGAAATCCAGGCTGCTGAATTTAATGTGTCTTCTGACCCATCACAGCTGTCAGCTGAGACCACATAAGGCTCACTCTTCACTAACTCACTCATCTCTTGTGCAAGTTTACAGGCGTTTATTAAAACTTTTAAGTTATTAGATAAGTAAGCAGAATCTTAGACCATAGGTTAGAGAACTTGGCGTGCGTAAGGATACTGAAGTGGAAAAAACCCAGCATATCTAATTTTTAAGTATTAGTTTAAAGTTTTAACTTTAGCATAACTGACCTCCAAAAACACTCCAGTGATTAAGGGATTAAGCACATCTGCTTTCTCTTTGACCTGCAGAGATCAGACATATATTATCCTGATTGAAAATCTGATCACATTTCTTCAAGCAAGATAAAGCTAAATCCTCAGTAAGTTTCAAATCACCACTGCTCCCTCGGCTATAGGAAAGCAAAGTCACAACACCTGCCCCCGTAGCATGCAAATAAGAACAAAGTAACCCGCACACGCCCAACACAAGTTGTACACAAACACACACATTACATCTTCAAATGAACTGTGGACAACTGGAGAATTTAGAGAAAATGATGTTGTTACCTTCAATAACACCTGAGTGTTTTGGAAAAATCCACAACCTTATTTTCTTCTGTCTCCCTAGTACTGTCAGCACCAACTCCCACCCCACTCTGTGCCCAGCTGAATGCAGCAGGAGGCGCTCAAAAGCTCAGCGCACATTCAGCTGCCACGACTCGGGGAACACTGGCCTAGAACATCAGTTCACAGGGCAAAAAAACTGCACATATAAATGTGCAAACGCAAAAAGCACTCCGTGGTGAAGATCCCAAGGCTCTAATCAACCAACCCTATCTTATTCCTAAGAACTCTGGTGTAACTCTTACCCCTGCAGTCGTTAAGCACGTAGTAAACTCTTTAGAGAAAGTGGATAGCTCTTTACACAGCACAATGGTCATTCTGCGGAAGAAGAGTAGGAAAACCATGTAGTAATTACAGTTTACAAAAATAATTTTCTTTTAGCGTTCCTCTAACACACAAATATCCTGTTCCCATGCATATAAAAAGCTAAATTAAACCAAAATTGATACAGAGCATACAAACAGTGTCTGAAGATTCACCAGTTCCCCAGATAAATGAGGGAGGGGAAAGACCAAAAAATAAATAATTAAAACTGAAGAGCTGAAACAGCATTCAGAGAACACATCCATTCAAGAAGGAACAGTACCAACTTGCTTTTTTTACTGACAAGTGTCATTTTCTGACTTAGAAGGTACTGAGTGTTCCATATACTTGCCACGTATCTCTCAACAAAACAGAAAAATCTCGTGTTACGCATTATTGGTAAGACAATTCTACTAATTAGTTGCAGTAATTTTACAATATCATGTACCTAACATACTAAATGATTAACAAAAAGGTAATTAAGAACCAGTTTTATACAAATGCTTTGTCATATTTTACATGGCTATCTACTAACTAGTACAAGCTTAGGGCAAACATTCTTCTTGGCTATATAAAAGCTTTCAAGTAGGGTTTCTTCTTTCCTATCAAGAAATGTCTTTAAACCAGAAAGAGACAGCGGAATTCTGCTGGAATGTAGCGATGCCACCCAGTGCGACTCTGAACACATACAGATTTCAAGAGCCCTGCATCCCATGGATTTATTAGACAGTTTAATCAGTATGTAAGTAATTACATGCTACACATTTACTAAGAGATGAACTTACTGTGAAAGGGACTTGGCTCTGTCCGTGGCTGTCACCTCTTGTTTCTGACCATGTAGAAACAAAGCTGCAGTTTTGTGAAACATTTCAATGGAGCACGCCGTCAGTTCAGCCAGACTTCTTATGGCAAACGCATGAATATCCTGCAAGAGTTAAAAAGATTCCCCATACCATACAAAAACTAGCAGCTTTTATTTTCTAAACAAGTGAATCACACAACATACTATCACTACGCCGCCCTTTCAGACCGCAGAATCTGCACAGAAATAGAAACCCATAAACTCTGGGAATGACAGCTGTAACTTCGCAGCCAGAGAAACACTCTGCGGCCAGATATTCACTTCCTTCATCACTGAGTTACCTCTACTGATTTTTTAGCGTCATGGTCACCATCTCCAGATTCCACTTCTTGGTTTTCTTCACTCTCTTTTTCTTCTTTGGGAAGACTGCTGTTGAACCGTGCTATCCATTCGTGAGCAGACGTCCTCACCTGTACGAAGATGTGCCATAGTCCTTAATGACTGGAATGAAGCCCCCCTTGCACACCACAAAACATGGAGTATTGGACGTCTCTAGAGGAAGGAAACAGCTATGACTCCTGAGCTAGTGAGAAGAATTAGGAGAAACGATCCCAGTGCCTTCAGGACTTTGTAGAGGGTTGGATGCACTGATGTAGTTGAGGGCAGTCATTTCTCTAGCACTGGGTGCTGGAGTTTACCAGAAAGACCACGACTAAGAGGTGCTTTAAAAACATGTCTGCAGAATGCTGCTGCCACTTGGTGGATCTGAAGGGTAGTGAAATGAAGGCAAGAAAGGCAATTCTACCTCATACCAACTTCTAAACACAGTAAAACCAGCTGCTTCGTACCAAGAGAAAGGCTTCAGTTCACGACTGTAGGTTGATTTCATTGTGGTGGCTGAAGGCTTATTGCTCCTGGTTATCTCTGCCACCACTGATTACTGCCCAGTGAGAGGCAAAAGATACCCTGGTGTCTCCTGATTCAGAGCCAAAGACATGACAGAACATGATTTTGCCCCATAAAGTCAAAGGAAAAGGCCCATCTCTTCTGCCTACCACTGCCAAAGGATCTAAAACACAGCTTGTTTTCATGCCTTTGATATTTTCACAAGCGAAGCAGGACCGAGAAGCAGTTCCTGTGAGGAATTCCTCCAGCTTTTAGAAGGTGAGAAATAACTCACCGTGATCAGTTTGTCCGGCTTTGAGCAGATACGCAATTCTGAAAACAACTCTGTTACTTCTTTTGTGAATTCCTCATCTCCTAAAGGACAGAAAAGGCTAAAGGATCCACGCAAAGGACAGATATAGGAATAAGCAACATTTCAATACACAAACGGTTCTTCACAAATCTCTCAGCTGTTTCTTTTGTCTCTCATTGAATCATCACCTCAGGCAAGAATGCATCAAACCTGGACTTTTTAAATACAATTTATAAGGTAAGTTCTGAAAAGGTGGATATATCAGTGCCAAAAGGTAAGTTTTTGCTTTTTTAGTTCTGGTTTTGTAGCTAAGGTAATTCCATTTTTTTTTTTAAATTATTATTTTTCAGGTGGCACTTTTCAATGCACTAACTTGCACATCACCTTGGAGAATCTGCAATATCACTTAAAGCCTATGGTTCTCCTATTTTATATGCCAGGGCAGATGTTAACAGTGGGGGGAAGGCTGTGAGATCCATCATGTACAAATATAAAAGGTACATTAAATGTTAAATGATAGCAAATGCAGGTGTGTAAGCCCTCCCTGATGAGCCATTTAGGTAAAAGCAATGCAAGAAATTTACATTTAAATCTGCGTAACCCTCAAGAATCAGATGGCTCTTGTGTACGGAGGCTTTTGGTCTGTGTGGCTAACTCTCATTTAAAAAAATAAAGCTTTTTGCTTTCCCACAGGTTGGACAACTCTATTCACAGTCTTTCCCTCACGGTCAGCAGAACCCAGCATCTCTTTGAATTTGCATCTTGGCTCAAGGTCAGTTGTATGAACTGCCCACAAGTCAAGCAACTCTAATCCTGCTCTGGCAAGAAATTGTTCCTGCTACAGAATTAATGCACAGCAGCTTTCCAGAGATGAAGGGTATTGCTACCTGTCATGCTCCTGCCCACAGACAGCTTTAGGATTAAGCATCCAGCTAAAGAATAACTTCACTTTGGCATCATGCCTATTGCTAGTGATCTCAGGGCTGGTTGGTTCTACACTGAGAATTTCATTAAGAACCAGCTTCTCCCAGAACCTCTTACCCTTCTTTTCTTCCTCTTCTTCTTCAAAGAATTCAGGTAAAGAAAATGCTTCTTTGAGTTGCTCCATTTCATCCTTCAGCGTGTCCAACTCTTCTCCAGAGAGGGCATTTAGAACCGATTTCACCTAGTTAGGGGCAGCACAGCCAAAAGGAGAATCATAAATCCAACAAGAAACAGGATGGAAGATACAGCACTGGTTTACACTGCATGTAAAAACATCACAGACTGATATTAATGAGAAAGTGCTTTTTTTTCCTATGGGAAGGAGGAAAGTGAAAAAGACCTATTTCTGAAGTCTCCTTAAAAATCCATTATTATTTAATGAGTTATTTAACTAATTTATTTCATAAAACAGTGAATGAATTCTGAAATTACATGCTGATCTGCCCTCCTCCTTGCCCCAAGACAGAGAGGACAATCTCTGCTGTGCTTACAATACTCTCCACTTCTCCAGACCAAGGCAGTAAACAAGTGGGTACGACGAGAGAGTAATTTGTGAAAAATTGTTGAATAGCTGGGTAAAGAGAATGGCTCTAGGTGCTGAGGACAGGCCATAATGCTCCCAAGGTAAACAGCAGATCGTAATGCAGGGGTCAAAGTGAATTTGTGTAATCAGTCATTTCATAGCAAGTTCTGAGCACTTGATTTCACATGTATATACATATATTTCTCATCTTTTTTGCCCTGCTCAGCTGAACTCAAAATAGAAGACAAATCGCTCAAGGCCATTACCTTTGATTCACTCTCTCTGGAAAGCATCTCTAAGGCCTCCAGATGCGAAAGACCCTGAAACTCATCAAACAGTAACCCATAATGGGCTTTCTTCTCTGTAGTCATGGTAACCTCAGTAGCTGTCTGCTGCTCTTCTTTCTCCTTTGCCTCTCGTAAGACCTGAAAAAGAAAAGCAGAGAACTCAGGTCAGTGCCAGAAGATACAGAATACAGGAGGAGAAGGCTTTTGGTTCAATAGTAAATGGTTGCTTAAAGACAGGACAACAAAAGAAAGGAGAAGAAATGAGAGAAGAGCTGATACAAAACTGCCATACCTGTGATAACGTCGAGTTTCTGTTCATTAGGCCCTTTGTTTTTTTGAATCCAGGGTCTCCCTCAGCTATTACATCCATTGTCTTTTTCCCGATGAATTCCAAGGCATCCAGGCCTCCACTAATAACAGTTTTGCCCTAGGAATCAGATTTGGATATACACAGCGCATAAAAGTCACAGAAGACTACACAATTGAGGACAATGAATTGGGGGATTTATATGGCAATGTTATGCCAGACACTCACATACAAGCCAAATTGAGCCTTGTCACCCTAAAATTAAACCCTAATCACCACAAAGGTAGCAGAAGGACATGGAAAGTGCCACAACACACTACCATCCAACAGTTTAAGACGGTGCTTAGAGAGCTGCAGCAATCTGATGGGAAATAAATTTTTGTTTTGTAAACAAGCTGGTTCTCAGCACATTAAAGTATTTAGTTCTCATCCTTCCAATCAGAAAACACTAGACATGTGGGTTGCTAACTCTTGCTCAAGCCTTAAAAGCAAAAGCAAGCTTCCCATCTATGGCTCTTTCAGATTCACTGGCAAATTGACAAGACAGCAGATCACAAAAGCACGGTTTCTAAGGGTAATGGATTCCTTTGAAGTGCATTTCTCATGGTCACAGGAGCAAGCTCATTTCCAAGCAATTTGGGCTAGTTTCACAGAAGTTTCTGAAGAGGAGAACGGATTTCTTCTCTAGACATTTCTGTGGAAATCAGTGGAAATATTCCAGGAATGAGTCTGACCCTGCATTTACCCGAATACTCTAAAGCAGAGATAACAGAGTACAGAGGTGACATGCACAGGAATCCACACACCACACAGTCCACCATTAGGTTTTTTTGTTAAGTATCAACATTTAATAAAGAACTATCAAAATTCAAGACAATTTACATGTTAAGTGCCAGTTAGAAGCAAGGTACAGGATAAAGACTGTCTGAAGGTTAAAACTGTTTCTCACCATTCATCCCACAGAAGTCAAAATTAAAAGTTTCCTCTTACGATGTTTCAGATGAAAGGTAAAACCCCAACGCTCTCTTAAACCCATTGTCTCCTGCATTCCCAACTCACTCACTGTGCTTTGGACAGCAGTAGAGATGGTTGATAAAACTCCAAGAGCCCCAGCAATAGGAAAGGAACTGCCATCATCAACTCCATCTGCGCTGCTAGCACCAGCATTCTCGCCTCCTGCATTAGAAGGCAGAAAATTAACTTCCTCACTCCCAAAAAAAAGATCCCGTCAGCTGCAGAGCGGAGAAAATTAACAAACACCAAGTGTCAGCCAGGAGCAGGGCTAGAACTGGGATTATTTTCCTACCTACTTTCCAGAGCTAAAAAAAGTAAGCAATAGATATCTGTATGCTAAAATAATACTCTCTCTCAAGATGCAAGACACAGGGTAAGGTGATGTTATTTTGGGGCTGATTATGTTATGAGAAACATTTCAGTGCTGCTGTTATGCAGTAAAAACTGACCTCTTGTAGCATCTCCAGTCTCTGAAGAGATTTCACTAGGACTGGGGATCCCAAGGGTTGTTTCTGCTTTTTCTATGACATTTGAAATACCTTGACCTAGAGAAGAGAGCAGTATTACTTCAACCATGAGATACAACAGAAATCAGAACAGAAACAGGACTAGGGCCACATATTGTTTTCTATCATTCTGCATTCCTCCTGTTTGAGACAGTTCATCCAGCACTAAAACCTACTATCCATTTTGCTTGCCAATGTAATGAACCCAGGTTTCCTCTCAGATTTTAAAAAGTTTTAAATACCAGTTGAATACCTATTTAAAATACCAGCAGAAAATTATGCAAACACCTTAAAAACTTGAAAGTAATTTTGGCTGTGCATATCTCCTTAATCTCACTGTACCTTTTGGTACAAGTTTTCCCCATTACTTGAATGATTCTCTTGACATTTTTCCAATAATTGCTTCTATAACAGAAATCCGCTTCTCTAGTAACAAGCTCAAAAGCACTAGCCTGAGACATGAAGTATGGTTAAAATATTTATCAAATACCAGAAAGAGCCTTACCTACAGTGGCTACGGTAGCAGATGCAGTTGACAGAAGAGATTTCCCCCAGCTTCCCCAGTACCCCCATCCTGTCTGAACAGTAGGAGAATCGGAGACCTTTAACAGAGAAAAGCAGAAGAGAGTGATGCAAGTACTATGGTGAGGAGAGAAACACAAGCAGTCTGTGACGTGCAATTTTTGTACAGCTTCTTTTTTTCAGATACGCAGCAATGTGAATTTTCAATAAATCAGCAAGGTTTATGGTCAAAATTCTTCTGTGCATAAAGCCATGAAATGTGAAGTCACATTATTCAGAGCAAGCACAGGAACATACCTTGAGTGTTTCAGCTGCAGGCTTTTCTGTGGCCACAGGCTGGCTTGGGGGTTTGGGTTCAGGTCTCTTCCGAGTCATAGGTACAGGTTCAAGCTCTTGCTCTCTCTCTTCATTGCTCTCAGCGCAGCCAAGATCCTCTGCTTTCTGTTTGTTTTCATCTTCGTGAGAGGTTTCTTCTTTCAGACTTTCACCACTGTCTTTCTCAGACATGACTACGAACACCCATAGAAAGCAAAGCCAATAAGACAATCACTCCCTTGTACACTTCAACATTAGTTCAAAAGCATCACATTTGTGCTTTAAATAATTAAATACAACTAAGACAGAAATCCCTTTATGTTGGCACACGTACCCACACAAACAGATTATGTTTTTAAGGGAGCGTGTACACTGGGTTACGTCTGACTGGAAGAAATGTCACACTTGGAAGTTTAAAGTCCCACAGAAACGTCCCACAGAAACACGTGGCTTTATCTAACCGACACACCCTGTCCGCAGGAAAGAAACAAGTTGCTGACTCTGAGAAGCAAATAAAAGGTACAAGAAGTCCTCAGATAATTAAATCCATAACTTGCTTCACCAAAAAAAAAAAAAAAAAAGAAAACAAATTGCTTGGGACGGCTGCTTCGAAGGGTGCCAGATATGAATGGGGATAGTAGTCAGAATGCCAGGCAGGTAGGGAGGCAGTGACTGTTTCACTTCTCTAGTTAGGGCTGAGCTTTGCCAGGGTGTTAACACCACCCAGAATTTGAAACGCTCCAGCTGCCACAAACACCGGCCCTGACATCGCCCATCAGGGCTGCCGGTGCCCAGGGCTGCCATGCTGCGGCGTGCTCATGGGGCAAGGGTCTCTCCCTCCCGCCGGCGGCACTTCACCAGCTCCAGGGCAGTAATGTGAAGGCAGCAGCAGGCAGGGCCAGGTCGAGCATCTCCCAGCATCAAGCAGCATCCCCAGAGAGGCAGCCCCTGATGCAACCGGGGCAACTACCCCCAGGAATGGGATTTTCTTGGCTTTAAGCAAAGGAGGAGGACAGCAGCCCCGAAGGAAAGGGGGGCTCCGGGTGACAGGCAGGGGACCTCCCACTCTGTTTCCCCAGGACTCCCCGCAGTGGCAGCACCCTCAGGACCACCCGGCCGCAGTCAGCTCCCACCAGGGACACCCGGGGCACCCCACCGCGCCCATCCCCACCCGGGCTTCCCCTGTGCCCCCTAGCCCTGGGGGCCTCCCTGTCCCACCACTTCCTCGGGAGACCCCCAGGGCCCCATAACCCCCATATGGGGCTGTCTGCCCCACAGGGGACCCGCAGGTCCCCCAAAGCCCACCCCACCCCCGGGACTCCTTGCCCCACAGGGGACCCCCGGGTGCCCCAAAGCTTCCCTCCCTTTGGGGCTTCCCGTCCCACAGAAGGCTCCTTCGAGCCCCTTGTACCCCCGGCCCTCTGAAGGCCTTCTCCGCCTCCGCTGTCCCTGTCCTTGTCCCTGTCCCTGTCCCTGTCCCTGCCCCTGCCCTAGTCCGGGCCCCACCTCACCCGCCGGACCGTGCCGGGCCACCAGCTCCGCTCTCCCCCCGCCAGGCCGACCGTAACCATCGAGGCGAGGCGCAGAGCGGCACCGGCCGGTTGACCCCGGAAGTGCGGCCCAGCCCGGAAGTGCGCGAGGGAAGCAGGTCCGGGGCAGCGAGGCCGGCGGCGGCGGTGGCTGTTGGTGCACGGCGGGACGGGGCCAACCACTCTCCTCCCGGTGAGAGCCACGTACCGTTACCTCACCGCGTCACCGTGACGTCAGGTGTTACCTGGCGACGTCAGAGTCGGGGGGGGTTGGGGGGGAGCGGCGCGCAGGCCTTCCCTGCTGCTGCGGGAGGTGTCTGGGGCCCGAGTCTTACCGGGCTCTTTGTCGTGGAAGCCCTGACGCGATGGGGGGGGGGGAAGAGGGGAGTATTCTGGCGTGACGTCATGCCCCCGTGACGTCATGCCCCCGTGACGTCATGCCTATGAGGTCTGGGTTCCCTGGGCCGTAGGTCGTGTTTCCCGCTGCCTGGAGCAGCCCGGCCTGAGCGGGGTATTTCCGCCAGGGAACAGGGGTGCGTGTGTGGGGCCGGGGCTGCTGGGGACAGGGTTTCCGTTCTGTGGAGTTTTTAGCCAATCGAGGGGGGAAAAAAAAAAAAAAAAAAAAAAGAAAAAAAAGCTTGTTTTGGCGTGCAGCCCATCCCGTGCCCTTCGTTCGTTACCCGGTGACATGTCAGGCCTCCACGGGACCGTGCACAGGGCAGGACACCGCGTCCCGTTAGGCAGCGCCCGCGGGTGAGGTTGGCCCTGGTCTCCTGGAGATTTGCTCCCCACGTCGGTGTTTGGGACTTCGCCTGCTCCCCGCGGAGCCGTCGCCGGTGCCAGCACAGGGTGAACTCTGCAAGTGGCCTCTCTCTCCCTGAGAACACTTCTCTTGTCAAACCCACACCGTCTATTTTCATAAACTCCCCAGGAGTTAATGTCTTCACAGCTTGGCTACACGCAGCTCTCAGATTTGAAAGAGGGCTAGAGGGGCCTTGCAGGGGTGGCCACAGCAGCCTTATTTCTGCAAGACATCACACTGCGAGTAGGAAGGTGTCCTCTGTGTAAAAGTGAGCCATTTAGATCCTTTTACTGTGCATTATTACCCATTAGCTTGTTGTAAATGGTAAAATACATCTCCACGTTGAGTGCCAGAAGTGGCGGTGGGTAGAGCAGTCTGTGGTGTGTCCGGTGTGTCTCGGTTTATTGCTTTGCTTTTCTCCAGGTGTGAAATGCTGTTACAAGCAATGAATGTAAAGCCATATAACTTGCAACCTCTTGGGCCCCAATTTTGCAGCGCCTTATAAATGTGTGTGATTTTAAGTACTATCAGTACTTCCGTTGACCTCAGTGGGACTACTTACAGTGCTCTAAGTTAAATGCAGATACACTTTTTCAAGGTAGGAGCCAAAGATGACTCATACAAGTGTATGTATCATGGATTTTTATCTTTCCACTGCTATTTGTTGTTACAACTTATGGTTCAATAAAGGTTAAATATGTTGAGCTGAACTTCAGGTCCAGTTGTAAAATAGCCAGTTTATATTCCTCACATTTCATCTTGCTTGGACTTAATGCTTTCTTGAAGAATTGTGGTGTTGGCACTTGCTCACGCTTTATCCTTTTAGGATCCTTTATCAGCTCCAGCAGCTGTTTTGCATAAGTGGTGGTTGAAGAATGTGGATTTTGCAAATCATTTTATTTTCCCCAGCACTCAGCAGTGAGAGATCATTGTCTGCTTAGCAATAATGGCTTTTCCAAAAGTGAAATGTGACAAACAATTTCTAATAAATCAGACCTCGAAGAGTTTAATAGTAAAATTCAATGACCCATCACCAATGTTTTATACATTATGCAAGCTCAGTGCAAATATAGTGGAGAGCATATGCAATTACTGAAGATAATTATCTTATTATGAGGGAAAATGTTGCTGAGTCTTTTCTTGTGTTAAATAATTGACTGAGGTTCCTAATGTCACTTTAGGAGGAGTGTCACAGACACTTCGAAATCTTAACAATTTAAATTTAATAAATTAAAATGACAATAACACAGGCAAAGTATGGGAGGTACTGGAATTATTCTCTAATAAATCTAAAACATTATTAGTTGGGAGGTTATTGTTTTGGAAGACTGGAAGTTATTCTGTGGGTTTGATTCGATGAGGGTTTGTCTTCACTGCAGAGCTGTCATCAGTTTTAATTGCATCAAATGCTGTGAAGTCAAGTCCCTGTGCATGCAAAAGCCATTAAGTGCAGTGGCATTTTTAACTGAAGGCAGCCGGGTCGTGGAGCGATGTATGTTGAAGATCTGCAACCGCAGCACCTCACTTGCTAGTCCAAGCCGTGACAGACGCTCAAAGGGCAACACTGGCAATCCAAATGTCAGTGGTCCACAACCTACTAACGATCCACAGCCTGCCTTTCAGAAATCTGCACAAGGTTATGAAGTTGTCAGCGTCCTTCTGAAGGCTCTGAAAGCCTCAGAAAATACGAGGGGTCTAAAAAAGGAAGGCTGAACCCACTCCTTCAAACAGAAGATTAGTTGTTGATCAGCTAATGAGTATTGGGGTTTTTTTCAGACCTGTGCAGGCCGTGTGGCTGGGATACTCTTCTCCACAGGCAGCAGGACTCGGTAGCACTTTCCCTAAAGTGTGACTGGTGGAAAACAGGAATGAAAGAGGCCCTGGTGTATTTTTAACGGTTTCACTGTGGGAAAGTAGCTTCTTCAGCACAGGGGTATAATTGAGTTCTCAGCGCTGGTCTCATCTTAAATGAACGGACAAGAGGTTCATTGGTAGAAAAAAGAGTGGGGCCAATTAAAAAAAAAAAAAAAGAGGGCAGATGAAGGGATTGCTGTTTACAAGGAAACAAGTGGAGGGCCTGTTTTCCAGTTTCTGTTGCAGGATTCAGTGGGTGAGTTGGTTAGTCAAGCTTGAAGGAGAGTTGGACACAGCCCTCTTCTTTGCCTTCTTTGTTAAACTGATTTTGGCAGTTGCCGCAACAGAAATGGGTCAGATACACAGTTCTCATCAGATGTCCAGTCTGGAATCTGGTTTGACCTCTGACAAATTATCTTTAACTGACAAAAAATGCCATCTGGGTAGTGTGCTATCAGCAAGTTTTCTTGTTCCTGAATACGCTTAATTTTTCTCTGCTGAAAAGATAATTACTACAAATCACCTGTATTTATTTATATTAAAGTATTTTTCATAAATGATAAGATTTCTGTCTGCTATAGGCAGTGTTAAAGAGAAGTGTCTGCATTATTTATTAAGGAAGTGTACTTCTTTGTGTTGTGTTATTTATGAAATTAACTCCACTAGCATTTGCTATTGGTAGAAGGCAAGATGGTAAGTTTGAAGTCACACAATCAGTGGGATAAAGTGAGATATTCTTTAAGATAACATTTTGGCTTATGGCTTCTGAACTTTGTAAATTGTTTTTTAGGGCTCTGGCACAGTCTAGATGGAATCATAACTTCAGGGAATGCATATTGAATTAGAAATTTCCTTGAATCAGGCTTCCAGGAAAATTGATTACAGATTTCCTCTTATCGGTGTCATCTCATTTAGTTACAAGTTGGCTTTATTCTGGCTTCTAAAAAAGAAAAATCCTTGTGAGCAAAGAATATATAATTAAAGGCTATAACCTAATGTCTTAAAAATATCTTTTGTGCACTATAATTTGAAGAGTGTGAAACCTGTCCCTAGACAAAACAATTTTTCAAATTGCAGTGAAATATGGGGCAGAATTTGGGTAGAGTAGATGATGAACAAGGTATAACCACTGAGAGGTAGCAGCATAAAGTAAAAGGAGCTTGTTGTAAAACAAACGAGAAAAAGAGGCAGAGTTATAAAATGCAACACCAGCAAGAGAGATTGCAAAAAAGGAAGTATATTTAGACATCAGCCCTAATATTCAGAAAGGGACTTGCTCTCTGTGGCTGTAGATAACTGCCGAGAGAGTTTTCTCAACACAAGAAACTGTAAGCACTTGATGCAGTATTTAGATATCTATCACTGACCGTGCCTCTAAAATCAAGTAAGTAGATGTATAAATGCTAAAAATCAGATGTATGAGTGCTTTGGGTTTTTTCTAGATGCTAAATGAAAGTCTGGCTTTAGAAAACCAGGGCTTAAAAGCACTGATATTGATGGGGAGGGAGGCAGAAATTATGTCCTCTTTCTTGCTTTTCTTCCTCTATTAAAGAAAGCACTTTGTCTCTGTTAATAAATGCAGAATCCACTTTCTGACCCTAAAGATAGTTACGCATTTCGAGTAGTCTGAACAATTTGTTCTTTTTTAAAAACCTTTTTCCCCTTAATGATTATTGTTCCTGAGATTATTTATTTGGATGGGAGGATGAACATCTGGAGGACTGAAGGTTGTGCTAATGCTGCCTTACCCTCGTTCCATTACTGTGTTCTGAGCAAAGCTCTGATTTGGAACCTCTCAGCTGACAGTTTATATTATGCTAATCGAAATCTGTTTACTGGAAATGAAATTTGAATACGCCGTAAGCTTGCTGTCATTAATAAACTTAATTCTTTTTCTTTTTTTTTTTTTCCCAGTTGGATTTCCAGTCTCCGCTTCTAATATTGATGGTCCTGAAAGTGCATTTGGATCCAAGACATTTTCTATCACTGAACAAATCAAGAGCCTCCTCTCTTATCTCAGAGCAATACAGACAGCTTAATATCTTATGACCTCATTTCTCCAAATTAAATGAAAAAAGAATTTTCTCTAGCTTTCCATGAAGCTCAGCTATTGCCTGTTAATTTTGACTGTTAGTGCTGATCTTTCAATTGAATTTACACTGGAAAATGTAGCTTCAAACAGGACAGTCGCTTTTGGGTCTTTCAATACATCACTTCATACAGTGTCTCAAGCTTTAATAAGTTCTCCAGCACACCATGACATCATAGCCAAAGAGGGGACCAGTATTTTAATTGAATGTAAACTGAACGTCAGCCAGCATGAATATATTCTTTGGTATAACTCCAGAGGACGCCTGCTTCAACAGGAAGATGAAGGTGAGACTTCCTGCTGTTTTCTATCCTTCAGTATTCCCCTTTTATACAGTTTCTGAAAATCTCTGGGACTTTATTATCATTTTCTTTCCCTGTCCTCCCATTTTTACAGTAGGGAGATAAGGAGAGAGCAAGACAAAGCCCTTTGCCCTCTGAGAATTATACCTGAGTTCTGTCCTTGCCCATCCATCCTGCTGTGACGCCCCACAGAATCATTTCGTTCAAGAGGTATCACAGTATTCAGTACAGAAGAAATGAGTCTGCATCCTACCAGATACTAACTGATGTTTTTATTTATTATTGTTCCGGTTTGTATTATATTTTTCCAAACACATAACTTAAAATTCTCCACAACTGTTGACCTTTTCCAGCTGGCAATCAATGCTTTAATTTTGTTACAGGATTTTTTAAAGCGTGAAGTAACTTAATACATTTATTTTCTCGTTTATGCATCAGTGAGACCGTGGAAACTAACGCCATTTTTAATGGCCAATGATGAAATACACGCTGTTTAACCCTTTTGTACAGAGGGAGAATATATTTTCCTAGCCGTTGGCTCTTACAGTTCTGTCCCTGTAGTTTTCAATTTTCAAAAAATAACGTCTTTTAGAGATGCATGTGGTTTTTCTCTACTTTATTAGTACTAATGAAGGTCATGGAGCTAATTGATAGGATCTTCTCGGAGGCCATCTTTTCTGCCTTAAGTATTCAGTAACCTCTTTGTAGTTAGAATGCCATCTGGAGATTAGTTCAAAGTAGAGTAATTAGAAGAATGAGTTACGAAAACAGTTTCCCCCCTAAGTTATAAACGCATAGAAAATACTGTATAAATCTAGCTTCTTTTATTGATTTCTTTTTCCACCGGTTTTGTATGTCAGTGCTGCATGCTCAGCAGAAAACTGTCTTAAGAAAATCCTGGGTTCTTTTGCCAGCGGAGCCATTTACTGACTCTGCTCTTTTTCATGGGTCACTTGACTTTTGATTCCGAATGTATGGAAAATTAGACTTTATAGAGGACAGTTTTTCAACATAGTGTTACACAGTGGGCAAGAAGGAAGTTATTACGTTCCCTGTTAGAAAGAGCTGGCAGCCCAAAAGCACACAAGAAGCTGCAGATGATTGAAAGCAGCAGAACCAGAGTAAGAAGTGGGCAAAATAATTTACCATTAAAAGCAGTAAGATTGGTACCTGGTTCATGGCTTTCTGTATCAGAAGCATGAAAAAGAAATTTCCATCCTTGGTGTACTGTTTGTATTATTATGCTAGAAATGGACTGCTTACTTCTAAGCTCTGTCTCCTGTTGATGGAGCAAACAGCATGTGTCTGGTTTACCAAGTGATTTTTATTTCATTAGCTCAGTTTATTTCTTTTGAATCTGCAGGTGGACGGTGGAGGATTGTTGATAACTCCCTTAACATCACAAAGGTCAGCTTTGCTGACCGGGGGCGATACACATGTGCAGCTGTTAATCGCAATGACACCTCATATTACACAGTCACTCTGAGGGTTATCTTCACCTCAGGAGACATGAGTATCTACTACATGATTGTGTGCCTCGTTGCCTTTGCTATCACCCTCATTTTAAACATCACCCGTCTGTGCATGATGAGCAGTCACCTCCGCAAAACAGAGAAGGCTATCAATGAGTTCTTCAGGACGGAAGGGGCTGAGAAGCTTCAGAAGGCTTTTGAGATAGCCAAGCGTATCCCTATCATTACATCTGCCAAAACGCTAGAGTTGGCCAAAGTCACTCAGTTTAAGACCATGGAGTTTGCTCGGTACATTGAAGAGCTTGCCAGAAGCATTCCCCTTCCACCACTGATCCTTAACTGCAGGGCATTCATGGAGGAGATCTTTGAGGCTGTGCGAGTTGATGATCCCGATGAAGTCGGTGAGGAGGAAAAGCAGACCCAAGCCTGTGGTACCCAAGCTGCGATATACCCCATCAACCCGGAGATCAAGCGCAGCGATTCACCAGCTGGGGATTCAGATGATGGGTCTATGAATGAGCAAGGTCAAGAGATAGCCGTCCAGGTGTCCATTCACCCCCAGTCAGAAGTGCAGAGCATTGACACTGTTTCTCACGACAGCTGCCAGTTTGCCCCTTCCGAGGAAGGCACCTGCTGAGTCCAGCAATACGCCGTTGCGAAGGGAGCAGAGTTGACCCAAGGATACTGCGAGAAAGGGGTCTGCAAACAAGCTGCCTCAGTCCCATATGCACAGGAGTTATCCAAATTGTTAAGTGCCAGAACTGCTTCTGAAATCTGTATTTTCTGTCAGTGTTGATCTAACCATTTCCAGTCTGTTAGAGAAGGCCATGTGGAATATTGTGCAGTGGGTTTTCTTTTTAAAGCAAGCTTGCTATAATTAAAATATTTACAAAACAGGAATTCTTTGTCCTTGGCTCCTTGGTAGCTTCTGATACTTCTAATCTGTATTAGAAGTGGCCATGCTGAGCAGTACAACTTGCAATAAGATCTTTTCCACAAAGTGGAGCCGGAATTCCTTTGAGTCAGTGTTGTTGTCCTGATGAATTGAGTTGTGTGCTCTTTTTGAATTGCCTCTTGGTGCATGTAGCCCATCAGAACCATGGTGAGCTTGAACAAATCTGTTTTGTGTCGTGTGCTTCTATGTTGCTATCAAAACGTACTGTACTTAGGAAAAAGAATAGTACCAGGATCTGCTGCTGGATTAAACAAATTGTTGCAGTTTCAAAGCAGCTTAGAGAACAACCAGGGGGTCTCAGTTTTCCATGCGTCTGCAGAAAACTCGTGTGTACTCTAGTGTGCAGAGAGCGAATTGTTGTTGCAAAGCTCATCACATAAACTCGGTGCTGATTGCCAAAGCGCCTTACCCTGGTCCTGTCTTGCAGAATGGAGCAGTAACAGCACTGCTGGCACTGTCTTTCTTTCGACTTTCCTGATTACACTTACTATAGAAAATCCAAAGGTTTATATTGTATTTGATATTATTGTGAGAAAAGAATGACAGTAATATGTAGTGGCATAATTTACAAATGAATTCATCTACAGATCAAATGTCTCAGGCACTTCTTTCTGAACAATGTTATAAAAAAGGAGATGAGAAGTAGTGACACTCACTTTGCTCTGGCTGGTACTTTCAGAAAGCGGTTGAGGAGAGAGTGATTAGCGGAGGGGCTGGCTGAGCTGTGTGCTCGGTGGAGTAACTCCCTGACCGTGCCCTGGCTCATCCGCTCAAGAGGGTGGCAGAAGGGCAAGGTGCAGGTGCTGACATACATGAACACATAAGTACTTCACCAAGGATATCCCGCCTGGCTTTCTTAGCTGTAGAGATCCAGCCTCAAGGAATCAGTGTGCAGACGAGAATCTAGTTTCTTTTTTCACTCTTTGGTGCTGATTTTTTTTCTCCTTAACATTTGTAAGTTGTATCGCTTAAATAGCATTTTATATCTTGTTGAGATTTAGTAGATGTAAGGCTTGTAAGCACTCCACAAATTAATTTCTTACAACTACTGGAAGCATATTGCCATATAATTTTAACAACTTGGCAACAGGAGCACCATTTAATTTCCCACAACTCTTTTTTCTTTCCTTATTATTACAGAAATGTCAGTTGAACAAGTGATTTTGGATGGCTGCTCGGGATTCTTAAGAGGATTTGACATTACATTTACATGAGCAGAGATGGAAAACAAGCGGGCACAGTGGTAATAACAGGATGGGGCCGTCTGTTGGAATGTGTGCTCGCAACAAAGGGTCTGAACAAGTTATATTTATTGCATCGTATCAGAGAACGGGAAGCTGAAACATCTATTAACATTTAAAACTACCTTCTGAGGAAGGTTCTGCAGTCAGCCACCGGCGAATGCAGCCTAGTTGGCTTTGGCCTGTCGGGTTAAGAGTGGTGTTTGTCACGAAGGAAGGAAATTGCTGGCCTTGCTTATAGTAGCATTCCCACCACCTTGGTGCCATTTCCAAGACTGTAGCAAACTTTATCTGCTTCAGGGGAATAAAGCCGCCTGCGGACACTTCCAGTAGCTACTGCCCCCAGCAGTAACTTCTCTTTTGCTTCCATAGTTTGGTGGGACTTCATGTCCAAGTGGAAAACTTGTATAGTTTTTTGTGTAACCTGTTTGGTCTGTTTAAATTTTTTGAGGTCATCAGTGTTAAAAGATACTCTTGTGGATAAATGCCTAGTTCTGTTAGAAGCCCTGCTAAGATGCTGCTGCCTTCACTTCTGTACTACAATGAGCTCTGCAGGTTTGTAGCACGCACATGAGTGGAGATTTGGGGGTTTGCACCGTTTTGGATGTCCTAGTTGAAAGAGGTGAAGGCTACAAGACAGAATGATATGTTTTAATCTCCTTAGTGTCACAAGCCAGCACAGGTGAGGGTTGTACCCTCACCCGCCTTTTTTCCCCATAAACAGCTCTCCTTACTTCTGTGAAACTGTTGCGTTACATGCAGCAGTAGCATCTTGGACGTTTTGCCCCTGACCACATACGCAGTGTAGAGATGCAGCTACAAAATCAAAGCTCCGTTTAATTGCTTGCTAAGAAGCAGTTATGCAACTGTGATTGACAGTTGTCTCATCAGAGGTGGCAGCTTACAGGTGGCAGGATCACACTAGAGGTGTGTCAGATGGGTGTCAGGCGAGCAGTTTCTAGATTAATTCGATCTGTTCTTTGATTTTTATACTTTATTTACATTGCTCCAAGTTCTTACTAAACACAGTTACTCGGTGTCTTCGTGTGTCCTGTTGCTGGTGGAGAGGAAATAATGATCACACATAAAGGTCCTCAAAAATGCAGTTTCAGTGTCAAATGCTGGGTGGTAAAGCTAAGAGTTTAGCTGAATTATTACAGTATTTCGTTCAGTAAATTAATTTCATTCCTGAGAAGGAAGCTGTTTTGTAAGGATTTCAGTAAATCAGCAGTACTTATTAAATGTAGGAACTGATCCTACTCCCACTGAATTCAATTAGAGCAGATTTGAAGCTCTAGTGTATTTTACAAATGATATTACAGGATTTTTATGCATCTGAAAGCAAGGATGATGGTGATGTTATACTGTAAATGTGATTTCCAGAGAATGAAACCTGACACTGGTTTGCAAACAACTTGTGAACTATTCTTGTTATCCTGAGTAAATGTATGCGCTTAAATTTATTTGATGCGACTAATTGAACATTAACATTGAAAGATGATGTAAACGTCAGTGTTTCTTTCTTAACTTTTTGTAGGACAAGGAGAGTCTACAGTGGTTTCCTTGCTTTAAACTAAATTCTTTGACAATCACAAGGCTATTTTTCTCTTCTTTGTGACTTATTTTAAGTAATGTTAATTCTACTTGTTATCCAAGAGTATCTAAGACTAACTTTGTAGTGGTTATTTGTATTACCTGGATTGTAATCTAACTGTTTAATGTAACCACATAGGATTTCATACTTTCATAAAATGAACTGGTAGATTTGCAAAATAAATTAAAAACAGAAGCCTCATTTTGTTAGGCTTTTCTTTTTTATCAGTAAGGAGTGACAAGTGCTTGTCTCTCCAAGGTTAAATAACAGTTAAGCAGAAGGTTGTTCTCCAGCCTGGTAAAAGTTGGTGGGATATTCAGTTATCTGATAGACTATTCCTGCTATGACATCTTTGGGTCTGTCATTTTTTTGTGTTTCAAAAATGCCCAGCAGCATCTGCAATAATTGTTACTAGCTACATAAACAAATGGTAACAGACCTGAAATGGTTTCAGGAAGGCCCATGCCTTCTCCTTGATTTCACTTTTGCAAGGTAAAAGGGAGATTGCAAATGCAGGGACCATCAGCCACAAACCTGTATTTTCTGTTGTTACATTTTTCACAGGATTGTACTATTCTATATTGTAATCACATCTTTTTTTCTTTTTAAATCCTCCTCAAAACCCAGTATATTTTGGACACAACTTATCTGCTGAAAGGCAGCACAGCACGAATATGGAGTATCTAAAGCCTTCAAGTGACCAAGTCTGTGTTGCTGTTTTTCCAGTGAGCTGCTGAGATGGCATATAGAAATTTCCGCTCCTGCGCTGAGGGCAGGATGTGGCTGCTCTCACTTCTGCATCCCTAGAGATGGAGGAGATGTAGGTCTGACTTCACCCTTGCTCTTTGCAAGCCAGCAGTTTATTAAATTACACGGGAAGGGAATAACATCCCCTGGAGTGCTGTGCTAAGCGTGCTGAGAGTGGGAAGGACGGAACCATCCCATCTCATTCCAATGACCAGGCTTGGGTTTCCTGATCCCTTTGCAATCAATTCAGAGTATTAAACTCTGCTAGGGGATGATCCCAAGCCCCTAAGCAAGATAGTTACCTATCACCACTGGTTAGACTGGGAAGTTGTATTTCCCATGTCAGCACCTGGTACTGTGTGATAACGGGCACATCATGCAGCTCTGGGTGCCAGCCTGGAGCACAGAGTAAAAGTGCCCCTATTTAAGTTTAAACTGCAACACCCCCTCCACCCCAAACACCAAAAATCCAGCTTGCTGAGAAACCCTCTATAATTTAGTCTTGCACAGGGTTGTGCAAGTGTGAATGAAAGCAGACTTCACCCACGTTGCTTTTAAAGAATGGTCTCTGGTTGCCAGTCTCTGCACAAGGCAGATAATAGACTTAAAGCTGAATCTTGGGGAGTTCCCCGTGAGAATCAGCTGCTTAAAGGAAGAATTATTGGACCCATACTGCTCGGGCTAGGTCAATGTTCAGTCAGCATCTGCTTTCTATCTCCACGTTACGAGATACGCATGAATGATAACAGTTCAGTTTCTTAAAGCTCCTGTAACCTGACTCTTCATGATCCTGTCCACAGTGAACAAACTCATGGGCGTGAATTCGAAGCACTTTTCCAGTTGGATAACAACAGATCATTGAAAAGGGAGCTGCATTAAGGATGATTGTACTTTAAATTTAGGTGTGCTCCTTAAAAAATACATGTTTTTCTTAATGTTGCAGCCCTCTCGTCTTGTGAGTCAAGTCTCCTGACGGAGACACGCAGTTGAGACAACACCGTGTCATTCCACTCAGGCAAGTTACAGCTTTATCGACTTCCATTCAGCCAGGTCATTTCATACCAGCTGGGTCTCTCTCCTCTTCATTTTTTCTTATTGTACAGCAGCTCGTTCAGATGTCTCCAAATACTGCCAGGTTTTCTGCATGTGGAAGGGAGAATTACACCATCACTCCAAAAAAAAAAAAAAATAATTGTATACTAGATGTTCAAATATCAAAAAACCGCAAAAGCCGGAAAGTTAACACTTTATCCTTGGTAAAGCAGTGCCTATTCTTTGGTCACGCCTGGCTGCCAATGATCATAATAATACTGAGCAATTAGTCCTTTCATTTTCATTAGGCTAATTAATTGTTTGCACAGTGCCCTGAGTGTGGCATCATTTTCCTTTGGAAAGAATAAAAGGATTGGAATGGCTTCATCCCAAGATGCTCAGAACGCATTTTATTTATTTTATGGGCGAAAAATTCTCTCGTGCCCCAAATGCGCCCCGTATACTTGAGTGCTAATGCCCGCGCTGGGCCCTTCCCATCAGCAGAGATGCACACGGATTACACATATGTCCATCCATCTGCCGCCGCGTTCCATATGGCATCCGGGGCTGCTGCTGCATGTCGATGAGTCGGCAAAGAGTCGTGGTCGCGTGTGTGGCGCCGGGTTTGCGTGTCGGCGGCTGGCAGAGGCTGGCAGCGTGACGAATATGTCCCCTCGGGGACGGGCTGTCCACGGCACAGACGTGCCCCGACGGCAGCGCCGCCGTGATTATGAGCACTGTATCGTGATAGCACTCGGGGGACATAGCACCAGGGTGATTAAACGCACTGAAGACAGTCTGAAGAGGTTTATACTCTTAAATAAGTCAAAGACAAATGAAACCTGGGCGAGGATTTCATGAAGAAGGGTGCCCAGTGGATACAACATTACAGAGGCTATTGCTAGCTCTTTCTTATGTTTGTCCTGTTCAGTGCCTCTTTGCGCTACTATATTATTAAATATAGTTTTCATATGAAATCGTTCCAAGTGTAATACAAGCTTGCAGAAAGCCATTTCAGTGGAAAGTGAGGGGACTTATTCAGCTTTAAATTTAAGAGAGAGGCTGCCATCATATGAACTTCCAGTGAAGTTGTTGGAGATATCTGGAGTTCCCCTTGCCTTTCCTTCTCTCTCCCTCTGGTATAAGGCCTGTTATGGACCGTCTGCAGGAATTGAAGGTAAAAATTCTCTTCCTCTGAAGATTAGGGCACTGAGAACGTAGGGAGTATGAGAAGCCACCCAGGACATGCTCTCAGCCACAGGTGCCCACCCTGTCTTAGAAACAGGCACTGACAGAGGTGTCACATCTCCCAGGCAATCTGTTCCCTGTTAAACTATCACGACTGCTGGAAAGATTTCCCTAATATCTGCCCCCAAGCATCTCTGAAGTCATCATCCTTCTCATCTTATCTGTGCCTACTGCTGCTGCATCTCAGCCCAAATCAGGGCCACCCCAAACATGCAGGAAAGAAATCGGGTGGTGACATAAAGCAGGGCCATACTTGGCTTTATGTGCCTGCCATGTTGGAAGCAGTCATTCTGTGTTCAGGCAAAACCTGCAGAATATAGCAGAAAATTGAACTCCCTTTGTTTATTTAATGCCTGGATGTCTGAGTGTTGCTTCTTGGGCTTTGGACCTTCCTGCTGTCTATCTGTGCTGGGTAATGCAAATGTCTCTGACATTGGTGCTGGCAGCCAACAGAACCTGCCCTCAGTCATGTCTGACAAGTAAATCTAGTATTTTAGGTGCAGCATTCTTGCGATAGCTTCATACATACATGTGGTAGGGCATGGAAAGCAGCCACTGCAAATAATACGAGCATCTCCCACCATTATCTCAAGAGCTTTTCAGCATTTCACTTACTTTCCCTCCTCGGTGCCTTCTCTTCACTTTCCTTCATGGTCAATACTCTGAGTATCTTGCCTGGCCAATGGGAGAATCCCAAGTTTTCATTTTTCTTTCTTTTTTTTTTTTTTTTTGCTTTTGTGAGTTTTCCTCAAGCTCAGCTCTCCTAAATAATGACTAGGGAGGAGGACAAGAACAGACATGAAGGACTTCGGACAACTGTCCTAAATTAGAGGATGGGTTTGCTTTGGAAGTCCTGTATGCATCACACGCGGTTATAGAAAGTTGGCTTTAACGGCAAATCTCTAGCAGCAGAGTGTCACTTCACTTCCATACATTACTTGAAATGTTTTATTAACTTGATGACCTCGTAGGCTCTCAGAAAAAGCTATTTATCAGTGTTTTGAGGAAAGAGAACTCCTCTGAGCTGAAGGGACTGTTTTGTTGCTCAGATTTATTGCTTGGCTGACTTAATTCACCATTCAGACATGATGATTTTTAGCTGCTGGGCAGTGGCCCTTTCAATGTTGAAACTAATTAACTGCTAGAACTTTTTTAGTAAGGCTGTTTTCTTACTGTTGAGGTTTGTTTGTTTTGTTTTGTTTTTTTTTAATCCACGGAAAAGCAAACACAATCCTTGAAACACAGGTTGCATGGATACGGTATCAGCGCAGGCACAGCACCCTGTTGAATGACTTTGTGTTACAAAGAAAGTAAGGCTGCCGGCCGTCCCCGCTGTCGACATGACACTGTACAAAGGTAAGATGAGAAAAGAGACAACATCTGAAGACAGAGGAAAGGAGGGATGCCAGAATCATGACAAAGCGAGAGCTCGGAGAGTAGCAAGAGAGGTCTCCAGCGTACAGCTCGCGATCCACAGCCATCCAAGATCTGAGCTGTGGACTTGCTGGCAGGTCAAGGTCAACGGCTACGCAGCTGGGGAGTCCTTGCACCTCCCTCCCCTTCCTTCGTCCCAGCTGCTGCTGTTGCAGCCTGTAACTCTGAAAGAACCGTGTATCTCATAGCTAGGACAGATCATAAGGACTGCGGTGCCTGCTGTCAGGACCTTGTCAAAACTTTGCATGGGAGGAGAAGGACGGGAAAGAGGGGTCGCTGGTTGTGAGGACACATCTGGCTGCAAGAAGTTAAGCTACCGGTTGTTTTCAGGGAATTCTGCTCATCAAAGTATTTTCTGGGAAAAGTTTAAAACCCCTGTGATATTTCATGGTTGTGTCTAAAGGCGGCATAAACAGGTCTAGAAGCTCAAGCTTCTAGATAAATTCAGTGTCAGTTGTACTCCTCCCTACAGTGTTTTTGTAAAGCACTGCTGCCCTGCTTCGCACTCCAAGTTCGTAGGTGCGAATGAAATATAAATAACAGCTGTTAACTGAAAGCAGGGAATCCCTCGCTGGCTCCAGTGAGCTCCCCATCTGTCTTTGTTCCTGACAGTTTGATTACCTTTATCATCATCTTTAAATGCAGAGCTGCAAATACCATTAGTGGTCATAAAGAACGGCAATTCTTCCTGACATGCCTCAACCACAGTGTCCTCCTCGACTGGCAGCAAGGAGCACAAGGCCAGCCGTCTTTCTCCTATGAGTTTGGGCTGGGAGTCTCAGCCCTGGCTGTCAATTCACCTCCATCTGATTGTCTTCATCCCTCCATTTCAGATGTCTCCAGGATTTCCAGCCTTCTTCAGAAACTTCATGGTCTAGTTGCTCATCCCTGGAGCACAGGAGTATAGAGGAGCATCTCTGGGAGTGTGATCAAGGAAAACTTATGTCACTCAACTTGCTCTGAATGAAGGGGAGAGTGCAGAGGACCATCTGCATCTAGGAGAGAAGAGACCTCTGCTTTCTATGGATGCTGATGGAGCTCACATGGCTTTGGCCAGCTAGTGAGGAGCTCCAAAAGGGTCATGAGGTTTTCTGTCTGCTAGTTCTCAGGGTGAAGTAAGAGGACAGTTGGTGGGAATTTGTCATGGAGGGGGGCTTTGAATAAGAGAAAACAGATTTTGGTGGTCGGAAGAGTCCAAATAACATCCTAGGATATATTACACCAATCAGCTGCCCCATCTCTTAGCTCTCAGCCAGAGCATGTTCTAGCATCCTGTGGCCTGGAAAGGTGACCTTAGAGGTGGGACATGACAAAGCCATGGTGTGAAGGAGACAGTGCTGAGGGCTGAGCATGACCCCAAGGATGTACCAGGCATGGGGCCAGTGGGGCAGACCAATTTGCTTCAGTCCCTGACATTTCTCTGCGCACCAGTGAAGCCATCCCTGGGAAAGAAGCACACATGTGGTCCACGTGTGTCGTCATTTGCCAGCCATCCCTGCTGGTCTCTCCCTGCCTGCGAGCACCCGGGCTTTGCTTCCCATCAGACTGTTCTTGAAGCCACGCAGCAAAGTGCTGGACGTAGCTTTGCTGCCGCTCTCATCTCGGCAGCCCAAGGCTTTCGGTTTGTTTAGCTGAAAGGGAGCCTGGGTCAAGGTTTTTATGCACCAAGCTGAGTCCAAACAGCAAGAACGTGCAGGTGAGCTCAGGGCCAGGATTTGGGCTGACAGTAGCACTGGCGGGAGGGGCAGTGCCACAACAGGGACCAGGGCAACGTGGGCATTGAAGGGGGACGCTGGTGGTGGATGGGATGGGACGCTGTGGGGTCCCTCTCGTGCAGCTCCAGCTGGTTGCTGGGGGTTGGAGAGGACATCACAGCCAGGCAGCAGTCCCCAAGGCAGGGCTGGGAAGGAGCTCCTTGTCTGGAGCGTCGCTCAAGCCCCGAGGCATCTCTGGTACCACTAGAGGCAGCTCTTGTTTTGAGCATGGAGAAAGCAGCCGGGCGCTCGCAGGCACCGAGCTGCAGCCCAGGGACTGTGCTGTGAGCGGGAAGGATGGAGCTGCTCCTGCCTGCCCTGAGAAATGGCCCTTCCTCTGCTGATGACCCCCAGACCCTCACCACAGCCCACCGGGGATCTGACAGCCCATTCAGCAGCGGGTTTTCTCCCTGGATGGGCAAGGGGTCACCCAGCAGTGTGCCAGCCAGCCTGAACCCAGGCAAGAAAGGATTGTAGGGGACATGGGAGGCTCAGGGAGGCTGATGCCTGGCACCTGGGACCAGCGATGTCTGAGGGAGGCGGCTGGAGTGAGACCCCCCCTGTCCTGTTCATACCAAGAGTAATTCCCCACCACCAGCATCCTGTGGCGGGAGGGCGGGAGATAAAAGCCGACAAAGGACAGATTTGGTTTGTCCTTCTTTCTTTGTAGATTAACAGATCCAGTTCTGACTGAGGGATTTAGTGATTACAGCAACTTAATTGCATGGGGGAAACATTTCCCAGCAATTATTCATGTGTCTGGCTTGGCTCGCTGGGTGTTTCCCGTCGCATTGTGAACGGCAGGGACAGCCCTCGCATGTCGCAGCCTGGCTGTGCCTGGGTGGCACAATCGGCTGCACTCATGCCCTGGCCAGGCCTTCAGGACAAGCCCTGCCAGATGGATGCTGCCTGCAGTTGTGCTCCTGCCCGCTGCGTGCCTTGGGGAGCCCCGCAGAGGCCAGATCCACTCGCCCACCCTCCGCTTGGCGCAGGCAGCTTGGGCAGCGCAGGCAGCCAGGCAAGTCCTCGGTGGCCGAGGAGGTCCTCAGCAGCCACCCACCCTAGTCTGCTGCACCAGGGGCTCAGCCTGGGTGATTTCCAGCATTGCTCTTTTCATTTCAGTGCAGCAGGAGAGGAGGCTTATGGTCGCCTTAAAGGAATAAACGATGCATAAAAATATTTGATCAATTAAGCCGAACGATTTGGCAAGCGCAGACTCCCGCTGTACCCATCCTCCTCACAATTGCCTCATTATCCAGCCCTAAATCAAGCTGTCACAGCTTTTTTTGGCTTGGGGGGGAGAGGGAGGGAGGAGAGGAGGGAGGAAAGGAGAGAGTTGCTTTCCAGCGTTCACCTCCAAAACAGAAAACCCTCTCCCTGAGAGGGGAGCAGGGCAGTGAGTCACCAACAGCATCCTTCCCCCCCCCCCCGCCTTCCCCCACCACCCCCTCGCCGCTCGCTCGTGGTCTGCCTGCGCTGCTGCTCCTCGTTAATTTGATGGTGGAGCAGAGAGCAGAGATGTGATCACAGCGGCCAGAAACAGGGCTGCGTTAGCCGCCGTGGGCTGGTGTGGAGGCTGGGGGGCTCCACGCCGGCTCTGCCCAGCACCGGGGGTGCCTTTTTGGTGCCGTCCCCAAAGCCACTGGCTCAGTCACTCGCTGCTGCTGGGAAGCATCCCAGGAAGGGGACACATGTCTCATCAGCGGGGCAAGAAGGTGGTCTGGGGAGGGTGCCTCCACTCTCCTCAGGTGCCAAAATGAAGTGAGCTGAGAACCTGCTTGCTTCTGTCCATGCCACATGTGGCAAATGTCTGGAGATCCTCCTCCTGCCTTACTCGTGACAAGTGGTCCCTGGAGCCCCATACGAATAGGTCCCCTGCACTGTGGTGTCAGATCAGACTCTTTTCACTAGGAAACCATGAGGGGGTTGCACCAAGAGGCTCTTGATATGAACAGATCCCAGAGGGTCTCTGTCTGTGTGTGTGTGAGCCCCAGACACCAGACATGGAATCTTTCACTGTTCAGTAATCAAGAGAGAAGCAAAATCTGTCTCTCTGGGAGCCTCAGTGTTTCACAGGCTCTGGAGAAATTGCCTGAGGACCTGTTTCTTGCATCCTCAGGACAATGGAGCTTCCTTTGCCCTGCAGCAGGCAATCCCCTCTCAGAAAGGGTCCGCTTCACCCTCTGCCCTTCCTCGGCTGCACCCTGGATGCTGTGGCAGACCTGTCTGACTCTCCGAAGACCAAGTCTGCTAAATGAATTTGGAGCCAGACCCATTGATTCACTCTGCTGGGAGAGCGAAACAGCTGCAAACTCATCTGTTCATGGGAGCAGAGCCAGGCAGGCAGAGCATCCCCATTATGCTGGTCTCTTCTGCAGCAGAGACAGCCCAAACTAGACCCTTCCACCCAAGAAAACCTTCAACCCAAGAAGAAAAAGAGGGGATCGTGTATAAAAACAGACACTTGCATACAAAATTGTTCCAGCTGGAGTTTACCAAAAATGTATGTTTTTTTCCTGCTGGCACCACCCCAGCAGCCAGGGCAGGGCAGGGCAGGGATGCTGGCTCTGGCAGGCAGGCTGGGACCTTGCTGTTCCCCAGGACCTGCTGCGCTGCTGGGGCCACCAGCAGATCGGCTCACTGCTGGGTCACTGATGCTGGAGTGACAGATGCACGGGTGGCGTGTTCAATCCACACTGTTTAGTTTCTGTGCCTTTTTAATGCTGTCAAAACATGAGACGCTCCCGCTGCTTTCTAAGCCTTGCTAATTGGCTGCAAAGAGCAGATTTCTGTTCAAATTGCAACTACTTTTGAACTTCGGACTTGTCTTTAAAATCCAATTCCTACAATGTTTTTCTCCCCCCATGTCCTTCCAAGCATGGCTCTGCTCCAGCTTGCAGAGCTGTGAAGAAGCACAAACAGTGACTCGTTCCCACAGCCCTCCTTGGAGGACCGAGGGCAGGTTGCCCACACCACAGGGATCCCACAAGGGGTTTTCTGCTCCTGTGCTGGTTGCCCTGCCTCTCGGACCTCTGGAAACAGAGGACTGGAGAACCCATGCCAACTTATCATCTGCAACCTGCGAGCAAGACACCCTCTTGGGAAGCATCTCTTGGGCTGAACCTCCAGCTGTGGTATCTCCAGCCTTTCCCACTCCGGCCTCATTGTATTCCCCTCTCCCTACTCAAGTGATTCCCACCAATGAGCCTCTTCGATCACATGGGTGCAGGATAACGCCGTGCGTTGGGTGCTGAGTGAAGCACCTGCATGAGTCACAGCAATAACTGCACTCTCTGCCTGTCCTCCACCCACACCCCAGCTCCGTCACCTCTGCAATTCGGGTTTTTTCAGTCTGTTTTCTAGCTCTGCTGAAGCCGGTAACAATCTGATCCGCACAGCGAGGCTGAAGCCTTCCTGATGGTACATGCCTGGCAGGCTCTGGTTTTCCTTAGATGAAGCCAAACGGGAGCTCTGGAAAAGCCTGACTGAATCCAGCAGCAGCCAGAGAAGGGCTGGTGAGCTGGGACATCTCCAGGCTCAAACTGAGATCTCCTCCAGGGAGACTGGGAAAACCGTGTTACAAAACTGGCCCAGACCCAGGCTATTGGCACAAGCGATGCAAGGAGGAATGGGGGAGCCGGGCAAAGCCCCCTGACCCCTCTCTGGTCACCCCTGAACCTGCACTAATGAAAACCCAGGTGATGTCCATGTGTGCAATGCCAGGAGGATGAGTCCACAAGGATGGCACCAGCACTAACACACACATTACAGCCGAAGCGCTTGCCAAGAGCCTGTTGCTCAGGAAAACAGCCCGAGACTTGCGAGGATCTACTTACCAGAGCAGAAAAGATTCATCTCCAGCACATCAGATGTGTTTCAGGTCCTGCTGAGCTGTAAAGAGACTGGCCAAGAGTCCTCGATGGGTGCAGGTGGGCTCAGCTCCATTAGCCATCATTAACTAGACAAAATTATTTTCTTTGACTCAAGAAATCTGGATTTTGAACTCAAAAATGATCTGTACAGCACAAAAGCCACCTGAACACATTCTTAGATCACCTCTTGCAAATGCACTGACCATCATGAGCCACAAAGCCAACCTGCTGCTGGGCAGGAGACATGGCCGGAGGCAGCTGTGGCCACATCCAGCGCTGGAGGCTGCTGGGCACAGGGGAGGAGAACCTGGATTTGCATGAAAAATCAAGGCAAAAGCACACTCAATGGGAGCAGTTGGAGCAACAATTCCAGGTTTCTACATTACTTGAGAATTTCAGATCACAGATGGAAATATCCAAGAGAGCCATCCTGTAAATCACACGGTCTGTGATTTTTCCCTGCTGCGTTATGATGGAAAATTGCAGCCAGTGTTTCCAAAAGCCATGAAATGCCATGCAAGCCCTGGCAAGTTCACATCCAGCTGAAGCAAACTCCACTCCAGCTTCCTCCTCGCCTTTGAAAAGGTCACCAAACCCAACAGCTGCATTTTGTTGGGTGTAATTTGCACCTTTCCCCCAGCTCTGATGCTGATTCAGCATTGTTCTCATGCCAGCCTTGCACCCCCTGAACACACCTGCAGCCAGTGGATTTCTGATAGGAAACGTGGAAAAGGGCATGGGCAGCCGCTGAGAGAGAACCAAAAAGGGATTTTTTTTATATGAATATCCAGTAAAAAGAGAAAGGACAGGGACTTTTGCTAAAAGTTACCATGCTGTACCCAGCAAGAGAAGATGCTTGGGCTCAGAAGATCTTCTCTGCTGCTGCTTCCCTCCGTGGCCAGGAGAAAACATGGCAAGCACTGTGGCAGAGACACCTGGTAGCACTTGGTGTCGCGGTTCTGCCTTCAACACCACGTTCTCCACCTGCGCTCTGTCTCAGCACCGCAGTGGTAAATTGTCACCGTCCTTTCCCCAGTGCTGCCCCAGCTGCCCTCGCACCCCTCTGGGCTGCCTCAGTTTACCTGCAGGGCTCGGGGTGAGCATCGTGCCATCGACTGGGAGCAGCAGCATCTTCATTCTGCAGCCCAGGACACGCTGGGGTCCAGGATGCAGCCCCTTGATTACCCTGGAGCTATGCTAATGGCTTTCTACTTTAATTACATGGAAGTCTAAACGTGCTGCAGGGTCTGGCTAATTCTGCGCAGCACAGAGGCCTCTGCATCACCCGGCAGCTTATTTTTTTTGCATAATAAAGGTAAAGCGACACTGGGGACATGTCTTTTACAGTCCGACGTCAGCTGCCTGCAGGTCCGGAGAGCCACGAGCGGGAGGGGAGAGGGAGGGAAGGTAGGCAAAATAAACAGATAAATCCCTGGAACATATGGCTTGTGCTCGGTATCTTTACGCATGAGGCACCCCACTTAATAAAAGTTTAGGATGGAAAAGCCAAATAAAATTGATAATCTGCCCAGGGAGGGTGATTCAGATGAAGTAAGCACATTACAAGGGGGTGACTGATTTACAGTTTTCTTCTATTTGCAGTTTTATGACTATTACAGTTATTCTTGTGAATATAATTCATTACCATGCTATTATTCCCAGAAGTGAAAATCAAAGGTTTATCAGCCGACACTGGCAAGCATGAAATACTGCCCCAACACGCAGCTCTACACGGGAATCAAAGCTCAAAACCAACCGAGGAGACAGGAGCCAAGAACTCACCTCTCACCATCCCCAGGTCCCCTCCCAGGATGCGGGCAGGGGCAGGGAGCTGAGAGCAGCAGCATCCCCCAGCTGGGCAGGGAGGAGGCGATGAACCATACGGGCATCCACACAACCTGGATCTCATCCTCCAAAAGATGATGAACACAGGATCGGGAAAGTGAGAGTGGTTGGGTTATTTGTAATACAGGCGTGTGTGCTGGCGGGCAGCCCTGGGGCGGGCGCAGGCAGCAGGGAGCTATAGGAGCCGGGTACCAAAGCGGGGGTCAGGCACTCTGCCTCTACCAGGGCCACAGCATGCTCCCAGGCGTGGGTTTGGGCACAGCATCTCGTGACTCTGTGAGGTGCTGGTGGGGCAGGCTGATGGGCTTGAAACCAAGAGAACGTGACCTGGAGCCAGAAAGAATTAGTTCAGGGAGGGTTTTGTTTTGACTAACAGCTACAGCTGGCAGAAATGGACTAAACCAGGGTTTTATCCAACCAAAAAAGCAGTGAAAAGAGGACTGAAATGTTATTGAGGTTGCTGCTCAGTGGATACCCGATCTTACAGCCCACATTTAACACAAGAGCCAACCCTCCTGTGGCAAGGTTTCTCTGTCAGCAGCTGAAGCCCAGCCCCAGCCAGCCACTGGTGCAGCTGGTGCAGCCCGATGGCTCAGCCCTCCCTGGCTGCATCCTGTGAGTTTTCAGGTTTTGTCAATCCCTCAATCCAGCCTCAGCTGTCAAAAACAAGACAAATCTCTTCCAGCCTCCCTTTGCTCATCTTTTCAACAACTTTTTGTCTGAAGAGCCATCCTTTGCTTTCCTCTGTTTGGCTCCAGGATGGATCGTCATCCCAAAGGCTTCTTTGCAGCACTCCGGATAATCCTGCTCCAATGCTGATAGATATCATGTAGTTCTGGATTAAAAAAAGAACTCCAGAAACTAATAGCAAAGACAGTGCTGGGCAACACAGGGACTCTGCAATAAACCCCTGTGCTGCTCGAGGGTGGATGAGGAGAGGAGAGGAGAGGAGAGGAGAGGAGAGGAGAGGAGAGGAGAGGAGAGGAGAGGAGAGGAGAGGAGAGGAGAGGAGAGGAGAGGAGAGGAGAGGAGAGGAGAGGAGAGGAGAGGAGAGGAGAGGAGAGGGGAGGGGAGGGGAGGGAGCCCGAGCCCAAGATCAGCATGTCTGGGCCAGACCAAGAACTCCTTCAGTCCAGCATCCCAGTGCTGGTCCTGGCCAAGAGCGGGTGTGAAGGAGAGAGCAGGACAGATCAGGCAGACATGTGGGACACTTCCCTTGCATCCACCCGTCTGGGTCCCAGAGCTTGTCTTAGTGCTTAATAGCTCTTGATGGATCTTTTTCTTCCTAGAATTTGTCTAATCACTTTCTGAAGCCTGGAAAATTTCTGGCATTTGCAGTTATCTTCTGGTAACAAGTCTCCTGCTGAAGGGTGTGCTGCGGGAGGAGGTTTGTGTGCTTTCAAAGCCTCCGTCCACAGTCCTGGGATCTAAGTCACGTACCAGGATGGGAAACACGAACGCAGAGGCAAAGAGTTTACTCCTCATCACTACAAAGTGTCACAGTGGGAGCAGAGTTTCCAAAGTCTCAGTCATTTAAAAGGAAATAAAACTGTCACCAGCTGCATTGTCGGAGTCTGTCCTCAGCCCTCTGCTCTCTCCGGAGCCCTAGAAATGGCACATCCCAGAGCAGCTGAAAACACGCCATCAGGACGAGCTGCAATTACCGTTTAACAGCTTTAGATCAGGAAAAATAACCCCAAACCCACATTTAAACAAATGTGCCCATTGCACTGGAGTGAGCTGAGCCTCTGCCCGCTTTCAAAGTGAAGCACATGTCAAGTGCTCTGTTGAGAAGGGGCAGTTCGGTGAAGCCAAGAGCTGTGACAGAGAGATGTGACCAGACCAGCAAAGGCTCAGCCTAGTGACAGCCCCTCCTGCAGCCCCTCAGACCAGCAGCGCCAGCTCAGGCCACTTGTCCCCATGCCACCACCATGGCCAGGCACCAGGCTGGGGCTGTCCTCTGCTTCTCCACTGCCACCAGCACAGCCGCTTCCAGCCAGCGTTTTGTTCAGCAAGCAGCTCCAACTGGACATGCGCAAAATAAATCCCATTAAGCTGCAAACAGCATGAAGTAAAGGCAAATCAGCTGCAGCAATAACCGTGTACTTTCCCTGCCAGTGGCTGGGGACAGGGTGCGGTGGGGCCCCGAAAGTGCCCAGTGAGGACATAGCTCCAGACTGAGCTAATGGCACATGTGCGGCCGAGAGACTTCAGCGTCACGGTTAATTGTGATGAGCAATAAAATTCCAGCTGGGGATGAAGGTCCCAGCGCCTGCCAATTAGTCCTGGCATCCTGAAGATGGACTGTAATGGGATTATTGAACTGGTCCTATTATGCACTAAAGTGTTCGGGGAACCTCAGCACTGTGCTGCTGCCGAGCTGATGAGAGGGATGCGCACACCAGCACACGCCGGGAAGGGCTACCCAGGGAGCTGGGGTGGGAACCAGCCACCCGCCTGCCCTTCCCACAAAAAATAAGCATCTTTTTCCATTCCCTGGCTAAAGCACTCATCATGCCAAAGGTGTTTGAGTCAATAAACAAGCGGTAAAGCTGGGCAGTGACCAAGATTTTGCTGTCTTAAGATAAAAATGGATTCCATTTTCTCTCTTGAAAGACAAACCCAAACAAGCTGCATCAGCCCCCAGCTGAGAACATTTAAAAGGCAGCACTGATGCAAGTAGCTGTTTCCTTGGCCATCTTACTATAATGGCAGGTATTTGTGATTTGGAGCATTTTCCTTGGCAGCCCTGATGAGATTTTGTGTTTATAACACGGCAATTAAGGACGCGAGGATGGGCTCAGCCTGCCAAAGGAGCCACTGCTCTCTCCAACTCACGGGTGACATTTGGAGCCAGCGCATTCACCACGACAGATGATGGAGGGAGCATCCTGCAGACACCTCCTCTCAGCCGCTGCCGAAAATACGTGACCCTCTGGCTCTGCTTGCTGCAGACATTGTTGGTGGGATCTCTCTTTGATGGGGAGAGACCAAAACTGCTGTTTAGATGACAACAATGCTGGCAAACCCCAGCTACAGAAAGGTGGTGCAGATATTTGTGTTGTGGGTGCTGCACCCTCACCTCTCCCAGTACCCCCCAGGTGGGTGCCCTGGCAGTCGGCGGGGACCACATCTGGGTGTGTGCCCGTACCATAGCTCATGCAGTGCTGTCCTCAACCCTTCATGGAGCTCTGAAGCCACTAATCATCCCAGAGAGCCCCTGGTCCAGTCTGGAGCTGAGACCTCCTGCATCGTCATACAGTGCCCACTGCCCTGTCCCCCTCCGTGCCCATCACTCGTTGCTTCTGGCCGAACAGCCAAAATGTGGCTTCATTTTGCACTCTGGCCTTGGCCATAGAGATAAAGTAATGCTGTGCTAAGAAAGGTCATCTCCTACTCATGTCTCACTGCAAAACAACTCCTCCTCTGGTGCAGGGACCTGGCCATCAAAGGGCTCTCCTGATTCCTCCACGGAGGGACTTGGGAGCTTTCAGGAGCCCAGGAAAGCCGGGGATGGTGCCTGCCCCAGGGGAGGACTGCAGCCACAGCAGGTTTGCAGGCAGATGACAAAATTGAATCAGACGCCATTTATTAGGCAATAAAGGGGCAGACTAAGCGGAAAATGAGTGAGGTGGGAGAGGACGGGTTCTAGTCTGTGTCTGCAGGAAGCATTAGCAGGACATGGTTTACAGGAATGAAAAGCCATTTGATTATTAGTGCCCGTGGCTACAGGAGAGGAAATGCTGCTGCTTTTCCCCCTGCTCAGCGCAGTGCAGAGCCAGGACTCATCCAGCCGTGCCCAAGGGATGCAGCAAGGTGGAGGAGCTCAGCCACCAGAGCCAAGGCTGTACCATGATCCAGCGGAAGGTCAGCAAAGGTCCTGCTGCCAGAGCAAGCCTTCCCTTCCTACACTGGGCTCCAGCCAGTCACTCCCATAAAAGCATTAAGAAGGTCTAAATTTTATCTCCAATCCATAAGGAGCTTCACTTTTCTGCCTGGGAGCCCAGTGCGAGGTGCTTTGAGGTGGGGATTCATTTCACCTTTATCATCCCAGGCAGATGCCCCCAGGCTCCTGGGAAGGCTCAGCCAAGATGTTGTGCACATCTCAGAGCCCAAGGAGATGCAGGGAAATGCCCTGGGAGCCATCTATGACCCGCCCTGCTGTCCCTGTGAGGCCAAGTGAAGCTGACAGCCCGCAGCCATGGTCTGAACTGACTCTGAATCCATCGTTTCCACTGCATTAATTTCTACTTATTATTGATCACCTTGTAACACACTAGGACTGTGCTGCGCTCCACCAGCTGTGAGTTATGAACCCATCAATATTTGGCCGTGGGAAATGGTGTGCCCTTAGGAGCCACCCTCCTGGAGAGGAGAGGAGAGGAGAGGAGAGGAGAGGAGAGGAGAGGAGAGGAGAGGAGAGGAGAGGAGAGGAGAGGAGAGGAGAGGAGAGGAGAGGAGAGGAGAGGAGAGGAGAGGAGAGGAGAGGAGAGGAGAGGAGAGGAGAGGAGAGGAGAGGAGAGGAGAGGAGAGGAGAGGAGAGGAGAGGGCTCCCCAGGGCAGCAGCCATCAGGTTGCAAATCCTAATGTGGCCACTGAAAGTACTTACCTGCTCCTCTGCCCCTCACTTGTGTGGTCCTGAGGTATTTGGGGCCAGAGAACAGAAGAATACCAGGGGATACCAGTTGTTTACGTTTTTAAAGATTTTAGGGTCAGTAGCCAGGATTTATCCTGAGTTAGAGGCGAGCACCAGTCCAGTGTGTTTGGTTTGCCTGGGGCTGATTTCCCACTAGTGGGATACAGACCCACATGCTGGAGCCACTTCTCAGCCCACATTTGTGTCCCAGCACCCCTCCCACACCAGCATCACCCCAGCCACGTGAGTGCCTGTGGGAGACCCCGAGCTCTTTCTAGAAGTGGACTAAAAAGCACACAAAAACTTCCAGAGCTCCTTTTGTAGATTGGTGCTGTGGCCTCCTCCTGAGGACATAGATGAGTTATTTAATCTGCAAATTGCCCTGAAGTCCCCAAGGCAGGAGAAGGCTCCAGCCAGACAGAGGCAGGAGCAGGAGTTTTGCTGGGAGCAGTGACTGCAAGGCAGGGGCATAATGAGCTTTGAGCAAGTGCCAGGCTAGTCACGATGAGCATCCAGATAAAACCCACTGCTCAATTATCCCATGGGTGAAGCAGGGGCTGATGACATGTGGGATTACCCCGCAGATCCCCTTTGGCACCGTGCAGCTGCCTGTAGCCCCGCTCACCCACCCCAACACCCTGTGGGGTCTCCCCAGTAGTCTCAGCGGACCCATTGGCTTCAGAGGGGTGATCAGTTTATTTACATTACAAGAGCTGACATGTCTTCAGATGACCTGCCAAAAGCTGAGACACAAGGGAGGGGACAAGGAGGGCTGGCTCTCCTCGATCTGGGACAGGGACACCCCTGTAACTCTGGTCCTCCTATCAGAGCTCACACCCGGCTCAGCTGCTGGTCTATCACCAGGCCAAACTGTTCTTGCCTCGAGCATCTCCTCACCTCTGGACACCTGAGCTTATCCTCCCAGAGAGCAGAAAGCCTCCTGCATGGGATGCCACGCTGATGGCACAGCCACACACACCAACGTCCTATAGGTTATATTCATGTTTTTTGTTGTAGGTTGTTTATGAGCTGATGTCTCAGAAATGCTAGTTTCTTGCCTTTGTCAAAAAACAGAGCAGCTCTACGTATGCATAAAAACCCAGCACATGCAATTTATCTCAAACCACCTGAACTGCTTGTTCTGGTGTATTATCTGCCAGCATCCACCCTGGGAGGCATTACAAGGCATTTCTCTGTGCGGAGCCCCAGTTCATCAGAGCCTTGGTGTTTTAGATCATATTTCTGCAATAACGTATAAGCTGTTGGGAAAAAAAAAAAAAAAAGAGCAAACACGCTGCAAAAATGAGAGGGAGCCTGCGAGCGCATATGGAGAAAAAGCAAAGCAAGTTTTGGGTTTCCCATCCATGCTCTCTGGAGTGTCCCATTAAATTTGCAAACTGACTGGAGGCAGAATGATCCAAAGCCCAGCTGTTTCGCCGCCGTGCAGCGGGAATTGCTCTCAGACCGACTCCGCAGTTTGTCAAATGACGTTTTTGTCTTTACAGGCTCTTAATTAGCCCCCTTGTTGTTCGCTAAAACTGTCTTTGGTTTTGCAGCCTGCATGTTGGGATGCGGCAACCCTGGGTGAGGTATCCCAGCATCCCGAATGATGCTGCCCTATTCCCACAGGACCGTTCCTGTTCCTTGTATAACCTCTATGGAAATACACAGTGGCACTTCCCTCTCGCCCCCTAGTATTTTTTCCAAATCATTTATTTCTAAGAAACTTAGAAACAGGCTTAATTCTCTCCTTTTTGGTTCCATTGCTGCAAAGCACTGATGTTATAAGCAAATGGCAACAGCCTCAAACCTCTGGGCAGAGGCTCCTCCTTGGGGGTGAACGCCTCCCAAGCCAGGCTGCTCCTAGGGGCTGCGATGCTGCTCCCCCAAGAGAGCGTGGGACACTCACAGAGATCCAGGGGGGATCAGAAGGGGCTGTGTTGTGCCTGCATCTCCTACCAGCCTGTGCAAGACCGGGGACTGTGATGTCCCCTTCCCATCGCCCTCCAGCCAGGGAGGGAAAGCGCAGGGATGATGCAGGACCTGAGGCATCACGGAGCTCCTAAGTGACTCAGAGGAGGAGCAGCCAAACAGCGCTCCCTCTATTGATTTATTTATAGAGAATGAGATATTAATGCAAGACCTGTTGTTTGAACTGGTTTCTTCTCCCCGTGCCGAGAGAGAAGCCCTGCTGTGTCGGGGTGTGTGTGCGTGCAGGCGTGTGCAGAGTGCTAATCCCTGACCGGTCCCCTCCTCGCTCCATCTGTTCCTTCGGATGATTTGCTTCAACTTCTTAACTTCCTATTCCCTTTCCCCACTCTGAGCAGGGAGCGGCTGGCAATTAAAATATTAGCAGGGGGGAAACATTTCATAATGCACATGATTATTCCTTTAGCCCAAGGAATTTTAATTAGCTGAAAATATAGAACAAGTTTTGCAGGTCAGACCCTGCAGCCTGGCTGTGAGACCTCACTGGCTGCGAGACCTCGCTGGCTGCCTTCTCCTGACTGCAATGTACCTCAGATGGTCTGTTATTACGTGGCCAGAGCTTGTGCCTCCAGATTTTTCTCCAGCTTTATTATTATTTTTATGTCCTAAGTTTTATACTATACAGGCTTTACAGCAGGGTGTTTTTTTGTGATGGGTTTTTATCTTGGTTTTGGTTTTTGCTCAGTAACATAACGAGACGATGGGATTTATGGGCAGCTCTGGGTTTTCTGTTACAGCTTTTCTTAGCAAGATCATCACTTTTGTCACTACCCTCGCTGGCCTTTCTCTCTGGCTTTGGTGGTCCCCAAGAGACTCAGCCCACATTAGTCTCCAGCTGTTGTTCAAGCAACCCAAGCAGTGATCACACAGGAGCTGCTGTAGCTAAATAAAAGTTTCAAGAACAGCAGGGTTTTAGAAGTCTTCTGAGGTACTTCTGCTATCATCCATTAACACTGACTTGGGCAAAGCTCTGCTTAAGGGGGACAATGGCAAAAAGCATCCTCAGTTGGAAGGCTAAGGACTAGCACAGCAGTCTTGAATGACCGGCAGGGGACTGACAAAGCAGCTGAGAGCTGCAGCAAGGGCAGAAGCTATAAACTGGAAAAAGGATAAAAAGAACCGGGGTGTTATTCCTTAATGATGCCAAACTCAGGACCCGGGTGTGGAAGGTGTGAGCCAGCTCCAGCCTGTGTCCGAGCTGCTCCGGGAGGAGCTGCCCCAAGGCCGAGGAAGCAAGGGCTCTGCCTGGCCATGAATTAGGGGCTGTGATTTTGGGGACACTGGCCGTGAAGGCTGAGGGGTCCCCAGAGGCCGGCAGGGATGAACCTTCCTGCAGTTTTGTGATATAGGGAGAGCAAAGAGAATCTTTCAGCTGAGATTGCAGTGAGAATTTGAGAAATCCCTCTCCGGGCAGCCAGCATCTTTGCAGGCTGATTCTCAATCTGGCCCCATCTCAGAAGCAGGGCTCTCAAAACACAGCATCGACCGTGTTTTAACTTAAGTGGGCTAATGAGATTCACTCTTAAAAACCCCGCCAGGCAACCCACCCACCAGCAAGAGTGTGAGGATAAAGATCCAGCAAAAATCTTCTCCCCCTTGATTTTGTAGAGTTAACACTTGAATCTTGTAATTTTCTTTAGCCAGAGCCCCAGAGTGGGCACTGAAGGACAAAGGGATGCCAGTGCCACAGACCTGCTCCTTCAGCATTTCTCAAGGAAGTATAAGGGCCAATAGCTCTCTTTTCACACCCTCACCTCTGACAACTTGCAGAGATGAGGACATTTCAATGCTTTCGCATACACTTTGCAAATATTGCCCCACACGTTTGGCAAAATACTGGATTTTTTCCCCTCAAAAGTAAAATCACAGTTGCAATGTGGTCCATGACAGTGCTAAGGCAAGTGCAGGGACTGGAGGTGTCCCTTACAAGGTTGTGTTGCCTCGAGCTGTGTTTTAGCTTAGCAATTACAAGATGAGTATCTTGTAAGTCCTTCTCTGGAAGAGACGATGGAGGAATCCCTGGGGGTTTTACACAAGGGACAAATCCCCTCTGTGGGTAGCCTGCGGGCACGACCGACCCCGTATAGGATGGGGCAGCTTTGCCCAACCTCCTTGTGGTCTTCCTTGAGCTCTGCTCTATCCAGTGCCACTTCTCGCACCAACAACACCCTCCTCACCACTCAAAATAAAATAAAGGAAGGAGGAATTTCTAGAGGATCGGTGTAGGAAGCCTTTCCCATAGCAGGAGCTCTCCTCTCCTCCTCCCCGCAGCAGCCAGGGCACAGCAGGGCTCAATCTGCCCTCCAGCAAGATGAGAAATGGCTCATTGGGCAGTCTAAATATTTCAGCCACATTTCTCCCGTGTTTAAGTGCCCTGTCCACTCCTGCAGACTCACCGCTAATCCCCCAGGGTCCTGTGCAGAAGCAAAGCCAAGCCCCCAGCCCTGAAGAGAACACAGTCAAATTGTCCCCAGTTTTCAAGGAAAAGTAAAAAAAAAGGTGAGTTTGTTCATGCTTTATGTGCTCCTAAAGCCCTGCTGGGCTGGCTGTGAATTGCTTGTCTCTGTGCAGGGCTGTGGCCAAGCTGTGGTAAACCGAAGTGAAGACAAGCCAGGATGAAGTGACCAGCTGAGAAGCACCTTGCTCTGAAGCCAGCCCTGGAGGAACAGCCAAGGTGGTGTGTTCAGACCCTTGATCTGTGCCTCACCAGAGAGCTGGACCTTTGGGGAGGTTATAGACCCAGGTCTCCAGGGATGGTCACCATGGGCTCTTGAGGCCATCCATCACTGGAAGCTGTTTGGGCTGGCAGCAGGGCAAAGCATCACACACACACTGACCTCTGGGGTTTCCCGGTGGCCAAAGGCTGTTAAAAACCACTGCAGAGACACACACATGGCCATAGTGGGCTGCAGACACTTGCCCATAGCCTCTGGGCAAGGGTAAAAATAAAAGAGCTCGGTGTGGAGCAGGGGAGGTTGAGGGGTGATGCTGGGATGTGTGTCCCAGCTCCAATGGAAGAGAAGACAGAGTGGGATAAGAGCAGGAGAGACAAATGACGACCAGAAATGGCATTGGTAGAGCTGGTCCTGTCCCAGAGCTGAGAGGGGTGATCTCTAGTGATCCTTTCCTATGAAATCCGCCTGTGGAAAATAAAAATAACGATACTTTTACCCGAGATTCACTGGTGGCATATAACCTACATCAACAATGCATTATCACCGCATTAGCAAAGCTTCCCACCCTGGTGTTGCAACCAGCCAGGGCAACAAGACATTATCCTATTATATTTGGGAACAAGATGAGAAATCTTTTATGGTTTCCCTGCAGGGAACAAAGCAAAATAGGGCTGGTTTCTTTGGCAGAGCCACAGAAAATGTCAAAGGAAGAGGGGGCCGGGCTTTGCTGGCACTGGGTGATGTGAGGCAGCAGAGAGGGATGCTGATGGAGCACAGCCGAGGTTGTCTCCTCCCTGCGCCAGGCATCTGCAGGACACAGCTGCTGCAGGACCAAAGCCAGGCTGGGCTGGTGCAATGCAACCCAAACCCAATCTGTTAACAGGGAGAAATTACATGAAAATGACATTTGCAGCTTTAGGAGAGAGTGTACTCAATGGGGGGAGTTAGCAGAGAGATGAGATGCTCAAAGGGGCACATGCGATCAGCAATCAAAAAAAAAAAAAGGGGCAATCAAAAAAAAAAGGAGGGGCAAGGATGTGGGATAGAAGCAGAGATGCAGATGCTGGTAAAAAAAAACTTTGGCAGAGGCACAGCTCAGCATTCATCTTTCCCAAACTGCTGGAGGACTCAGGCTGACCTGGGCATCTCCGTCCTTCATCCCACAGGAGACTGATAGCAGCTCCAGGAGGAACAACGCCTGTCCTCAGCAGCCTGTGGTCAAAATAATAACAATAAAAAAAAAAAAGGAGGCAGAAAGCAATGAAAGCCCAGGAGAGTCAGGTGAATTTAAAACCAGGTAGGAATTTCCCGGGAGACCAGTTTACTGGCTGAAAATGCCACTCTCATAAAAATGAAAATTTTTCCACTGGGAATATTTCAAGATTGATGAAAAATTATGAGTTTCCTCTGGGAGAAGAGGTGGGAGAAATGAAGACATTCGCCTAGTCCCATTTCTGCCTTCAGGGAGAAAACAAAATTAATGGGCACCGGTTGAGCAGTCACGCGTCGAGCTGAGAAACCCCGCTGAGCTCTCCTAAAGCTTTTTCCACCCGATCCGAATATCTTCTCCCGTGAAAAAAAAAAAAATCTGATATTACATTTTGCCCCAATTCAGGTCAAAAATTGACTTAAAATCACATTCTTCAGCATGGGATGGGATTTCATTTTCCATCTGGCAGTAGCAAACTTGCATCAGCAAAACCTGTGCTTTCTGCAGCATGCCCTGCCCAGCCTGCCCCAGTGTCACCAGTTTAATTAGCTGCCATCCCCAGTGCCTGCAGCTTGGCTTAACCTCATGCGAATAAACCTCGCTGTGCTGGCTGAGCTGAAGTCCTGCTTTCACCAGGGAGGGATCAGTGCCTTTCTCCCCCTTTTTTTCCCCCCAAGACTTCATGTCTGGCAGAAATTAAAAAACTTTTATCTTAGGAGGAAGATAGGAAAGAAGGGACCTAAGGGAAACAAAACCTCCACCGAGCTTCGATACATGGCTTTCCAAGCTCCCAGTGTCTGCCTGGGAGTGGGATTAATACCCATCATGGGCACTCACAGAGGTGAAAAGCATCGTCACCAGATGCAGGAGAGTGCAGAGAGGGGCCAGGAGGGCCACATGGGGGTAGAACATGTGAAGAAGGGCTGGAAAAACTGGGCTTTAGGCTCAAAAAGAGGAGGTTGTAACAAAGCGATAATGGGAAAAGTGTGGTAAGGAATGTGTTGGTTCTTCATGCTCTGCTAGGTCAGACAAGGTGGGATGGACTGAAATAACAGCAAGAACATTTGGGGTTAGACATGAGGGAAACCCTTTAAGGGCAGCAATGAATCATGGGGCAGGTTGGTCGGGGAGAAGACAGACATGCTTTCACAGTGAAAAACAGGCCAGATTCATGTCTCTCTGGAAAAATGAAGGTGGATCTGGTCCTACCTGGATGCAGGGCTCTGGACTAGACAAATTGCTGAGGATTCTGCTGCTCCATTTTCCACTGGTCCAGCCCAGGCCCTGACCCTGCCTGCCTCCCTAGGGGGAACAGTTTACAGCCACTTTTTGTCACTTTACTACTTGTTTTCCCAAATTACAGCAGCATCCTACAAAGGCTTGGGCATCCAGGTGGGACCCCATGGAGGGAATTGGATTTAGGGAGCCACAGGCAAACTTGCACATCCCTGTGTGAGTCAAAGCGGCTGGCAGCACGCATGGCTGGACACAGCAAGTGGGAACAAGGACACCCACTTGCAAATTTTGCATGGGCTCAGACAGCAGAGTGGACTTGGAAAATACCTTGGAGAGATTTGCTGAAGTTTTTCTTGGTTGGCTCCATCAACCGGATCAGGAATCTGCACCTAGTATCTCAAAGCACTAAAGTGATCACTTCCCCTTTGGATACAAAACTTCTCCAATAAGATAGTAGAAGACAGCTGGGATATTTTCTCCCAAGAAGAGGAGTGGTGCCAGTGGGCAGGACTGCATCTACCAGGCTAACCTGCATTTCCCTTCATTCCGCAGCTGTGTCCTACTCCTTCTCACACAGCTCAGCCGCCAGCTAAACTTGTCCCATTGTCATGGTTTAAGCTGGACTGGCCACTAAATGAACAACAGATGCTCTCTTTTAATGAGAGAATAGAAAGGAGAGAGAATAAGGGAGAGAGACTTATGGGTGGAAAGAAAACCTAGAACAGCTTTAATGAAATATTAACAATAAAAAGAAAAGATAATAATATTAATAAGAAAATAATTAAGTATATACAAATATATGCAAAACCAATATTGAGCTCCCAGGATGACAATCACATCACCAGCAGGCACTAGGAAAATCCCAGTTTGGATTCAGTAGCAGATGGGACCTGGATTCAGGAACACACGAATCAGAGTCAAAGGCAGAAGAACTGACAGAGTCCCCTCAGACACAAACCATTGATCCCTTTGATGCCTCAGCTTTATACTGAGCATGATGCAGATGGGATGGAATACCCCATTGGTCGGTTTTGGGTCACCTGTCCTGGCTGCTCCTCCCCACAGGTGCAAACCCTCTACTCTTTACCACTTCTGACCCTCCAACATGGCACATAGTGAAGTTACCTGACCTTGGTTGTTATAGCAATAAGTATAAGCAAGAGCCTCTGTGCGTACCGTTCCCTAGTATTAACTATAAACATCAATCCTTATCTCTGGTAGAAGCAGAAACTGTCTGAAAAACATACCTTTAATTTCAGCGAGTACAGTCAGTTAGAAGAGACTTAACTGTAAATTAAAATTACTAAAAAGAAAATTGGTTCTGTTCTACCTCAAATCAGAACATTCCACCTTATGGAATAAGGTTCCATAGCATTTACGTCATGCTCAGGTCACTTCTGTTTGTTGTCTTCAAAAATATATGCATATATATTTATAGATCACTAATGTATGATTTATCTTTGTACACAAAAGTTCATTTAGTTCATGATTGCATGTTTCCATCTGTCACAGCAGTCTCTAAGGGAAGGAGAGATAGTATGAAATTCATCGTGGTCCATGCCAACAGGTAGCGTGTCCACCTCAAAGAAGTTATTGGGCGCCATTTGATGAAGCTGGCTCTGGTTTCACCACCACGATATCCTGAAAAACGCTCATTGAACACTGTTAGTATTATGTGGCAATCAACATTACACAGCTTAAAACACCAGGCCTAACATACCAGGCCAACAAATCCACACAGTCCAATAAACTCACTTGTCCCTCTCCTCCACCTGGCTGGAGGCAGGGCCCTTCCAATTTTGAGCATAGTACCCGCTATTAACAGATGGGTTCGCATAGTTTATGTAGCTATCAACAAACGGGTTTGTATTCAGACCCTAGAACCACTCACTGGAGACCGGAGCAACCTTCCTCCTGGAGAAACTCTTGCTTGTACTTATTCTACCTTGCAACTCCAGTACCCGTGCCTGTAGGACTGAAGTAGGTTGTCCTTCCCACTCTCTCATGTCCTCTCCGTATTCATGGAGAGCAGACCACAGGGCACTTCGTGGCATGTTCCGTCTCTCTTGAGTTGGTCTTGTAGGAGGACGTCTTCTCCTAATGGCCGGAACACGGGTCCATTCAGGGGAAGAGTGGGATCTTTTATCCATCCTGGATAGTTTATCAAATATTTTGTCGTTCTCATCAGTCAGTTCTTTCGTGGCTGTGATGATGGGGGGACGAGACAGACTGTCTTCATAGCATCGTACTCTGTCAGCCACTTCATTTACAGTTAGTGTATCACCATCAGATCTCCCCCAGATCATTGTTGACAATGTGTGGGAATACATTGATGGTGCACTCTGCACAAACTTCCTCAGCATAGGTCGTTTGCACGGTATTTCATCAGGATCTACAGTCACTTGCCAGTCACTATAAATCACCTCTTTCACAGCCAATTCTCTCAGGTACTTAATACCTCTTTCCACGGTGGTCCATTTGCTTGGGCGGCATTCGATCTCATCCTTAAAAGGATATCTGTGCCTTACAGCTGACAAGAGTCGACTCCAGAGACTGAGAGTTTCTGCCCTTCTCCCAATCGCCTGGTTGAGGCCTCCATCTCTGGCCAGGTTTCCCAACTGCCTGGCCTCTCTACCATCTAAGTCTATGGCATTGGCCCCAGTATCCCAGCATTGGAGCATCCAGGTGGTAAGTGTCTCACCTTCACAACGGCTAAAGTCCTTTCTTATATTTTGCAAGTCCTTCATAGACAAGGATTGAACAATTACTTCTGTATCTGATTCATCCTCCTCCTCCTCTGTTGACGCTTCCTGTGAAAGACCCTCTCCCTGATCTGCTTGAGAAGGACCCTCTCCTGGATCTTCATCTGAAGAATTTTCTCCCATGAGCTCTGAATTGAGCAGGTCTTTATCACAAGGGGAAGGGTCCTTCCAAAGTAGATCCAACAGTGACTTACAGGCACGATATAATATTTGGATCAAGAACGACATGACGTGAGCTGTCTGTTTTAATTTCCAACCCCTCAAGACTCTCGTGCCCCACGTGGTTTAGGCTGGACTGGCCACTAAATGAATGACAGATGCTCTTTTTTAACGTCTCCCCCTTCCCAGAAGAGAAGGGACAGACAATAAGGGGGAGAGACTTAGGGGTGGAAAGAAAACCTAGAACAGCTTTAATGAAATATTAACAATAAAAAGAAAATATAATAAATCAGAAAATAATGAATAAGAAAAAAATTAGATATTTACAAATATATACAACACCATTATCGAGCTCCCAGGAGGATGGCCACATCACAGTGGCACCAGGAAAATCCCGGACTGAACTCAGCAGCAGACTGGAACTGGATTCAGGAACACACAGATTTGAGTTGAAAGCAGAAGAACAGACAGAGTCCTCCTTGGACACCGGCCATTAAAGAAGAGAGGGCTTTGATCCCTCAGCTTTATACTGAGCATGATGCAGATGGGATGGAATACCCCATTGGTCAGTTTTGGGTCACCTGTCCTGGCTGCTCCTCCCCACAGGTGCAAACTCTCTACTCTTTACCGCTTCCGACCCTCCAAGTTGGTGCATAACAAAGTTATCTGACCTTAGTTGTTATAGCAATAAGTATAAGCAAGAGCCTCTGTGCGTACCGTTCCCTAGTATTAACTATAAACATCAGGCCTTATTGCTGGTAGAAGCAGGCACTTTCTTAAAAACATGCCATTCATTTCAGCGAGTACAGTCAGTTAGAAGAGACTTAACTGTAAAGTAAAATTGCTGAAAAGAATATTGGTTCTGCTCTACCTCAAACCAGGAGACCCATCCACACTGAAACCACTTCCCCATAGCAATGAGCAGTGGTGCACTTGGGGAGAAGGTTTCATCTTGTTCTCGGGGCAGAGGAGGGGAGCGGGAGGGATGCACAGGAGGGGGTAACCCTGCTGCTCCGGAGTTTACCAGCCTTTTATGGTGCCTGATTTTTGTCATCTGCAAAGCTATCAGCTGAAAACGTCAAATTAGTGCTGTTAGTCCACTGCGCGGCTCTTATCTGCGTCTCTCAGGATGGAAGACACTTCAAGATGATTATTGTTCCCCACTGCTCCTGAAATGAAATCGGCCCTCCTGGAGCGCTAAAAGAGAACCAAGAAATTGTTTGCCTGAATTTGCATGAAAAGCCTTGGAGACGTAATGCAAGGGGGTGACAGGCCCAGTGTCACCTTCTGCCAACTAAATGATGGAAGAAAAATTTTCCTTTGCATTTCAGCTTCATTTTAGGGCTTCGATTCCCTCTTCTGCTCCTTTTCCCCCAACCACTCCTGAGCCCTGCACATCTGCCCGCCCCCTGAATGCCGTGGTGCTGCTTGCTTTGGACCCTGGATGATACTTTGCCACCTGAGGAAGGATGGTCTGTCCCCCACCAAGAGGTGGACCCTATTCGCAGCACCACAGCAGTGTCTGTGTGCCCGGGGACTGGCTCTCCCACCTTCACCCAGGAGCAAACCAGGGTTGCCCCTGTTCAGAGACACCTCATCCTGCTGGAGCTTTTCCCCAATTTAGGAAGTCCTGCACACTGGAAAGGGGTGCAGCGACACAAATTCAAGTCCCAGCCACTCCATCGTTGCAGCTGTCTATTTTCCTTTTGATCCACTCACTTGGCTGCGAGTAAGCAAGGCTAACACGATCTCACTGGACAGACAGACGGCTGTGTGCTTCCAGGGCTCCTCCTCATCGCCAGGGGATTGTCAACCCAAACCTTCAACACCCTGCACAGGGCAGGAGCTTAATGAAGGGGTTTTGCTGGCAAAACACCCACAGCATCAAGCCAGGCACTGGTGGGGTTTGCCTGGGGAGATGTTCCTCACTGGGCTGACTTTGCAACATCTCAGCAGCCAGTTCCTGCAGTGTCCAGACGGGACCCCAAATCCAAATCTGAGTCCTGCTTCGCCCAAGCGTGCTCGTGTGTGCGTGTGTGTGTTGGGCAGCAGGCAGGCTGTGCAGGCAGCTGGCTTGGGGCGAGCTACAGCCAGCTTCCAGCAGTGAATTTGCTCACAAGTTGTATTTTTTGTGAAATTGCTAATTCCCACCAGCCTTGTGGTGTCTGCTGCCTTCCTCCAGCGGTGGTTATCCCCGGCTCGTGGCTTTTATTCAGAAAGGGAGCACGTTTCTAGGTTTCACGCTTGCGAAGAATGCCCGGCAATCACGATACGATACAAACAAACCCGAAAGCTCAGAAACCTGAAGGCAAATACTGAAATCACAGAAAACGTGATTAAAACATAGAAACTCATGATCAGTCTGGTTTGGATCTGAGAGCAGAGACAAGATGCTCTGCCTCACTTCATCAGGGCAATGCTGAGCCATCTCCTCCCTGGCCACTGTGGATGCTGCTTTAGAGAGTCCAGCCCCATGAGCTCCTCTGTTCCCAAAAAACTTCATCCCACACAGGTCTTCCCTCTCCTGACTTCTCAAAGGGCTGTTTGAGCACCAACACAAGGGCTCCACATGGGTGCAAATGTCTCCAGCTGAAGGTACAGGGACCTTAATTCACTTTTTTTTCTCTTTTAATCCACACGCAAGGAAATATCCCAGAGGCAGGACCAGCTTCTGCTGGGATCACTTCCTCAGTCTCGACTTTTATTCCTAAACTGATTCCTGCAATTCTCCTGGCACGGCATTTTCCACTGCCAATTACTCAGCGCAGGGCTCACAGATCGCAGCCCATCTAATGAGAAAAAGCTGTTCCTCTGTGCCGGCGATGAAGGGCAAGGGGAGGGAGAGCGAAAGGGCTGGCGAGCTGTGCAAGCACCCACTGTGGCAGAGAGGGAAGTTCAAAGCAGCGATAACTCATTGCCTGGAGATTTCTTCCCCTCTCATCATCGAGGGGGGAGGCGGACGTAAGCCCCCGCTCAGCAGATGGGTGGAAATGGCTGTTTCAAAGACAGAGACTCTGGCAGTGAGCCCCGAAACCAGCCCCAGGGCAATGATGAGGGGGGTGCAAGGGCTTCATGAGCAATTAGCTCTGGCTCGCCGGGTCGGTCAAGTAGGACCCATACGCCACACCACAGCCTCAAAACTTGCTTTCTTCTTGAATAGTAAATTGGTCCCAGCCGTGCCCAGCCCCAGGGCCACCAGAGCCACTGTAACCTGGCTGAACTGAGCAGATGTCCTCAGGTTCACACGGCAATGCCTCCAATCCCTAGAAACCCAAGTTTTGGGGCACTGTGTTTTTATCAGTGTGGCAGGAGGTTGGGTTGGGAGATCAGCCCAGGTAAGGAGCACAGGCAGGGAGGGATGTGTGTGTGATGCTCTGCCTGTTGCAATTCATTTTCTTGGCTTTATCAGCAGGCTCAGGAGACCGCAGGAGTTCTGGCCACCGCTGCCAGCTGCAGCAGGGCTTTTGGGGACAATGCAATGGTATGGCACACAGAGGATGCAAATCTGCCCTGCCATGGGGCTGGACCCAGCTGGGTCTGCCAGCAGAACATGTGTTCCCATTTCCCCATCACCCTGCCAGCCAGCATTTTTACCTCAAACTCCACATTGGTTTGGGGAGCTCTGGAAGGGCTTTAAAGCACCGTGGCAGCCCCCCAGCCATGGGAGGAGTCTTGCAGGGCTGGCCTGTGGATGCATTGTGGTAGCAGGAGGGATGGGTGAGCGCTTGTGTTGCATTGTGCTGCCCCTGGGGAAGGGATTCCCATGCACGGCCGGGCTCCAAGTGATGAAACACAATGGGGCAGCCAGCATCTGCTGGGGCATCACTGTTGGAGGAGAGCCAATACGGGGCTCCCACCACAGGGACCCTGTGGGACATCACCACATCCATCACTCTCCCACACCCTGACACATCTGCCCCAGTCTCTGCAGAGCAGCACCATCCCCTTTCCCAGCTGGACATCTCCCGAGTGCAACATGGTGAGCATCCACAGCAGACACGAAGTCCCACAGCGTGTTTCCTCCAGGTCTCTGCCAGCTTGTAACTCTATGCAACAGCTTCTGCCTCCCCTTGCAGAGACTGGAAGCCCACGGCCCATCTGTGCTGGCAGCATCCCGCCCCACGCAGGGTCACAGACAGGCTGCGGGGCATCTGCACGCGGGAAAAAATACAACCGAAGTCACATGAATGTCTTCATGCTGCTGCTCAGAGAAACCGTGCTGACACATTCTCCCTCTTCCCTATTTTTCCCACCTCCAGCAGCGCAGTGGGAGTTTTCTTGCTGCTTCACCTCCCACAGCCAAGCAAAGGTGGGATGTTGTGTAACGGGTGCCCTCAGGAAGGGAAACTGAGTCACGGCGTGGAGGGGGGTGTCGGGGTTCATCCTCCCTGTTTGCTGGAAGGGGACAAGGGAGGGTAGTGAGCAAGACGAGCTGTGTGGCTGGAGAAGCCCCTCTGAACTGGATCTTGGGCACAGTGGGGTGCATCCCTGCAGCAGACCTTGTTGCCATGGCGGGGAATAAACCTGCCTGGAGCGAGAGAGAAGAGAATGTGTAAACAGCCATCACATCCCTGGGAAGGCTCAAACGCTGTGGCTGGCTGCGAGGAGAGAAAATCAGATGGAAAAAATATATGGCTGGGAATTAGGAGGGAGATTTCGTAGACAAACAGAGGGACCAAAAAGCCTGGCTACAGAGTCAGAGAAGGAAACAATTAAAGGTCTTGTGGCTTGGTGGTGAAATGAAAGCATCTATTGCAATGGGAAAATGTATATATAGCCAAGGAAAACTAGGTAACGGTCGTTATGTCATGGAAGACGTGAAATGTTAAGAATGTAAAAAGCAAGATGAAAATGCCAGGGAGAAAACATGCCTGGAAGGGCTAAGGGCAATAAGAAAGGAGTTTTAAAAATTATATTGGTATTATTACAGACAAATGCTTAATAGAGATGACAAAATTGCTAATGATGATACATAACAGGCAGAAACAGGCAGCAAATATTTCTGTTTGGTATTTGGAAATGAGCAGGCAGCTATATTTGTCTCACGTCGGGCTGCTGAAGCGCTTTCTAGTTCATTAATGATGTGGCCTTATTAAATATCATCTGCCAGGAATAAACACTGGAGAAGTGGTAGGCCAGGGTGCCTTGGCTCCATGCCCTGCCCAAGCTGTGATCACGGGTCCTGGAGCAAAGCCCGGAGCCAGGGATGCTGCAGGAGGTAAAGGGAGGGGGGTAAAGGTGAGTTGGCTCCTGGAGAGGAGTTGTGGGATGACCCAGATCGGTGCTGCCTGCTCAGCCTGGCTTTAATCCTAGGCAAAATAAAAGAGAAGCTGATGTAAGATTCAATTAATAAAGAATTAAAGGATAGAAATCTAATTAATGCCAGTCCACGTGGTTTATAGAAAACAATGTCTTGACAAACAAAGCTGGTTCGTTCCGTGATGGGATGATGAGTCGGGTTAGCGGAGGTGACCACATTCTGCACCAGCACACGCTTTGCAGGGCCCCAACTCTGAACCAGAGGGGTGTCCTGGTCCTCCAAAACTGCTGCCATGCCTATTAGCAAAGGGCACACAACCAGGATGAAATCTGGGCTACAAGCAGCCCACAGCATCACAGGGACCCTGGCATGCACACGATGCACAGGGACTGCTGCTCTGCCAGCCCGTAAGCTCTTAAGGCGTGGAGTTACCCATGTTAATTGAGGCAGAAGAAGGGGCTGCATGTTTATCGAGGCCAGAAGGATGCTTCCCCACACCCACTGGGATACACAGGAGGATTTTGGGGGCCGGAGGGCAGCGCTCCCTCTCTGCATGCAGAGCTGGGGTGGAAATGGCTGGTGTCTGCAAGGATGGGGGCTGTGACACTGGCAGCAGAGGTTGTCTGTCTGTGAGCAGTAGTCAGTCCCTCCACTGTCCCTGACCCACCAGCACACACAGAGCCAAATTACAGACCCACAGACAAGGCACAGCGAAGGGGACAGGCATCTGTGTCATCTCCTGTAGCGCCATGCACATCTGGTAAGCAGCCCAGAAAATTAATCTGGTAGCTGTGTTGTTCCTTCACCCCCCAGCACAGCGTGAAGGTGCTGGTGGGCACCAACCGGTTGGGCATCACTCACACACCTCTTCCATGGGCAGGGGGTTTACCAGGGACTGCATACCTCTGGCATCCTGCAAATCACTCTGCTTGTGCTCCGGAGGAGGAATTATTCTTACAGGAAAATACAAAAATACGCTGCACTGGCTGGTCCCATGCAGCTGGTGTGTCACCTTGAGGTGCAGCATCGAAGGGGGACTGTGAGAGCTGCTTGCAGGGCACTGCAGGCTAGAAAAGTCCTTTTATCAATGGGAAAGGAATGGAGAGAATAGCTTCTGTTCAAGGCACGTGAGCGGAGAAGAAGGTGGAAACATCATGGAGGTCCCAGCACGTGCAGAATCACCCTGGTGCCACGAGCCTGGCCGGCTGCAAGCCCCCACAAGGCCCTGTCCCCGCATGGCTATCCTCTCCCCAAGGACCACGTCCCCAGGTGGGGGCACAGAGGTACATCTGCGCTGGTTTTATCTGCGCTCCGAGGCTCAGCCCGTTTCAGCCTCATTGCGATTCCACGTCCTCGTGGCGTCTCCTGACACTGGATCATTTACAATGCCCAGGAGGCAAATACAATGACTCATTATTATTAGTTAATGAAGCATCCAAGCACTAAACCCACAGTCTGCGAACGGATAAAGAGCTCAGGCTGAATCCGATTTACCACGCATCTCGCTGGCTCCTCTGGCAGCGATGGAGCTGCCGCTCGCCGCAGCCCCCCGGACCCTTCCCTGCCACTGTGGATGCAGGAAGAAGACAGGGCCTGGCAGGGAGAGGGGCCAGGAGCATCCACCGCACTGCTGGAGCTGGTGAGCAATGCTGGCTGTCCCCACTGTGTCACCTCACAGACCAGAGAACACCAGTGTGGCACCAGTGTCTCCCCTCCTGCAGTGTCACGGGCTTGCAGGGGCAAAGTCCTGACACATCACTGGCTTGGAAGCCACCGGCTTCAAAGCCACCAGCCCTAGGGGACAAAGAATCCCACTCTGCATTTTGAGCCTCCACCAAGGGAGCCAGGGCGGATAGGGGCAGTGGAGGCATGAAGGACATGGCATGTCCTTGGCCGGCAGCACGGATAACACAGATTCTCTCAGGCTGCATGTCCCTTCCCAGAAGGATAAATATTTGATAACAAATTACTTTGAAGATAATCCACTTAATCCTTTGCCATGTCTCCAGGTTTCACTGTAATTAAAGTGTGATTAATTTTCTAAAGAAAAGCTAAAACCCCATGCCTCTTCTCACCCCCTCTCCCCAGGGAGCAAGTGATGGGCTCAGCCCCATGAGAAGAACGATGGAGTCCTGCCAAGCCCACTGCCGGTGGCCGAGCAAAGCCCAGAATTGGACCCCCACACATCCTGCGTGGCTCAAACCAGCGGGCCTGGAGCAAGGACATGAAAGCCAGACATGCCTCAGGCACTAGGAAGGGCTGACACAGGCATGCAGCCCCCAGGAGCCGCTCATCCAGATGTGTCCCTGGACTGGGAAGGAGCTTTTGACCCCATGTCATCTCCCCCTAAAGTCTTCCCCCAGGCCCTCACTCACCCTTAGCCCTCATCCTCTGCCCAGAGCAGCTGATGTCCCACTGGTGTCCCAGTTTTAGGGCTGGGGTCTGTAGAGCCAGTAGGATGCCCACCTCGTGCTCTTCTGCATCTCCCAGGGGCTGGTGTAGCTCCATACCAGGGGTTTCAGGTGCTCAGCCCTTTAACCCCCACCTTCAGAGAGGCAAAAATGTATTATAGTGACAGGCAGCTGCCGGTGCAGAGCCCGTGTGGGCTGGGGAGCAGCGCAGAGGAGAGGCACGTGGGCTGTGCCCCACTGATGGAGCGGGATCACCTTTCCATTCCCCAAGCACCAAACCCAGGGTTGACTCAGCTGATCAAAAATAGAGACTGAGGGGAGGTGTGAAAACCAGCAAAAAAAAAAAAAAAAAGGAAAAAGGGAGAAAAAGAAAGAAAACCCAACCAACCTAAGGCAATCTGCATCAGCCTCCACCTCCTCCGAGGTCCCGGAGCCAGGGGAGGGGGGACCTGGCTCATGTCAGGGTACTTCAGATCGGAGTGATACCTGCGGGGATCGGTGCTGACATCTCCCTGAAGGTCCCAGCCATGGCAGCGCTGGTCCCCACAGGGCTGGTGGCAGCTCTGACATAGTGTCACACCTCGCAGCACACCACAAGGGGAGCTGAGGGGTGGGGATGGGGTTGCTGGCAGCAGGTGACACCATTGGAAGTGGAGGACAGGACCCTTCCTCAGCTCCTCACTTCCCAGAACAGGGACTCAGATGCTCAAAGACACCACAAGGTGCATACCATGTTCCCAGCTGTGTCCCTTGTCCCGGAGCTGTTTGCAGCAAAACCAGGTTGGATTTTCTGGCTTTTTTCTGGTCAGTGTTGAGCGGAGTGATCCAGGAAGCTCCAGCATCCCTACGGGCCATCACTGCCCCAGATTTGGGCAGTGTCCCTGAGGAATCATGGGCTGACCTCGCCCCAGCCCCACATGCACCCCATGGTCCCTCTGTCCCCTGGCACTGGGACAAAACAGAGGAGAGGACACAGGAAGCCCTGTCTGCTGTCACTTAAATATTCCCCTTCACTCACAGAAGAGCAGCTTTCCTAACCAACGCTGGAAGGATGCACCTCGCTGCATGCAACTCTGACCCTTGGTCCTGCATGACCAGTGTCACCACCTTGCTGTCCCCAGGGAATTTCCCAGGATCGAAGCCAACTCCTTTCCACCTGGGTTTCGAGGCTGGATGCCCTGAAAAGTTCCCAGCCCAGTCCCAGTCCCCCAGCACAGGCCAAGAGGAGACAGCTGAGTAGCCAGCAGGTGAAGCTGCAGGGGGGTTTGATGGGACCTGCCCCTGCTTGGGGACATGGCAGCACACCACAGGCACGAAGCCACAACCCTTGGTGCCAGGCAAACCGAGTGCCCGTGCCAGCCAGAGGAACGTTAATTTACTTTGCCCACACCTAGCAAGAATGTGAATCCTGGCTAAAATTAACACTGTGCCTTCACTGCGTCAGTCCTGGTGGGGCTTCCCCTATTATCTCTCCCAGGATAGTTGTGTCTTCAGGTTGACTCTGTTAAGAGAAGCTTTGGAGGTCAGGACTATTCATTGTAGAGTAAACCCCCCCTGAGCGCAGGGAGCGTGGGAGAGCGGCAAAGAGCTGCACTTATCAGATAGTTCAGCCCAGCCCCGGATCTAAGGACGCAGATGAAGCTGCATTATTCAGAATATTGGGTTTTGCTATTGAATCCCAATAGCCGGCCAGCACTTTTAAAACAACAAACAGAGCAGGCACCTCCTTGCAAGTCGGGATGCTGCCCTGGAGCCGCTTCTGCAGCAGGCACGCGTGCACGGACGTGAAAATTTGCTGAAGAGAAGGAGCCAGTCGGCAAAAGGCTGCCAAATTGTCAATGGAAAAAGAGTTACGCCGCTGAAGGATCAGTTATTCAACAGAGATGGCAGCTTCATTGCCGGGATGAATCAAAGAGCTGTGTCAGCCCGTGGTGGGGGGGACTCTCTGCCCGCACGCCCGGCAGAGGCTGTGCAGCTGGGGGGGGGGGGGCACGTGCTGCTGTGAGCTGTCGCCCAAAGAGCAGAGAGTTTTTCCAATAAAATATCATCAGCTTTTGCATCACGAGATCCAGGGTTTTCATTAAATTATAATGTTAAGGAATAAAACTCAGCGCATTCCTGTTTTTTCTCTTGCTGGTACTCAGCACAGTGCAGTCTGCAAGGTAAGCGAGCTCTGCTCCGCGCACTTTGCTTTTGCTGTACCCCAGGGTAGCCCTGAGGAAGGGAAGAAGCAGTTGCTTTCACAAGCCTTCCTCCCTTCCTCTTTCCTCCTCCTCTTCTTCCCATTGAATTCAGATTCCCAAACCGACAGAGCCTGCTCCTGTCACCTGGCTGCAGCAAGGAGCTGTATTTTAGGAGCACCCCTCTGGGCTTCCCGCGTTTCTCTCTCCCTTTACAGCCAGATGAGCCGTACTGCAAAAGATCAAAGGAAGAGGGGTTGAAATCACCACCTGCCTTGACCAGCACCTCCAAAAGCCGCTTGGCAGCACAGGAACCGCAAAGGCTCTTCCCTGGCTCCATGTCTTGGCCGGCAGTGACACACAGGGTACAGGCTGAGCATCCCTGCTGTCCCCTGAGCCTTGGGATGGCCCTAAGGACTGTGCCCACACACAGGCACGTGTGGATTCACCCTGGGCAATGGCAGCAGGCAAATTTTGTATTTATTTCCCTTGAAAACCTCTCCTTAATGGGCACTTAACATTATGCTTAAGTGACAACGAATTACACGTTTTATTTAAGAGCAGGCACAAGGAACAGTGTAATTCCCTATAGACTAATGGTGCATTTCTCCTCACAGACAGCCAATTAAATATTTAATCAGCACAATAGCCGGTTAAGTATTGTATATGGGCATAAATACAACCCAATACATTTCCACGCCACATTAAGCTGAAGCTTGTAGACACTTGTCTCCCCAGCATCAGGCACGACAGCTCCGTCAATGCATCCTTCGAAAGCAGATTCTATTTATTTTCTGTCCTATTAAGTAAGCATCATTTCTATCCTATCCCAGCCAAGTATATTAACTCTTCAGCAGCACCATATGAATAATCTGCATCAAATTGTGGATTAGGGGAAGACTGTCGCCTTCCTGCTCAGCAGCTATCTGTGAGCTGACTGCAAATTTCCACGAGTAACTTCTTTGGGTCGCACCCTAGAGGTGCAGCAGTGGCTGGAGGGCCATTGCTCTCCCTGCTCCTCGGGTGCTTTAGAAGACATGGAAGATTCAGCAATGAAAGACACAAATCAGAGAAAAAGGGGAAAGAAAAGAATTCTCTTTCTCCTCATTTAATGGAGAGGGCTGAGGTTAAAAAAAAACATTAAAAATTACGTTTTCGGACAGGGAATCGCCACAGGGAGGGAGGGATGGGGCTTATGACACCCCCAAGGATGCACTGGAGTGCTCACTATGGATTCTCGGTGAAGGCACAGCACAGGCTGTGGCTGTGGGCAGGAGTAGGGGTTTCCATGGGCAAGTGGAGCCAGCCCCAAAGGACGGCAGTGCTGGATCCATGCATGCAGGGCTATGCCCAGAGAGAGAAACATTCATTCCATTTCCCTGCCATCTAGGAGATGTATTCATTCCATGAGTGTTTTCCTTCAGGCTTGATTTCTATTCAGCTTTCTTTCAGTCTCCACTTCCCAAGCTCTCATCGGCTCGATTATAACTGTAAGAATAAATCTATTTACAGTGCATTGTTGCAAAATGAATCAATAAACCCGAAGCAAACACAAGGCCAAATCCTCAACAACTCGAGCGGGCGGCTTTGTGTCGGCTGCAGCGGGTGCTGCCTCCCACATCCCCCCTGCATTTCTCAGGTAAGTGCTGTTTGCAAATGCAAGGGTTGTTCCAGTACAGAAAGTTAAGCGTGATGTATTACTGACAGCTGATTTTCTTTTCTGGCTTCTGAGTGACTTCAGATAGAAGTCAAAATCCTCTTCTCAGTTCTGCAAGCCACGGTGATCGGTGGTGGTAAAGTCACGAGAGGAATATGATCCCCTGCTTGCAGAGATAAGGTACTCTTGGAAAAGGGGTCTTTTCTTGATTTCAAGATAAGCACATAACACAGGGCATGCTGCGAGACAGCACCTAAACACGGCAGAGACTGAGCAAGAATGGGATGTAGTGACAGACAGCACCTTCCCTCTTCAAGGCATTCCTAGGGCTTTGCTAAGCACCGAGCTGGCAGAAGGCAGGCAGAGGGAAGCAGGTGACAATCTGCCCCATGCTAGGATGGAGCTCCCAAACATCAGGGACCATTTAACTAGAGGGGCACCAGGGTAAATCCTGAAAAATGTCGTTGCAAAAAGGCTTTTCAAGGCTTGTGAGCCACCCTTTGGAGAACTAGAGGCTGTGAAAGGAGAGACACTGTTGATCTTTCCCTACATGGGAAAGATCAAAACTATGGGAGAGATGCCATTTTTTTGGTTAATTTTAGCTATCTTAGAATAGTCTCTATAGAGATCTTTTATGTTACATAAAGGTTTCGGGAAAGCAAAGGCTGCTTGTCTTGCTGGAGACCGATGGACTGACGGGCGCCCCAGCACCATCCAGGACCTGTGACCAGGGCTGATGGGCTTGGCCAGGCTGTGCAGATTCACACCTTCCAAGTGAGCTGTGGTGGCCATCCAGGGCCATGGTAACGGGCTTCATGACCTCACAGTGTTTTAACTTGTTATTTCATCCTTGGCCAGGCCATGAGCATGCTTGTGCCAATTACACCATCTCAGCTAAAGTGCAGTGAGGCTTTAAGCCCCATGAATGCCATCAGTTATGTGCCCGTTGCCTTAATTACAACCTGAATTTCATCAAAGGTTAATTTGATCCTAGACACAGGGACAGACAGAGCTGGGAATCCGCCTTCAAGCACCCCCAGCCACCCCATCGGCTTCCTACTAATAAATCTCCTTCCATTAGGAAACAAGGGGCAAGTGCTAAGGGTGATTTCAACTTTTCTATCTCTGTTACTCTTAGTTCAACCTCTGCAACAGCTGCCAGGCACCATAAATCATCGAGCACAATCCTGGAGCTGGGGATCACTGTCTTGTAAAACAAATATCTTCCAGATTTTGTAGCGCCTGATGCTGGTTACAAACTGCTGGTTGTTGGGTTCTTCCTCCTCTCTTCCATTTATCTCCCAGCCCTGCATCTCTGTTACTCCTTGTCCTCTATATATCTCCCCTTTATTGTTATTTCTTTCCCCCCTTTGTTTTAATAACTCTTTTACTGTGGATTCTTGTAAAAACAGCTGCTCTAGCCAGTAAAAAAAAAAAAAAAAGAAAAAAGAATATCTGGAAACAGATGCCCTGGCATTGTTTCAGCTGTAATCTGTTAGATTTATAATTCCTCTTCGGTTCAATATTGATTCAGAATAAAGAAACTCAAAACATACTAGCAGCTCACAGCCTTTTGTAGTCTTTTTTTATCTTTCTTCTTCTCTGCCATGACATTTCTTTTCTCTTCATCCAAACAACTAAAAACATACAGAGGAACAAAACAATGCAGGCTGACGAGAGACACCCAGGTGCCTGCAGAGCAGAGGGTTTATGTCTGAGGAAGCTCAAAAGAATGTCGTCAGCTGATTTTTTATTGTTTTAATTTCTTTCCTCTTGTCCAGCATTATATACCTTCTCTCAGCATCCCCTTTAAGTCACTCCCCTGTGTTTCAGGGACTTACAGAGTCCCCGAGGCTCACACGGAGGCGGTGGCAGCCCAGTAGCCCCAGGCTGGGGCATGGCTGGGGCATGGTGCCTGCTGTAGGATGCAATTGTGGCCAGCCCCCTCAGGTTCTGAGTGCAGTAGCCCAGGGGCCAGGCATCAAGGCTCCTAAACCCATCTGCTGCTTACTGGCTGTACAGGAGTTAGCAAGTCCCTTGACACCACGTTGAAATGCAAAAGATATCATTTCCCTTCGGTAAAGTGCCTTGAGAGCCCTCAGAGAAGGGCAGGATAAAGCTATTAGCAGACTTCTTTCAAGTCTATAAAAAAAAGCCCATTTAGGATGAATGTATTAAATATACAGCTTACATTCCCACAGGCAAGCACAGGCATGAGGAGCCCTTGCAGCCTGTAAGTGGCTTGAGGGCCACACCATCCATCCACCAGCATACAGATTTCTTCTGACCTACCCCACACCATTGAGATCGTACCTAAATGCAGAGCAAAGGGCTTGTTTAGGGCGAAAAAGAAGAATCAGCTCCTTTGAATATTTTCTGGTACATCAGATGGTGCCATCTCTCTCTTACATCTCAGTTTCACTCAGGGCTATTTGGTTTGAATGGTTGGGACTATTTATGCCCGGCTCATCCCTTCCAAGCCCAGTCCACCCATACTTCCTCCTGACAAAGCTCTGCCAGCCCTACAGGCAGTGTCTTCCCGGCAAAGCTCTCATTTGGGTACCGTAAATTAGCCTATTGATTTCTCCTTCAGCAGAGGAGGTAGCCTGAGCTCTCTTTACCTTGTGAAACCCCAGGTGGTCTCCAGTTGTCACACCTCACCCAGACACAGCGCTACCTACTCTCCAAGCACAGCATGGCCCTTTGGGTTCCCCTCCAGGTTCCCCTGGGTCCCCCCTTGGTGGGGTGCATGATTTCTCCAGCAGGCAGGAGGGATGGGAAAGCACATGGTTTTAGCAAGCTCAAAAGCTACCTTTGGTATATTAGCCCAACCTAGTATATGTGCTACCAGGGGAAAATGTCACAGGCAGGGGTGGCTTTCTGTGCTGAAACTCCCCACAGTCCCCAGCCGGACGTCACACAGAGGCTGCTATAACCAGACAGCCAACGTCTCCCACTCTCTGCCCTGTTTGCAGCCCAGCAGAGCACACGGGCGGTCCTGGAAAGCCAGCAGAGAACAGCAACAGTGAAATAACTGAGTGCTTTCCCCAAAGCATCTCATGGGGCAGAGGTGGTTGTGGGTCCAGGGGTGCCCAGTACATCAGCACATTTTCAACACATCAGCTGTGTGACACCAGCAATGTCTTTCAGGCTCCCAACAACAGCGGTGGGTTTTGCAGCTTCAGTGTATCACATTTTCTTTGCCATCCCCTTCTTCCCATGGGAACAGCCCCAGGATTGTGCCCAGACATGAGAGCTGAGGACTGCCAGCCTCAGAGCTGGGGGAAGAGCCGGGGCCCATCACCTGCCTGAGGTTTGTCACAGCGTCCTTGAAATCTGCTTGTGCAAAACAATCGGGATTTAACAACTTGGCAATCTCAGAGGGAAAAAAAAAAAAGAAAAGGTAATGGTCTGTTGAAGCATTTCCAACCAGCTCCGTGGTCACCGTATTTTTCTTTCAAGAACCGATATGTTGGCAGAGATGCACACCTTCTGCGTGGTCCCTTGGGGTGGCCCCTCTCTCCCACATCCACATCTCTCCCACCTCCCTGACTCATTTCCAGCATTATCCCCTGCTGTGGTCCGTCACCGTTGCTCCAGTTGTTAGTTACGGTGACAATTGGCATTTCCAGGATTGTGCAAGTGAGCAGTATCTCTATGCATCTCCCGATGCCTGCGCCAGGGACCGGCCCTGTCCCAGCCCGGGGAGGGATGGGGTCCCACCGGGAGCAGGGCAGCATGGGGAGGGCTGGCACCCACCGTGCCAGGAGCTGGCAGAACCACCATCAACCGATCTGGTGTCGTCCTAATTTGATTATGTGTCAGCTGCCTTCAGGGTGTCGGAGGAAGATGTATTCAGCCAGGACGTGTACATGGGTTTGTGACGGAGATTCATTAGGCTTATTGCATACCCCGTTAGACACAGTTACAAGAGCAAGTGGCTCTAGCAAGATTTGCAGTTACGCTGTTCTTTCTCAGTCTGTCTTTATTTGTGTTTTCTGGGAGGGAAAAGGGAGCTGGACATGACAGTAGCTGGAGAAACAGCTTACTATGGTAAGACCATAGCAGAGTCCACATTGCTGTAATCCCTGCACAAGGAGCAGGGAAACGCTATTTCCCAGCTGAAAGCATTTCTTCTCTGGTGCTGGACACATTTATGGTGTGTTGGTGAGGTCCTGCTTTGTTGGCAGTGGGTAAAACACCCTCCAGAGGAAGGAAGGGTAGATCCCTCCTGCTCTGCATCAGCAGGAGCAAGCAGTGCTGGGCTCTGCCAGGAGCTGGCGAGGACCCAGGGCGGCTCTCAAACCTTGATAAATCACAGCAATTCTTTTCCCTTCTCAGACAGCCCAGCAGCAAAGCAAGACGCTGCTCTCTGAACTCTGCTTCACCCGGTTCCTCCCTTGCTTGCTTTCCCAGGAAAACCCACGCATCAGCTCCAGGCTGAAACCTGGGAGTCCCAGAACTGACCTTCTTTCCCCCTCCCCACCATATCCCCCCCCAGTTTCCAACAAATTAAGCAAGCAAACATCAGATCTGTAGCTGAGTGTGCTGGGCACAGCAGACCATAATCACCTCCCCTTTGCCTCTACTTTGTTAATTGGGGAACCCCTGACACCACCCCTCCAAACCCAGACTGCCATGGGGACCACACAGCTTGGGACAAGGGACATTTGTGGCTGTTATTTCCACTCTGCTATCTCTCCGTGACAAGGACAGGGCTCAGCCTCAGGTGTCCCTGGGAGGATGAATTTTCCTGACTCCTCTGAAGCTTTTAGGTGTGTTTCCCAGGGGGAAGAGTCTGGAGGAACGCCATGGGAAGTGCTTTGTCTTGCAGCGTTATGTACTGCAAGATGATGGTTATTAGCACACTCGAAGAAGCTGCCACTTATTTTTCATCCTGCTGTGTCCCCCGGGAATAAGGCAGAAGCCTCTGCACAGTGCCTTGTTCAATAGGCTCGAGTCTTAACCATGGGGTCCTTTGGGCTGCTGAATTACAAATTAACCACGGGGCTGCTCAATTACAAATCCTCGGCAGCAGCAACAGTGATGTGATATGACAACCATAGCCTGGGATGTCTCTTGTGTCTCTTGTCAGCCCTGCAGACTCGCCTTCTAAGCAACATGGATATGGGACATGCAGAATTTTGCTTCCCAGGCTTCCTCCAAAGGCAGCATCATCCCTCCTCCCTTCCTACCCCCACCCCAGCTTCACGCTGGTGCCTCCATGTCTTCCTCCCTGCAAAAGGAGCCTGGGGAGCAAAGGCAGATTGCCAGCACTGAGAACTTGTGACAGCGAGTTTTCCTGATGGTCTCCGGTTAATCACCACCTTTCACGCACACAGCCACTCAAGGATGTTCTTTGCTGCCCCAGGAGACTTGTGACCACCTGGGCAGGAGGAGAGGAAGGAGGAGGAGTGTGAGAAGGATGGACTGCAGACTGCAGGGGGAGGAGAAGGAAGGACATTTAGGACCTTCAGGGCCAGGGCAGCATCCTGCAGGCTGAGCTTCAGCACTCCAAGTGCAAACGTCTGGTCCAAGTGAGTCACTGCAGCATCTTCTGTAATCAAAAAAGGGAAAAACACCTACAAAGGAGTGTCTGCCTGTTGGAAATGCCTGTCAGGACAGGGTCTTCCGGAGAAACGACTGCCCCTTCACTGACCTCTGGATAGTCTATGTGTACTTCCGTATATTAGAGTTAAAGAATAACAGAATTTCAGCTGAACTACAAGGTTCAGCTCACGGGAGGGGAGTTGTACAATTTCTTACACAATGTCTTTTTGGGTCTCAGAGGCCAGAAGTGTTAGTAGACTCTGAAGCAATCTGTGACATTGATAGAAAGAATGAAAACAACCCTGGGGACACTGTGCAGGAGAAAGGAAACAGTAGGGTATCTAAACCTCCAGTTTTACACTGTGAGTTCACATCTAAAAGACAAAAGACAGGGAAAACACACCGAGTGGCTGAGCAACTCTGTCACTGACTGATGGCTACCTGGAGCCATGTGGCAGCCCGGAGATGTGAAACTCCTTGAAGATGCGGAGGGCAATGTCTGAGACACAGCAGAGGCATTGACCTGACCTGGCACATTCCATCCCACAGGCCTTAGCAGTGAGCTCCTGGTGGCACAGAGCTCTCAGAGCTCCTGGTGCATCACCACGGGTCAGCACCACAATGCTGGTGGGCACCTGCCCTCCCAATCTCATCCTCTCATCCCATCCCACACCGCGTCTGCCTTGCTTTTGTGCTTCTCAAATGCTCTTTTATCCTCCCTTCTTTTTAGAGATAGAAAATAAAGGACAAAGGACCTGGTTTCCTTCTGGCTCTTGAACACAAGAGCCCTTGGAGAAGACCTATTTTAAGAAAGGAGAGCCTTCCCCCCGCTGGAAAAGCGGCTCAGCAAGGGCAGGCTCAGCGCCGTGCCCTCCAGTCGGGCACTTGAGACACCTGCTAGCAGCCACTTCAACCGCCAAATGCTCATCCAGCAGCAGCAGAAATCAATGTCTGCAGGACGTGCTCCAGCAGGATTCATGGGGAAGGTGAGGGGATTCGTATCCTGGGGAGAAGCCCCTGCTGCACACCCTCTGCACCAGTTCACTGCTCGGGTGACAGCAATGCCACCTTCTCCCTGGGGTGGGCACCCCACGGGCTATGGGCAAGGGCACCTGCTGGGTGGCTCAGACCCCCTCCAAGGCTGGACATCTCACGCTTTCAATCCACAGGGCTGAAGAAGCAGGAGATTGCCATGAGTAGGGCAGCCCAGGCTCCCCTCGCTGATGGCAGTCATTATACTTTTTTTCAGTATGAAAAATCCTGAAGCTGATTTTATGCCAGGTGCAGAAGACAGGGCAGGATCCCGCAGAGGCCATTTGGCACATCCCACCCTGTTCTTCGCCCCAGGCTTGTGCTCCGGAGACATATCTCACCTTGGAAAACCCCGGTGTGTCCACTCCAGCCTTGCCTGGCAGGTCATTCCCTGCATTTTTGATTCTCCGCTTGGGAAGGTGCTTCTTGACATCTGTTCTGAATTTGATTCTCCTCTATTTACTTTTTATAGCCCTTGCTTCTCTCCCCTTGGTGGGGTTGAGAGCAGTAACTTGAGATGATATTATCCATATCGCTTAAGCTTTTATGCACTTCACTTAAATTTTCTCATAACCAGCTTTATTTTTCTCTTTCTCCCGGCTATCTTCAGCATTAGGTATTTTAGTGCTGGGTTAAGCATCTTTATCCTTCTTTCCCCTTTCCATAAGGTTATTTTTTAACAGTGTAACCAGAGTTTTTCACACTTAGCAAATTAAAGAAGTGTTCTTGATCCACTTCAGATCCACCCTGAAGAAGACCTTGGACCTCAGGCCCACTCTCATCCCAGAGTACATCCAGCAAGCTGGCAGAAGAGCAGACCTCTGCTCCAGGTTCACAAACATCGCCTCCAGTGATGCACAAACTACTCATGTTCGTAGGCAAGATGCAAATCTCCCTCGAAACCAGCTCTATGTTGCTCTCATATATGCATTGGAGAATCTGCTTTAAGTTCCTCCTTGCTAAAACCATGCGAGCCCATGGCAAGAACATTTTAAAAGCTGATACCTGTTCCAAGCACTAGCGGCTGCTACGGGAAACAGTCAGAAAAGCGAGGCTGAAGACTAAGATGTTCAAAGCTGCCTTAATTATTAGAGCGTGAGCTTCCAAATCCCTTGAGAAGCATAGAAATTGTTGGCCTCAGAAGTCACGGTGTGCTCAAAGAAGCAGGAGCCAGGGAGTTTTGGGGACATCTTGACTGCAGTCTGCCTGGCTGGCTCCATCGGACTTGGAATCAGTCCGATTCATTGCAGCAGCTCTGAATTCAGAGCAGAGGGAGCAGACAAGGCTCATTGCCTATTCCAGCCAGAAAGACTGCAACAACACTTTTGGCTTTCATTTTTTTAAAAATAAGGTTACTTGAGTAGATATCCAGGAATAGGCCCTTTGTCTCCTCATCCCCAAACTGAGCCCCACTGATAATTAAGCACAAACTATCAGGGCTGCTTTGGGAAAACAATGCTAGAAATAAGCCTGGCGTGGATTAGTGCAAGGCTTTGCCTGGAGAATCGGGGTCCTCGCTGACCACCAAAGCCCAGAGGGGAGAACAGGGTCTGTTCAGCCCCTGCAAAGTGCGGCAAGGGCTTTTTTTCCTCTACCACTAATGGTCCTGCCAGTTGGGCAGCCTGGCCCAAAGGTGGGCAAGAGATTCAGTGTACTCCTGGGGAAAAGCACATTCCCATGCAAAGCAAATCTCTGGATATGTAGGCACATCTGTTTGCAATGTAGAATGCATGAGGCTCATATCCCTCCTTGCTTCACACTCTGTTCCAGTATTTATCCTCCCAGCAAGCCATCACCGCCTCATCCTCCAGAACTGTGCTTCAACTTAGACATCAGCAATTTCCCCTGCCACAGGTGATCAGTGAAATTACCCACCTGATTTAAGACCTGAGGAGTTAAAAGAGTGTTACGCTCCAGGAAACCCTTCCAACAGCTTGGTTGCTTTTGCACCTCTCCAGGCTGCAGACAGACCCAGCCACTGCTTCCATTTTATGGAAGCTCCTTCAGGGTGGAGGAGCAACTGCTGGTGACGGCATCGCTTTCCCAGCAAGACCCCGAGCATTCTCCAGCAGCATCCAGCTTCAGCCGCCTTCTGCCCCATGCTGCTGGGCTCTGTTTGTCCAAAATAAATGCAGACAGATTTCCCTGTTGACCACAGGGATTTTACTTACTCAGGTGGATCCACTGGCAATATCAGCATTTTCATGTTATTTATTTTTCTGCTAAAAGCTGTGCATAGGTCTGTCCTGTGCAGATAAACCCCCAGGTCAGTCACGCCACAGATAACTCCCTACTTTGCTTCCCAGCCAGGGCACAAGGATTCACGGATGTTGATGCTGTCTCTGTCCCTGGGAGCATGGGGAGAGGGTTGGACGCCCTCCTGCAGTGCCAGGGCTTGCAATTTCTTTTTAAAAGACTGTAATCATCCTCACTTCTGTGAGCTATTCAAGCATTTGCGTTGTTTCATAGCATCTCAAGTGCCGGCTGGAAGCAGCTCCAGGTTTCAGGGGAGCCCAGCAGGATTGCTGTGGGGGCCGTGCTGGCAGGCACCCCCCACTGAGCAACAGAGGAGGGCTCTGCTCCTTCCAACAGGTGAGCCAGTTCCTGGGCATAGCCTTTTATCAGAAAAGAAAAGAGGGGGGAAAAAAACCCAACAAATCAATTCTGTTCACATGAGGTTTGAGCTGGAAGGATAAAGAAACGCCGTGGAAAGAAAAGTCCTGTTGTGACACAGCCACGGCTGAGACTCATTCATTTTTAAAAATATTTTTCTTCTTTTCTCCTCCTGGTTAAAAACAGGATTTGCACAAAAAAGAAAGCATCACCCAGCATACAAACACCTATCCAAAAACCCACCCAAAGGATAAGCGGAGGAGTTGACTTTCCCTACGGGTGCAGCCGTCTGACACAGGGCACAGTGTGGACACGGAGACCTGGACCGGAGCTTCTCACTCCATCGCCTGTAGAGGTAACACATACCTGCAGCATCCGTGAACCCGAGAAAAAAGTCTAACGGGCTTTTGCATGGCAGTTTGCTCCCCATTTCCCCTTTGCTATTAGAGGTAGATATGCCATCTCTCTGGCAGTATTTTCTCCCTCTAACCCTGTGCCATTTGGCTGGCACCGCAGCTGGGGGCGCAGAAAGCCAGGTCTTGTCTCACTCATGCCCACTCATCAGGAGAGAGGGGATCCTGTAACCGTTCAGGTTTCTTGCAGGGATGCAAAGGACATGCTGCTTTCCATTCCCCACCCCTGCAGGAGTTGCAAGGTCAGAATCCAGCCCTTCACATGAGTCAGTCCTTGCCCTGAGGAGCCGCAGCCAGAGGAGACCAGAAGGCAGGAGAGAACTGATTCCCTCCTGATGCCATCTTGTTTCCATGCTGTCATGCCATCTGTGGGCTTTACCTCAGGAACTCCTGTCAAATCCACTGCCATTAGCATTTTGCAATGCTCTCTTGCCCTCTCCCAGCATATGCTGACCAAGTCCCTCTGGTCATCCCTGCTCCTCATCCTTCATCCAGGGCTCCATCATGCTGCTACCCACTTTTGCTGCACTCTGCCCTGCAGCATCATAACACACGAGCTGCAAACTGGGCAACCCAGCTCGCTAGCAAAGAGAGTTTCCAAACGAGGATTGAGCTGCTATTAATTTATCCTGTATTTGTTTTGAAAAGATGCCTTGGGAAGGTACACCATTTCCCTTTCCAGTTAGAGGCTTAACAGCCACAGGCTTTCTTCTTTCTCAGGAGCATATATCCATGTTTTTTTTCCATGTAGCCAATTAATCCCCAAGGCATTGCATCCAACAGGCCAAAATCAGAGCTCCGTCTCCACCACAACACTTCAGGAGAAAGACGAGAGGGAGAAATGCTGGACCTTTAGTAGAAGAAACACATTAACTTATTTGGGACTGAGGCACTTCATGGGGGATGAATAATTTTATTTGGTAACCCCAGTGGGATTAACTCTGTTTTAAAGTGGGAAGGAAAGACCTGGAGCATCCATTTCCAGTGTGACCACCAAGGAGCAGACAGATTTCAATTCCTATGAGGCTCCTCAGAGGGTTTGATCATTCAGGATGCTCTCAAATACAAAATACTAATGCACCTGCAGCACCAGCCATATTCCATTCCCAGTTAAAACTTGTGCAACTCTACTGAAGTCAATTTACGAGGCAAACATTTAATTTAGCAAGCAGGCACACAATCCCAAATTTAAACATATGTCAAGCCAGCTAGTAGCTTTGTTTTAATTAACTCTCAAACTTTGTGGCTGTCATTTCTTTATAGAAATGAGGATGTTCTGCCAAGGGCAGACTGTAATCCTTTGTGCATACCTACAAAACCGCCTGCTATTTCACAACCACTTCTCGAAGAGCTCTTGCAGAGGTAAAGGGATGTGGATGTTATTATAAGGGTCCATATGGCAGTACGCTGGCACCGCAGTATTAAATCAGAGGCATTGTAGCTTTCCAGCCTAGATTCTCACAGTACCAGGTAACGTATATGTAGCTTTATTGTTGAACAATTTTAGTGGCTATGCATTATTCAACAGTGGCCAAAGTCTCTGCGCTGCCAGAGGCGATTCAGTGATGATAAAGGGAATACGTTTTTCTCTAAAGGCAGGAGCAAAGGGATTTCACGGGTCGGTATCTTCTCCACCCACGGAGGAACAATGGAAGCATTAACATTTCTAGTAAAGAAATCAGCTGGCGACAAATTCTCATGGATAATTAAAATGAAAGTAGAAGCTGCCTTAACACGTAGTTAGACTTAGGAACTGTAACCTGCGCTCTAAATTAAATGCTTTCCTTGATAATTTTTCTCTCTCAGCAGGCACTGAAATCTGCTGGAAGATGCCATCTAGTGGGTTATGGAAGTTTATTTAAGTTTAAATCCACTTGCTAGTGTGGGGTGAGGATGGCAAGATCTGCAAATGCTGGGGTGTGTAATGGTTTTCATAGGCTTTCTGTTGTTGTTTTTCTAAGACATAAAAACTTGCCTGCGGAGGTTTACGTGGGAGGAGACCTAATATTTGTTTTGCCAGTCCCCCCAGCAGGGCACTGGACTGTCACAACTTTGCTGTTGACATTAGCTGAGCTGCAGGGCTGTTCCGCTGGCAGGGCATCTTCCTAATCACGAGGGCTGTTTGCTCGTCACTTAAGAAGTGATTCTACTTCTCATTTTTGGAAAAGTTGTACCGTCATTTTCCTCTTAAAAAAAAACCCCAACACCATCCCGTGCCTACAAATTATCTAGTTTACGGTACAGTGGAAGCCACCTAATTGGTACCCGAATGAAGAGCATTCCTTTTTAATGGGAGCCATCACTAGGGACCCGAGCAATCCTGCCTGCGGGTAAAGCCAGTTGAGGGGACCACGGAGGGTAAGGCCAGGTGAGGGGACCATGGAGCGCTGCGGATGGCAGCCTTATCACCCAGCTGCCCTGTGTCCGTGGGGCGAGCTGCAGCCCTTTGGGGAGCACCTGCACCCCCCCAGGCCGTTCCGTGCCCCCCTCAGAGCCTGGCCCAGGCCCCGTTTAACCCCGGGGGCTGATTCCTTCTCGCCGCTCCCCTCCGCCGCTCCCCTCCGGAACCGGCCCCGTCCCAACGCGCTCCATCCCTCGCAAACCTCTTGTATTTTTTAGGGAGAGCATCAACCATCGCCTGCTCGCCCCACGGCGCCCGGCCAGCTCCTGCCGCAGGGGCTGTGGCTTAATGGCCGAGGTTAATGCCGCCGGGCTGCTAATTACGGAGCATCTCTGGAGCAATTAACTACCTTGGGTTCCCCCCCACCGCCGGCCGGTTGGGAGCCCGCTCCCCGCCCGCTCCCACGGCGCCCACCCAGGCACCCGCCGATGCCACGGCACCCCTCCAGAGTCGTTATTAGAGTCATTAAGGAGAGAGAGTCATTAGTGGGTAGCGAACGGGGAGGCGGGGAGCGGGGCGGGGCCGCCCCCCGGCGGCGGTGGGCGTGGCCGGCGGAGGCTCCGCCTCCCCCCGCGCGCGGAGCGGAGCGGAGCGGAAGTGCCGGAGTTGCCGCCCGCCGCTGCCGCCGCGCGCGCGGGGGAAAGTTGGGTCCCTCAGGGCGGCGGCGGGGGCGGCCGGGCCGGGCCGCGCTCCCCCCTTCCCTCCCTCCTCCGTCTCCTCCTCCCCGGCGGCGGCTCCGATGCGGCGGAAGCAGAAGCGGCTGCTGCAGGCGGTGGGGCTGGCGCTGGCCGCCCTCGTCTTCTTGCCCAACGTGGGGCTCTGGTCCCTCTACCGAGAGCGGCAGCTGGAGGGCGGCGGGGCGGCCGGCGGGGAGGGGGCCGCCGCCGCGGGGCCGCCGGGGGCAGCGGCCGGCGAAGCGCCGGTGAGTGGCGGTGGGGTAGGTTGTGGAGGGATGTGGGGGCTGAGCGGTCCCCCGTGTGCGTGGGAGGGCAGGCGCGGTGGCGGGGGTGCTGCCGTGGGAGTGGGGGCGGCCGCCTTCCCCTGAGGAGGGAGGGCGGGAGGGTTCGTGTGGGGATGGGTGCACCCCTCTCCCCTGTCACCGGAGGGACGCCTCGGCGGTGGCCGGGGACGGGGGACGAGAAGCAGCAGGCGCCCCTTGTAGAGGAGGAGGAGGAGGAGGTGAGGAAGAGGAGTTTGGGGGGATTCTCCCCCTTCAGCCTTCTCCTGAGGAAGGAGCTGCTTTCTGCAGCCTATGTCTGGGTTGGAGAGGAAACGCGAGTAGTTTCTTGGCAGTTGGCGGATGCAGGGATCCAAGGGTCTGCTCACCTTTTTTTGGCCGAGCTTGGGAAGGGAATAAAGAGAGGTCTTTGCACCTTGCTCCAATGAGTAAGGGTGGGGAGCTTGTCCCATCCTTGCCAAGAAAAGGACAGGAATTCTGTCACCAGGGGTGCGCCTTCTGTGCCATTTCTCTTTACCTGCCTTGGAAAGGTGTGGGGAACGAACGTCGCCAGTTTCCTCTGGGTCCCCGCAGAGCTTAAGGCAAGGGCTAGCCGAAAGTGCCAAGAGGAGCTTGAAGATGATGCCTGTGTACTGATCCTCCTGTGGGAAAAGAGGAGCGAATAACTCTTCCCGAGAGGGGCAGAGGATGCCTGCTGGATACGTGGCCTGATGATATTGCAGCACATGACTGCATTCCTTTCTCGTCACACTGGTGTAGTAGTACATTTAACAGACAAACCCTTCTGCTTTGTGTGCGAGACAGGAAGGCGAGATTGCCCAAATGAGATGTTTGGAAGCTCAGTTTAGCTGCGTTTACTTTTGGCTACGTTAATTGCTTTATCCCCTTATGGGTTTGGCTTTGTACCATTAAGAATGATTGGGACTTGAAAGCTTGAAATGTCAGTGTGTAACTATCAGTTCAGCTGCCACTCTACAAGGCTCTGCTTGTTCAAAACCACTTAAAACTCTTAATTGTCTAAATCTTTACTGCCTTGGAGAAGGAGGGAAACCTACTGTGGCAATTTCTGCTCTGAGGGAGAGAAAGCTCTTAAAAAGAGGTAGTTAAAGTGAGGTTGAGCTCTTCCTTCCCAGAAGAAATGTGTTGGATTTTTTTTTTTTTTCAAATTCAAGCATTTAGCACTAGTCTATGTATAACCATGATCATATCCTTGTAATATCCCATGCTGGTCAGGAAATGGGTCAGCTGTTACCTGCCACAACATATAAATTTGTAGCAGATCATCAAACCTGCACAGAAATCCCTTTTAACATATGCAGTGATCTTTATGTGACTGGAGTTCCTGATGCCTTATGCTTGCATTTCTGTTGGATGCAGATAATCTATTTTGCATGAATGATAAAAATCAACCCCATAGTCCAGTGTTCCATAGCTTCACATGGTATGGTGTTACGGTGAAAGGCAGACCATTGTAAAATCACGTGTCTTCCAGAGGTTATGAGGAGAAAGTTAGTAATTAGTCTTAGGAGGCTGCAAAGTTCGAGATAGCAGTTAATTCTGGTTAAATCTGTAAGGGGTGAAAAAACCGCGACAAGCTGACTTTTTATTTTTGGTCTTCCAAAATTGTCCTTGTACTGTGGGCTTTGGGTAGCTGTAAGCCAGGCAGTTCCTATGGTGCAGTACATCACTGCTGATTTCTGTGTATGTTCAGTGTTCTCGGTATTTAGATATCCCATATTGCCCATGTTGGACAGAATATTGACTCCATTTTTCTTTATGCCTGTTTAAAGTATGGCAGCTGTCAGTAAATTGAGATCGGCTTTTGTTTTGATGGTGTGTTGAGCTCAGCAGGAAACGCTTGTGCAGCTTACAGGAGAATTCACAGTAAAACCACTCTGCACTTGTGTAAATCAGAGTTACTGGGTTTTAGGCTGAAGGTTTCATCTTCCAGTCTAATTAAGGTGGAGTTACGGGCTGCAGTGGGTCTGTGAGTGAAGATATACTTGTATCATATGGCCATTTTTTTGAAGGATTGGGCCCTGAAATGATAGCTCTTGTTACATTGAGAAAGGAAAAACATATCCTAAAGGACAACTGGCCATCTTGGTAAAAATAATTTCAGATAAAGCAGAATAAAGACAAACCGAATGCTTGGGTTTTTTACTGTTGTCATAGAGTTATCTGCCAGCTGACTGCAGAGAGTTTTGGTGGTTGCAGCCTCTTTTCCTTTGTCCTGACAAGCTTTTTGTACTACTAATCAACTTCCAGCTTGTAAATGAATATGCTGTTTTTCTGCTTGTTTGTGAAGCCATTCGATAGAGCTGACTACTTAATACCAAAACTCTAGATGATAGGAGGCTATATCATAAAAAATTATATTCATAGCAGTCAGAAAAGATTTTCCTCTGTTTCTGGCTTTAATTTGCCTTTTTGTGCAGGCTAGTCTTTGAATTGAGGACATTTCGGATGTGATACAGAATTGAGCTTTTCAATGAAATCTCTGTCTGGGCTCATTCTTCCTCTTTAAATGGTGTCTGCTGTTTCAATCAGTAATTTTATCTTTCAGAGTAACAGCAAAAGGGGGGAAAAGGTTTTAAGAAACAGCTGAATTAAAGTTATAAAGCGATTCCTAGCACATAGAGTTGGGATGCTAAAATTTTGAAGTTTAAAACCTGCTAGGAGTTTCTTTTGTTGTCTATCTTGTGCTGCATGGTATCTTTAAAATGGCAATATATCAACGTAGGTGATTTTGCTGTATTTAATCTTTCTAGTGCCTGAAACAAACGTGTCAGAAAATTAAGCAATCGGAAGCCGTGTAAATATATTCTAGGAAAGATTATGCTAAATGGTTTCAGCAGAAGTGCCTAGGCAGCTAATTGCTTCTGTATTTACATGTTCAGAGGAAACATTATGGTGACTGAAAATAATGTATTGCTTTAATAAGGTGAGTTAAGTCTGTTCTTTCCTTCTGCCTTTGGGTTTGCTCTTCCACAGCTCTGTTGGGTGCTTCTTGTTCTTCAGAGAAGGGATGGCCTTAAGTCATCAAGGTCTTGGCCTCAAGGTCGTGCTGCAGATCTCTTTAGAAAAGCTGATGCATTGAGTTACTCTTCACTACAGCTGCGTGCTCAGAAGTGTCCTTTGCCATTGTGTATGTACAGTTGCTCAGCAGATGACATGAACTAGGAAGTCCTTTTTTTCCTGGTGTGTGTAACAGGTCTGGGTAGTGTCATGGCTTTAAATGGGGGTGATGGTATCAAGGTACTAAACTGTTTCTGCTGAGAGCAAAAGTATTAGCTTAGAAGCTTCTTCTACTTCACGATTGTACTTTTTTTGCTGACCAGTGTGCGTGTATCAGTATGCTCGTGTAATGCAGATTGACTTTTGTATCTTTTTCCTAACAAACATTCAATAGGTAAAAACATATGATCTCTAGAAGAGAGAAAAAGAGAAATGCAGCTATTCCTTTTGTCTTGTGAATCTCTGCTGGCTGCCTCAGAGGCTGTTGGGCACCCTCAGCTGAAATGTTCAACTGCTGTGCAGTCCTGCAGTAGTACGTAAAACACAGATGAGTTAGTTTGTGGGATAGTAGTTTATGCTTGGGCTAATGCAAGTATTTACGTGGCTTCTAATGCTCTGCAGAGATATTACTCTGTAGCAGTCTGGTCAGGCTGGAGATCCGCACTCTGCGTGATGCCCGCCGTTATGGGAATATGGCATTTGAACTCAGAAAGATCCTAAGCTTGAACGTCTCTTTCTTTGAATTGCCAGCTAAAAGCATCGTAGCAAATTAGCAGCCTTTCATTGCATGTGATTTTATCTGATATGATGCATGCTTTATAGAGTCACCCTGTAGCTTGTTGTAGTAGTAATTTGTGCTCTATAAATTCACTCTGGAGCATGATGGAAGTATATAAATCACATAGGTGATTGTGTGGTGCCCTCTGCTGCCAGCTGGCTGAAGTGGGATGTACCTGCCTGCTGGGAGGTTGTGAATGAGAAACCAACTGCAAACTTGTGATTGAAAAATGGTTTGCGGGAATGATCCTCTTGGAAAGTTTGGGATCACAGGCTTTGCCTTTGGTGCAATTAAGCTTGAAGTTTCCAGCCGGTATTGCTGAAAATGTAGCCCTGATGATGAGCTGAGTGGGGAGCGATGCTGCCTTCCAGACTGCTGCTGCTGCTCCTGCTCCTGTCCTCCTCAGCAGACAAAGATGATCGGCTTTGCCATACTGACCTGGGGGCAGCTATGAAGCTGTCAAGGATTGTCAGCTTCGCGTTGCAGCTGGTGAAAGCTAATCAGGAAGAGGGTGGTTTAGCAGACTCTGTGCTGCCAAGGCTGAGGAGGGACGAGAAGGGCTTGGGAAAAGTGAGAGGAAAACCTTTCTGCTCTCTGCCAGCCAGAGATAAATAGAACAACCGACTTATACTTGCTGGGCAGATTTCTTCGGCAGTGAGACTGGTTGTTTTCTAGACCTTGCTACTGCCAGTGAACTCCGGGGCCTGGCTCCTCGCAGACCTCTTAGAGACTGCCACGTTGGCAGTTGGATTTGCTAGTTACTTATCTGCTGATATAAAAGCAAACTTTGCAAAGTTTATTTTGGTAAGCTAAGTGTAAAACAATTGGTATCTAAGGACTGAAGTGCAAATGCTAGAGCTGAATAAGCCTGTTTTAAATTAAGAGTGACTGATTCCCAATATGGGCTACTCTAAAGTTGACCAGTGCCCTTGTGAAATAAGCAGGTTTTCCTTGGCTAGATAAGTGTGGAACTTGCTTCTGATTAGCAAAGTGAATCATGTAGAAGAGCTGTAGTGAACATGAAGTGGCTAAACCATCTCGCAGCTGTGAAGTGCAAAGTAAAATTTGGAAAAGATGTATATTAAGGAACTGGAGCTTTCAGTGATCTTCACTCAGGGTCTCATTATTCCTTCTGATGATCTTCACTGTAACAGCAACACAGAGCTGAATGAACAAATGGGCTGTATTCTAGGTCTCCTATGCTATGTGAAAATAAAAGGTTTATTATACTTGCTCTTCTTTAGGGGGGGTTATCTCTATCGTGGAGCAGGTGCTCCTGTTATCGGACAAGTGGTTCTGTGTTTCGCTGTTCAAATGTGTTCCCTATGCTGTTCTTAATAGCTGCAATGGTTACCTTTCTTCACAGAAGGAAGATTTCAGCAGGAAAACTTCTTGGCTCCTGGCATCTGGACTACTTTTTAGGTCGCTGGTGAAAACCATAATCATACAGTGATCTCCAGAGCTGTGTGGTTTTCCTGTATGAATATGGATCAAATCGCCAGAGACAGCAAGACTTCAGAGCAGCTATAGTTACAGATTTCCTGGCAGATAACTGCCATGCATTGACTAAGTGGACAGATAAACCAATGGAAAGTTTCTTACCACCGGTGACGAGTGTAGGCAGAAAAATGCTATCAATCAGACTTACAGTTATATAGTATCATATTCCACTCCCTGTTTAAATACAGTTACAGGCGTCACTATAAAAAGATAAAGAACTGCAGTTAACCTTCCTGTTACTTATATCTGCTTCCCTGTGGAGCCAACTGTAACCTTGCTTACATTGTGTAAGAACAGATCCTGTCGAACTTAAACTTTGAGGACATTGTTATCCAGGTGTAAAAGCAAATCTGCACACTGCTCCTGTTTCTTTGCACTCTTTTCCTACAACAGGCGACACAGGCAGGTAGCCTTCAGCTTCCTTATGGGAAGTAAAGAGCTGATGGGGTGCGTTAGGAGTTTGTAGGAGGTATTCCACTGTGTGCTTGAAATATCACTAGAAAAAAAAAATATTGTACTGCAGGAATTTGTTTAGATCTGCTGTGAAAGCAGGCGTTCCAACCTGCTAGCTTGGGATCCTGTTGACTTTAGACTTTAGCAGAGTTGCCATTGGTAGTCTTTTATGGAGCGCACCATAACCAGAGTGCACTGTGCTGAGTTTCATGGTACCTCAGGATGCTGTAAATGCTTATGTAAACAAAGCTGCTGCGATATTTACCATCAGAGGACACTGTCCCTATCTAGTGTCCATTGTGTGTTCTTCATGTGTTCCATCCTGTTAACTCTGTAGAGTAACATCTGAGTTACACCACTTTAAATTGTTTGATAGTAGCACGGGTAATGCATGATATTGTGTAGACGCAGGGAGAGACGTGGCTTCAGAGACTCTGTGCATATGAAATATTTTAATAATAACAGGTACTCTCAGGTTAAGTGACATGAGTGTATGTTTAGATTTTCTTCTGGATCACCTTTACTAGAAAACAGGAAAGGATTTTTCCCATAGCTGAATGGATTAAAAACTGGCTATTCTGAGGGGAGGTACTGTGATGGCAAGCAGACATTAATGATTATTTAAATAATCATTCATTTGAATATTATTTAAATGTTACTTCAGTCAGACTGGAGTAGATTGGGTTAAAGCTGAATAGTTACTTTTTGTTAATTTTGTATCTGTTCCTATTCTGCAATCATATTGGGAATGAGCTTTCTGCCCTACACTTGCTCTTTGTCTTAACCTGAGCTAATGTCCCTAGACAGAATGGGTTTGGTCAGTCCTAGTTCAGTTTGGCCACCCACATATTCCTTCTAGATGCAGCTTGGACTAGGATTCCTTTGCTTCTAGGGAGAAATATAAAAGACATTCTGTCTTGACTTCAGGTCCCAGATTGTTTGCAAAACCGATAGCTGAGGGTGGGAGTTTTTAGCAGTTAACAGAAAGTGTGAATCTGTTTATCAGATTTCACAGGCTCCTGAGCAAATCCTGGTGTTCAAGTCACTTTCAGGAGCTTAACAGCATGATGCTATATTTCCAAATCCAGGGATAATAGCCCCCCCTTTCTAATTTTTTATATTCTACTTTTGGACTGCCTTTCATCTTATTTGCGATAAGTAAACTTTTAAATTCTGTGTTATCTCTTTAAGAGTTTACGTGTGGTTTTACCTTCAGATCTGGCTTGCTGCTCGTGACTTCTTACAACCCAGGGAGCTAGGAACGGTTGCTGGTCCTGCTTTATTCAACATGAAGCTTAACCTCTCAGTGGTAATGGTATCTTTTCTATCAGTGTAACCGACACTTGTGGTGGTATATCCTGCATTTTGTGTTACTCTGGCCAGATGATGGATAGGTAACAAGGAAAAGAGTGTTTATCTACGCAGCTTTGTTAAGAATATAAGTAGTACTGGATATCAAATTATGGCTGACTTGTCAGACTGTGCCTCTTTTGTTAGATTTAAAGGGTCTGGCAAATGATTGGAGAAAGCTACAGATAAGTAAATCAATATGTAGCACAGTAAGTTGCCAGGCAGCCCTTCTTTTCAAACGCCTGGATAGAAGAGTAACTTCTATCTGTGTCTGAGATCTGCTGGCAGCTCTGCATCCAGTCCTGGGCAGCCCCTAAAATATAAGAAATACGTCACTTGACATATCTCCTTATTGTTCATAAACTTGATAAAGCTCTAAGTCACAGCTTCAAAGAAGGGAGGTCTACCATTTCTTGGTCTTTAAGTTTGTTTTTCTTTCTAAATAATTAGCTCTTTTCTCTGCCCTTTTGCAGTTCCTCCATTTTCTCTAATCTTAGCTCCAGGGTTAAAAAAGAGCTCTCTAGAGCATATATCTATAATTAAGGCTTTTTAACCACAGTTACAGTGGAGTATAAGCAATGCTCTGGTGTTGCCGATTCCCAGAGAAGAAACTTGCTTCAGTAGAAAAGCTGTTGATTTTATTATAACTGAACTCTGTTATCCCAGTCATGGAGTTCCCTCTGATACTGCTTCATGCCTTCCCGTGTTGATAAGTTATCCTTCTAAGGTTGATGACCATTACTGGCATATCTTCTGTAGCTCACAAGAATAAAATGTTATTTATTCTGCCAGCCATTTTCTTGGAAACACAGGCTGTCAGCTACTGCGAGTAGTGTCCCTCCTGAGTATATTCAGAAAGCTTAAGGAAATGTCATCCAGCTCATTTCTAAAGTCTGTCTTCTTTAGGTCTTAGCACAACTCTGTCCAGGTCTCTGAAGTAAAACACAGCTCTCATTAACTGTACCAACTGTACCGATGGTTGGTGGTGTTCAGCAGACTTTCCTCTTTTGGAGGTCATGATATAAACACATGAACGTGTTGCCACCAGCATGAGTCAGGGATGAAATTCCTCACTTAGTCTAGGTGCTCTTGGAGGTCTTACAACTACAGTGGACAAGAGCACACTTAGAGGCAGTTACTAAACAGTAGCTGATGGCTTAAAAGTTGCACCCTACAAAACTTGGTTTATATTACTATATCTTTTGCTTTTCTGTAGTACTGAGTCAAACTGAAATGATAAACAGTTTAAACATATTATGAGTTTAAAATGGAAACTCTATTTTAAGTGAGTTGGTGTAACTCCTGTGGGTATTACGATTCTTTCCTTGGCCAGAAATAGAAAGCAAAGGAAAGGGAGGAGGATGGAGTCAGTGAAGACTTGACTCCGTAGCACCACCCAACCTGGTAGAGAAGTTCACTTTTAATGTTTATTTGGTGCTGTGTCTTCCAGTCTCAACTCCTTATTAATTTTTCAGCTGTAATATTGTTTTCTTCCCAATTAGCACAAGTAGCAGAAAGCAACTTCTAAAAAAGCATCTTTCAAAAAGTGAATGCTAGCATCCTTCCTTGTTCAGCTGAGCAGCGAGTTACCTCTGCCGTGAGGTAACTGATTTCTGTTTAAAGTGTCTCCCCTCAGCACTAATACGTATTTATTGCATGTACATCATGTGTAGCTGATGTAGCAGTGACCGGACACGTTTCCCTGATGTAGCTTTCGAATAGAGAACTGGGCCCCGTTCTGTGTGGTTGTGGTTCACAGGTTGACTGCTGATGTCAAACTTCCCAAAGCATTTCAGAGTATTATTTTTTTTTTTTAAATGCACAGCAAGAGCAGTTGTTTACTGAAATAATGACCAACCAAAGGGTTACATTTCAAACAAGTGTTGAAGGGTGGGTTTCCAGGTACAAACAGTTGAACTTGGGTCTTAAACTTGGATGTCTGTAAGTGACCTCTGTCTTCCTGCTGTAGAGCTATTTGGTAATAAATATAAAAGATTGGTAGGAAAACAGTAAATCAGTCTGTCTCCTGCAAGAAATTTCTGGATGTATGAAATCTTCCTTCTCGTTTGACTACTCTCCCTTTCCAAAAATCTGATTAGAATGACATCTTGCCTTTGTTAGTCAAAGTCTTGTGATGTTTTAGGGCTTTATCAGATCTTATCTGGCAACACTGTCAGCTGTCCCTCCTACATGCAGAGCTGCTTTGCTTCTACCCTCTTGAACAAGTGTTTTTACAAGATTAAGTTGTTATGAAAAGTTCTGCTCTGCTTGATCTCTAAAGCCTAAAATCCTTTGCTTGCAGTTAAGTGTGCAAGCTAAAGGTGACTTTTCAAAGGAAAGTCATCCTCTTCTCTCTCCATCTTTGCTTATGATTATTCAGAAGATCTAACATTTAAAACCTCTAGTAGCCAGTCTTGTTTTTTCTCAGTAGAAGATCACGTAGGCTTGTCTTTGTATAAATTACCTTTACTTGTGTTCAAATTCAGTTGGGAAGTTACTTTTACCTAGTTCATGATACTAGCAAGAAAACAGTTTTTTTCCATGATGGAAAAGAGGTAGGTTTTTTTCTTCCTTGAGCCTGCCTAACATTTCTCAGCCTTCAGATGAAGTCTAAAGAAGAAATTTTCATAGGGACTAGTAAGCATGAGCTGTTGCTTAATAAATAAAACAGGTGAAACAGAGTTTGAGTGTTCTTAATGTTTAGACCAAAGTTTTCAAAGATGTCTTAGAATGTGATGTTCCTTTGAAAAATAAGAGTCTTAGTGACTTTGATCTAGGGTATGATACAAAAATAACCCTATAACCAGGTCTAGCATTCCATAAGATTTTTTTTTTCTTTTTTATATTATTCTTTTTAAGAGTGAGCAGATCCTTCACTTCTGCTCAGACTGACTTTAATCTTAACTCTGCTTCCTTGGAAGTGGTTCTCTTCAGAGACTGTACTTTCAGCTCAGATAAGTAAAAGCAAAATATATTCCCTCGCTAAAGCAAATCAGAACCCCAAAAGCTATATAAATGCAGGCATAACTATGTTGTAAAAGGCTTCAGTTAGACAAGTAAGTTATTTTCTGTAATATTACAGAAGGTCACTTAGATTTAGCCTGACTGTCAGTTCATGTTAGCCGCTACGTAACAGGATTATTCTGGGTCTCAAAAATAAGTGAACCCTGTGATTATCGTCTGTCTTCTCATTTATCTTCCAGGTGGTCTGTTGCCAGGGTTTAGTGTGTGATAGCCAAGTAATAAGGAATAACCCTCTTTTTCCACTCCTGCGTATGTTAGTTTTGCTGATCCACCAAATACACTCTGGACCACTGCTTCTCTTTGGTTCTCAGGCTACAACTTAACCGTGTTGGAAATATCTAAAACTCCTACTGATGTTTTGCTGTTGCATGCTGCCTCATTATTTTTTTTTTTGTGTGTGTGTGACTGGTTTGGAATCTGATTCAAGGTACTAATTTAGCCTGGGGAAAAAAAAATCTCCCTTCAGAAATCCAGCATCTGTTCACAGGTCTCGTTCACAGTAGCAAAGAAGCTATATTGGTGCAATTAAAGTGTTTGGAATGAGACTTCTCAAAATTATTTTGCTTGCCTGATTCTGTGGGTATGAAAGTAACCTGCAAAAACATCTGCAAAGTATTGGAAGACCTGGGGTTTTGATATAGAGAGTAGCAGAAGTGTATTTGGATATACCTACGGAGACCAGAGGACTATCCAAGTTGTCATAGTTGCCATTTTCCTGCTGTTGTTGCTGATTCTTTAGAAATGTGGTTTTTTTCCCCATTCTGCCCCAGATTGTTTCTGACCTTCGGATGTGGGTTGTATGCTCTGCAAATGGAGATGTGGAAGATTGGAAAAGTTTTATCCTCAACGCATGAAGGTCCTGCTTGTGTCGTCCTTGATTTTGATTGCTGCAGAGTATCTGTGTGTAACAGATAATAGGTTTTCTTTTGCCATACTTTCTGCAAATAGGAACTTGGGCCAGCTGATTACAGAAAAAGAGTCCTTGGCAAAGCAATTACAAACTAACAAGAAAGCATCTCAAATCTTAATCTGTGCCAAGACCCTTTTCCTTGCATTTTGGCCAAAGCTGTTATCAGCATGAACTAATACTGGTTACCATGGGTGAAAGGCCTAAGCTCTGGAAGCAAGCGATGTCTTGTGGCTTTCGGAGTGCTGATATTTTTCTAAGAGGCTGCTCGTAGCAGAAATACATCTGAGAAGCCCTGAACTGATGCACCTGAGCAGAGAACACCAGCATTGCTGATAAATTAGGTAGGAATTGTCAGTCGTGTAAAAGAACTCAAATATTGGCTTAACCTGAAAATGTTAAATGAAATATAAAGCTACAGATTTTCTCTCTGGATATTTGAAAACAATAACAAGTCATCTGAAAACTTATTTGTTAAAATTATTTCTAGAGGGTATGAGTTTTCAAGCCTAATGCAGTGAAGTCTATTTTTATAGTCCTTGAAAACAAAACCTGACAGACCGTATTTGCCAGCGCTTATACTGCTCTGGTGACAGTGCTTCTTTTTAAAGCATGCCAGAGGAAATGCTCTGTGCCGGAGCATATGTCAGTGATTAGTGGGACCAGTGCTGCAGGATGAAAGGGGAGAAATATGGTTGTGTGTAGAAAAAGCTGAATGGACAGAACGTGAGAAATGTAGCGATTTATGGATTGGTTTTACAGTAGAAATGGAAAGTAGTTATTTTTAGGGTTTTCTGTATGTAACTGACAGCCTTCCAAATCAGTTGAGGTTTAACTGAGAGGACAACTACTGCCTTTCTCTGTATGTTTCCCTTGATTTCTTCTTCATTTAGAGAACTGTTGCACTGTTTGTTTGTTTGAATCCATCACTGTTTATGTAATGCAGATATTTGCATGCTTTGTTTATGCCAGAGTGAACTGAAAGCCCTAGGAAGCGAGATACTTTGGTACCCAACTCTTTTTGTGGATTTAGACCTAAGAGATAAGGGCTTGGGCTGAGTGTGATCCTCAGGAACCAGCCAATCCTCTCCAGACCTGACATCCTGGGTCCAGAGTTCTTGCCATTCAAGTCCCCGGGGTTCATGCTCACCTTTTGCTTCTGAGTAGCTCTTGCTGCCACCTTCTCCTCCCTGAAGCCCAGCTGTCATCCTTAGCATTGGCCACCTCTTGTCAAGGATGCTGAGTTCCGAGCACAGTTCTCAGACTCGAGTTCTGTACAAGCCATGTGGGACTCTGGGTACTTCCATCCGAAGCCCTGGGGTTGAAGGGAGAGGGTGATGGTGCCCTGCTACCCTTCCACAAGGATCGTTGATGGCTTTTACTCAAGAGTTGCAGTGCAGTAGCTACAGCACTCAATCGACTTTGCCTCCCTGCTTTGACTATGCAAAATAGCAAATAACCTGTGCTCTGTGTTTGAGAGGAACAGCTCAGGCATCAAAGCATGCAAACAGGTATGAGTGTTTGATTCTTGCGTGATATGGAGTCCACCTTGAACATAAGGGCTGTGCACCTAAGACCTGGCAAATCAGAGGTCAAAAGCCTGTCTTAACCAGTTGTTTTAAATTTGATCGTGAAGGTGCCTACAGACCTTACTCAAGGACATAGACCTCACTGTGAGAATCGCAAAGCTGGAAGTTGAGCTGCGACATCCACAGCACTGCAATAGCAAAGTTTCTTGTAGATTTAGCCCTTGACATCCTAGATATAGTCATCACTCAAGTGCTGTAAAAGATGTTCCCCTGCCTTACGCCATTCTTCATATCTTGTCAGTTACGTTGGAGTACACCAAAAATTTTCTATTCAATATAAATGGAGCAAAATGAAAATGTCCTGCTCCCTTTATCGCAATTGATGTCTGTATTTGAGCTTTGCCAGTATTTGTTTATGAAAACTGCTTGTTTTCCCCTCTGAAATCTCTTTGTCAGAGCAGCTCAATACAACTTGGATTAAGGGAAGTCGCAAGAGGCTAGAGAATCCCTGAAAACTAGAAAAAGAATTTATTAGACTGCTGTGTAGCATTACCCTGCTAGTATCAAAATTAGACTACTACTTTTTGTAGAGTAGACATTTGGCTATTAATATTTAAAGAAATAATGCAAGAAGCCAAGTTATTTCCAATTAAATCCAAGTTATGAAATAATTGTCTTGAGCTCACTACAGCTGTGACTTGCCAGTCTTATGCTTTTTTTTTGTGTAAGATTTTTCCTCGCATTGAAGTGTTTTTAAAGCTATTTTAGGTCTGTGTTTTTCTATCCTGTAAAGTTCTAGCTTTTGAGTAACTCGAGGTAATTAGAGAAACAGAATTAAATTCTTTGGGCCCTTTAGGAAAAAATGATGGCTTCATGAGGATTGATTTTTATTTCTATAGCATGCAGGAGGCTCAGTCAGAAATCTGCAAGAAGAAAGTAAAACAACCAAAGAAAGACTGCTTCCCATAAAGTAACATCAACTGAAAGCATATTTATTTGCCTTCCCTAAAGCTGCTTTATAGAAAATGCCTTAAAAATTAGATTGTTTGCTGGTACTTATACCAAAAAAAAAGCAGCTTCTCAGCAGTGTAATAATTTGTTTTTATACCATGTCACAAATACTGCACAGGTTTCTGAAAGGGACAGCTGGGTTTTCACTGGTGACTGAATCCATTATTTAAAGATCTTGGGCATTTTCAGTCTTCTACTGTGTGGTGTTTCTCTAGCTTTTGTAATTGGTTCATGCTTGAATCTGCTGGTTCAGGCATGACATTTCAGGATCCAGTTTCTTCTTCCTTAGCTTGTCAGAGCTGTGAAAGGATCTGACTTTGAAACCTTGATTATTCTTAATCTCTTTTTAATTCCTTACAACTGTTAAAGGTCTAAACATTTAAGAGGAGCACTGGCTTACCTCATTTGTGAGTCACACCTTCACAATAACAGGATGTCTTCAGCAAAATGTTTTCAAGCTCACTGAAGTTGGATCCATTAGTAATGGGTTCACGTGGGTTTTTGGCTGTATCTGCAGATACACTGTAAGGTTTTTTTAGCAGAAATGTTTGTACAAATGGCTCTTTAAAAGGCTGCTGCTCCTGGGTGGCAAAGGCAAGGCAGTGGTTCCGACTGGAGGATCGGCAGTTGAAGCACGGTGTTCATCCCTCTTCTTCTGATGGCTGGCTATTGAAAACTAGCTCTGTCTCTTGCTCGTGAAGTGTTGTGATGCACTGTTAAGGTAGACTTGTCTATTGACTTGAGGGATCTGCTCCTTCAGGAGGTGGAAAAGAATAACAAAGAAAATTTTTTTCCATCCTATTTATAAACTTTGTCAGCTTAACGTGAATGAGTTTGGGCATGTGTGCAGTGCTGCTGGATTATGCAGTTAGGATTCTGTTCTGGCTTCCTAAATGGGAACAGTGTGTAACACATCGCTATTCAGTGTGTGTAATCTGTTCTTGGTTCTGTGCTGTGTGCAGTCAGCAAGAAGGGTCAGGAATTAAATAAAAAGGAGATCAGTTCATGCACCTGGATCTTGTTTGAAATCACAGGGTACAAAGCTTCTAAAAGCTCTCAAAACTCTCAGCGGCTCCTCAAAGAGGAAGCTGGTTGGCAGAGAAGACCCTGAAAGCTGCTTGGTTATAGAGTACTCTTAAAATTTAATGAAATATAATCCAACATTTTAATTGCATGACTGGGCTTATGAATTTAATGTTGACTTCAGCAATTCTGCTTAGTACCTAATGAGGCTAAACTCTTTGTGTAACAGTGTATCTCCTCCAAAAGATGTTAATCTTAAGAAATACTAATACTTGAAAAAGCAGGGAGGGAGAGGCAGCAGTTGCAAAGATATCACCTGGTTTCTTGAAGCTTCTCAAGTTTTAAGTGTCTTTTGTCATTCAAAGCAATCTTAGCTTTAGCTTTCGTTATGAAAATTTCCTCCATACTAGTGTGCAGAATGGCTTGGACAACCTACAGTGAGTATGTAAGAGATTACTGTGATCTGCAGCCAAAGTAGTGGAAGCTTTAAACAACACTCTTCAGCAAAAGAACTGCAGAACAGCTTTCCAAAGGGATTTATTGTACCTCAACCAGTAGCCACAAGTGCTGGCTTGTGTCCCTGGAACACTGAATGTTTGAGAAATGGCACAGTTTGCAGCAGGAGTTAAGACAAGAGTTAGTTTAGATATATCCCTGCCACATAATGCTACGTACCATCACTCCAGTCAGTTCTGCAATATTACTGTTGTTGGCTTCTGCTTTCCAACTCTGCTTGTGAGAGGTGACGAGAACACAAGGAATGCTGCTGAGACATTTATCCTCTGACTGCTGCACATGAGATCTTTGTAATTCATGTTTGGTGTTGAAAGGGTAGGCAGGGAAGGTCATGTTATTCCTTGGATAGTCAAACTGTGAGAGTTTTTCTCTTATACCTTTGGTGTATAGAGTAGACTCAGAGAATCACTAGGTTGGAAAAGGCCTTTAAGGTCATCAAGTCCAACCATGTGCCCAGTCTGAAATAGGATGCTGCTTTAGAGATTCTTGCTTTTCATGGTGGTTTACGTTCACCAACATATGACAGTAAGAGAACTGATGTAGTTCTTGGCAGTCACATATTCCCTGACCACAGGAGAGTCACTAACTGTGCCCCTTTCGAGCTGTGTAGGCTGAAGTGGGAATGACACTGAATGTGCTTCTCTGGAGCAGTGGACTTCAAGGAAGTAGAGGAAGTAAACATCCATTTCTTCATCTTCTCCTGAGACAGCATCCTGTCCCAAACCCAGCTGGCAGAATGGGCTGCATTGAGCAAAACGCTGGGCAGTAGCTCTAGCAAGGCTGGCGGTTTTATAGCACTAGACAGCTGGCATCCTGTGGACCTGACACAGCGCTTGACATGACTATTAATCTATGTTAATGGGATTGCTTGAGTGGCCTTAATTTTTCATTGTGGAGTCAGCAAGGTGGATGCTTTAAGTCTGTGGGACAGTATGCACTCTCCAAGGCACCCACCCAGCTCTAAGGTGGGAACCGTGTTCTGGTGCAGCTGGTTACTGCTCGGCTGATGCAGGAAGTGCTTGCACTAAAGCTACAGTCTTGGAGGTGGTGGGTTGTGTGTCCTCTCTTTTTTTCATGTGTCACGATAGCTCTGGTTTCTCTAGTGGTCTGCAGCTTGAAACTGAAAGAAAATGTCTATCATGCAAACACTTTTTTGTATATATATATATCAAACTAAATGTTAAGGTGTTTTGGTATCTTTCAGTGTAATGTACTATCTAGAAACAGTGCTGTCAGTTGGATGGGCAGCTTTCAGAAAGAGAAGGGTGTCTCTGCCGTAGCTTTTGCTGCTCTGTCTTTTAAGCTTCTGTTGCTAGAAGGAGACCCGCTGTCCTTTGGAAACGTTATAGTTGAAAGAAGTTACAAAACAGCACCCTAGCAGGGTATAATCTCAAAATAATCTCTTGGGAACTGCATGTACTTGATAGATATTTCAAGGCATAATCCTTCTCTAAAGAGTAAAGGAAAGTTCACTGGTATCCAGACAAAGACCCTTTGGCCATCTGGACTTGACTTTGGTGGTGTCTGCTGCTTTCTTGTGGGTGAGAAGTGCTGTCTGAGCTGTGGATATAAGGTACTATGCGACATTATTTTAGTAGCACTTAAGCTCCCTTGACCTAAATCGCTTGCTTTTTTACTGGAGCACGGATTAGCAGTGGCTTGCTAGTGTAAAAGTAAGCAGCAGTTAATTCTTGTAAGTCAAGTCCTGTATGACTGTAACTTGGGTAATGCCATCTCCTTGGAAAAAAACAGGGTAAACTCCTCGAATGAAGGTGATAAAGGATAGACAGGGCTGATTGGGGTGCCAAATACTGACATGGCAGGCAAATTGCATGTTAAGACTTCGATGGTGCTGGCTACTTTTGAGGGCTGCTTTCCTTCTCTAAGTCATGACTGATCTCAGCTCTTAGCCAGAGCAAGCTTCCTTGGAGGCCTTAACACATTCCACAGGATTCCAGATTGTTCTGAAAATACTTTCTAAATGCTGTCTTAATTAAAGATTTCTTTAAGTCAGAATTAAGTTATTAAAATGTTCCAGGCATTTTCTAGAAGTCTTTGAAAGCTGACTGTACATTCCTTTCAAAGTTGATCTACTGCCTGTTATGGGTCACAAAGTAATATTGTGCTGCTTGTGGGTTAGAGATAAGTTCAAGTGTACGAATATTTTTTTCTTGTGGCAGTTTGCCTTTTTGTGATCTGACACTGCCATTGAGTCACTCTTAAGGATTTTGTAATTTCTTAGTTGTGGTCCTTTAGCAGTAATGGAAAAAAATGTGTAGTGTTCCTGGGAGGGCATTTCCAGAATCCCTGGGTACGTCAGACTGACTAACAGCCATCTGAAATGCTTTTGTTTTGTTTTGCAGAACCTGTGGCTGCTTCTAAACCACTGGGTTAGAATACATGATATGATAGGTTTGGTACTTTACAGAAAAATTGTGTTGTGTGGAGTTGTTGGCAGCTCACACAGCTATGGTTCTCCAAGTATTTAATACACTGTTTATGTGATTTGAAGATCAGAAGTGCTTAAGAGATGAAGTTGCCCTGTCCTGGGTCTGTCCCTACCAAGGTCTGTGAGAAGAGGTGATTCTCTGCCATTAACACAGTGATTAGAGCCTCAAACCTAAACCACATCATGACCTCTTTAGATATGCGTACCAACATTCTTCTTCTATTGGACCGTGCTTCTAGTTTGGGTTTTTAAGTAGGGTTTTAGGATTTCAAAGGCACGTTCCAGTTAGCTGTATTCTGCATATCTAACGGAAAAGGCCATGTATTGGAGGGAAGTGAATTTTTGTAACAGTAGAGTTCTTAGCTTAAAAGATGTGTTTGTAAGAGAGCTCAGTATGCTCTCTTTCCAAATCCTTCTTCCTTGTATTTTGTAGGTAGTTTGGAGGAGGTAGTAGCTTCAGTAGCTGTTACTTTTCCTGGTCAGTGCAGTTAAACTTCTGCAGAAGATGGTATTCAATCTCCTCTTACTCAACCAGCGTTAGGAAAACTTGGCTGCTGGTTTGAGGATGAAGTCAGTGCAGAGCCGTCTTCCTGAGCTTGCAGTTGGCCTTTGACATTTCGCTTCTCAGTTCTATAAAGTTGCAAAAGGTTTTAAAAAATAAAATCGGAACCGTGTCAGTTTGTTGCTTCTGCTGGGACCCAGGAACAGCTGTGAAACTGCTCATCAAATTGATGTTCAAATTCTGACTGGAAATTGCAAGACCACGTCAGTCTAGAACTCAGCCTGAAAATAAATGTGTGCTTATAGAGAACACTGTTGCCATGTGCATCACCCCAAAAATTTTTACAATAAGAGAAATCTTAATTCTTTTCTATTTGCTTTGCGTTCTTCTGATCTATCAAAAGCCATGTAATTATCTATCTTTACTAAAGGTTCTGCAGTGGGAATGGATGACTGTCTCCCTGTTTGCTGTGCAATTACTGTTAAGTAACAGGAAAGCCTGCTAAATGGTCAGTCAGCAAAAGCATTACTGGGAAATGACTGGGCTCTTGAGCACTTAAAAGCTGAAGACAAATTTTGAAGTGTGGTTTGTGTTCTGAAAGAAGGATGGGAGGCAGTTCTTATGAACTTTGCACTGAGATCAGAGACTAAGCAGTGAAGGCAAAAAGTGAGTCTGTTAATCTATGGGGCTGAGGAAGACCTTTCTTAAGAGAACAAATATGACAGGGCTGTTTATCTCCCTTAAGTTTCCCAGGAGATGTGAACCCAAAATACATTGCACTCGGCCTCTTCTGTCACTGTACTAGATAATTTCTTTGTAAAACGTCTTACCCAGAGAGGTCAGTTTTCTAGTACAAGCCTTGCTCCTCTGTTCCTGCTCTGTTCTTTAAAGCACTTTGCAGATTTGCCTTGTTTGTGAGAGCAGCACGGGTTAAAAGAGGTTTAGATCTGCTTGCATTGAAAAGACACAGCAATAACACAGTTACTTCTCTCTGACCCACAAAACAACATGTATTGGGAAGGTGTGGTTGGGGAAGGTTTACATAGTTTTTGGACTGCCTCACTGCGATCTGAAGCACAAGTTATGTGTTTTTTCAGGGGATTTCCACTTGCAGTATGTCATTTTCCCAGTTCTCTCAATCTGGATCTGGATGGTAGACTGTCCTCAGGGGTGTGGGGCTCTTTGCTCACAGACCACAAGGTTGTGCTGAACATTCGTTATTTGTTTTGAGTTGGACACGCTTGCCTGCCTCTTGGGCAAGTTGTTCCAGTTGGCTTCAGCCTTTCCATACAGGAATGCCTGTTTGGGCCATAGGAACAGCTGAAATAGCTGGTTTTCCAGAATGCTTTGCTTGAGTTGTCTCTAAAGCCAAAGCCATGGAAGGCTTTTTAATACAGTAATTTGGCATGAGCAAATGCAAAGTTAGGCAAGGCACATTGAGCTGGTGGCAGTTGAAGTCTTCTATAGAAGCAGTCCATAAAGGAAGGGAGAGGCTTTCCAGAGTGCCCTGTCTGCGGCTGGCTGCACGCACAGCGCTGAAACTTTGCCCCTCTTGTATTGCCTCGGTGCTGGTGTACCTTGTGTCCCATGTCTGTGCCCTTTTATATAACTCAAGAACCTTTGGAGCAGGAAAACACTATCCCCTTGTTTGAATGGCTTTCCTTCAGAGAGAATGGAAGACCCGGGTCAAAATTCAACTTCTGACTGGATTAAAATCCCTGCTCTCATTCAGTTCATTTGAAGTAGTAAGCCGCTATTTATTTGAGATGAAGTTTAAATTTAAAAGCCACAAGGTAAATTACTCAGGAAGGGATGTTGTTTCGTGCACCCGTAGTGGTGATAACCTGGATAAAACAATCACAGGAAACTTATTTCTGGGGGAGAAGTGAAGGGAGGTATTCTGGCTATGGCACTTCTATGATAACTTCTGGAGCTTACGTCTCTTACTAGAAAGATTTTTGGATGTTTGACTGGTACAATCAAAACCATCTGGATTATGGGAATTTGAAGGGTTCTTTTAAAAGCATTTTTTAAAAAGCCCAAGAAGTCCAATTAGTAGAATTCAATTCATAGAAGTTTAAAAATTAATTGTAAGTTACCTTATAAAATATAGATCACTTGAGACTAAACTAAGAGCAAGCATATGGTCTTGATTTTACTTTTTTTTTTCTTCCAACATTGGCACCGTACTGAGGCCAGACAACTTTATTTTCCTGATGTATTATAACCAGCTGCAGATGTTTTAGGCATTATCGCTTCTAAATGGGCTTTGACAAATGTCTCCTAGAAGCCAGCAGCTCTAAATATTACATGCAGTGTATTCTGAGGAAATGTAGAAAATAAAGTCTTAAGAATTAAATGTTCAGTGTCTGAATCAAGAAAATTTACTTTCTGTCCTTGTCAGGGGATTTGCCAACTGAAAACATTCTTTTGCAAGACATGCACAGATGTTAGTCGGGCCAGAAATGGAACAAATATTGCCATGGATTGTTTTGCATGGTATGTTATTTACTGGCCCTCTATTGCTAATACTGGAGGGTGGGCATTTACTTCAAAGGGCACTTCAACATAAATTTCAGTTCAGCATTTAGATATATAATAGGTATGCAACTTTTCCGCATTAAGGCAAAAAAAACCCCGGAGCATGTATTTGAATATATGGAAGCTTTGTGTTTTGTGCATCAGTGACAACAGCATGGCCCTCTGCTACAGAAACTTTTGTGATATTTCAGTTACTCTGTTCAAGATTAAAGAACTTTAAATGAAGATCTTTTTGTGCTTTTTGTCTTTGCTGCATAGCTTTGAATTGAACATCTTCATTATATATATGCGTGTATATATATATACGTATTACAAAATCTTACTTGCATGCTCAAATGCATGGCTTTAGGGTGGAGAGGGACTATATGATTATTGACGTGGGAATTGCATCAGGTGTCCTTGACTTCCAAAGTTCAGACAGCTTGATTCATCACTCTATAAACCATTCACTCATTTTTCCATATCCTGAGAGAGTTTGGGAAAATATCTGGGCTTTGCTGTAGTCATGTCATTAAAACGTGATTCAGTATTCAGCCCCCGGAGATGTAGGTCTGGTCACAGCAGGAGGAGAGAAAGAAGACATCCTGAGAGGACAGGCTGAGCGTCTAAAGGCTCAATGCTCAAAACCTGGGTGGTGGGAATACCCCCTTAGGCAGAGATGTGCCAAACAGGCAATACACCTGATAAGGATTGTTTATATGTTAGCAGTTCATCAAGTAATGGTGGTCCTACTTGTTTGAAATTGTTGGGGGGTTTGCCAAAAATCTTTATAGAGAGTTTTAAAGGGAAACGGGCATTGCTTAAGTTTTGTCGGTAGCTTTTTGTGCAAGGACTTTTTTGGTGAAAAGTTACTTCAGAAGAAGGTATGTACCTTTACATGAAAAGGTTAACGTTGCATCCAATTTGTACCACACAGGGTAGGCAAAGGGAATCTCCTTGCCTGTCTGCGTTACCCCTAAAGAGCCTTCTTCCAGCTTGGGACCAGTCGAAATATAAGCCAGCTTGTGCTCATTGAAATCCCCAGAGTCTGCCTGGCACTGGGGAGCCATTCCAGGAGCAGATTAGAGATGGCAAGCATCAATGGGTAACTGCTTGAGCAGGGACCCGCAGGCTTTGCTTGAAGGGACATGGCACACTGCCCTGCAGCGGGGAGCCGAATCAAGCAAATGCAAGTCTAATGATTTGGATTTTGCTACTTCACATTAGTCTTTAAAACTGCTTAGATATAATCCTCCCAGCAAATCTCTCCATGCTTTGAGATGGCGAACATTCACTGCTGCACACTGATTTTTAAGTACAAACTGGTTATACTGAATTCTTGTGCAGCTGAACAAAGGCTCTCACTGATGCCTGGCAAAGAGAAGTTTTCATGTTCGATGCTGTTTGTACAGGAGCATAAAACAGTTCTTTGTATCGATGTGCTATAACAAATGAAACATTCAGCCAAAGGTTTGGTTTTGATACTTGCCAGTTGTGTAGTGACTCTGGAAAATCTATGTATCAAATACTTGGGGGCAGAGGGGAGATTCTGCAAAGTAGCTGCAGAGCTACTGGTTGCGTGTCTTTAGTTGGACATGTTTTCTTGTCTTACAAATTATTGTTAAGAAAGTTTTCATTGAAAGTTGCCATTCATAATATGAATCTTTTCTTAGTGGTTGCTCACCGGAGCCACAAAAGCTTTTTCCCCAGTCACCCAGGATGTTCCTACTATCTCTGGAACTTGCTCTGGTTTCTTGCCATGACTTCATCAGAAAAAAATCTCAAAGACAGTATGTGCCCCTCAGCTGCAGGTATCTTAACGTACTTGTGCTCAGAGGTCTCTTCTCTGTACTGTGTATGGAGCCCAAAATCCTCGCATCTCTGACTAAAAGGCAAGCCACGGTTCATTTTGTGAAACATCACTCAAAAGCATGCAGTATTTTTGTGCAGCACTTGGAAGATCGATGTGAATACTTTGAAATCCATAGTAGCTATGAACTTTGGCTTGCATCTTGTAAGGAAAAGAAAATGATCCTACCTTTAATAGAAACAAGCAGAAAGTTGGCTTCTGTTTAACTTGAAGGAATTTGGGATGGTTTCTCGTCCCTGTGGTCTAAGTGGAATATTTTGGCTTGTCCAAAACAGCTGCTGCTTTTTGAAAATGCATTTAAAGGAATTCTGGTAGTTAAAGTATTTGATTTTCCCACATCACCACCACGTACTATAGTTTCTTCATATTTTCCTTTCTTGGATGGAATGTTTAGCTTATTGTAGTGAGAGCTGCTACATAAGTTGTTCCAGACAGTCAGAATAGTTCTTACTAAGGAGGGAGGATTAAACGATGAAGGCTTTTAACTACATGAGCATTGGGGGTTTTTTGCATGCAGTGATCTTTCTGAAGCTTGCAAAGAAGATTACTTAAATAGACCGGTGTTGCTGTGGAATCATTATTGTTTAATCAGGATCTTCTTTGGCTGTCACTGAGATTAAAATGTTAGCACGGGCTTGATGCAGTTCTGAAAACTAAAGGAAGCGCCTATTTAAAGTTTTATATAGGGAAGGTGATTTAAATCACAGCAATCAATTAGATTTTGCTGTTTGGAGCTGTTAAAAATAGGTGTACTAAGCAGCCAGAAATGTGTTAAATTTCCCACCTACTAGTAAGCATTTATTGATTCCTTTAAGACTGGCACTGAGGTTTCCCTTCTCTTTTTAGAGAAGCAACTCTGCTTTAGAAGATTTTTAACCTCTCTGGTTCAAGAAGCCTGAAAGTTGGGGGAAAGTAGAGACTTGATTCATGTTCCTGTATGAGGGAGTAGGAAAGTGTGAATTTGAGTTTGCTAGTGGTAGAGATAGCAGGAAGAATAATAAATTAATTGCCTGAATATGCCCTCCTGCCTGACTAATAATGATCCAGTAACCAAACAGTGTATGCGAAGGAGGGCTTTGGCACAAGTTGTTCGAGTAACAGAAGCGATTTGATGATCTTGCCCCCATTTTACAGCTTACTTCCCCCTCCGTTGTGCTGGTACGGCTGGGTGGGGACCTTCTGTAAACTAGATTGATGAGACAAGCTGGATTCGAAACAAGAAAAAAGTCTTTTAACCGAGCTTTGCTCCCAAAGATGATGACTGTAGAATAGCAGTGTAATTGAGCAAACTGTTTTTGCTGAGCTGTGTTGAAGAAAAAGACTGTTGGTCTCACCTGTTAAAAGAATCTGCAAGGATTTACTTCAGACTATGGACAAAAGTGTCAGGAGTTATCAATCTAAGATTAATTTTACTTGAAAGTACATAATAAACAAAATCAAGGCCGCTGTGTGAATTGGAAAGTAATTCCACTAAATTGCATGTATTAAGAATCTTATTTTTTACTTTTGGCAAGACTGGCATCTCATCATTACAGTAAGTGTTATGGTCCTTCCTCCTCCTAATGTAATTTGTGAAAATCCAGTCCTACATAGGCTGCTTCTGAGCAGCTGTCCTAAATGGGATTACTGAAACATTGACATTTATCTGAGCTTTTTACTTTTATAATTCATAATAGCCAACTGCTTTGGCTTATGCTTTTGGGGATGGTGAACTTGTCTTACCTCTTTGCACAGTGATAAATTTATGGAAATACATAAATATTTCCTAATCTGGGAGCATCATATGGACGCTTAAATCTTGAAGTCTCTTTGCTTGTTACTTCAAGTTTCAGGAAATGTTCTTAGAAGTAAAAAGGACTAGTTCACTTAACGTGCGGCCCCTGCAGTTTTTTGTGACATGAGAGATGGGAAGATAGGTCTAGTTGAAGGCATCTGTGAAGTGATACTGAGAGAGAAGTAAAAGCTTGCGGAAGGGTGAAAGTATTTCATTGCTCTGTCTGCATGTTGTAGTGAATTTAGATGCATCCGAAAGACCACTCTGGTTGGCAACTTGCTCTGCAATAGCGAGGCTGACTTTTAGTATGTGTTAGATATGAATTATGAAGTGATCTGAGTCCATATTCAGTGTGCATCTCTTAATGGCATAAGATTATTCAAAGTCGAGTTGTTTCCTAGCATTAAATGCCTGGCATATTTATGATTCTCTTGCCTTTCTGGCAAAGGTGGCAACTTTCATATGTAGCGTTTTCAGAAGGCAGTTGCTTTTTTTATATTGCCTTAAAATATGTAGCTTGTGTCCCAGTGGTCTTGCATGTGCCGACATCCAAAACTAGAACTGTATGTATTTAATGGATTTAGTTTGGGATTCAGGCTAACATTCTTGGGCAAAAAAAAAGCTTGCCATGTGGCATCATTTTCCATGATCTCATGGGGATAGATTGCTCACAGGCTTAGGTGTGGCTGACTTTGGTTTGGGCTAAATAATCTGCCTACTTATTACTATTAGTTTTGTGTGGTGCTTTTTTTCCTGAAGCTTGACAACCAGCCTTTCTCTTGCGGTTCCACGTTTACTTAAAAAGCCATCTTTCTTACCACAGCCTTTATCTTCCACGCATCCTTTCCCTAAGAGCAGCACCGCAGTGATGATGTTTTCCATGAGAGGATAGTTGATTAAATGCTATGACAAACTATCACAGCTACTTGAAAGCAGTTGCTCTTGTCTTTAATTTTACAGTGTCAAGTTACTCTGTCTTAAGTAAGTGCCAAAACTCTGCAGGTCCCTTTTATAGAGGTCATTATATGTGGCTCACCTATAAACATGCCACCCCCGTATGTCCTCTCCTTTACAGAGGGGAGAGCAGATGTTTACCTGCTGGAAGGTGCTTCAGGCACTTGCGGCAGGAGATGGTCACCAGGCTGTCAAAAGCAATCTTTATGGGCAGGCTGGTCTTTCACAAGGAAATGTGTTTACAGAGCATGAAATTAACATTTTTGCACAGAGGCAAATAATTGCTTACAACGGAGACTTTAGTAGCAGATTTGAAGCCTGAATGATTATTAGTAAGGTCAGATGGAGCACATAGTGGTGTCCACCTCCTGAGCAAAGTCATTCAGAACTCTTTAGCCATTCATTTATGCTGGAAGGGCTGAAGCTATTGTAATGCATGCCTTGAGCTTGTCACTTTTGGTAAGAACTTGTAATAAGTTGTGTCACTATATCTGTATTTGTTGTATGGTTCCTTCAAAATCATGGAAAACATTTTTTTTGACTTGCAGAAAGAGGCGTTAACCCCCATTCCCATCATTTTAGTCTTGAATTATTATCTAGTAGCACTCTAGCAATGGCAGGGTTTTTAAGGAAGTATCTCTGAAACGGGCCATTGTCATGAACAAAAGGGTTCCCTGTGAAAGCTTTCTGTGGTCAGGAGATGAGTCTAAAGGGCCAGTAGGTCTGGGATATAGCATTGGCTGTCCTGAGCTGCTCTGGTGAATGCTCTCACTGGTCAGGTCAGGGCTTTTTCTTGATGATGAAAAACTGTTTCTGAAGAATGGATATTGGCAAAATTAATCAGATTGATTCTTCACTTACAACACAGATCAAGTCTTGAACTTCAGTCTTCTATGATAGTAAGACCTGTTCATCATCACTAATTGCATCTCTTCACTCCCGGTTTCCTCGGCCCGCTTACTCCTTCAAGGTGACTTCCCCACTCAACAGATGTGCATGTGTGACAGAATACTTAAAAACCACAGAGCTTGAAGTAGATGAACCTTTTGTAAAAGAAATTCTGTTCCATTGCAATTAACCATGTCACAGAATGGAGTAAGTCTGACTAATGACTAAATGTAAGTCAAACTTAGTCAACTTCAAAGAGGAGACAGCTTTTCCTCTCCACACCACAGCTGTAAAAGGTGCTTAAGGCTTGCAGCGCTCCATTTTTAAAACATCCATGCTTCTTCAGGGAGGGAGGAAAAAAGGTAACCAACATCACAAAGGCTGTTCTGAAAACCTTTTTAAAATGCTGCATGTTATACCCATGGTCTTCCCATTGCTTTTCTGTAGGATGGCATTCTTCAGAGGCAGTGGGACTTCTTTCTTTGTCCACATTGTGCTGAACAGCCCTAACTGTAACACCTTCTAGCAGTTATCCTTGTCTGTACTGAAAGCCAGTGCACGTGGCTCTTAAAAGGAACATTCAAGCATTGCCTGAATATTTCCCAAAGCAACTGTCCTCATGTTCTGGGAACACCCAAAATCTAGGATATGTCTCACTCCCTGCACCCATTAAAAGAATGCTATAAAATAGTTTAAGCTTCTATACAAGACTTGAACAGAGATTCACCTTCAAAATTCCTCCAAACAGGTGAAATGGAGCTCAGCGTTACTGCGCAATAGCACTGTTTTACCAGCACTGGTTTTGCCATGAAGTGTTACACCATAAATTTTCAGAGGACACAAGAGAGATCATGCATACAATGGATTGCTCAGATGCTCTGTAACGAGACCTGCTGATAACCTGCCCTCTTTGAAATAGTCCTAGCAATGTGAACCTTTTTTTTTCGCCTGTTTAATAGGACTTGGTAGAACGAACACCTAACCAAATGTGAGGAGTTTGTATCGGTCATTCTCTGCTGTATCTTATGTACAACCGTGCATTTTATTTCTTTATTGATTTTTCTTTTTTTGTCGACGCTTGAACAGTATTTTTTCAATATGAAGTGAGACTCATAAAAATACTAGATATAATGTGTTTGAGTCAAATTGGGTACTTTTTTATTCTGGTACAGCAAGCTTCAAAATCTCTATTTCAGAGAATGTCCTGCTATACAACAATTTTTCTCAGTCCCATAGAGCTTCATTATAGCGAGGTCAGACTATGTGCCATAGAGAAGAGAATTTATATTTTATCATAGGGCTTACTGCTGTGCTCTTGTAATGACCCTGAAGTACAGTAAATGCTCCAAATAGTTTATTTGGAATATAGTTCTACTGTGCTATAGGAGCTAGAGTAGATCTAGGAAAATAGAAAATATTGTGGTATATTTTAATGTGATTCCTGCTGGACGCTTGTGAGACTGTTTGGCTGCCATAGCCCTGTCCAGAAAGTGGACAGTGAAGATTTCTGGAATTCAATGTTTTCAGTGTATACTCTCAAGGGTGAGACCTCCCTTTATAGTTCTACTGTGCTATAGGAGCTAGAGTAGATCTAGGAAAATAGAAAATATTGTGGTATATTTTAATGTGATTCCTGCTGGACGCTTGTGAGACTGTTTGGCTGCCATAGCCCTGTCCAGAAAGTGAACAGTGAAGATTTCTGGAATTCAATGTTTTCAGTGTATACTCTCAAGGGTGAGACCTCCCTTAAGACCCATGTGATAGAATGAGACTCTTCAGAGTCTAATTGCCCTCTGGGCCAAGATGGAATGTATTAGTTTCTCATGTAGTTGAAAAGCCTCTTCCATAATTTCATGTGTCGTGCTTTTAATTTCATGTCTTCCCATTTTCTACTTTGCAGCAGTGTGGAAAAGTGTGGTAATACTTGCTCTTCCTTTCTGCCCTACTCAGCACCCATTATTTTGCATTTTTCTGTGTATGATGTTTCTGTAAATATCTCAGGATGAAAGTTGCTTTTTTTAAAAACAGTAGGACACAGATTCTTATAGTCTGTGATCTGTCATCATGCAGAAATGATGATAAAACGGCTGCTGAACAGCTGCATACAAAGTCATTCAAGTCTCGTGTTTGTACAGTTCAGGGCTTCTTTATTCACCCTTTGAATTGTATCCCAAATTTTTTGATGCGTTGTTCTGGTATCAGGACCACTTTTGAATTTTAATCCTGTTCTGCACTTAGCTGGTAACATCAGCAAATTCAACAAGCATTCCAGTATTGAAATCGATAGATAATTTTACAGGGTCTAGGAGGATTCTGGCAAAGATCACTTTGACACATGACCTGAATGTTTGCATCAAAATGTGTAAGTTTTTATAAGATTTGAATGAATTCCAATTTGGCTATTAACAATATCAAGACTCGGTATACTCAGGTTTGCATCACTGAGTGATGCATCTCTTCTCTCTTCTGTCTGCCCAGATGTTACCTGTCCCAGAAAGAAGCTGCTTGTTTCTCGTTTTTTAATCCTGACACTGCTGTAGTTAGTAGCAGTTTGTCACTCTTAAGGTGACACCTAAAAGTGATTTGTCACCTTTTAGGCATGTACAATGTTTTGGTATCTGCATCCCCAGCCCTGCTTTTCCTCAGTTCCCCAGAAGTGGTTGTGGTCTTTCAGATACTGGAAACCTCATCCGTCTTGCACAGGCACTTGGAGATAATGGCCCTGAAACTGTCAACCAGCTTCTTCCCTGACCCAACCAATTTATCTTACCAGTTTCTGTTATTCCCTATTGTCCCCTAACCAGGCTTAGTGTGCCCTCTCCCTACACTGGCACTATGAGCAATCGGGTAGTTTCTGGCCATATTAAAACCCACAGCTGCCCCTGTCTAGCAGTGATCTCTACTAGAGGGTATCTCTGGGAGGGATCAGTGTACCTGGGCAGGATCTAACCTCTAGATTCAGTACTTCAGTGTAGATTACTTCATCCTTTTCTGGCCTTGGGTCAGCCTCATCTCAGCCCAGAGTGGAGGCGTGAACAATTAAAAGCCTTGGGATGGCATAGAGATGATGATCACAATTTCATGCGATATTCAAAAGGGCTAGAGGCAGACCTCTTGAGCAGCTTGCTTAGGAGAGAAGTATTAAATCTGGGAGTTGGGATCAGATGGCGCATACGGTACACACAAGTACTGCAGGGAGTTCTGCCAGTGCTTTCCTTGTGGAGGGAGGAGTGGCAAAAGGGTGGTAGACGTTTTCTTCCTGGGTACTTGTACTTGGCACTTCAGCTTTTAACTGGTGAGAAGTCTCTATCCATTATTGTAAATAGAACTTTAAGGTACCCAGAACTTTCCATGGGATGACAGTCCCCATATGGTTCATGGTGGGGTTTTAGTCCTTAATGTGTGATGTGCATGTTCTGCAAGTCCTCTTTGGAACCCATCAGTGGTGGCTTGGGTTCCTAGAAGAGGTTGAAGACTAAAGTTAGGATTTTTGTGCTCAGCTTTTTCCTCCCAGTGGGATAGTGCCGCTTGTGCCTGATCTCAAGGAGTGGCTTGTGCTTCCTGATGAGAACTGTTTACAGGAAGACCGTAGCAGTAGAAGAGACTCCTACAGCTATTGCCCAACTGCTCTGCACCGCGATGTACAGCAGGACTCCTCCTCACCATCAAGGCAGTAATTCTGTGTGCCGCATTCTGTACAAGGGGAATCTGGAGATGTGAACAAAGCACAAATACATCAAATGAACTGACAACCTAAACAGAGGGAAATTGGTGGTAGCGTGGCTCAGATTTTTTTTTTTTGAGTAACTGGGGTAATAGCAGTAAGTCTGATTCTGGGAGGAGTGTGATTAATCCTGGTGTAGATCTGTGCATTTGCTATTGCTGGGTGCAATGTACTGGATGTCTGAGCAGCAGTTAAATAACTTCTTGGGAAGAAGAGGCGTGTTAAATGTTGATTTTTAGTGCTGATGTTTTCAGTTTAACATAACACTGTCAAGAAGCATCAAGTCTGCCAGGAAGCTGGTAGAGAATTTACTTTAAAATCCTTAAAATAGCTAAAAGGAAAATAGCGGTCTTCTGTTGCTGAAAACCAGAAAAATGAGGTTTTGCTGCATTGCTGCTAACAAGAAGCTGTGCTGAGACCGATCCTGACAGTGTGAAGCGGGAAGCAAAGCAAAAGGTGGGCTCCTTCAGAGCACCACCTGAAGTAATAGTAAATGTCTAATTGAAAACAATGATTTGTTGATTTTTTTTTTTTTTTTTCCTAAACCAAAGCTGTCATGTTGATTGTTACGGGTACTGTTGATTGCCCGGTGACTGGAAGGCAAGTGAGCAGTGTCAGCACTGAAGGGACAGAGTGAAGAGGGTGGAAAATAGAATAGAAAAATGCTTGAGATTCTCTTTGCTTTATTGGAGTTAGTGGAAACTGTTTTGTTCAAGTGATATTTAAATATTACGTGAGCGCGGGATTGTTCCTGGCATCAGGAACTGACTGGGGGAAAAGTGGTCTCTGAAAATACCCGTACGCCTCTTGATGTCTTAAGTTCTCCCTAGGATCCTTTGGCCTGGGTCTTTGTTCAGCAGGGGAGGTGCGGGGGGCTCCTGTGTCACCTGGCCATATTTCGATACTGTTTGTTGTTAAACAGCAACTGTGATCTGCTGAGCAAGCCAAGCTGGCGCAGCGTGTCTGGGGATTATTTCCTGTGAATTCCACTGGTAGATGATTTGACATCCTCTGGTTTTGGGTCTGACTTTTCAGTAGATGATGTAGTCATTCTCAGTCAGGTTTTGCCTCCTTTTGAATTTCTGATAGGAGGTATTTCTATAATTTCACGTGTAACTCCTAATGGTGGATAAGGGCTCAAGAAGAAAGCTAAAATACAGACTTTTTTCCCCAGTATCTTTCAAAATTCATTAGGGAAAAAGCCATTTCTAAGCTTGATACGCAGCTTGCTATGGGAAGCGTTCTCTCTGCTGACATAAACCATAAAATCTCAGTACCTGGCACAAAAGTAAATGGGAATTATGGTTCTTATTCTGGTTTTTGAGTCATATCTGTCACATAGATTTTGTATGGATTGACTATGGTTTTCAGTAGAAGTAAATGTTGGGATTTTTTTTATGTTTTTGGAGCATTTCGGAACAGTGGTATTAACCTTCCTGAAGCCAGTGTACTCCACGGGCTGATAAATCTTTGCACCTCCCCAGGGCGTCAAACTTCTGTAATGTGCCCTTGAATTTCACTTGAATAAGGCTGGCATCAGCCCAATTTCCATGAAGAAAGGTAAATATCTGATCTACACTGTCAGCTGTTCCAAAGACTGCTTCAGCTCTGCCCATGGATACCTTACAGTGCTCTGCCTGCTTTTCCAGGCAAAACCCAGATCACTTCTCTTTACTATTATCAACTATAACTGTTGGCAAGCTTTCAACCTGCCTTGCTCATCCTACCTCCCAAAATATGTTATAATGCAGTCTCTTGTCTCTCTTCTGCCTTTCTCTATCACAAAGTGCAAGGCATCCTGGTAAGTCCCAAAATTGAGTGATTTTTCTATTGATTTGTCTGTCTCTGTAGAAAATATATAAATATCTTCTGTTAAGTGTGTAGCAGGTAGGTTTTGTCATGTCCTTGCTTCAAAGATTGTTGGAGCATTTCCTATATTTATTTTTTTTTAAATATGCCAGTTTATAGAATCATAGAATAATAGAATGGTTAGAGTTGGAAGGGACCTTAAAGATCGTCGAGTTCCAACCCCCCTGCCATGGGCAGGGACACCTCCCACTAAACCAGGTTGCTCAAAGCCCCATCCAGCCTGGCCTTGAACTCTTATACCAGGAGTTATATCAGTGTTTCCCAAGGACCCAGTGCCCACCCAGGTGGATTCCATTTTATGAAAGGTACAAATTGTCATAGTTCTTTCATCATCCAAATAGTTACAAATGCTGTAAATTTGTTTGTGACCTGAACAAAGTCAAATTTGCAGTCACAGGTTTGCCAGGTCCACCTCTGTGCAGCACCAAGCCTAGTTGTAATCTTGTATTGGGTGTCTGAGTGCTGTGAATTTCATTTCTGTGTAGTATTTCTGTGTTGAGAATGTAAGGGGATGTTTGTTGTGTTGTATCTTTAATGAGATTTCTGCTGGTGTGATACATGGTTTGATTCTCTGCTAGTAAGTATTCCAAATATTTGGAAGTTGTGTTCGTCTGAGCAGTTCTTGATTGGCTTAACGTTCCTATAATCTCATCAGGAGTTTATAGCTCGAGTACAGCTTGAATTTGTGGAAATGATGGAATTTATAAGTTTTGTATCCTGCGTTTTTATTAAATCTTAATGCACATTAGTTAAGTGTTTCTGCATATGCAGCATAATCTGTAAGTTTAACTGGTAAGTCAGAGTTCAGAAACGGTGCTCCGAAGTATGTCCTTATAGGAAATGGCTACAGCTTGTCTGTCGTTTGCTGCCACTAAATGGAGCGTGGATACACGCAGACATCTGGAGGATGCTGCTTCAAATGTCTGTGCATCAAATTGATCTCCAAACCAGCTTGTTCGCTCTTCTTTCTGTGAATACAAGGCTCGTGGTATTTAAGACAGCTTCAGCTAGTACTAAATGCTGTGCAAAGCAATGTACATCTCTACAGATTTCATCCTCATAGATTCTCCTGGGAGACGCGGTCAAAAACCAGCTCTTTGACACCCGATAAAATGCTACAGGTATGTTGGTTCCTTGGGAGAGCTCACCTCGGTTTAAGTTTCCAGAAAGCACGTAAAGCAGAAAGGGAAGGAGGGAGGGATGGGGAATCTTTAATCGCATTTGGAATGGCAGTTGAGAGATGACTTTTGTCTACATCTCCATACCTCACGCGTTTGCTGTCAAAGCCCCTGCTGGCTGTTGTACCCCAGGCAGGGTGAGTAACGGCTTGTGTCTCCCGTCTCAACTGGAGGGTAGCCCAGGGAGTGACATCTTGTTTGGGAATTTGATAATGTGTTGCTGTATGTTAAAGCAAGGTCAAAGAAATGTGCTTATGGCTTGAGGGGGGAATACGAGGAGGTTTCTGATGCAACTAAATGCCTGCAGTAGCTTATTCCACAGCTCTGAGCAGATCCCTGAGACATGCTGCGATGTGGGAAATAGAGCATTTCTGTAGATGGGAAGCATTTTAGTGAACAGAAAAGATGAGAAAGCTGTTGTGAGCATATTAAAGCAACGAGTCCTGTTCTGAAGCCTAAAACTAGGCCAGCTGGGTTTTTAACAACCGAAAGAGGCTGAAAGTGCTGCATTATCACAAGGTGTGCTGAAACCCAGGGAGACACTCGCGGCTTGGTGCTCTGCGCTGGCTTTGGAAAGGCGCCGTGCGTTTGGAGGCCTGGATTGAATTAGTCAAACAGTAAGTTTAGAACAGCAAACACTGCAAGACCGTAATACTATTTCTAAGGGAAAGTGAAGAGCAAAGCGTAAGGTGTTTGCTAGAGATCGATGACTAAGCTAGATGTCATATCGCTGTCCTCAGCTGATGTCTTTAGACTTTAATTGGCTGATGAACCAGGACTTTTTGCTAGATGAAATTTTGTTTGTGCTAAGGGATTTTTCAGCAACTGAAGTTGAATATAACTTGTTAACTGAAGGAATTTAAAGGGGGGAGGGAAGTTTCAGTTCAAGCAAGTACTGTTCTAGCACTTGATACAACAAGCTTTCTGCATTAAAAAGTCCAGAGCCAGCTAAAATTGGGTAATGCTTAAGCAGTAGGTTGTCCTGTCCACCGAGGAGCTGCATGCCTGGTGTTCTGCAAGGAACATATTTCTTTTAATATCTTTACAAGCAGCTACCGAGTCTCCCTGGCTGTTTAGCAGAGAAGGCCCTGCCTTGTGTCTCTATTCGTGACCCATTCAGCTGGTTCTGGTCCAGCTGTGGGGTTTAATTACCTGCACTGGGGTAAGGACTGACCCAGGAGTGCCCACAGTGTTTGTGGCTCTGCTTTCTGAAAGAAACAGACAGGTTATTTCCATACCCCAAAGTGTGACTTTCTCATAGAAAAGCACAAATCTGAACACATGGATTTCAATGTTACTGCTGTTTCAGGTGGGAGAGAAGAGGACGATGACCAAATGGTAGCATCATGGCATTGGGTAGGAAACTTTTAGGTCTGTTTCAAACCTATTGCTTGGATCTGAGTTGCAACACAGCTGGGAAGACATACTTGGCTTTTTTGTCTTTGAAAGCACTTAGTCGTTCCACATGATGTGCTACCATTTAGTCCTGTGTTGCCTTTTAATAGTTCCTGAAATGCTGAAGGTATGGATTATGTTAATGTAGCTTTTAAATTTTTTATGGACTGAAATAGCTTCGAAAATTAACCTTTTGAAAAACATGTGGGTAGATCACATGACAAGGCTTTTAGCAGCTTTCTTTTTCTAGTAGTGTGCTATTTCCCATTCCAGTAGATGAAGAGCTTTGACTGACCAAGGCTATGCTCAGCTTCGTGTTGTAGGACAAATGCCTGCAGCTGATGTTGGAGATATTTTTATTTTTAATTAGATCATCTGAAAGTCTCAGCTGTTCTCATGCCAGTACGAAGGATGGAGGCTGTTTGCACTGCGCGGGTGTTGTACCAATTTGTTGTTCAACACATGCTAATAGATCTCTGACAAACCAAAAGAGATTTTTACTTCTTCATGGTGCAATAAGACTTGATATCTATTTGTCTGTTAAAGGGTTGCCTACATTTAGCATGGATGGTCCCGTGATCATTAAAACCTCGGCTTCTTGCAGCAGGGAGAGGGAGGTTTCCTCCTTGTTGCTTCCAGACCTGGCTTTTGTCATGTTTCCTGCCTTCTGAAACCCCTTGGGTACTCTAGGCTTTGGAAGACTGAAGAGAAGCTGGCTATAGATGTTTCTTATTTCTGCTTTGCTGTGGCACAGATCATGACAAGTAGGTTGCACGCAAAGTGCACGCTCTTGAGTCTTCCACTGAGTCCACCTAATAAATAGAAGAATGGTTTCATTTGCTCTGTCTTTTCTTGTTGTTTTTCTGGGTTGTTTTGTCGTCTTCGGCATCTTGTTGTAGGAGATAAATGCAAGATATATTGCTGAGGTGCTGGGATAAATGAGGTGACCTACGATGGAACAGATACCCTTTTTATCACTGTCTCCAAAGATCATAGCTTCTTGGGTCTGATCATAGTTCTTTGGTTTAAAAAATAAATAAATCATCAACAACAAAAAAGATGTTTCAACAGGGTTTGAGATCTGTACAGCCCTGTGATTAGCGTATGCACTTCAGCAAATCTTTTTTTCTTCGTGTACAGAAAACTCTTGGCTTATGTCTCCATCCACCCTGCTTTTATTCTGGCTAGAGCCAGGCACACTAAATAGTGATTAAACAAAAGATTAAAATTCCATTTTTGTGCATTTGGTGTTTGAATGCTGATCAATTGCTTTGGCGGCGTGTTAAGTAACAGCATGGTAGACAACAGAAGGGGCTTATTTACAGCAATCTGTCTAAATCCATTTTCAATGTATTGGTTTATATGCCTTTCTACTTTAATTCATTTTCTGTTTTTAAAAAAATGAAGGATGGAAACAGGCAGGAGATTAGTTTAAGATATTGCTGGAGAAGTAATCACTCCTTAGTGGTAAATAACTTCCAGTTCTTAAGGAAAAGAAAATGTGCTTGAGCTGAAATAGAACTTATGGGCTTGCTGTAGGAGTTAATGGATAAAATTCAATGGCTTGTGCACTTACATAGCTTGACTTAGATGATCATAATGAGCCCTTCATGCTTTGAAATCTTTTTGCATTGTTGTTTACAACTGACCGTTTCAAGAACGAAGAAGTTTTTGCAAAATGAGAAGCTAAGGTAGAGGAAAACAGAAAATTGCAAAGACCTCTTTTATAGGGACAGAAATCCAGAACCGTAATGCCAATTTACCCTCACCATGCAGCGCCGATAACTGCAGCGTTCAGACGATGGTCACTGTATTCCACAGTTAAAATGCAGATAAGGGGGGATGTGCTGGTGAGGTTTGGTCAAAAATGTTACATCTCCTGCTCTGCAGTTAGAATTCATGAGAAATGAGGATAAAAGTGAAAATTTACATGAAATATGGCGTTACGGGTAAGGCATAGCTCCCTGCAAATGAGATGCTTGTTTAATAGTGAAAGCACAAGTCAGTCCTAGGAAACTTGCTGTGTTTTGCAGACTGCTTAGATATCACAGTCTAGAGCATCTGTTGAAGGGGTATCATCAAGTTATGTAATTTGCATAATTGACTCAAATCCCATGCAGCATCCCTGAAGGAGACCACTAAAAAAAGGCAACATTCTGGTCCCTGTGTGCTGTGTCTGGATTTCTAGCTCAGACATCTTTTACAAAGAGAAAAAGAAAAAATAAAAAAAGGAGCTTCCAAAATACCATCACTGTCAGCAACCTGCCCGTTTTCCCAGTGAGAGAGACTTTGAGCGTCTACATGCTTATCTTCCCTCTGCCCACGATGGCATGTTGCCCGCAACTTTACACACTGCTCTGCTAGTAGTGATGACATGAGCATAAAAATTGCAGTCGAGGTGGGGAAGGCAACGTTTTATCGTTCACACTGACTTTTTTTTGGTAGTCTGCTGAAATTAAGTTGGTCTGGAAAGTGTGATTCTTACCAAGAAATACGATGCTAATCAGCCTGCTGCAGCTACACCTTCCCTTTGGGGCTACGCGGGTGGCATGTGCTGGCAAGGTCACTGAAGCAAAGACACTGATATTCAGTTTCTAGCAGTGAAAGTCACTTCAAAATTAATGTTCAGACATTGTTGACAGAACTTGTCGGTGACTCACAGCAGACTTTTCAGATACGGTGTTTTAAGAGCGACCTACAAAACCGGTGTAAGCGTTGTACATTTGCTTGCAAGGGATGCAGTTAGAAATACTCTAACCTCTTAACAGTTACCCAAGCTGAATTAAATTTAATGGAACATTTCTGAATTGGATTGACTAATGTAACTTCTTTGCCCAAGCCCAAAAAAGCTCCAGAATGCAGCATGTCTGTCATGACCATCTGCAGCTATGTCTACTCTTCAAGATTTTAAAAGCCACTTAAAGAGAGGTATGTTGATCAAACAGAGATTAATGTTGTGTTTATCTGGTGCGAATCTCGTTCGGCTCCAGTTGTACAGGGCAGTAACATCATGAGCGCTGCAGGCAGAGGAACAGATAAAGAGTCACCCCACACAGTCCTCACTTTACTTTGCCGGTGCCAACATGAATAAAAGTTGGTCCTTGTAAGTCTCCAAGACCGAGAGCTGCACAGAGCCTGTTCCTCAGGACTTAAGGATCAATAACTCTTATTCCATGTGTCTCCAAAGTCCAACACTACAGTTCAGAAAGGTCTGAGTAACTGATGCGTGTACTCCATAGTTTCCTCTCATGCTTAATTTAAAGTTTACAAATTACTTAAAGATTTTCCCTTGATATGTGTGGCCTTGACGGGGTTTAGCTTAGCCCAGCTCAAAGACGTTTTCGTGCGTAAATTTATGTGAGTTTGAGAGAAGTAATAGATCTGTCTATTAGCCTTTCTGCTGTCCACCTGCCTGATTTGGGCTCTGTACGTATTTCAGTGGCAATCTCTGTGAATTCTTTTTTTTTTATTATTTTTATTTTTTTTAACCGCACAGGAGGATGGTGTGCTACTGCCTGTTTTCACTTGGTATCGCAGTGTTTAAATTGCTTGCCTGCTCTGAGGGTATTTAAATGCGTGTTGCTGACCTCTCTGAAGAATGGCTTGAAGCTGCGCAGAAAACTTGCTTCCCTGTTCAGGTTATTCTATATTGAGCACACAAACACAAGGGCGCTCCAGCCCAGAGCCTGGGCATGCTCACCCTGGGCAGGGATGGCTGGAACTGCTTTTTAATGGCTTTTAGGTTGCTGCTTGGCTTGGTGAATGTTGGCTGCTTTGGTGGGACAGCTTTGTAATGGTGTGAGATGCTCCTCCTAAAACAGCCGATGGCCCAGTTATGTAGCTTCCCTCCAGAGGATGCTGGAGATGTTAGTGTGAATCCTTTGGGGTAGACTTCGGACTTGTCTGCCATCTGAGAGCTGTTGCAGAGGGCAGCTCAAGATCCATTGAATTTTGAAGGGAGAGCAATCCACACGGGTACCTGCAGCAGTGGATGGGTGTCTTCTAAGGCAGTTTTCAGACTGGAGTTCAGAGGGAAGGAGGGTGTCTCTGCAATTCTAGTTTAAGTTATCTGAGTGCCAAGAAGAGGTGGAATTTAAAACACTCTTACCAGTGCCATGTTAGGCAGTTTGGCTGCCTTTTTGTTGGTGAGTCTCTTTTTTTTCCCCTCTTTCTCCAGGGTGCTTGACTTCCCCTGGTCACTTCATAGGGGCTTGGCATAGGGTGCTGGGTGACCAGGTGCACTGCTGGTGTTGTGAGGCTGAGTCGCTCTTTAGATCTAGTCTAAAGACACTCTTACAACACTCTCTTCTTCAGTGGTGGGTGGGATTTCTACAGTAGCTGCTCATAAGGGGTTTGCACATGTTGAATTACAGCAAATGGCAGAAGGGATAGTGGCGTTGTAAACGATTCTCCTGGTGCGCTCATTAAGTCCAGAGCTCCATAAACAAGAGACAAAAGAGACTTAAAATATTGAGGTTTCAGACTTGCCAGTTGTTCCTGTGCCCAGTATTACACTTGTGCACAAGCCTAGTGCTCAGAAAGTTGGCAAAACTCTCCTGGCGAGGAGGTGCTCTGGTTTGTGAGAGCTTTCCAGGACTTCTCCTGGCAGGGGAGCATCCTGGAGAGGAAACTGGCTGGTGAGCAGGCCTGGCAAAGCTCAGATCTCACAGAACAGTAGTGTGTTCTGCCGGTTATTTCATAGGGATGATTGGGAGGGTGTCATGTTGTCTGAAAAATTAAAAACCACTGTGGTGGCCAGACAAATAGAAGTGCTGGACTGTGCACAGGGTGGCTGCTTCATGGTGCTTGAAAATTTGATCTGTTTTACACCAAAAATAATGAAGCTGCTGCTTCTACTGTCTGTCTGTCACACAGCTGTCATCCAGACCTGCTCGCACGAGCTAGCAAAAGTCAGGTAGAGTTTTATATAAATTATTCATGCTAAATTATGTCAGATGGAGCCACGGGCAGGTGCTGGAGTTGGGTTTGCCTGCCCCTGGCCCACACCCTGCCCTGGCTCACTGCACCTCAAGGAGACATCTCACACCACCTCTGCTCGCACCCGCTATGCAAAAGCAGCAGCAACCTCCTGTGATGGAGCAAACATTAGGCTTCCAGCTGGTGTTGGCATATACCCTGTATGTTTTTCAAGGTGCTCTCTGATCACATTTCTGACTCCAGTCTCAGATTGACCCAAGGACTAACTACTGCTTGCTTAGTTTTTCCCCAGAAGTGCTGTTGTCCACCGTGTTCAGTTTGCCCTCCCAGTGCTTTCTTGCACATTTGGTTCCCAGCTCACACATTCATCTTGATACTTAAAGGTACTTTTTCATTATCAGCAGGTAGAAATTCACATAAGAACAGTGGTGTTTAATGGGATGACTACAAAACCACAAGGCCAGTTAAGCAATTTAGTTTGGTGTTTTATACCTGGTGAGTTCAGGTGAGCCCTTCCAGAAAGGGAGAGCACGGTTCTTCACCACAGCTCTGCTGCTCTGGACCTGCACTTACCTTCTGGATGACAGGAGCCGGTGAGGTGCTTGGAAGTGCCTCTCATGAAACCTTTTTCCCTCAGCAAATGCAAGTCTTCAACACGTGCAGTCAGAGGGAAACTTAAGATGGATTGCTGGTGACAATCTTCATTTTATGTCCTAATAGGTGCAGAGTGAAATTCAGGAAAATACATGTCCCGTTTCTGTATTTGAACATAAGTAAGGATTTAGAAGAATAGAGTTCATGTGATAAAGGGACAGTAATTAACAACAGGAAAATGAGCTATTGCTTTTGATTCATATAACTTCATCAGAGTGGAAAATAAAAGAACAAATAACAAAGATGAAGAAAATTCATCATGGGGTAAATGAAAGCAATCAAGTACACCATCTAAATATAACTCTGCTGGGATTTTTCTTAAAGTGTTTGCTTTTCTTCTGGGTGTAACTGTCCTTTTCTGCCAGCCAACCTCTGCTGGCAGTTGTCTGGTTTTCACCACTGTTAATGGCATCCTGTAGTGTGGTCCTGCTCTTCCCATGCCACCCTGAGAGTTCCTTTCCCTCCATCTTTCTGCATCATAAGTATCTTTCAGAGAATATTCTTGTTAGGTCCAGGTGGCACAAGTGGAAGTTCCTTAATGTTCACATCATGAACTAACTGTGTGACTGACTTCTTGTCCATCCTGAGTGCCCATCAATTCTCCTTCAGTGAAAATAAAATGAAATTGCAGGCAGCAGGAAAGGATGGCATTAGTTAATGGAAATGTGTAACTGAGTGTCTGGTTTCATGGATGAAACTTGACTTCTGCCAGGTGTGTTACCATCTGCAAAATGTCAAGAAGCTGAGTGTAAATCAAAAAAAAGCTCTAATAATCAAAAAAGCTCTAATAGTTCACAGGCCAGCTTTTAATTACATTGAGCTCTATTACTTTTAGACCACTGGTTTATTACCCTTTGCCATGGTAATACACCAGCACAACTCAAGGTTTTCATGTGGTTCCTTTGCTGAGGTTTACCACCCATAAACAGAGCAGGTGGAGCGGAGCATGTACCTGCCTTCAGCCTCTCTAGTTCACTTTGACATCGTGGCTGAAATCTGCCTTCACTGATAGTTTTGTGAGCTGATCCACGGGGCTCCCTTCCCACTGACTGGTGTAGAAGAGGGGTGATGGCGGTGATCTGCAACACCTCCGCAGCAAGGTTCACCAGAGCTCATCTGTCAGCTGCAGTAAGGGGAACTGCACCAGGCTGAAGTCTAGTGCCTTGGAATAACAAGTAAAATGTCCAGATGTCCTATTTTCCCAGGATAAATCTGGGCATGGAAATGAAGAGTTTGTAATTTAGCTAGTCAGCTAAATGACATCTGTGTCCCAGATGCCAAAGATGCCTCATAACCCTGCAAGGTTACTATGCCAACCATTGCACTTTGGTGGTTGTTTGGTTTGATTGACCCATTAGTGAGACTTTAAACCTCTTGCCCTCCAAGGAGGGAAGCTTTTTTTCTTTCTAGGAAGTTCTAGCCTGTGGAGTTCTTTCTGCAGGTCATGAGGAATTAAAAGGGAAAAACCTCTAAGTTCTTTGTGTAACTACTTCTGCAGTAATGATGCTACAAATGGCTTGCATTTATACTCTACCGGCATATTACAACATAATTGAAAACTTATTCTCAAAGAAGATATTCTCTTCTTAACCTTAAAACCTACTTATGTATATATATTTCACTTGGATTTGGGAGATGTCAGTGTTTGAGATGTATCATGGTTTTCTTTCCACACACCGTAGTCTCTTTGATCCTGAATTCACCTCATCTTTCATTTGCTAACTTGTTCCCAAAGCACCCATTGCTTTTGAATTTCGGGAACAACATCATGAAAAGAGGAGCTCTAATTGGGTTCAGCGCAGGCTCATGCCTTGTGTAAAATTTGCTTTTAAGTTGAGCAGCAAGAGTCTTAATAAATGACCTTTTAAATCTTATTTTGATTTTATTCAGGTATAGTAGTGCGCTCATTAATAATGATCCTGCAATAGGTCTCCCATTACAGCTTTATTGTTAATTAAATAGGATGTAAGATGTATGGGATGTTTTCAAAATGAAAATGGGAGTTTTTAATAGATTCCCTGATTAAGAATACTGGTCTGCATACATGATGGTGCCCTGGAAAAATACCACTTAACAGCTATAGATAAAGTACTGTTCTGAGACAAGCAAAACTTGTTTCCTTTCTCACCCCTTCCGCGGTAAAAACTACTTGCTTGTGATGATCTTACCTGAAGGAAGATGTTTAATACCCTCTTACAGGAAGGGGAGGCTGTTAAAGAAAGGTTTCACATGTTGTGTATTTAATATATCCTATCTTTTGTTTAAAAGGCATCACACGTGAGGCAAAAGAAAGACACCTACTTTGGTGATGGGCAAAGGAAAAAGGACTGGCATAACAAAGAAGCTATCAGGAGGGACTCTGAGCGTGTTGGTATGTAAGATTATTATAATAATGTTTTAATACAGATTGTAATTTAGTTTGACTTTTTTTTTGTGCACCGAGTGCAGAAAAGCATGTTCAACTTCAGGCTCAAGATGATGTTCTTGACATGATGCAACAGTTATTGTGTGTTAATCCCAGTTAAAGCCTTTTCCTCCAACTCCACAATAACCATTTTAAGATGAAAATATGTTGATAACATCTTGGTATTTTTAGGATAGGTGCAGTATCTATTTTTTTAATAGCCTACCAAAAAAATGTGTGCCTGTACCTCTCCCAAAACTGTGAGATCCAGAAAGGAAGAAGGGGGATAAGAAAAATGTTCTAGACCGTAACATTCACGCAAGTTTTATTCCATAGTTGTGGGTTTTGTCTTGCATCACATAAAAAGGGCCCATTTTGAACGTCACCACTTTATACTGATGTGTCTGCAAGGGCTCTATCTCCTCTGTTAAATATACATATCCATCTGTGCTGAAAAAAGCAACAGCAATGAGCTATTCAAACCCCATATGTATTCTTCCTGCAGTGAAACAAAACCCATTCTTTGGCTCCTCCCTGGTGCTGCCACAGCCCCATCTTCTCTTTCTGGTGTTAGAAGGAAGACTTTTAACTTCTAGGATGTGCACAGCTGAGTGGTTTGTAGCAAAACTGTGTATCAAATAAAATTGTTAGGTTGACATGTTTGACCCAGTGCTAAATATGACATAGAGTACAAAACTAATGAAGGAATTTTCAAAGAACTATAAGATGACTGCTCTTCTTTTGATATATGAATTAGTTTCTGGCTAGTTAAGCACCAATTAGTAGTAATGATGCATGTTTACTTTCTGTCTCTGTAGGAAATGGAGAACAGGGAAAACCTTATCCTATGACCGATGCAGAGCGAGTGGACCAGGCATACAGGGAAAACGGCTTTAATATCTTTGTGAGTGATAAAATTTCTCTGAATCGTTCCCTTCCAGACATCAGACATCCAAAGTGAGTATATAGTTTGCGTTTCTACAAGTAAAAGTTTACAAGCCCTAAATTACCACATCTGCAGGAGTGTGCTCTTTTTTTAATTAGGGACTTTTGTCCTTTGTTTATCAAATACAGTCCTTTCACAGCTGGGTCCTGTTGTCTCCTTAATAAAGGACAGTGTATAGTAATTGCAATGGGAAATAGAGGAGACCAAATCTGGGGAAAAAATTCCCCTTTTGATTCCAGAAGACTTTAAATTACCAAAAACTTGCAGCCCTATGCAGAGGAGATCTTGAACTTACCCAAGTGGTGGCTACTTCCTTCAACTCCTGCAACGTGATGGTTCAGTTCCTGAGCCCACTGAAATAGCCAACAACTTTTAGCAACTGATAAGATGGAGCTATTTCTTTCTGTAGTGGAAACTGATGTAAATGTCTGACTCAGTTGACAAATGCCCTCAGTGATGCCCCCTCATCATCGGGAGATGACTTTGTCACGTAACACTGCCCAGTTCTTACGTTGGCCACTGACTGGAAATGACCGTGAAATGCTCAGGAGCAGAACAAGATTGGAGTAGTTCCACTCAACTATGTATGAAGAGTTTGGTCAGAAATCCTTCTGATTTATGGATTAGTTTCTTAGACATCTTCCTCATAAAAGCCTCATCAGGGTTTATGAGTAGAAACTTGTTCCAATTGAATTCTGGCTTTTCAGTTCATCTATTTTTGGATATTATCCATTAGGATGGTGTCAAACCAAAGCCAGAAGGAGTTTTTCATTATCAAAAGTGCTCAGTTCGGACTTACCCCTTGTTTATACAAAGCTGAGAGGTTTTTAAATACTGTTTGTGCAGTTCTTAATCTGAAAGCTTGTTAGACATTTGAACGGAGGCTTGTTTTGTGTAAAGCCGTTCTTATCACAATTTAGTGAATCTCAATTCAACATCTACTTTGTTCAAGAGAGATAATTTTCAGAAGTCAGGTTTTATAATTTGTTAGCTGCACATCAGCTGTCACAGCAAACTAATCAAATACACCGACTTGACACCCTTTCTCAATATATACTCATAAACCAGAGTGGTGATTATAGCTCCATAAATATTTTAGGTATGAGCTGAAATGTTTAAGTGTAGAGATAAATCAGGTAATTGAAGATGCTTGTTGATCAGCCCATGCTACCATTCTAGGAAATATAGTTTGAGTTTGCTAAGCTAAATTATACCCGGCCTCCGTTTACAGGGGCTGCCATGGGCTCTGAGAATTTAAACATCAGACAATGCCAGTATTTCCTTGTCTGAGGATTTAATATATTACCTCATATTCCCCATTGTTTCCCAAAGTTGTTGACTCCTCATTGCTAATTCTGATATTTAAACTTTCTTAAAATGTGAAACTTCTAACTCCAGTCCCTGGTTAAAATTAATAAGTGAAGTGTCTGTGTCACCAATAACTTAAGCTGTGATTAATGATGCCACTGCAGCTGGTTTGCTTATTGCTTGACACATCTTTACCCCAATGTAGCCTGTTATAATTGTGGAGGTCTCAAGGAGAGGATGAACAGGGTGTGTATAATGGGTGCCAGGATTAGCTGGGCAGGGAGTGGGGTTACATATAATGGAGATTTGCAGTAAAGGAATTCGCGACTTAAAAGGTCTGTTGTGCATTCCCTGTGCATGTTAAAAAAGATATACTTGAAATGGTCTGGTATAATGAAGTTCAGCTGAGATGAAGTCCATAAAGAGCATTCTAGAAAGAAACAAGCTGTGTGTCAGAGCATTTACTTTACTGAGCCTTTTACATATCGGAAGAGAGAGTAGAGACTGTAATTTGGAGATGTGCCCACAGACAGCGGGGAGGGTAAGGAGAAGGCGAACTGGGGAAAAACGCAGCATCTGTCTTGTCCTTTAGGTAAGCTTTGGGGACACAGTTGGGATTCTCCCCACCAGCTGGCCTGGGTGGGGAAGGACAAAGAAGCAGCCAATGTGTTTGCTCACTTGCAGGATGGTTTGTGTGGACTTTTATATACCAAACAGTGTCACCTCTGCTTTCTGTTACTCATGGGAATCAAGGGGCTGGAGGGTGTGCACGTACAGCTGTTTGTTTCAACAGTTGTGTCTTCCCCTGCTAACATTTCCTTTAAGTGCTTCTGGGTTTTTTAATATTAAATACTAATTTTGCACATCTTGTAAAGCAATTGTAGATGTGATTGCTGGAGGGAAACAATTTCTCTCCGTGCTTAATGGTTAAACTTAATAGTTAAAGTTTGCCACTTGTTAGTCAGAAAATGAGAATTCCAGTTTAAGAAAAGTTAGTTGGGGGCTCTTGTTTCATATTGGAACAGAATTGTAGGTAGTAGCTGTCTCGGGAGAAGGTTAAGGTTGCAATGCCAAGGGCTGGATGAAAGCCGTCCATGCAGCTTTATTTTGCATCTTGCATCTGTGCATTGCAGCCAGCGCCTGCAAGCTCTTGGCAGCACCCCAAGGCAATTCATTAGACCCAGAATAAGCTACTGTCCTTTCACGCAGGCACTTCCTGTAATCACAGATTTATTGAGCTTGTATAACATAGGTGCAGCCTTCTCTGTTCCCTGGGAAAGGTACTAGGAAAAAGCTGCCACTGCCAGAGCCACTTCTGTTCCCATCTGCCCTTTGGGGAACAGGGAGGGAATTAAATTACCTGTGTGTGTACGCTGCAGTGTGCAGGTAGTAAAAGCCCAGCCAAGCACCTGGTAGGAGGGAGTGGGCTCTGGTGCAGCCTGTGCAAGAGGTCTGGTGTCGTGGCAGGGCAGGGAGTAGAGCACCACGTCCATCCCCAGCTACTGGAAAAGAGGGCAGCCCGTCCTGCTAGCAATGTCATTAACATATTCTAAAAATCTCTATTCACATAGCCACTTCAGTCTATTTTGGCCCGGATGTGTGGGGTTCGGGGAATGTAGTACATTTTTGTCCCCTAGCTAACAGCTGCTGAGTATTCTTTAACTACAGTTGTTTGTTTTATGGCTTTGGATGTTACCCGTTTAACAATGTTCAAACTCTACTACAAGGGCCACACCTGCAGGAAAATAAGCACTGCACTTATTGCTGCAGTTGGAATTTTCTTCATGAAGCTACCTTGAAAACACTCCCGAGAGGCAAAATTAAGATGATTAATGCTGTGGGGAAATACCCTCAAATTCAAGGGATCGATACAGGGACTGTGCAGAGTTGACTCTCCAACCTTACCCAAGTTCTCCAGTGCTTTGTGTTCAAAGCCCAACTTCCTTCACTTCTGTCTGCAGAACTGATCCTAGGTGTCAAACTAGACCTGCTGAAAAATGGAGAACACAAGGTTGATTGGTTAGGAAAAGTAAGATTTAAATAGTCTATCCAGCATGACAAAGGAAGCCTTCGGTAGAATTTGGAGCTTGACCTATTACTGAGAGAGGTGGGTTTGTTTATTGAGCAGTTCTCACCATGCAAGTATCCTTTCTCTTCTGTCTATTGTTCATAACGTCTCAAACTTCTGGGACTGTTTGGGGAAGATGCTGTCACACAAAATCCTTACTTCTGCGCATTTTGTTTACAAAATTTGGATGATTGGAGTGATTTGCTTCTCTGAAAACTGGGAATAAGTGAGTTAAACCAATACACTGATAGTGCCTAGAAGAGATATATTCACCTCTGAAACAACTTTGTAGAAATTGCTCTTCCTAGTGATCTTTGAGGTTTAAGGGCAGGAAAAAACAAGTATTTTAAAGACACTTGTATCTTAAGCTATAACTGGAGTTTCCTTTCAAAGCAACTTCAGCACCTAATAGATCCCTCTGATTTTGTGTTGCTAAGTGTCACTGGACATCAACATCCTCACTTCATATGGAATTTTTTTTTTTGGCCAAGTGGACTAGATCAGGTCAATGCTGGCTTGATAAGGCCTGAAAGTTGGGGTGCTTTTTTCAGGCACTTTGCATTAGTTTGAGGAGTAAAGGATGAACTAAGTTACTTGATGGTAATTAAATGGAAGTGCTGGTGTTTTTTGGCACCACCTTTTAACCTTACTCTGTCTATGTCCAGCTGCAAGAATAAGCTGTACCTGGAGAAGCTGCCGAACACCAGTGTGATAATACCTTTCCACAATGAAGGATGGTCCTCTCTCCTCCGGACAGTCCACAGTGTCCTAAACCGCTCCCCTCCTGAGCTGATCGCGGAGATAGTGTTGGTGGATGACTTCAGTGACAGAGGTATGGTAACTTGTATATAACATCTCTACCTATGTTTACCTGCCTGTGTTTAACTACCTAAGGGATCAATGAACTTGCAAATATGTGTTTAATGACTTGAGGTTGTTTTAGTTGCCAACAGAACAGCTCAGGTGAACCTTGCTCCAGTACATTTGAAAGGCCAAAAGCCTAGCAAGAAATTCATGTTCCATATTCAATTTTTGCTGATTTAGCTACTGATGGCATGGGCTGTCCTGTGTTTTGGACAACGTGAGTAAACAGGGAAGCTGATTCTAATATTCTGCTAAGGGCCTGTGTAGCCCTAAGCATTTAACCCCAGGGTTAAGTGTTTTACCCTTGGAATACCAAAATAATAAAAAAAGGGGGGAACAGCTCACTCTTCATGTTCTGCGTTTTTTTTCTAGAGGCAGAGAATGGTAAAAGAAGCCTTGATAAAAGTCCACCTCGGACTGCCTGTGATTTGGCTTTTCTCCTGAATTTTGTGCTTCTGAGAAGTAAATCTGCAACATTCAAAACTTTGCCTGCTCTCACTTGCTGACTTGCAAGTGCATTCTTTATTTTGTACTGCATTGCCAGTAGTAGTCATTTGGGATTGGGTTTAAGTGCTACATGCAAAAATGTGTGGTCACTGACATAACACATCGCCACAAATGGAACAGCCACTTGTAATTGCAGCAGTAATGGGTAGATGTATTTGCCGAATTTCTTGTTCTCTAGCAGAAAGGCAAGGGATCTTTTTCTCTGAACCATTTAAATGCGATGTGATATATATAGATTAAGCTAGACTTTGTCTTGTGGTTTGCACCCTTGCTATGGTGGAAAAGGCAATCAAGTGAAGGAGGAATGACTGCCTCTATCATGTGGACATTGCATAGCTAGAAAGAGCACGTGGAAAGTCCTCTGAAACAGCTGGTGTTCTCCTGTGTTGAAGAGGGTACGGTGACTTTAAGGCGTTATGATCAGATCTAGCAAGTCTATTTTCTCCTTTAAAGTGACTAAGACTACTTAGCTTTAGAAGCTGCAGAGTTCGAGTCCTGCCACTGAAATTACTCAACTGGGGGAAAAGAGCTCTCTACACGAATACTAAAGGATACACCTCCAAAAATCTAACATGTAGGAAGCTCCTAAAATGAGCTTGGAAATAACCTCGTGAGTATTTAGTGTTCTGACCTATACTGACTTCCAAATAAGCACTATCCAAAAGCTATAGTATTTGCTCTAAAGTACATCTCTAACGAGTTTGCAAGCAAGGCACGTTGGTTTGAACAAATCGATGTTATATGAAATAAATATTTCTTTAGAGGAGTTTCAAACTAAGCTGGAGAGAGGGGAAAAAATAAAAAACAAACCAAAAACACACCCTCCCAACAAGGTCTCTTTATTGCTACTCACTCTAGAAGCAAATTAGACAAACTCATGCTGTAACTACAGCTGAATTGTGTAGTTTCTTTTGAGAGAAGTGGAAGTAATGAGAGCGGGTTTCCTGTGGATCTATTTTCCTTGTTCTCTAGATGTGCCCTTCTAACCAGGCGAAAAAGAGCACTCCTGGCTCCCCCACCCCTGCTTCTCGCCAGTCTGGACACGTGCTGTTTGTCCAGCTCTCTCCTGCTCTGTTCCACCTGCCTCTGATAAGATGCAAGCTCTTCTCCGTCAGTCATCCATCTTTCATACAGAGGTTGCAAGAAGTAGCTGAGATTAATTTGTGTGCAGCATCTATTTATAGATGGCTATAAAAGACTGCTGATGTTGGACAGTCAACACACAAGCAAAGAAAGCGCTAATAAAACCTTTTTTTTCTTTTTTTTTTTCTTTTTTTTCTTTTTAAACCAGTGTTTTCCTGATAGCTCTGTTGATCTATGCACTTTGGGACAATTACTGGTTAGGATGAAACATTTTTGTTTCACTGCTGTCAGTTCTGGCTCTGCACTGTAGCGTTTCCTGGTGGCTACTGCTCCTTCTCCAGCAGTCGGAGTTCTTCTCTAACCACACTGGGGTTGGCTTCCACATCCCATCCTGGGTTTAAATAGATCTGTAGTCTTCAGGAGGCTGTTAAGTCCTGAACACATGATCTTGACTTGCATGGCTGCTGGTTACAAATTTCTGGTTTTAATTTATCCATTGTATGTATTTAAAAAAAAACAAACAAACAAAAAAAAACCAACCAGCATTTGAAAAGTGCACATTCTTGGACTTGGACTGTTGGGCCACTGCTCTGGTTATCTGTTTCTCATGATTAAATTGGGCAGGTGATATAAACCCTGTGTCTATGCTGATGATCATCACTGCTGTGCCACAGAACCAGTGAGCAGTAAAAAGAATGAGGAGAGATTTCTTGATTTTCTTCGAAAATCATAAATGATTAGTCCTCTTCATAGTCTGGAAGGTGGAATGCTGTGCTTCTGTTTCAAATGCTAGTCCCACAAATGTGTAACAGCATCTTTCTTCTGAAATTATAGAATCACTGTTGGACTTAGTGATAGTAGAGGCCACATTTGAGATCAGAGGGGCATAAGTATGAACAGTAAATGTCAGCTTCTTCCCCAAAGAGATCAGTAAATAGTCATCATAAACTCCAGTGAAAAGCAAAAGATGAAAAGGATAATCGCTCAATAAAAATCTATTATTAATTTTTTTTTTTTATCGAGAGCTTACCCTGACAAGATAAAATATCAGATACGCTCTGCTGTACCTCATGATGGCATTTCGCTCAAGGGTTGTCTAAACAGACCTCGAGCACTTCAATAACTCTTTAAAAAGATGAACCTTCAAGAACTTGGCTTTGCCTGGCAAGGAGACTCTCTCCCCGTGGCTGGCATTTCCTGTGTACTGACCTGTGTTGGGGTTAAACGTACCGGGCTTTGTCCAGTTGCCCCTGAAGTTCTGTTTGTGTTGCTCTCTCTTTCTGCTGCTGTGCCAGCTTCTGTAGGTGGTGATGGTAGTGTTAATCCAGCAGCCTCTTCCAGCCTTCTATCTTATACACAGAGAATCTTTGCTTCACGTGAAGTAAGGAGGACTTTGCTAATAATAGAAATAGTTAAGTATGGAAACCTCGCTACTGCACACATCGGTGTTTTTTCTTCTGACAGATGTTACTTTCATATGTTTTTCGTCTGTTTTTAAGCTTGAGAGCAAGGAATTTTTGGTGTGACTATGAAGAGGGTTGAGAAGTTGGCTGACAGAGTGACAGGAGAGTGAAGACAGATTTCTGGGCTAGCTGGTGGCTGCTGTGGTCTGCAGCATACCTGAGAGGCAGCTGTGCTGCTTTGCATTATTGGAGCTCTCGGGCAGATGAATCATCATCTGGAAGTGTCAACAGCCATTTATTTCTTAATTTGTTTGAGAGAGACAATTCTGTGACCTTTAGCAATAAACATTTTTCAAGCAAAAAAGGCTGTCCTGATGACAGCAAATCTTAACAGCGCGCAGCAAAAGCTTTACGAGTTGGGTTTTTGGAATGTTTCCTAGGCTTTGTATTTGAAAAATAGAAATGTGCTGGAACAACTTGCTGTCTGGAATTTTTTGTGCATGCCTATAGTATAATGTAAATGATGGAAATCTAGTATTCAAACAAATTTAGTGCTGGAATCCCCATCAACCACAGTGCTCTGGGAAAGGCTACTTGTCAGTGGGATCAGTCTAACACAGTACAGTGGTAGCATCCAGTTTGCCCTGAGGTACGATCCGTGTTGTTCCCTCCAGCAGCTGTCTTTGTGGGAATTCCCTTGTTAGGTTGGGGTAGCTTAAAAGAAACTGCTTTCCAGCATGTGCCATTGGTCACAACAGAGTAAATATTGTGGGGCTATTTCCTACTTCCTCTAATAGTAGTCTCTAGTGTCAATGTAGTGTTCCCAGTAAGACTATGAAAGCTTGGTCTTTTTTCCCTACAAACTTAGTTGGGATCCCTGTGATATAAGGACTTTCTTCTCCTGCCCATAAGCATTTCAAAACAATTTTAGGGATTTCATGTGCAGAAGGATATAGGTATTATTGAGGAGGGAGGCACCAAATCAGCAGACAGTTGTTGGAGAAAAGAACCAACCTGCCCAGTGTTGTCTGCCTCTTCCTGCGTGCTACTGGGAACTGCTAAAGACCCACAGACTGACCTCCTCAGATTAACCTCAGCTGTTTGAGGTCCAAAATAACACCTACCCTTCTGGATAAGTGGAAATCAGAATGTGATACATGTGAATTACGACTTTAGAATTCCTGATCATAAAAACGCTTAGCTGTGGCAGTCCTGTGTGGATTTGTGGCTTCACTTTTAATTTCTATAGCTATTCTTTAGTTCTGATCTCAGTTAAATTAAGCCTTTTCATATGCTGGCTTGCAGGGTACTAATTATATCCCTCTGAGCTTCTTGTTATGAGAATGGCCCTAAGTAAACTAAAATGCTTTTTTCGTGTATATCAGTTTTCTCCTGGGGACTGTCAGATGTGAAATTTGTTTGCTCTTTGATTATTTAATTACAGTGCTGCTGAGTGGTAAGTGGCTTCTATTATATCATAGAAATGGGAGGAAGGGAACAGAAGTTGAAATGCAGGTCAGTTTGTAACACTGCAGGTTTTTGTATTGGTGCTGATGGCATTTTATTATTGATAGCAGGCAATGAGTAACAGACGGGTGGTTTGGGATTCTTCAGGGTCTGCTTCAGTCCCCAGACCTTCAGTCTGAATCTGGCTGTGGCTGTAAGAATTGAGCCGTTCATCTCTAGTGTCTGTCTTGTACAAAATGGATTGTTGGTTTCCATCTAATTCTTGTAGCTTGTGGACACCTCTGCTGTATGCATGAACAAAGGTAAAGCTGTCCTCTGTCTCTCGCTAGATAAATGAACAGCCTTAAGCTGAAGCAATAGAGGGCAGAGGATGGCACATCTTCTCTTTGCAGAATGCTTGTCTAAATGTTCTTTGCTTTTCACCTGATATGTATTTGGTAGCTCTGTACAGCAGTGGAACGTCAAGTATATAGTACTACTGAATGAAAAGCAGAACTCAAACTCTCCTCTGTCTGTTTTGGAGAAGAGATCTCTTTCAGGTGGAGGTTGGACTGGAACATGTACAGAATCACATATAGTTGAGGTTGGAAAGGACATCTGGAGACGTCTAACCCAACCCCTATGTTCAGCTACAGCAGGTTTCTCAAGATCTTATTTACTCAAGTTTTGAAAATCTCCGAGGATGGAGACTCCATAATGTGTCTGGGGAACCTGCTCTGCTGTTCAGTCACTCTTACAGTGACTTAGTTTAAAAAAAAAATAAAGACTTAAAAAAATATTATGTTTAAGCAGTATTTCTTGCACTTCAACTTGTGCCCAAGGATTCCCAGGTCTTTTTTTGCAAAGCTTCTTTCCAGCTGCGGGGTCAGTACAGCTGTACGGGGTTACTCCTCCCCGGGTGCAGAAATTTGCATTTCCCTTTGAACTTCTTGAGGTTCCTGTTGGCCCATTTCTCTTGCCTGTCAAAAGTTCTCTGAGTGGCATGTCAGCCATGAGCCATGCCTCCCAGGCTTGTATCATCTGCAGATCTTCTGAGGGTGCACTCAGTCCCCTCATCCAGGTCTTGCATGAAGATGTCCCTGACATCGGCCACTGGGATGCACAGCTAGTGACAGTGTGGGCCTCCAGCTCGGCTTTGTGCTGCTGATTACAACCTTCAGAGCTCAGCTAGTTTTCTGTCCACCTCTGCTTATCTAGCCCAGATTTCATCAGTTTGCCCGTGAGGGTGTTATGGGAGGCAGTGTTGAAAGTCAAGATGCCTTTTATAAGTAAGAAAAATCTTCAGAAATGAGGGAATCCAAATGTATCAGAAGAGTAGACCTAACAAAGCAGGTTGCACAAGCACCCTGTGTGCCCAGTTCCCTTGTCAAGTCACCAAAAGGTATAACCCTCTAAACAGCAATACCTCTTAAACTTGAACTAATTGTTTGCATTTGTATGTTTATCTGGAACAAACTATTATCATGTATTTTTCAGCCCTTTAATGTAAAATGGGGTAGGGTTTTTATCTCTTCACCCTTTGCAGCAATGAAAAATTTTAAATTATTGAAGACATTGTACACTTACTATGTGCTAGAAGGCTCCAACTTAATTGCTGAATGTCATTTAAAAGAAACATCTTGCTGCATACTTGGGGCTAGTTCTGCCCAGGGAGGAAAACGTACACAGCACAGGGGTGGTTCAGAAGCACTTTGGGTATATCTTATTTTATGGCTTAGCATGACAGAAATCAGTGATTGTGGCTAAGTGCTTAAATTTCATATAAAAGTCACGTTTCAGTGTTCAATTGTTTGCATATTGATTGACAACCTGTTCTTACTCGTTTTTAGTACTACTTTTGTATAAATGACAGTGTTTTAGAACAAGCGTTGTCCCCTGTTGAAGAATGAGAACGGCAGCATCAGTCATCTCTAAAGCAGGTGTTACAGGCAAAGCGCTGTGTTGATTCAGTAACGAAGTTGAATGTGGCAGCACTGAAAATACTGCAGTCTCCAAACATCAGGATTGTTCTGGAAGCGTTCATCCAGCCGGGCTGTCTGCCTTACGGCACTGTACGGCTGTGCAGCGGCAGTACACAGAAACCTAACATCCTTCTTACGGTAACCAGTCAAAATCTGCACCTGTGACTGGGAGGCAGTAACGCTCTCAGCTGAAGTACTCGGATATATTTAAGCCCGTATGACAATGACATTGGCAAAGTCAACCTTCTGGCTTTTAGATTAAACAGGGTATATTTTAGGATGTGATTATCCAAGAGGCATGAATACTTGGCTATATTTGATTTGGAGGAGAAAATTTTGTTATGAGCAAGGTGTATGGGATCTCATTTTCCCTTGGGGAGATGATTAGGGAGGTTCTGGATTTCAGCTTTGTCTTTCTTCCAAGACTACCCTGTTTCCTTGAGCCTTATTTTAATTCGTGAAAATTATATCTGTTTAGGAGTCCTGAAAATATTTGTTCAGCCATCTTAAAATTTGTCTCATTCTTTCCCTGCTTTTACTCACTTTTTTTTCTTGGTTGTGTTTTTTCAGCAGGACTTTGTGCAGTAAGAATTAGGGCTGCTCTTTGACGTTTGGGAGACAGCAAAGCATCACAAGCCCAGACTCTGGCTTGTGGCCACTGCTCATCTTCAAAAGGCAGCAAGAGGCTTTTAGGCCTTTTAATAAAGGAGTCCAAGGAGTGTTTTTCACAAGCGGTGTCATGGTTTTGACCAACATTTTCCCCTTCGTTTGCCCTCTCTCCCCATGAATGGTCACCTTCCTTTGCTTTGCACCGTCTCCACGCCGCCTGTAGCTTGCTTGAACCTTTACTGGCAGGGGACTCCCAGAGCCCATCCGTCCACCGGGCGTCAGAGGGAGCCACCACCAAATCCCTCTTTTTTTCCCCTTTAAAGATAAATCCCCGTGACTTTTTAAATCTCTATATATTGCAGTACGAGTAATTCTGGAGGAAGCCATATGGGATAATCTGAATGGAAAAGCAAATGTGGGTAAGGCCTCTTGGCTGAACCGCGCGGCATAATTTGGTCTGAAGGGCAGAAGTCACTAAGTAGTGACTGAGGGGAGACGGCGAGGGGTGATTAATGCGTCATTTGGTGCAGCATCAGGTATGTAGCAAATACAGCTCTGTTCCATTAACCACATCTGCCAAGCCTTAATTGAAAGAAATCATGTTCTTAGTATCTGAAATAGAAAAGGGTTTAATACTTGAATTCTTTTGATCTTTAAATGGAACAGTAAAGGATTTAGGCAGCTGAAGAGATTATCTTTTCATCTTTAGGCACATGCATTGTAAAAGTATTTTTTTTTTTTTTTTCCCCCCCTCCTCTTAAATGTGCTAAAGTGAACCTGGTTGGTACATCTCAGAATGTGGAGTGACTATGCTTTAGGACAAAATGGTGAGAGTCTCTTACTGAATTCTGAATGTGATTCTTTTAAAGCTTTTTACCTTAACATATTTAAAAAAAGAAAACGCCAAGCTTTTCTTAGGCAACTACGCTTTTCCACAACCTTTTTTAAATATTGCTTTCAAGGTCTCTTGCAGAAGTCGTAGTAGCAATTGTCTCAAGCAACTGATAAAAAGATGATTTTTGTAAACTAAGTCACAGAATAGAGGTTTCTTCCTTGCTGTTGGAATTCATTGCAGACCATCTCAGGTCTGTGTAGACTGTTATAAATAACAGCTTTGAAGTAACTGCCAGCGAGATCTCCCCTTGCGTGATGGGAGAAGGTTGGTTCTTCTGGGTGGAGAGACTTGGAAGTCTGAGGAAGCAAATGTACGCTTTACTTTCATTAGAATGAAATTGTCTGTCATGAAACATACTCATTGTGATATCTGTATCTCATTAAATCTGAGGCTCTCGTTGATGCTCAGTTTGTGAGCCTGGTCATTTGTCTTGTGGTTTAACACTACCAGGTGCATAAAGTCACAGCGAGCAGCTCTCGGTCAAGTTCTAAGACTTCCATTATTAAAGTGCTTCTGATGGAAGCCAGTACCGATGGCATTTTTCCACACAGAAAGTGATGTGGCTTTGGTGAACATTCACTGATTCTGGTAGTGGCACAAATACCACAAAGTGAAATAGGCTTCACAGTCATATAAGTGGTTGTGACCCACAGCCTAGATGTGATGTTCGTTATCCAAACTCCGGTGTGACTTCCAGGTAGCAGAGGAGAGCATGTACACTGATGTAGGAGTGAATTTGTGAACTCCCCAATGCTCTGTTCTGTAGTGAGCACCAAATGGAGTGGGGCAAGAAAATGAAAAGTGATGCAGATGTCAGATTTTGGTTTATGAAAAGAGAATGACTTGTTATTCTCCATTTCTGGCAGTGTCTTGTGGGTGTGGGATACTTGAGACAACTGCTGGTGACAGAGCTTGCTTTGGATCTGGAGTGAAATGCAGATGGGATTCAGTTTTATGGTTTTCTTTTTTGAGTGTTCATTTTTAACATGCCTTTAAACACCATTTCTGTACTTGTGTATACCCTTCATAAAGGGATATTTAAAACCTGCATTGTTCATCAGGCAGTGGCTGGAGAGTATTAAAAATATGTTCTCTTGTGTTTTAAGGGACCCAAAGCCCCATTGTAGTTGTTTACTTTAGCTTTTTTTGTTACAGTCTAAATTTAACTCACCAGTTTACTCTTCATCATCTTTCACATCGGTTGCTACAGCTGAAGGATTCTTCTAGAAAGGAGATGAGGTGGCTTTAAATGGTCCAGTTTACTGTGATCTCTTTCTCAGCTAATTATTGTGTAGTGAAGGATGTCTGGCAAACTAAAGTTTAAAAAAAAAAATAATAATTGAGGAGCAGAGTTTCCATTACAGCTCATTAAATAAATCTAACCACATTGCTTGCTACTAAGAAACCCTATGCATGTAGCTTCTATTAGTGGAAGTTTGCAGGAAAACAGCTTTAATTTTATTCTCCTCACCTTGAAGTACGTGTCCTCATCTGCTGGGAGTCAAAAATCCTAGATCTCTGCCAGCTGCAGCGCAAATAAGCATTTTAATGTTTTACAGCTGCTTCTGTATAGAAGTTAATTAGAAATGTGATTCAAACACCCTCTGCCAGGACTCATATATGATGTCTATTATTGGTAATCATAGTTTCTGCTATTTAAGCATGCGTTTTGGGTGGTATTGACAAAGCAGCTGTTCCTACATAAGGACTTTGATAAAGGTGGAAACTTCTTCACTTTGAGAAAATTGGAAGTTAATGCCGCTGCAATTTAAAAATAAAAGTGGATAATCTAAAACAATCCTTTTCTATGTAGTTCTAATTGCAGTGATATTTTCTTAGTAAAGAAACACACACTCATTCTCTCCCTTATAGCATCTATTCATAAAAGTCATGAGGACCACTATTGCCTGTTACCCACAAGCTAAGCAGGCACTGATGTCTCCAGTGGAACCCGGCCATTTCCCACGCTGGACAGTGGAAGCCAAGGCTCTAGATTTAAAAGCAGGGTACATTCAGCTATTGGTACCACCTTCTCCCCTCTGTCACCCAGCCAAAATGACTGTGTCAGTTGAGAACAATATTGTCCGTGAGATGGTTTAGTTTTGGTTTCAGTCCTGGATTTGTGCTTCAGGATTTTAATAGATTTATTGACCTTTCTGGCAGATGTCACTGACTTACTGTGATAGTTGCATTTCTTGACAATAAAGTAAACAAGAGCATTTGGAACTGATGGCAAAGTGATCTAGAAGAAGAGTAAAGTAGTAGTTTGTAAAATATACTTCTGACATTCCAGAGTTTGTTACTACAAGTCAAATGTATCTGTATTTTTCCTGCAGCTGTATTGGTAATTTTTTTTTTCTTTGCCAAATACTTCATTTTCTGTTCTCTGACATACAGACTACAAGACAAACATGTTTTTCCTTTGTCATTCATGGTTATTAACGTATGAGCATTATTGTAGGGATGAAGAATTATCAGTTTTCCAATATTCCATTTGGCTGCAACCCCAAAGCAAAAAATTTTGTAGGTTTGTGCTATTAATTTTAGCCTTCATAGTTGTTCTTCATTTGAGATCAAAGCCTTGGGACTCCAAAGGGATGCATTCCTAACAAATCAAAGCAAACTTTCAAGTGGGTTACATCTTGAACCTCTATTCTCTAACAAGACAAAAGTCCAGAGTAGAATTTTCTGTTAATTCTTGTGCTCTTTCTGGAATCTTTCACTTTTGGTTGGTTTGCACAGAACAGATACTTTCAGGCCAAGAAGTTCTTTGTACATGAATCATGCTGATAAAGGCAAAGCTGAATCTCTGAGGACTGGTTTGTTTTGGGTTGGGGGTTTTTTTGGGTATTTTTGGTTGGTTTTTTTTTTCTTTTTTTCCCCAGCAAAATTCAGTGACTTTTAAGGCTTTAATCTCGCAACTTTGATCTGTTCCAAAATGTTTCAGCGTGAAATGTCTTAACACTTCATCTCCCCGAATGATGGCGAGTTTTGTCTTGCTGTCATCGTAGGCTTTAGGTTCATGTCATGATATACTATCCAGGACATCGCTATCAGCAGTGAATGTACTGACGTGCTCACCAGAAGCAGATGCAGATAACCCATCTAGCACAGCAGCTTGTTCCCACTCCGTCCCTGTGCACCCGCTCTGTTCTGAAGCCTGTGGATTGCAGAGGTGTCGTCTTCAGTTGCGTTTGTTCCGTCCTATGAGCAAGCTCCTGAAACACTTTTGCACCCCTGCTTGTCTTTCCAGTGCTCAGAAGACAGTCAGTGATGTAGCTTAAAAGCAATTAAAGACTAATCTAGGCTCTGATGATTTTTAATTCTTGTGTGAAAAGGGGAGTAGTATAAATTCACAGGAACCTGACCCAGTGTGGGGTGTGTATATTAGCCTCAGACTGCTGGAAGCGGTGATGCCGCTGGTATGGTCACTTGTCTTAATGTTTTTCAGTGTTTTCACCTGCCCGTACAATGTTTATCAGTTTAGTAGCAGTGTGTTGGCATCAAACAGGAGTGCAGGCATTCGCTTGGTTAAACTAGTGGATAATCAAACCCACTTATTTGGCCTTAAGATGAGGGCACAGATTCCCTGGATTGAAGGCAGTATTTGGGACAGTAATACCCTTCCTGCTAGTCACCATGGCTACATCAAACTTGAGCTGAATGTTAAGTGCGCTACAAGGAGTTCACTCCTGTTTCAGCTGCTACAAAGGCTACATAGGCCAAAAACTGCAGCTATCTACTCTGTGTGTCAGCAAAACGTTCTCTCTGATGTTAAAAGCAATCAACAAGGAAATGACTGAGAGTCACAAAATCACCTCTTTAGATCAAATGTTGTCAACAGAAGAGGAAAAAACCTAAGTGGATGCTTTAATCTTGATACATATTTAATGAAATGGGAAAGGAGAAGAGTAAACTAATGAGAATGGCTGTTCCTCCTGGGAAAGATGAGTTATGGCATAGGAGGAAAAATTGATGTTGTGGGTTGACCAGGGAGTTGGTGTACAGGGCTTAAGAACTGATGCATATACCACAGGTTGGCTTCACTGCTTCTAACGAACAAAAGACGCTTAAACCTTACAACATGAAGGAAGGATGAGTAAATGGATTTTTCTGGGTTCCCTCAGGAAGAAACAGTTGGAATAGACTTCCTTTACAAATGAAACTTTCCTGAGAGATTAAGAGGTTATGCTGTAGTGAAGGTGATTATTCTGTATGTATTTCCCTGCTCGGAAATGCAGCTGACTAAACTTTCCCTGGGGTCTGGGTGTATTTATATGCTAATGCCAGTGAATGTGAATTTTCTCATTTTAAGATTACACCTTTGTCTCTGCGTTCAGTACGAGTATCTCCTGAAGCCATAACCAAGCAGGGTTCGGATGTCTGCTGTAGGGTGGAGGAAGGTATGAGAATGTTCCCTTTGCAAATTCAGGAAATAATTGATGGTACGGGGAAGGCAGCAGAGGTTTATACACTTGAATCTATCGAAGCACACAGCACAGCCTCGCACAAGTGGTCTTTGCCCCGGCAATTTGCAGTCTGGCTTATTTCTTAGGCCCCACGCTTCCACTTCTGTGCACTTTATTGTACCTGAAATGGAAGCTTAGTTTTAAAACATTTAGAAAGAGAACAAAGTCAAAAAGATTTCCAGAAACCTAATTCTTTTAATCTTTGTTATGATCCAAACAGTGATGACTGCTACATTAGCAAGTGAGGTGGAACACTCAGCTGTTGTCCCATCCACAGAAACCCTTTTTCCCTGCCCGGTTTTCATTTGTAAAAGTGTGCTGAGACCCAGCACTGATGCAGAATGGGCAGTGGAAACTGGGCCCCCTTCCATTTAAGAGTCTACCACAGAACAGTAATCACTGAAGCAACAGATAGTATTTTCTCCCTTCCCAGCCCTGTTCTTTGTTGTTAAGAAGATTCAGCTCGGAAGGCTGTGATCAGCTTAATCAGTTTGCTATTATTTGGGCTGCTGTTCATAGTACAATTTATTAAATCAGTTTATTATCCTCCCAACCAACTTCAGTGATCAGAGAGTGAAAACATGGAAAGAAAATTAAAACTAGCGTAAGTGCTGCCTGTTTGGATAACAGCACATTTTGCTATTTAAAAGATTACTCATCTGCACCAAAACAGGGAGAGAAGTTAATTTTAATGATGTAGAGCTTTCTATTTCAGGGAGGGCCTGGCTTGCACATTGTGAGAGATTCAGGAGAAGTGTATAATTCATTCTTAAATTGTTAAACAGAATGTTAAGGCCAAGTATCTAAGTAAATATGAATGGATTCATTTGTAATCTTGAACAAGCATGTCTGCATGTGGGAGAGTAGGGACTGGAGGCTGGGATAACCTGTAAACAAATGCCAGAGGAGCAGTTGCACTTCAGGTTTCAGTGGTTGTAAACTGGCCAAAATAACGCACAGGGAAGGGAAATCAGCCCTGTCTGCTTGAAAGGGAATTCGGCAGATCCCCAAGTCCTCTCCTCCTGTGCCTTTCAGCAGGAGAGGGAAAGTTCCCTGAATTTTCAGTGTCAAATAGCTCTCCAATCTTCCTAATGTCTTCAACCTTATGTGTATAAACTGAAGCAAAGCACCTCGGCAGGAGGCAGGATGCTGCTGGGCAGAGGGAACTTCAGTTTCACCGATGCTGCCTGAGTAATGCAGGAAGATGGCTGGGAATGGTTCTGATCTCTGCAGTGCTGCTCCTCCTGCATTGGGTTCATGGCACTCTTACGAGCAAGGGCGCTAGAGTTGTAGATGTGCTGCACGGTGCAGAATTCGGAAACCAAAGCTTATAGGGTCTAAAGTAACATATGAACCATGAAATGTTGCACTAGTAGGACAGGGGAAATGTTTCCCTCCTAATTCTTTCTCTAGATATAAATCTGTATCATAGTTTCAAGTCCTGACTGGTACTTAAAATGAGTTAATTTTTTTCTATCCCAAGACCACAAATGTTGGTATTCCCTTCCCTGCCAAATACTGCAGAGAAGTAGGAACATATATAAAAAGACCATGTTATTGCCAAACAAACTGTGTTGAGTCTTAAAAGCCTTACCCTATCCTCTTCTGCAGAGGACAGTTTGCCTGAGTGAAAGTAAAGAGTTTGCTTGCAGCTCCTTTGAGTTCAAACAACTGTGAAAATAAAGGTTTGATGGGATGGGACCAAAAAAATCTATTGTCTTTTCAGCCCTGGAATCAGTTAATGACCCTGACAGCTCAAAAGCCTGAGCAGTGGCCACATTCTTCAAAATGTTCAACTTGAATCCTTCAAAGTACAGAAGGCAAATGCGTGTTGAGCACCTCTTCATTGCAGCTGCCCACGATTCACTGCAGTCAGAGGTGGAGGTCATCTTAATCATCTGAGCTCTGGAGAGTCCCAAAGCGCCACCAGACCGTGAGTCTTCTCTAGAAGAGCCCAGTAACTTCCTCAGAACAACACTCATCTTTGCATCTCGGGAGAGAATGACCTGAGTCATCAGCTTGACATCTTTTTAAGCACAATTTCCTGCTTAAAAACAAACTTAAGTTCTCGGCAGGTCTGATGCTACTACTTTTCTTTAACTCGCCCAACCTTCTGGGAAGTAGCATCCAGTTTGCCTGGTGAGGGAGTTGCATGTATTAGTGGATTTTGTAGGCGTCTATGGGGAAGGTCAACCACCCCGTATGCGATTACCTCTAGGCAGGTGCTTCAGGTCTTGGTGGGTGATTTGGGGGAGGCAAAAGAACCCAAACCAGGCCAGGCTTCGTCTGCAAACTGTGTGACTACAGCAGCCTGCTGCTGGCTGCAAAACGGAGCTGTGTGAGCTCAATGGAGTAAGGTCCCTCTGTACTGCAGAGCAGCTCTCAAGGGGAATAGCTGTTGAAGTTGAAGCATACAGGCAAGGCCTTATTTAAAAACATGTTAGAAAGTTGAGAATTGCTGGATCTCTTCCACTGACTTCTATGGGGAAAATGACTTCGATTTGTAGCCAATTTTGAATTAATCTGGCTCTGACCAGTTGGTGATTTTGCACAAGCCTCAGTGAAAATGCGGCTGAGCCAACAGGATGTGAAAGACATGGGGAGGATCCAGCCACTGCTGAGTGGAGACAGGCTGTGTGGTTTGCTGTGAGGGCATATATTGGGGCGACTTCTGCTTTGACTTGAACAGTTGAGTCCCACGGACCCTGCAACTGCAGTGCCATTTAAGCTGTTCTGGTGCTGCAGATCCACGTCTAAGTTGCCTTGTTTCTCATACATTTGCCTCTTTAAGGTGTAAAAAAGATAATCCTTGTACTCCCTCGGCCTCCTCCAGCTTCTGCATGTATTTAGTTTGAAGTTGGAATGTTTCTCGGGTGCCCGTTCCATTGGCAGCCGTGCAGTGGCTGCAATGAAAACTCAGTTGGACATAAGAAATTCCTAACTTGGAAAGTCCTTGCCATGCTACAAGTGGTCACCAGGCTAATGGCATCCGAGAGCAGCTCTGCTTGGATGGTGAGGCCAGAAGGAAGAATTGCAGTAAGACCACCATGGGAATTTGACTTAAGGGGAAAAAAAAGCCTTATTTTGGAAAGCTTTGGGACTCCTTACGTTAAGCAGACCTGCTGTTGAAGCTTCTCCGCTATCTTCACACAGTTTTATTTACAGCTCAAAATAAAGCAAGCAGTAGTTCTTGACTGGTACCGTTAATGTATATGCTGTATATCAAGTTTATTGCAAAGTCTGTTAGCAAGCTACCAGCCTAGTTTTTAATCTGCAGATAATCTTACTCTCATTTATATGTTTGGGCTGTATTACTTTGCCCGGAGTAGGCACAGCCATTGGAATCCATCCAGTTCACCTAACAACTTTCATTAAAGAAAATTGCCCTTGTAATAAAAATTACTTAGTGTGACAAGATTCCGTAATATATTTTTTAAAGCCTCGTAAAATTTTGTAGCAGTTAATGCCACTTGTTTGTTTTTTTGACATTTTCTTTTAAAAGCAAAAATTGACTTAATTATGACAACATTTGTAATAGAGTGAAATAAATATTTTTCTGTCTGCGTGTGTGGAGGCCAGGCTGAGGGGCAGGAGTAGCGCAGGGATAAGGAAATAAGAAAAATTCATCTTTGAAAGGTACGTTTCACCATGTTTTGTACGTTGCTTGCGAGATTCCCTTACGAAAGGATCACAGACTTTCAAGCAAAGTAGATACAATAATGTCTGCTCATTTCGCACTTCATGATACATAAGTCTTAACCTTATAAAATGCAACGATCAAGCATGGATTTTTCTGCAGCAGTTGGGAACAGCTTGTCTGAGCGTCATCCCCCTTGGTCCGTGTGTCCCCTGCATCGGTGAGAACACACGGGTGCTGATGGAGTACCTGTAGCTTTCCCGTGCTTCTCCCAGCCATCAGAGACATAAGAAGATTCCTTAGATGAAATTGCACAACAAACCAGGGCCGTTCAGAAAGGTACATGATGCCAAAACGTAAAATGACCAGCACACAGATGGAAGACAAACCCGTGGGATCTTTCACAGTCTCATTTTCTTGTTTCTATCAAAACAAAGAGTTGCAGAAAGTCCATATAGATTTTCCATTATTCTAAAATGAAATTCCTTGAATGTTTTAAGACTTTCCAGTGCTTTGTATGTCTGGTCTAGATAACATACATATTGTGGGGTCTGATCTTGCCAGTGCTACAGTGTCTGTGGCTACTGTTAGGGAATTTGGACCCAGAGCTTCTCTGTGATGGTTACCTCCTTTGTTAAATGAGCACCGACAGCCACTCTCTACGTTTATCTTGTCTTGGGTAGATTAACTAAGGTGTACCTCCTGGCTTGTGCTTGACTGATTTATGCTTGAAGTGAGGATTGTTTGTTCTGTTCTCTAATGAACTAATCTTTTGTGATAAACTAACAATGGTAAGAGATGAGCTGTGATGTTAAACAGTGCTGGTGGGTTTTCTTTTTTTTCTTTTTTCTTCTTTTTTTCTTTTTTTCCTTGGCTTTTTAAGTCTACCCAGTGCCTCAGGAGGAAGGCAGCTGCACTAATAATATATCTAGTCTCCATGGAAGGCTCTTATTTGAAAAATCTATAATTGAGTGGACAAAATTTTTGGATTCTTGAGAGGATCTATTCAGAAGAGACTTAAAAAGGATGAGGGAAAAGCATGCTAGGCAGCAAGGAGTACTGAGGGCTCTATTGAGCAGGGAAACCTATGTAGATATTGTGGGACAATTAGACTTGTCAGGCAAAACACAAAAATGCATTTGTGAGCAAAAAGTCCTGGGGAGCGTTAAACAAAGCTTTGAAAAGGGCAAAGAGCTTGCTGGGAATACCTCAAAAGCAAAGAAGTTGATTTGGGTGATCTTTGAAGGAAGGCAGGTGATGGCTGCTTCAAAGAGAAGGTGCAGAACGTGTGTTAGTCATAGGGATTTTGCCCATTTTTTTCCTCCAGTAGCTGAAACCCTGGAGCACAATTGCTGGGTCAGCACCACGGGGGAGAGCTCATAACTTAGTTAAGTTTATTTGCCCCTTTGCTCTTTTTAGAGAGCTATTCCAATACCCAGCTTCCCTGGTGCCCTGTTCAGGGGCGCTTTCACACCGTCTGCCTTTTCAGCCCCTGCCTTTCATGCGGGCTTTGGCAGCCGAGGAGGACTCTGCTATAGAGGACGGAGCGGATGCATTCCCTATAGCCAAGGCAGATAAACCTGCGAGGTTATTTGTATTTGAATACTTGCATCTATTTAAGTTTTGGTGTGTGAGATTTTAAGCTTAGTTAATTGCTTAGGTTTGACAAACTAGCTTTCGCCTAGCGAGGCTCGTTTCCTTGGCCGGTTGCTGATGGCAGCGGATAGTATGGTGCATTAATGAACAGTCCCTGGCACGCTGTGAATGGGGTTTGCTGTCAAGCAACTCAAAACTTCAGATGCCTAAAGATCAACCCATTAGTGATTAGGCCAGCGTCGGCTCTTAGCCTATTTTTAGGTTTTTCTTTGGTGCTTCACTCTGATGTAAAGACAGCTGTGTGCCCCTCACTCTTTATGCAGACCAAGCTTTTTATTTCAGGACATAAACAAGCTATCTGTTGTTGTGATCACTCAGTAATCTTTCTCTGCAGCTTTCCTGTTTGAATTCTTGTTAATCGTAGTGACCACAAATGTCTGTGCTAATGCAGATGTGGCTCCAGTCCATATTCAGTAGCTTAAATATTTTCATATTTGAATGCAAATTTCTTGTCTGATAAGCATTTTATGTAGCCATCCAAATGCACATAGTGGCTGTGCCTTGCCTTGTCAGCTTGGAGGATGTTTCACTAGGCTTTTTGCTGTTTTTTATTTATGTGTGAGTCACATAACTTGCCACGGCTGGTCACGCTTTGTGTTTTGAAGAAACCAAACACAACTTAAATGCACTGGGTATGGTTTACTTCTGAAAGTAAATTGTCCTGGTTTTCTGCAAAAGTGTCTGAAAATCCCTGCAGTATGCTCGGCTAAAGTTCTGCCAGAGGTCTGCCGGCTGGTTTTTTATTCCTTTTCACCTGCCTCTGCTGTTTTCTTTCTCATCCTGCACTCTTTCCATCTCCTCCTAGTTCCTCTTTTTTTTTTTTTTTTTTTTTTTTTTTAAATTACTCCTAAGGTTTTGGGATGTTCTCAGATATCTTGGCTAAGAAGTTACATTTAAACATTGCATTTAAATGAAATTATTCTTACTTCCTTTTTCCTGTTGCTGCATTTGTTAACTGCTCAGGACCTACTTCCACAGACAGGAACCACATTTTAAAGAAATTAGTTGTTACAGTGTTTAACTTTCTTGTTTTCATACAGAACACCTGAAGAAACGCCTGGAAGATTATATGGCCCAGTTCCCAAATGTAAGAATCCTCCGAACCAAAAAGAGAGAAGGGCTGATAAGAACTCGAATGCTGGGGGCCTCAGTGGCCATAGGGGATGTCATCACCTTCTTGGATTCCCACTGCGAGGCCAACGTGAACTGGCTGCCTCCTCTGCTAGGTAAGGTGTGGTGCTGGACGTGGGTGAAGACTGAACTGCTGAAGAGCTGGCAGGAGATGCTGGTGTTGAATTTGTTTTATTTCCCGCTTCTGCTTTCCCCTAATCCTGTAAGTGGCCAAAAGGAAGATGAAATGTCTTAAAAGAGAGCACAAACAAACAAAAACCCCCAAACAAAAAAATCCAACCAACTACAAGATTTAGGTGAATTGTTGGCAACTTGTAGCCTTTAATACAAGATTTTTTTTTTTCTGTTGTAGAGGCCTGCACTGTACAATAACTCTATTGTAGACTTTGCTTAATTAAAGAGCAGAGATCATATTCTTCTGTTTCCCCACTAAATGAAATCTTAAATAATTTACAGCTTGCTAGATGAGTAAACTATCGCATGGCCATTCAGCAGCTTGCAGAGAGGATTGGCTTTACAATACAAAAAAGATCTTTGCATCCAGGTTTTAAGTAGCTTTTAGGGTTTTTTTTGTCATACGTAACTACATTTAACTTCATAGTCTGCAAGCCTGGGGAAAATACTTCTTGTGAATGACAGCTGCTGGTATGTGTTTGTAGAACATGTGCGGTCCTTTCTGAGACAGTTTGTCATCTTTAAGGAGGCGTCAGTTTTACAATGTCAGTTCTTCTCAAGGATGACTAATTGAAAGGACAGTGCCTTCTGTTTCTGGTACCTGCGTGCCTCCGGCCACTACCAAGCTGCTTTCCAACCCTATTGCAAGTGACCTGTCAAAGCTCTCTCTGAGGTGTGACTACATCAAGCAAACAGTGGCAACAGTAGTCAAGTGGAGGTTTCAGAAAAACTAGTCAGATTTGTCAGCAGGCCTGTTGGATGGTACTGCTGTTGCTTTCACTACAATTTCTATCCGGTGATAGTGTAAAACATTTGCAGCTTCGTGAGCCCCAGGGAGGGAGGACAGAATTAGCTCAAATGCCATTTAAATGAGAACACGTAGAGTATGCTTTAATTTTAAAGCATAGAAAGGATTTCTGTTTGACATGCATTGGACGCTGAAACATCATTTGTCGCTCTGCTCTGAAAGTTAACTTCCAACAAGAGACTGTCTCAGTAATAAAGTATTTAAGAAGTTCCAGATGTTTATGCAGGAATTAATCCTGTCTTGTATTATTTGGTTGGAGAAAAAAGGTTGAGGGGAGGAGGTACACTTGCATTTCTTGAGCCTGCTGAGAGTAGTTATGCCATTAGTCTGAATCGCTTCCTGCCAGATTCTGGCGTAGCAATTAAAGGTAGGTGGTACAATGGGTTATTGCTCTGGCTTTGAATCAGTGCAGAAAGGGTTCACATCTCGGTCACTTGTTAAAATGAGAAGTACAAGATTGTCTGTTTTCAGCCTCCGGTTTAGGTATCTGTGGTAGCGTGGCTGTGTCTTTCAGTGCTGCTTGTGGGTGATGGTCACTGTCCCATGAGTGCCTGGTGGTTTTATCTCAATATTTCTAGCTTGAATATCTCAATTATTGCAGAAATACCAGATAAATTGATATAAATTGGAGCATTTACCCAAAAGAGAACGGACTGGAAGAAATCGTTGTCGTTCTTGGACAACTTCATATTTTGATGCTCTTTTCTGTAATTTCATGGTCAAAGGAACCAACTGGTGAAGGTTTTCTAACATGTTTCTCCAATCTTCAGATCGCATTGCCCGAAACCGCAAGACTATCGTTTGCCCTATGATCGATGTTATTGATCATGACCACTTTGGATATGAGACTCAGGCTGGAGACGCAATGCGAGGTGCATTTGACTGGGAGATGTATTACAAGAGGATCCCTATTCCTCCTGAGTTACAGAAACTTGATCCCAGTGATCCCTTTGAGTAAGTTACTGAAACGCAGTGTGCTAAGAGCTGGCTAATAAAATAACACCCTGTTGCAGGGTTGGTTTACACCTCAGTGTAGTAAAAGTCAGAAGCTGGTGTTAAGCTACTTGCTTTTTGGCAGCTGTTTGCTTTGTTGGTTTAAAAGAAATGCATTGTGTGGTAGCTGTGAATGTTCTTCTTTTCATTGCTATTTTTTGCCACCTTAATTTCCGCAGAAGTTAACATTTCATTTGAAACTGTAATGTGTAACATTTAATGTGGTCATTTATTACTGAGATCTTTCAAACATAGCTTAGTATCCCTAATGCTCTGCCAAAAACAACAAACCAATGGCAGCTTATGTCATTCCCAGGTGTGGCGAGAAGAAAACCTAGCAGAATAATTACAGCAATTTTGATGATTGCAGTGCATTGCAGAAGTAAATCTGTGATGAAGTTATGTTCTGCTGCTGCTGCGCTTGCCAACACTGAGACAGTTCTGCTGTCCTTTATACTTCTGCAGTGTTAAAAAAAAAACAAAAAAAAAAAAAACAACAAAACACCTTTTGAGGTCATGCTCAGTGACTTGATCATTCTACTGAGTCAAAGAGCACCGCATGTGCAGCATATGGATCCCTTTGGGAAGGGTCCTGTCATTTAACGTGAACTCTTCTTTTGCCTGTTTGGAGGAGAGGCATTGACTGGTTCTGAAGGGAGCCCAGTCTGGTCCTCCTCATTTGCAAGTGGGAAATTAGTAGATAGTGCAAAACCAGCTGTTTGATGCTCTGACAGGGCTGCAAAGGCACTGGGAATACTGGGTGGTGGAAAGAATATTTCTCAACTCTTGCTTTGTTTTTTAAATGTTTAGCTAGAGATCTGTATCTTTGAATGTGTTTGTAATATGGAGTCTGGTTTTTCCTTAAGGTCTCCTGTAATGGCTGGAGGACTGTTTGCAGTCGATAGAAAGTGGTTCTGGGAGCTGGGAGGGTATGATGCAGGTCTGGAGATATGGGGAGGAGAGCAGTATGAAATATCCTTTAAGGTGAGCTAATGTTCTCTGGAAATTACTTTTGTTTTGAAAAGTAAGAATTGTTCTGAGGCGCAGAATGTGAATGATCTATCTTGTCCTTGCTTTTGCGTGTGACTAAAGGTGAAAGAGCTGGGAGTAGTAAGATAGTACACAGAAGAAGCAGCGATGATGTGACCAGTCATTTGTGAGGGTCAGTTTTGGATCATGATTAGCTGGGGTGTCCCCGGTTCTGTGGTCACAGCTTCAGATGCATGTGCTCTTCCCAGCAAGGGTAAGTCAGCTTGCGTGGAGCTCACTCTCACCGTTAGGCTGCTTAGTGCTCACCCCAGCGAGAAGGTGAAATACTCTCCTCCTTGAGGGAAGGAAGATTCAGGCGTCTCAGTGTTTGCCCCGTTGAGTACCTCAGTCCTCAGCTTGAATTTCCAGAGACGGAAGTAACTTTCTGTCTATACTCAATCCATCTGACGCCTGGCTGCAAGGAACGGAGACTTTTAATTACCCTCTAAAAAGTCCTCAGCAATTGGAATAATCACATTATGGCTGGCAATAACTTCAGATCATTATCTGCCTGGCTTGGGGACAGTTCTGTTACTTACTGATTGACCAAGCTCTTCAGTTGAGGCCTTTAAAATGAGTTAGCCAGCTGACCAAAATTCATATTAATAGCAACAAGTAACTGTGACCCACGAAGACCACTGTTACCTGTGTTGCCTTGGATTATGGCACTGAAATCCATTCTTGGAAACCCACTGGAATGTCCCAGACCACTGAAGGGGAGGTGGCTGTTCTTCTCTTCAGCGGTGGAAATCCTTTCCATAGCCTGGAGCGAATCAAGTTAAGATTTCTGTGTTAAACTGAGTCACCGTGTGGTTTCTCTTCCATAGGTTGAATATAATAATCTCATAGGTGTCTGGTTGCCACTGAACTAAGCTCATTGGCCTCAGCACGAGGCTAGAAGATAGTAGCGATGCTTTGGCAGCTAAAATTCCTCATGTGTCTCCCCAACAAACAAGTCACGGCTGATCCTTCACAAAGCAGGTTCCTAGTTCTTGATGCCGCTATGCAATGAAGAGGCGTATCAAGCTAGATTCAGCGAGCCGTGTAACCATACATACATACTTACCATGTACTACTGTGCAGCAAACAAGGCAAGAAAAGGCATTGTTTTCGGTACAATATATTTTCTTCCATTGTTTGCTTACAGAAAAAAACCTAAGTAATGAAGTCACATCGGACATCCCTTGTCCTTTGTAATGGTAGCAGGAAGGGAAGGGTGGGGGGCACCCACTTTGGAGATGTCGTTACAGTTAGAGCCATTTATTCTTTGTGTTGCATGTAATGAAGTTGTGTAACAATGTCATTCTCTGCAGGGGAGGGCAGTGGCAGTATTCAGCCTCTTTTCCTTGGCCCTTTTTGAAAATGCTGGTTTCCAAGAGTGATGACAGTGGCTGGGGAAGCCCTTTGTCTCCAGTGCCACAGCAGAGAGTCACACTGCTTGATCTGCAGGAAATAAGACTACTTCATTCATCTGTTTGCTTATCCTCTCTGAAACACACTGTGTTTTATTTCAGTCCAGAGATGGTAATTTATGGAGGGATAAATTTGCTTTAATTAATCTCTGCAAAGACCCCCTTTTTTCTTTCATTGTGCAACAGAAAAATGAAGTTTTGACTGAAAGAGGCTCAGTGTATTTTCAGAAATTAAGATAAATTGATACATTCATCTGTGGCTGATAGATTTAATAATTCTGCTGGAATTGCAAGAATAGAAGGTTTGTTCATAGAATTTATGAAGCTATGACATTTCCTGGCGAGCTTAGACCCACGTTTTTACCTTTAGAAGCAGACTGAGATTTTGTAGTTAAGGGGCACTGTCAAATAATTTAAAGCTTTGGGTTTAGGCGTGGGGTACCTGCTTTCACGTTATTTATTATCTAATGGGAATTCAGATTGTAAGTGTGCCAAATTTACAGCCCGGCTTTAACAAAGAATCCATTCCTGTGCCTGGGAGTTATGGGTGCAGGTACTCTTTAGTACTGCTGGTCTTTGATCCATTGCATCAGATCTGGCCTTCCTAGGCCCCACCAGAAGTAGATTATTTTTTTCCTTAAGCATATTCTTTTTTGGCCATGTATGGACTGTGCTTTACGGGTTTTTTTGCCTTTATTTTAAAATCCAGAGCTCTGTTGCTGAGAGACTAGAAATAAACAAGTTTATTTAGGAGCCTCTTGTCTTTCTGTTTTGAGATCATATGTAGTTCTGTCATCAGCTGGCTCAGCTTCCTTCTGAGAAGAAGCTTTCAGGCTGAAAGCAAGCCAGCAGAGGAACTATCAGTGTTGAGCACCTCAAAAAACATTTAGCTGGAGGGGTGGATCAAACTCTGCTAATAGAAGCCTTGCTCCTTGTACAAAATGTGTACACCAAACATCACTAGAAAACATAGCATGCTGGGGGGGGGAACACAAAAATAAATTAGGTGAATTTTAAATTAGGAACAAATTTTCTAACTCTAACTGCTGGCCTGTAGTTTCCTGGGTCTTCTCAATCCCTTAAACCAGAAATTTCTAAATTAGAAATGAAGGACTCCATCTATCCATTCCATATTCAAGCAGAAAACACGGTCTTCTGCCTTCTCTTGACCTGTGTGTATCCAGAGTAGCTCAGTGCCTGTAACCCAGCACTGCTACAGGTCAGGGGTCTTCCTATTTCAGGTCGTCATCAGATGCAACAGGAAGATTGCAGTCTTGAGTTTTAGTTGCAGGCGTTACGCTTGTGCAAATGAATCTTGTTTTCTCATGAACGCTGCACGCAGAATGCTCCAGGCAAACTGCCCTGCAGATCCGCGTGGTGTAAGAACTGATCTCCTCCATCCCAGAGGATCACCAGGTGCTGACCTTTGAGTTCATTCCTGTATTTTGGAGAACGGATAAACAAGCACACACAGCTATTTCTGTGCAGCGCTCGTTACCTTTCCTTCTGCTGCCCCTAGCTCTACAGCCGTGGTTTCTCTGTTCGGTGGACAGCATTGAGGGGCTTTTCTTTTGCTTTTTGGGAGTCACTTCCATACCTCTCCTCTCTTACAGTTTTTCCTGGTCTTTTGTGTCTCTCTGCGATGATTTGAACAAAATTGAATACTTTACCCAAAGTGACAATGTGTCTTTCCTGTTCTAAACACAGCTTAATAGCTCTGATTTTCTGAATGCTCCTGCATACTCAATACCTACATTCTGCTGCCTACATAACCACTTCATTTTCTTTGAGATTAATGTACTTAATTCAACGTGGTATATATGGAGCATTTAAACTATTCCTTTCTGCAAATGCGACTTTGTACAGCACTTACCTATGCTCAGTTTTATTTGTGATCACGTTGCCTCTTTTCCAGTATTTTTGTGGCTTCTGTTCTGTTTGGTTTATGTTATCTTCACTAAACTGCTTCATACTTCTCCTCCATAAATACGTTGTCTCTGATTTTTTGGGTATGGGGAAACAGAAGAGGAAAAATTGACTTGTATAGGCATAAATTTAGATGTACTTTGTACCTTCGACCTTGATTGCTCTCAATCCTTTAATTGTACATTGTACTTTAAGAGCAATGAATGAGAATCTGGAATTTCACTTGTGACATGATAGATCGGTTCAGTTTTAGAAAATTTAGAGATGTTAAAGCCTTCATAAAATTCAGTGGGCTTGGTGCAAACAAGCCATATCGACAGTTGCCCTGAAAAGAACAATTAAGGGGGAGGCAAAAGAGATGGGCAGTACTCAGGGGTCTTCCCTCCTCGCTTCAGCAATAGGAAACATCCGCCGCACTTAGTCTGGTGGTTGTAGATCACTGCATTTTTCCAAATCCTTTTCCCAAAGCATCAACAGGGATTTCTTCTCCTGATTTCAATGGCATAAAACATGTTGCATGTTTTCCAACAAATCCAAGTTCTCTGTAGCTTCTGTTGGCATATCTAATGCATACATCTCCTTTGCCCCATGGCAGCAGCACATTTGTGATTCACATTTTGCCACTGGCCTGGCAGGTGCGTGGTTTGGGGGCAGCTGCCAAGGGATCACTTCTGACAGCATTTCCAGTTGTGTCGCTGAAGTTAGTGCTGATTGTGAGCCTCTGCTGCTTATTCCAGGCACATACTCGCACCACTTTCCAGCAGCTCACGTTTGCCCACACTGAAACAGGCCGGGCATTCTGCTGCTTTTTTTGGAGTGTTTTTTTTTTAAAGCCAGCACATGCTGCTTAATTCTATGTCTCTCAGCTGCAGTAGAGGGTGGCTTCTTTCTCCCTTCCTATCTGGTGATGCAGAGATTGGTTTCAGACCATTGACTTGAATTTTTGGCCTCTCTCTGTTCACTCTGTGTGCTTGGTTCAGGCTCCAGAGTAGCCTCCCACCACGCAGCAGCAGGGAAGTGGACCCCTCCACTCTCTGAAATGTGAATATTGGAAAGTGCTATCATTATTTTGAAATGTTCCAGATGGTAAGGAGGGGCCGTGCTGGTGTATGTTGCGTGAGAGAGGGCACTGTGCAAACACAGAGATCCCAATGCCTTTTGAGCTACCTTAATCTTTTGTAAAGCAGCAGGTCCCAGCTGCAACAGCAGCTGATGCTTACAATACAGAGGATTATGATTTTCCTGAATTATTAGTTGCCCTTGCTTTAATCTTCTCACCTACCTTGTTATTCAGAGAACCCCCTTGACTTAAGCACTGTGTCCTTTTCTTCCCACCTTTCAGTGTGTGCTCAGACAACCAGCCAGCTTCTCTCCACTGGTCCATCCCATGGTCTTTATTTCTGGCATGGCTTGCAGAAGCAGCTTTCTTTTCAACGCTTGGCTCTTTGCTGTGTGTTTTTTCCCCTCTCTTGGGAAGCATTGGCTCATCATGGTGCAGTCTTTGGAAATCATAAACCTTGTACACCCAGATAATTTGTGTTCACACACCAACTGCAGTATTGTCCTGTGTGGTTGAGAAAGGTTCAGCTGTCTGATGTGACATTGTTTCCTGCAATAGCAGAAGGGGAATTGGATCAGCATAACGTTCCCATGTAGAGAATAGGTAGCATATTATCTTGTGCTTTCATAGCACACTAGGTGAGTCAAAGGCTCTTGAGTCGCTTTATGAATATGGAGTTACAGCTCTCCAGGCCACTGAGAAGATGGAAGTAATATCACCGGTGGTGTTATTTTACTTCCCTTGTATGTGGTTTTATTATTAGAGTGAGATTGTGGCCTTAGAAAAATCTGTTGCAGTGTGCCCATTGACCTCAGCATAGCCAGGTTTTCTCTTAATTCTAGCAGGTCTGTCAGCTGCTAGAGACCTAGCTTAAAATGTAGATTGGTAAAATTGTGCCTGAGGAGGAAGAGAAATTTCCTGTTCTCTCCTAATGAGATCTGATTAGATCATTGTATAAAGCACTGCCTGCCTGACCAGCTTTAATTCTTGTTCTTACGGCATTCTAGTAAATGGCTGATTGAAATTAAGTGCATCAAGTTCAGGCTCTGATGTTTATTGTCATGTCAGCCAGGGAGATGAGACACCATCTTGCCCTCCTGTAAAGCAACAGGAAGAAGAAACTGGCTCCTCTGGCCTAAGGAGAACACAGTAAGTGACGGTCAGTGCTATGGGAAGGCACAAGGTGCTGCCCCACGGAACAGTGCGGTTTCAGCTGTTTGAAGGCGCTGTATTTTTAGCAGTGTAAGTTCTGGTGTGTCGTGGCTGTGAACTGTACGCTTGTTTAAAAACAACCAACTATCGCTGAGTGACAGCCTTCCCTCAGGTAGTACGCAGCTATTTTGGGTTTGCTTCACTTGCCGTTATTCCTTGACAGACCCTTGGATGCGATTTCCCTGACCTTTAACTCTAGCTTTCTCATGCTTTTGTTAGCTGTATTTTACCAATGCACGTCACGCTCTTTCCCTCTCCCCCTTCTAACAGTTTTATAGATAAGGACTGGTAATTGTCTTTATGGAGGTTGTAATGAGTTCTGTCACCACACAAAGAAGCTCACTAATAAAATAAATCAAAGCAGCAATGAATGAATGGGAAGCATGCTTTTAAAATTAGATTTGTACTGCAAGTGCCATACTGTCACTTGCAGCATGAGGCAATGTTAAAAAGGTACTGAGTTGGCAAAGTACCTTGAAAGGGTCACTGAGCTCTGCTAGTAGGAATTAGGAAGCTTTCTGTTGCCTCCATGCAGCACTAGTAGTTTCAGTGTCATTTGGGAGTAAATATTTTAAAGCATGATTAAGACAAAAGCACGTAAAACTGACTTAGATTTTACTTGTTCAGTAACTCGGTTATGTAGCTTTTCTTATTGTATCATTACATGTGTTCATGTAATGTCATCTTCTGTGCCTGGAGTCTTGTACCAGCTTGGAGCTCTTGGCCCAACATATCATCAGCTCTGTCTGCCTTCCCATAGCCCCCTGCTTCTCCACTGTGCCACTCATTAGATAAGTGCTGTCTCTATTATTGCTACACGAGATCTGCAGTGCAAGGACAGCGCTCTCCTCTCTAGCTGCGTATTGACTGCAGGGGTCTATTTCTCACACATTACTTAAGGAAGTCGTGTTTTCAGGAGATGTGGATTTTCGGTGGCCTGACTGAAAGCCTTTCCTTAAAGATCAGGAGTAAGTGAGGCATCCTGTGGGCAGGCAGCAAGGAGAACAAGCTGGTGTTTTCATTCAGGCTTGTGTTGCACTAAAATGCAGCAGCTTGTGAACCAATAGGGCTCTCATGATGCAAGGTGCAGCGCACAGGGTAAGGATACAGGTTGTTGAGTGTGGGTACCTGTGCAACTGAGCCTTCTTCAGCTCTTCCTGCAGGTTTTTATAGTTCCCAGATCTGTTGCAGCTCCTACATTATTACACAAACCATTTATAGAAACACAAAACATCCCCAAATTCTTGTTTTTTCTCAGTCTACCCGTTAATTTCCTAGCACAGAAATCACAGTGGACCTCTGCAGCAAAAAGTACAGCAGCTACAGAATAAAAAGCATTTCTAATTCCACTAGAAACTTCACAGAAGCTGAGTGCTAGTTTCTTTTTTCATCTTCATCTCTTTTGTACCAGCCTCTCAAGACACAGCAGGGACAAAAGGAATGAAATTCTGTAGAAAGAGTGTTTGTCAACTTTCTTCTTGTCTCTCTCGCCATAATGACATGTAATTAAGTACCTTCAACTTTAGAAGTTGCCTGTGAAAAAACATTCCTCTAACTGAGAGCAACCAACCTCCATTAAGTTATACGCAGTCAGCAAATGACTGTAATTATTAGGGCCAGTAGACAGAGCTGAAACTCAGAGGACTTTAGTGTCAGAGCTAATAATTATGCAGCAGCCTTGGCCAAATATTTCTCTTCCGAGCTAAGTATTTAATATTGTCACTGTAGAATATTAATGGAATTGCCTGCTATGTGTGAAGCTGTTGACTAAGCTCATTGTACAGTGAACTGCGGTGGCTCAAATTAGCCACAGTGAATGGGGAGATCAAGAACACTGCACCAGCCTGCAGCACCAGCAGACCTTCTTAAATATTGCTGCCTTCGGGGCATTAGCGTAAGATCTGGGGACAAAATGAAGGGCAAGACGGTGTCATGCTTCGAGAATTCAGAAAGTCATTTGTCTTGCATTGCTGAAGGATACTTTTTTCTTTAAGTATTGATTAGATAACTCTGGAAAGCACATATGAATATATTCCTTAAGCCTAATGAAGTAGATTGAAATTGGCTGGTTCAGAAAACATCTCCTTTGGTTTCACTTGGACAAAAATTATTACATCCATGCTATAAATACGCAATGAAAGAAAGTTATTGCAGAATGTTGGCACAGAGCGAAATCTTCCCAGATGGGAAAAGAAACTTCTGGACCTAATATAAATGTTAACCAAGCGTCAAGGTAGTCTTCTTCAACTAGCAGTGTGTTCCAGTGACTTCCCGAGGGCTTTTTTTTAAAGCTAATTATGTTTTCACCAGGCAGGGTTTTCTACTTAATTGTAAAGCTGCAAAAGCAATGAGTGCATATCAGCAATGAAACCATACGAGAGCAGTGATAACCACGGGGAAAAGTAGCAGTTTCTTCTGATTTCTGGCACTTGAACAGGCTCATGAATTCCCTGGAGTGTTTTGTTGAGCGCATGACCTGTACTACAGAGATGGCTTCCCTTTTACAGCAACCTTACACAACCTGCGCCCAGGTCTTACACGGCAGTTCAGTTTAACTATTGTGGTTACTATTGCTGTAAGAACGTATATCGATTTGAAATGTGCTATGTGCTGTTCTCTGGGGGCTTGGCATTTTTTTTTTTTTTTGTTCTTTTCTCTAAGTAATGCAAAATTGAACTGTTGAGCCATTGGGCTTGATAGCACTTGTACTAAATCAAGGCTCGCTGCATGGCTCTAAGCGGGTAGTTATAGGATTTGAGACTAAGGCAAGGAGGGCAGGGAGAGTGTACTTCAAAGTAAAAAAATCTGGGTTAAGTTTTTTCGTTACTTGAAAGTCTTTTTTTTCTTCTTCATTTTTCTCTGTGTAACCAAGAGTGAATCTGTTTCTCTGCTATTCCACAGGTATGGATGTGTGGGGGTCGCATGGAGGACATCCCTTGCTCTAGAGTTGGTCATATCTACAGAAAATATGTTCCGTACAAGGTTCCAACAGGAGTCAGCCTGGCAAGAGTAAGTGGTAGTGGCATTCCCCACAACAGATGTCTGACTGCAATGTCACCATGCTGTTGTCTCCTCTCACCCCACAATGGGAGGCAAATGTAGACTTTGTGGTCCATAAATTGTATTTGTACAGTGGTCAAATGGAGCAGTTTTGCAGCGGTGGATGCGTAGCACAAGGGGAAGATAGCCTAGGGGAGCTGCAGACTCATGTGCGGGCAGCTGCCGTGCTCCAGTCATCAGCCATTGCCTGGTGTTGGGAAGGGACTTTGCAATCAGGCACTGGCTATGGAATCACCAATAAAAACAAGATACGGCTTTATTTGTGTAATACTTCAGTCATTTTATAGCTGTTCTTCTCCAAGAGCAGAAGGCTTCAGCACGGTGATTGTGTTTTGGTGATTGAAAGACCTCTCAACTTCAAGCATCACAGACCACTGAATGGGCAAGCTGTAATTTTCCACAATGGAACCTTCTGTGCCATCTTATTTCTTAATCTAGTCTAACCCAAAGAGGAAAGAGTTTTTGCCTATCGTGCACTAGCTTTCTCCAGTTAATTTCCAAATTGTGATGGGATTGCATTGCCCTCTGGTGGGAGAAGAAAATCATAGGAGCAGGAAGGCTGCTAAATCAAAAAACACAAAAAGGTACCCTGCTGTTCTGCAGTCTTATGGCTTGCACAGTGTTAAAATGTTTCCCAGTTTAATAGCATCACCCTAGTTACAGATTGGGATTTATTACTCAGCCCAGCAATGACCTGTCAGAGCGATAGAGCGCTCTCCTATCTGTGCCATCTCTTCAGGAAGGAGCTATATTTCTTTTGATGCAATATTTGGCTCTTGCACACTCCCACAGTGCTGGAAGGAGATGGCACACAGGTGTAGGAAAGGCTGTTTCTTGGCATCTAAGATCGTACAGTCACCTTGAGATGCGCACCTGCTCTTGTTGTGTATAGGCTGCATTTGGGGCAGGGTCAGCACACTGCTTGTTCTTAACATCCTGATTTACTTGGGAATAAATGACCTCTTCCAGCCTGACCACCTTCATGCAAGGTGGGCGGTGCTGCTGGGTCACTGAAGTCATGACTGCACATGGCACGTTACTGCGTGGCACCGAGAACGTACCTGGTGTTGCCAGAGAAGAGTCCAAGGTCCAACGGTCTCTTGAGTGTGTTGTGACAAGCAGCAGGGCGGGTACCTCAAGAGGGTGGTGTTCATTGCTGTCTTGGAATTGCACAGTGGATTAAGCTTTACAGTGATACGTGAAATATACTTTTGCCAGGAGGTAAACCCTTTGCTTCTCTTCTGAAGGGTCATCACCTGAAAGTTCCGTATTCCTGCAGTATCTCAGAGTTTCTTTTAAACAGCTTTTTACCCAAGAAAATGGAAAAATAGTGGTAAAAACGAATATTGTGAACTAAGCTTTCCAGAAGAGAGTACTGCAAATCCCATTCCTAGATGGATATAAAAGATGCAATAAGAAGGATTTAAGAAAGCAGCTTTTTGTCAGGGACCTTTGAATGTCCAGTGGTATTTATCAGCATCACTTTCTGACTAGCTTCTTTACAGAAAAAGAGGAAAAAAAAGCCCCAACTTTTGATTAATGTTGTTTTTCTTAGCCACAAAGAGCTAGATATAATGGCCGAGTGCCAGGATTCTGTTTTGACCTCAACTGAAAATATCTTTCTAAAAGTCCCCTGGAACTAGAGAATAATAAAAATAATCTTCGTCCTGAAGCTGGAGAGAAAGAGTGGATGTGAATGAAAATCCTTTCTGAGCAAAAATGTGAGAGCTGTTCTGAATGCTAATGTCAGTAGTTTGTGCAGAGTGTGTTTTTTCCCCTCTCTTTTTCACACGTGGCTGTTACCCACACAGAACTTGAAGCGTGTGGCTGAGGTGTGGATGGACGAATATGCGGAGTACATATACCAGCGCAGACCAGAGTACCGGCATCTTTCTGCAGGGGACGTCACAGCTCAGAAGGAACTTCGCAACAACCTCAACTGCAAAAGCTTCAAGTGGTTCATGAACGAGGTCGCTTGGGACTTGCCAAAATTTTACCCACCAGTGGAACCTCCGGCAGCTGCTTGGGGAGAGGCAAGTTTGTGCTCTGAAACCCGCAGTGGGCAAACAGGCTGCGGTTTGGTTTTTTAAAGCTGCCTTAGCCATGTGCTCCAGCACCGGTTTGCTGTGAGTAAGGTGGCAAGCGAGCGTTTAAAGATCCTGCTTGATACGTTTCAAAGACCAGAACTCCTCTACCATTATATGGTAGGACATTATATGTCCTTGACAGGACAAGGGGTAATGGTTTTAAATTGGAAGAGGGGAGATTTAGATTAGATATTAGGAGGAAATTGTTTATGGTGAGGGTGGTGAAGCACTGGAACAGGTTGCCCAGGGAAGGTGTGGATGCCCCATCCCTGGAAGTGTTTAAGGCCAGGCTGGATGGGGCTTTGAGCAACCTGCTGTAGTGGAGGTGTCCCTGCCCATGGCAGGGGGGTTGGAACCAAATGATCTTTAAGGTCCCCTCCACTCTAACCATTCTATGATTCTATGATTCTATATTGGCCTGATCAAAGAAGGCAATTAGGCAGCTGTTTCTATTAGTGCACATCTACAAAGAGAATAGAGACTTGGCTTGTTCTGCATGTTGTATATTTAGTAGAAGGCAGAACATGCCAGCAAGGAGGACTAGGGAGAGGCGGCAGCTTGAGCAATAGGAGAAGTCTTGTATTTCCAAAGGACTACGCAACTGTGTTGAGCTACTCTGCTCCTTAGCTTTCCCATCTGAAAGCCAGGAAAACCACCCCTGGTTTTGAAAGTCAGCTGTGTTCTGGGAAAAGAATCACCCCAGGAGTGAAGTCGTGGATTGTTACACACAACACCACAGTGGGCTCTGCAGTCCTGTAGCTAATGGGCTTTGCTGTGTCCTTGCTGTGAGGTTATTGTACAGCTGGCAATGGGTCTCAGTTTGAGTTCCTGTGCTTTCTTCTAGCTGTTACCTGCCAGCTCAGATACATAGTTAAGTGAGGAGCCTTAAAGCTTGTCTTCATACAAATACTGCCACTACTTGAGGCAATTTAAGCCATCTTTCCTATCTCTTGGTAACAGTAGGAGATTCAGTGACTAATTTACTATTTCAGATACGCAATGTAGGAACCGGACTGTGTGTAGATACTAAGCACGGAGCCCTGGGATCCCCACTGAGGCTGGAAAACTGTGTGAAGGACAGAGGAGAGACAGCATGGAACAACGTGCAGGTAACAGTCCCTCTGATAAATCATTGGCCCCTAAATAAATTTGGGGAGGGAGAAGTTATAAGAACAAATGTTTGAGAAGGAAGGCCATTGCAGAACTCTGTCAGGTGAACAGAGGGTGCTGTGCACCCCAAGGCTTGTGTGCTGGTTATACTTGATGGGCTTGTAGCAGGATGTGGCTTGTGCATGTGGCAGGGTCTGGAGCCTGGCAGACTTTGTGCAGAGCTTTTACTTCTGCTTTGAAGTTCTCAGAGTGAACAAAAGAAAGCACAAGAAAACAATATGACAAAATAATAAAAGAAACCAGTAACAAGGCAGCTGTAATATGTAACAAAGTGAATATTAACTTCAAAGGTTGTGCTGAAAGAAGTGATAGAGGAAGATCATGCATATTAATGAACCTGCAGGAGCATTCAATAACCACTTACTATCATCCTTCTGACAGGAGGCAAATGCATTATAAACACCCAACCATTGCTGGAGAGAGATGAAACCGGCCAGGCTATAGATTCACCCTCTCAACATATAAGGTGCCAGAAACGACAGCTTTATTGTAACAGAAGGGAAGGAAATATTAGTTTGTCTAAACCGTAGCAGCTGAGCTGAGAAAAGATCAAGAAAACAATGCCTCTATTACAGAGCCATGCATAACTCTTCAGGGGAATGGCTTCAGTAGTAGGAGATGGAGGGTTGTTGCATATCAATTTTGATGCATGAAAACTGGAAACGAAACCAATTTAATCGGGCACAGTCCAAAGCTAAGCTTCTGTTGTGTCAGGAGAATCTTGAACAATTAGTGTTGGCTTATGTTTAGGAAGAGAATGTGGTTTGAACTTCTGTGTAGCATTGAGCCCAAATGATTGTGGTAATTTCTCTCCCAAGAGAGTTTTAAAAGAGAGACTGAAACAAGGTAGCTTCCTTGTGCAAAAGTTTTTGGGCATGCCGCTTCAAATAGTAGCACCCTGCTCAGTACTGGTCTGTCTTACTGCCCCATGACATCTCTCTGAAGGGAGGACCATTCCTCCACCTCGTTCCAAAAGGAGCCCCCAGAACAGCCCTTCCCCTTGAGCACTGAGACAGGGGTTGAGCTGGCTAGTAGCCTTGCAGAACCATGTTGGCTACTGCTGGTCACAGAGGATACTTGCACCCTTGCCAGAGATGCTGTCCTTGTCAAAGCAGAAAGCAAAAGCTTCACAGCAGGGTCTGCATTTAAACAAGTTTATCGTTTGTGAGATTCAGTCCTACAATGCTTACAACATGTCATAAGCTAAGCCATGATTGTCAGACGGAAGATGCAGCTTGACCACAATACTGTCTCAAGCTGTGGCCAAACATAAATGCCACAGGGGCAGCGCAAGGAGCAGAGCATACACGTGGTGGTACTTCCACCAGCTGTTCTCCTGTGTCCAATCCCTGTGGCTCAGGAATTTCCAGGCCATGTGTGCTGGCATCCAGCAACTTTCATCGAGGCCCCAGCCCTGCCAGGCATTGACAGGCTGTGCCTAGTTACTAGAGCCAAAAGCCTTTCTCTTCTTTTCTGTAGTATCCCTCTTTCCACTTCACCCGAAAGTGCTGAAAGATCGTTGCAGGGTCAGTAGAAGACAGCATCAGGAAGCATTGCCCTAGTGATTGCCCTTCTGACACTCCCGTGGAGTGGGGTGGGGAGTTGGGGGCCTCCTTGTCTCTTGTCACAGAAGGTGTGGGACAGACTTTTCTCAAGGTGACTGCAGGCTGCCTGTGCAGACTTGGGTATTTACAGATGGCTTTAATTTGGAGCTCCTGTAGCTCTCTGCCTTTTTTGCTAGCTGTGAAGTGCTGTAATTGGTCAGCTGCTCACTTAATCCATGATGTATGTCTGCATTGCAGAGACATTCGAGGCTGCTATTAGTACCCAAGCTAACGAGCATGGCTGTTTGCAGCAGCACGGTCTCATTTAGCATGCTGCATGGCAGGCCATGGGGTAGCTCTTACAGACTCCCCTTGTCAGCAGTCCCTGTCCCAAGAGGTGGAAATAGTTTTTCTCTAGAAGATTTCATCTTTTCCCTGGAGCCATCCCCACCCTGTGGGCAAAGAAGGGCACATAGTGCTGCTGGTGAAAGCGCTGTACCTGGTACCAGCCACCCTGAGGGTCCTGGTTGTCCCGGCAGGTATTCACCTTCAGCTGGAGAGAAGACATCCGTCCCGGGGATCCTCAGCACACCAAGAAGTTTTGTTTTGATGCCATTTCCCACAGCAGCCCTGTCACCCTCTATGATTGTCATGGAATGAAGGGGAACCAGCTCTGGAGATACCGAAAAGTGAGTATGTGTATGTGCGTACATATTCTCATTTAAGGTGTCTATTGCCTGCAGACACTTAAGTTTCCTTTAAATGTCACCACTCATGTTTTTTTCCTTCTCTTCATGTAGCTGTGATAAGAGAATCCACAGAGAGTCTGTTGTCATTGTGCCATTAATTACCCTCGATTAGAAAGAGGTGACTCCCCTGTTCCACTGGTTAGAAATGGTGAGGGCTGCTTCTCCAGGGCTTGCTCGCTCTCCTTGCAGTCCTGTCCAGAGCTGGCAGTGAGGTGACGCAACACCCTTGCAAAACCTGTTTGCAAAGAGGTGTGCTGGGTTTGTTGGTTTGATCTGAATACTAGAAGATTGTGCCAAAAGTAGATAAGGATTTATTCGTTTTCCTGCTAAGCAATGCTTTTGTGATCAACAGGTAAGTAAATTCTTGACTCAGTGCCCTATCCTTGTCCTTGCCATCTGTGAGCACTGTGCCAGAGTGACTGCAGCAGGATGAGAGCCTGCAGGCTGGGGACCTGCCTTCAGATACAGCTTTAGAACTTCCCAGTGCAGACGTGAGGATGGGGCCGGATGCTGTTTCAAGGGGGGTGGGAATGGACCCTGACACTTGCCAACTAGTTAAGCGTGGAACAACTTCTTCAGATACATCAAGTGACGAAATAGCTTGCCTTGGGTTTTAAGACTTCTTTCTGTTGGTTTTAAACCAGCTTTGCTTCTCTGCTTAGCGACCTCACATCAAATTTCTCTTCCCCAGGACAAGACTCTCTACCATCCAGTAAGCAGCAGCTGTATGGACTGCAGTGAGAGTGACCGAAAGATCTTTATGAATAACTGCAACCCTTCATCTCCAACACAGCAGTGGATATTTGAACATACAAACTCAACTGTCTTGGAAAAATTTAACAGAAATCTTGATCTTTAAAAGACTGAGAAAATATATATATATATATTTTACAATTATAGTTTTTACTGGGGAGGGTTACAAAAAATTTTTTTAAGAATACTTTTTTTTAAACAGTTAATGAAGGTAAAAGGGAGAATCTCAGGAGAAGGTTAACTAGCAGGCCAGTCTTTATTGCAAAGATGCTGCATCCTTCTCTTCTGGGGATGGTGGAATTTTAAAGGCTTTGCCAGAGCCAGTTCTGTGCTGAGACTGAACAGAAACTCTGTTTTTAGAGGAGTCTGAATGTGATTCAAACTGCTTTGTTTTGGTTTGGTTTGGGTTTGCTTTTTTGTTTTGTTTTGTTATATTTCCCACCTGGGTCTGGTGTTAAATGATTTTGTTACCCGGGACCCTCCAGGACGTTTTGTAGCTGCTATACTACTCGCTGAAGCATTCCCATGTAGGTGCTTTATTTTCCAAAGTCTGTCTAAGCAAAATCTTGAACACAAGATTTAATCCTCTGACGTCATAGACACTAAAAAAAAAGGGCCATCAAAACGTAAAATGAAATGACTATTTTTTTGCCCTAAACCAAAATATATTTCAAACAGGTTGAGTATTATTACTTTCTAAATCATAGCTCTGATAAAGGAATGAGCTGTAGTAGAAGTGCAGCCAAGTGTTGGGAATATCACTGCAGTTATTAGCGATGAGGAATCTGGGTTTCTGGTCCATTCACTCTGCAGTCAGTTTGTCACTCACTGTTGAATCTTCAAGGTGAAAGATTAGCAGAGGGTTTTTCAAGTAAGCACAGTTCTTACAGGTGTAGATTTTTGCTAAGAGCCTTTGGATATCGTGTTCTAGATTTTTGCTAAGAGCCTTTGGATATCGTGTTCCAAATTTGCCTCTTATTCAGAGTCTTTCTAGTACAGATACATCTAGGGTTTCTCAGAGTTAAATCTACTACATGAAGGCAACTTCCATTTTTCCTTTAGAGGTTTGAAAGCTAACTTAATTCACCGTTGGTCTGACCAGATTAATTCAGGATAATTAAGTCAGGGCTGAGATGAGCCGTTGGTCTTAATCCATTTGTTCTTCAGTCTGTAGTTTGTTGCAGTCATGAGTTCTGTGTAGTGGTGTTCTAGCCTTGTGGGAAGGTGCCATTAGTCTCTCCTCCTTTCCCGATATCCACAGCACTGTACGGTTTACTGTGACTGGAAATCTGTTTGCTTAAGCAGAGATGTGGGATTGATGAGCCAATTTCATTAGTACCCTGTCCCTTGTGTAGTCCCTTAGCAGTGCAAGGTGTTACCCTTCTGGTTTGATGCAGGATCTGCCAGACACTGAATCGGAATTGTCTCATCCCAGGAGCTGGAAAAAAGTACTGACACTAAAGGATAAATGGAGGACCATTAGTTTCAAGTCTATCTGAACTGGTTAAAAATTAAGTTGTTGCAAAAAACATATAATTCAGCCCATTTAGTCTTATACTGAAGGCAGCAGTGGCATTTTCTAGTAAAAGCTGTGAATGACGGTGCAGTTAACCTTTTGCAAAGATGCTGCATAAATCAATAAAACTAGCCCTTTTCCAGTAATTGCCCAGCTCTGCAGTTTGTCCAACTGAGGAGGCAGTGTGCGGCCAGCTTGGAGAGTGAAAGGCTGCAACACTCGGGGTAGGAACGGGACACCCCTCTGGGACTCTCGATAAGCAGGGTTAACAGCCTTCCCCTCCTTGGAGGGGCGGGAAGGCTCTGCTCTGAGGTATATCTCTCTCCTGTGAAGGCAAGGAGGTTTTTGCTTAGAGTCAAGAAAGAAGCAGGCTGGCTCCCTCTGCAGACCTCCAGAAGTAAGAAGCCCTTTCTGATGTTGCCAGTTGTAGAATCACTGCCCACGTTTCAGGTGTCTTTGAGGCCATGCAGTGCTGTCTCTGTGAACTGGGAGCAGACTAGGACTCAACTGGCTGCCTCTCAAGCTCTCAAGTCTGATGTATTGACTCTGAGGCTCACAATCATTTCCACCTCTCTCATTCTCGCATCCGAGGCCACATCTGACCCGTTCTGCCAACTCACTAGGCCCGTGCAGTCACAAAGCAAGGGAAACAGGGGTGCTGGGTTGCAGCTGGGACCGGGCTCCCCAAATGTGTTGGTGTCTAACATTTTGGGAGTGAAGGAAAAAAAAAAAGCTCTAGGCTTTCCTTGTGGCAGTTTTGCAACAGTACTGCTATGGAAGTGAGACCAGTGTCAGAGTTGACATCTTATATTCTCAGTAACTACAATATGTCTGTCATTAGGATCCCTTTTCATTTTGATGGGAGACAGAGCCACTTGCCAGTGCTTTGTGTCTGATTGTTGCTTTCCTTAAGTTATTAATGCTCTCGTTAGTCTAGTAGTGCTGACTGTGGATCACTAGATGGCCTGACTACATGTCTTTATGAATGTTTTAATACCTGTGGAACAAGAAGCTGTTCATGAACAGTGCTCGTTTTTTTTATAATCGGAACACAATCAGCAAATTATATAAATGGACTGTAGGTCATTCTGCTTGCGGCTTGCAATTTTGTGTGTCTTTGTTTTCTAGCGAGAGGATTAGCTTCTGTTTCTAAAATGCATGGCTTGCTTTGTGCTTGGGCTCACCTTGTGAAGGGAGTCCTAGCTGCTTGGCTTGCTGGACGCTTGCTTCAGAGAGAACTGCAGTAACGAACAGGTCTTTTACCACTTAATGATCTTAATTTGGAGAGAAAGGAGAGCTCTTAGCAGTATGCACCAAAAGATTAGGTAATTGTTGAGGTAATTCCTGTTTGAACCGACCACCAGTACATGGAAACTGGAGCTTTAGTGTGAGTGGTCCTACTGGGTCCTTCTCAGTATGATTGATCTGATCTGTTTTCTGAAGGTTTGGGATCTGAGTGTGATAAATGCCCCACAAATTCTGTACACTTCTGACGGGCTCGCTGGGCTTTGAGCTATTAATTTATTTACATCAATTATACTTTTCAATACCCTAGAGGCTTTGCTGACTAATGAGAAGACTTAATATAGCCAACCATCCACTGATTGAGAAATAGAAGCTGTATTTCATCACCTACATCTTTAATTGAGCCTTTGCTGGGCAATCTGGTTAATTATTCCAATTACTTTTGGTTATTTGTAAGCAAAATTGCTAAAGCATGAATACATAAGCAAATCTTCACATCTGCATGCAAGTCAAGACTGGAGATTAAATACCAGTGATTATCTAATGCAAAAGAAATGTTTTCATATTTTTTCCCCCAAAATATTCAAACAACCCTTCTCTCTGAGGCTGCATAAATTCTGCTGCTTTTCAGTATCAGAATCCCAGACAACAGGGGGATCCCTGGATGTGTGTTATGTCACATAATAATACTTTGATTTGTTCTTGAAGCTCTTGTTGATTTATACTGGTGCTAATCTCTAAGGCCTACAAACAGAGTAAATAGGTTTGGGGCTCTTATGTGTGCAAGATGTCTTTTTTCATGCCTGGGAAATTAACTTTCTTTTCCACACCATAATAGAGGAATGTGTGGGCCTTACTGAAAGGGGAATACAGCATCATTAAAATAAAGATGTGCCTTTTTAAATGTAAATGTACAGCAAATGCTTAAACTTGAACCATTTCCTAGTGCCTTGCTGGACAAGAGAGAAGCGGGGAAGGGGTTGGGAGATAAGGATGTAGTGCAGTGTTTGTGTTCGTGTGTGTGTGTGTGTGTGTGTGTTTTTTAAAATGTCTGACTTTAAGTGCAAAATTTGTGTGAATGATGGTAATTCAGAAGCTCCTGAGTTTCCTCTGTTAAATTGATGTCATTAATGACTCGGGAAGGGGGGGGGGGGGGCGGGGAATCACTCCAAATAGAAAGACTTGGAAAGGATGGCAGGTTCCTCTTGGTGCACTGTAACAAGTAAAGCTGGACCAGAGAGTGTCTTGGTTTGCTGTTGGCTGTTTCACCTCACGGTGAAGGCTCACGCATTTCACCGCCATGCAAGATCCTTGCATTTTATTTTCTAAGGATCCAAATCCAAAATCACAAATAGTCCCGAAAGGATATAAAATCTGTAGCAGAAGTGTTTTTCAGAAAGCCGATGCCTTCCATCACTGGGAAACTTTTAAAGGGTGTGTTCCAATCTCTAATACAGAAGTAGCAAGAAAGCAATTTCTCAGCTTAACTTTCTTCCTGGCTTGTTTTACAGTAGTCTGTGCACGGGGCTTTGCTTTCCTTTACTGGAGGGTTCCAGTCAGCAACCTTTCCTCCTCCCGGTTGCACAGAGATATCACTGTCCTGAAACTCAAACAGGCACCACAGCAACCAGCATTGCAAGAACACAGTAGCTACTGGAGGATCATTATAGTAGCTGTGCTTGCATCACTGAGGGGAGAGGAGAGAGAGCTCCTAAAAGTCATACTGGGCAATCGTGTAACTGCTGGGCAAAAAGGGAGAAGCTTTTATCTTAAATTATCTTTCAAGATACAGACAGACACTTGAATGGTTTTGACTGGAGAGAACAGAGAGGCTCTAGCACTCAGCCCCTCACGGTTTCAATCGAAAGAGCCCTGGCAAAGTTACATCTGAAGCAGGCTGGCTCTGCTGGCACAGGGGATTGAAGTGCACGGTGCATCCCACATCCACTCCCAGCTGCTGCGGTTCCTGGTCCCGCTCACCTACTGGATTTCTGACCACTTGCAACAAAGGAGCCTGGTGGTGTCCTTAATCTGACAAGTAGGTCCTTATCTGACAAGCAGCAATGTCGGTTTCCATTTTAACAGTCATTAAGCATGAAAAGCTTCTTAAATAGTTAGCGAACTGTTGCCAAAATGCTGAGTAGTTTTAGGTTAATGTCAGAGTCTGTGGGGGTGGGATTAAAAGGTCTTTCACAGGATACATGACAAAAAGGGGAGCTGGACTGGGAGTCAGGATCACTGGGTCCTGCTCCAGTCTGCCAGTGGCCTATTACTTGGATCTTAAGCAACGAAAGTCTGTGTGCTGCAACTTCCCAGCCTGTGTAAGGTATAGCTTTAAGCAGTTTATTTGCTGACCTAATGAGTCTGTATTTTAAAACAAGCTGCAAGTCCTCACCTGGTTTGAGTGGAGAGGAGAGATGCAATGGGTGGAGAACGGGAAAGCTGAGATCTGAAATTTCCATCAGCATTCAACACACACTTGTCAATTCATTTCATATTCCTCATTAACCAGTCAGATTGATTTATTCACATAAATTTCAAGTGGAACTGAAATAAACTCAGCTCTGCTCTGATTGCTGCGTTGTACTGTCACGCTGTAACTTGGGAGATCTGTGTGTGAAACTAGGCAATGATAGATTATGGCAATCCTAATAAAAATCCTATGTCTGTTTTTTGGCTCTGCCTCTGCTAGCTGAGTATATGCTCGTTTATTCACTGCATTTGAGCTTTCTTGATGCTTCTGTATGACCCAAAAAGCTTCAATGATTCCAGCAGATGTGAGGGTTTGGGGAGTTTTATACAAAGCCACTGGATCTATGTGGTCTTAAATCTGTTAGTTCAACTCTAGAAAAAAAAAGTCCTAATCCCAATTAGAGAGCAAGCAAATGGGAACTCCAACCACAAAACAAGATAAAAACTGATCAAGCTAATAGATTAAAACCTTAGCTCTTATGATAACAATAACAAATAGCTTTAGCCTCTAGGGTGGAGAAGGGAATTGGTTTCAAAATGCATTCTCCGGGATCTCGGTGATAAGGTCTAAGTTTGTCTATTCCTCGTACTGCATGCATTTTATCTGTAAAACTGGATGGTGCCTCTTGAATCAGTGTATATTTATTTCCGTGCGTATTAGGACCAACAGCCTAATATCTGGGGGTGGTAAAGGACTTGTAGCACTTTAATGTAGTAGCTTTCATAAATCGGGAATCATTGATAGAATGCCTAGTGTTTTTAAAGTTGAATGGACTTCCTTTTATAATATATTTAAAATAAATTTTTAATGTGTTTTCTGAAACTGTGTATGCAGAAATGACTGTCCCTGCCTGGTTTGCTCCAGTGATTGATTTCCCTTCTCTCTACTTCTTACGAGAACAAGCTTAGTTACCCTGGGCTGGTATTTCTTCAGCATAGGCTTCCTAGCACATCACACGCTGGTCTCCTCCAGTCCCTTTGGGGAACATCCTTCCCGGCTGCCCTGTGAAGGTATTGGGTATAAATTGCAGGTTTTACTGTGTTCATGCACGAGCAGCCAACGGGCTCACGCCTGAGCACTGTGTTGGGCGCACGTGGCAGGATCAAGCAGCTGGGGGCTGCAGAGATGCCTGTGGGACAGGAGCTGTGAACTCCCATCTGCCCCTCACAGCTGCTTCCAGCCAGCTCTGAAATCAACAGGGACAACCCACCACACCCCAAAACTCCAGCCCAGAGGGCCCTGCACAGCTTCAGCCCAGACAAGTTTAATGAAGAGCGGCAGCCACGAGGAGAGGAAATATGTGAGGAGAAACTTAAGGAGGTGCGGACAAAGCTGGAGGAGATGTGGGAAGGAGACATGTTCATGCAAGGAGGTGCTCTGTGCCCATGGGTACAATCCTGGAGGGACCATGGCCATGGTGGATGACTTGTGCCAAGGTTCCTTCCTTGACACTCCCAAGGGATAGTGGCCATGGACAACCTTTGGTAGGGCACACTGGGAAGCACAGAGGAGCAGAGAAAACCCAGCACCCAGCACAAGTGAAGACAGTTACTTGACCCTGATGTCCTGCATCACCCATCATCTCACTGAATGAATTGGGACAGACTGCATATGGCAAAAGGCGGGGTGAGACTAGGAACGAGGGGGGACAGATGTTTGGGTGAAATTTAGCCAAAGGAAAGAGGAGGAAAATTGTTTACTTCAGTGTGTGTGTCTTTTTTTTCTCAATACCCAAATCAAATACCTGCCAGCCACACTCTTTTTAATGAACCCCAGGATATTATGGGCCTTCTTGGCCACCAGGGCACATTGGTGGCTCATGGTCAACTTGTTGTCCACCAGGACTCTCAGGTCCCTCTCTGCAGAGCTGGATAAAAAGTTAAAATCACCCAAGCCTATACACACATCTTGTCTGAACTATCTTTTCCTGCATTTTGAGGGAGCTCATCATCCCACGACTGTTGCCCAGCTTGGGGCAGGATGAAGCTGTTGCTCTCCCTTTCTCTGCACATCTGCCCGGAGAGCAACCACTGATAGATCCATCCTACATCTTGGTTTCCAGGGAAGCGTTTTTAACAGCTCACTGCCCATTTTGTGTTCTAGTCTTTGGGCGGGGAGAGCAGTCTTTCAGTCCAAGGCAAGGTAAGTTTATGGGCATTGCTCATGGCCCTATCCCATGTTCCCATTAGGATCCCTAGCACTTTCTAGTCGCCACTTCATTTCTTCCCAACACTCCTTTTTACTTAACTCCATGGGGTGAAAAACAGTCAAATAAACGGAAGGGAGACAAACAATAGCATGTGTGAGAATCTGCATATGTGAAAATCAGCAAGGCTTGCTCCCAAGGGAAGACTGTGCTGTGATTCTTGGGCCACGAGAACATTTCCCAGAGGGGGAGTATGTGCCAAAAGCTGTGACAGTTTAAGCATTTTAGCAGGTTCAATATGTGCCACCCTAGAAAAATGCTGAGGAGAGTGGGAGTCTTGGCGGAAGGTGCTAGGGCAGAGTCTCCATTGGCCACCAAGGTAAAGAAAATGGAAATGGTCTGATTCCTGACTGGAGGTATAAAAAAAATAAAAAGGGCTTCTTCCCAGCACATCTTCAGCAGCACAGACCTTTTGGAAAGCAGCATTTCTGTCCCAAGAACCCTGAATGGCTGCATTAAAACAGTAAGTTCCAGATGACAGCTACATCGCAGACCTATCTTTAGAGGGTAGTGCTGCTCCAGCTGAGATTTAAAGGCCTGTGCAGGTTCCCCTAATTTGATTAGAGGGCTGGCTTGGATGGGCAGGCTATTACAGCTTCAAAAGCACTAAAGCTGCCTGGGTGCTGATGGGTTTATGAAACATTGTTTCTCACTTCATTGCAGCTCCCTCGAAGAATTATTAGATCAGGTTAGTGATAGATACCTAATAAAGAATGTCTCTATGAGGCAGTTTATTTCACAGCAAGGTAGTTCCAGACTAGCAGACTGTGAAATCTCGAGGTTCCCATGAGGATAAATATGCTGAAATAAACTGCAATTATACGAACAACTCCATGCACTTTTTTTTTTAAAAAAGGTGTCATTGTGTTAGCCTGAGCTGGAAGTACTTAGCACTGAATTAGCAAACAGACAGTGACAAAAGCAGGTGGGTTGTTTTTTTTTCCTCTTAGTAGGCATTGCAAAACAACTTAAAATCCTTTCATTTGCATGAGATGAGAGTTTGCAGCTAAAGATGAAATACAACCTGATAGTAAGTACCAACCTGTTCTAGCCGATGGTGCCTGTTCCTCCAGCCGCTCCCAGCCTCCCATAGAATGGTTCAGGGAGCACCTGCAGAATCTCCTCCTCACGGAGACATGAGGAAGTCCTGCCTGTTACGATCACGTTCCCTTTTATCTAGTTGCTAGCTGCTGTTATCATCTGTCCCTACAGTTGGTGCTTTCAGCTTCCCGAATGTCCTTCTGCAAGATTTTGTCAGCCTGCCATTTTATTTTAATTTGTAATGCTAAGGTGAACCTAGAAAGCTTGCTATCAGGAGCTCTGAGATCACTGTCAGCCTTCTGGTGTTTTCCCTTTCCCAAAAACAAGGGAGTATCTGTATGGGTTTTGCCAGGAGGCTATTACTTCAGGCAGGAAGATCCCAAGCGCTTTGGCCAGGGGCTTTTATAAAAGGCAGCGTCTTGCTTTTTTAAATCTCTTTGCCCTTCACTAACCACCTGTTGGTCTGTGGCTCAAGTCATTTCTTTCCATCACCTTCCCATTGGAGTGGCTGGCTTCTGGGAGCGGCGTCCCCAGGAGAGTGCACTGTGGTTCTCTAGTAGTCACACGGCCAAACAGGAATTAGTAATTGCCTAGTAAAACTGAGACAAGAGGCAGACTTATTCTGCGACGTGTTTGATATTGCAAGGACTGCCTGGAAAATACATATTTTAGCATGCCTCAGTCTTCTTGTGGGGAGCAGGCAGAACAGTCTGCAAGACGCCTGTGTCAGCGTTACCGTGGAACAGGCTGATCTGATGACCGAGGGCTTTGAGGAGACTCTTTCTTGCAAAGGTATTTTGTGTGTGTGATTCAGCACAGTTCATCCTGTGCTAAAGCACATTGTTCCATGTGTGGGATTTCAGACTTTGAAGTAATTTTAGTCTATAGAGCCGTTTTTTTTTTTTCAGTTTGTGCAAAAAGTCTTTTCTTCAGGAAGATGAAATCCTTTTCCATTTACAGCTGCCCACGCACCTTTGACAATACAATGGTATTACAGAGGTGACAGCATTTCCAGAAGAAACATCTTTTCTCTACAGATCAGTAGGAATTTCTTTATTCCCCTCTCTCATTTTACGTTTTTGGTTTTTTGTTTTTGGTGGGTTTTTTTGTTTGGTTTTTTTTTGTTGTTTTTTTTGTGAAGATGAAAGAAATGCAAAGCTTCAAGTCAGATTGCTTTGGGAAACACTTTCCCAGGTCCAATCTTTTCACTATCCCTGCCTTGTAATTAGTTAAAAAAAAAAAAAAAAGTAAAAATCCATCTTCTTTAATAGTATTTCAGACAGAACTCCTACCTACACAGGAGCCTCATGTGAGGAGGTAGCTGAGAACGGGCGGCTGGGGGGTATGTCGACATGAGTTTTGCACAAGTGACCGGGCGAGAGCCGCCGGTACAGCTCTGGCCGGTGGCAGACAGGCTGGGGCGGGCGAGTGCCGCGGCCGGAGGCTTGTGTTTCGCTGTGGGGAGCGGAGGAAGCCCGAAAGGCCGGCGGGGGACCGGGGACGAGGCCGGATACCCGCTCCTGCAGCTCCCGAGGCGAAAGGAGAGGCCGAGTTTCTTCAGCCTCCTGACGGGAAGAGTGAGTGAGGGGCGGCCGGAGGTCGCTGCGGGGTGGCCGAGGGGGGATGAGAGGCGGCCGGGAGTCGCTGAGGACCGGCCGGTCCCACCGCTCCCCTCACAGCCCGGCGGGGTGGGGGGGGGGGAGGAGGAGGAGGAGGAACTGCGGTGCCCTGGCAACGGCGCGCTGCCCCCCCGCCCTTCCCCGCGCGCCTCTCTCCCGCCGACCTTCCGGCTGCCGTGCGAAGGCGGAGGCGGGCCGAGGCCGGACGGCGGCTGTTGACTGACAGCGCCTCCCACTAATCGAGACGCGGAGCGGCAGAGGCGCGCCCCGCCCCTCCAGCCGCACCGCCCAACCAGCGCCCCGGCTGCTGAGGCGGGGGAGGCGGGACTTCCGCTGCCGGGGAGGCGGTTTTGTGTGTGTGTGAGTGTGAGCGGTGTGTGCGGGGTCCCGGCTTCCCCGCGGGCGGCGGCGCTTGGCGGGCCCGGCCTGGCCCGGCCCGGCCCGGCCCGGCCTCCACGGCCACCGCTGAGGGGCGGCGGCGGCGGGCGGCCCTTCCTCCCGGCGGCGCTGAGGGGGGTCCCCCCCTTGAGGGGGCTCCGGCGATAGTGGGGGGCCCCCGCGGGGGGGCGGCGGGGTCCCCCCCTGAGGGCGCGGAGCGGCCCGGCGGCGGCGGTTTCCCCGGTTGTCGGTTCCCCGGGCGGGGTGAGGGGCGGGCAGGTGGGCGATGAATGGTTTCAGCACCGAGGAGGACAGCCGGGATGGGCCTCCCGCCGCCCCCTTCTACGGCCAGAGCTGCTGCCTCATCGACGACGGGGACCGCTGCGTGCGCCCCGCCGGCAACGCGTCCTTCAGCAAGAGGATCCAGAAGAGCATCTCTCAGAAGAAGCTGAAGCTGGACATCGACAAAAGTGTGAGTTGCGGCCTCCGCCGGTTCCCCCTCCCGCCTCCCCCGAGGGGCCGGGCGGGCGGGCTCGCCGTCCCCAGCCCGCCACCGCACTGCGGTCCGTCCCTCCCGGCGGGGCCGCGCTCCCCGCGCCGCCGGCCGGCGGAAAGTTGTTTTCTCCGCTCGGCGAGTTGAGCTTTGCGATTGCCCCGGGGATGGAGGGAGGCGGGGGGGGGGGGGGGGGTGGTCCCTTAACCCCGGTAAGCTGTGGGGAGAGGGGTCTGTGGGGTGCGACGGTTTGTGCCGCAGGCTGCGTTCCTCTGGCCCGCCTTTTCCCCTCTCCAATGTCACTGCGCTGGGGTAAGAGAAAAACACGCCTGAGTAAAGACACGGCTTTTTCCTCGCGACACTGGTTATCTTGTGAGGATTAATGAAGCGGCGCAAGAAACCGTGTTTGCGTTGAAAGCTCTCATGCGGTGGGGAGCAGATGTTGTTCAAAGGGACGAACCGTCTTTGCTTCGCAGGCAATAGTGCCGTTTTAATTTCACTTTCGTATTGAAAACCTCTGATGCTGCAAGGTGGAATCAACGATGTGGGTTACTATTTCAGTTAGGTGTCACCGACGCTACTTTTTAATCGGTAAGAATTCGCGTTCTGGTGAAGCCGACTATTAAAAATGAACTCTTGCATCTAACTTGAAAGGCGAGCCTCTTCCACAGGGCACTTGCGTGCTTGTTCGCTGGTCGGCATTAAACGGCCCGGTTTGCTGCTGACCGCTTAATGACATTAAGTGACAGCTGTCAGCTCAAGATAGAAAGTAACAAAATGGGTACAGGAGAGCTCTCCGTCAAGATTTTGGAAGGAATTTCTCAGAAGTGACTCGGTTAGCGGAATTCTGCTCTGCGTGCTTTTCTTACCTGATCTTTAAAGCTTAAAACCATTACAAAAAAAAAAAAAAATATCGTGAAGTTTTAAATCAGTCTGTTTGGCAGCTTCCCCAGTTGGTTAGGTCGCTTTTGCATAGCCGAAATACATCATGTCACGGGAAGAGAGTGACTCGATTTTAAATATAATGTTACTCTTAAAAAACAGAGTGTTTCTCCTAGTTGTAGTTCTCAGCAGATTTGACTAGTGGTATAGTAATTTCTTGTGGTTTGGGAATGATTCTTTGTTGACAGATATAAGGCTTTAGAAATAAAAAGAGGAAATTGGACTAATTAACTCAAAATGAAGGGAAAGCACGAAGTGGGCTGCATAAAGTGATTTTTGAATGTAGAGTGTCTGTGTCATATGAAGACATTTTTGCCTTACAGGTACCAAATAATTTTAATCATTTGACATTTTTTGTTGTATATATGCAAATTCTAGTGAGATAATATCGGTTTAAAAGCAGTTTCCCTGGCAGGATAAGCTATAGGAAAAAGATTTTTGCTTTTAGCTTGCATGTTTTAATTGAGGTAATTAGCCAACTTCTATTTGATCTGAATTTTGAAACACTTGCATTAATAATCTTAGGTACTATTTAAACCAGAAAGTTCACAAGAGTGGAACAGAATGATGTTTCTCTTGCTAGTGACCTGGTAGTAACTCCTAAAGCAAATGGACTTCCTCTAGACAATTGCCTATTTTTTCCCTGACGTGATTACAACCATAAAAAAAGAAACGTATTATCTGCGGAGGTTCAGGTTCAGCTGGAGCTCTTAAGGCAAGAAAAATGAAGGACTCTAGTCTTTGTAATGTAAATTAACTCAAGAGTATGATTTCAGTCCTGGAGTTTAAGATTAGAAACTCCTCAGTGTCATGAGGCAGTCAGTCATTCCAGTCATGAGGGATGCACTCTCTGATACTGATGTCTAAGTGGCTGTTGTTGAGTGCTGTTTCTACAGTACCTGTTTTGATTCCTTTTTCACCACTTCTAATTCTTAGGTGAGACATCTGTATATTTGTGATTTTCACAAGAACTTCATTCAAAGTGTCCGAAACAAAAGAAAGAGGAAGACAAGTGATGATGGAGGTGACTCCCCTGAGCATGAAACTGATGTCCCAGAGGTTAGTAAGTGCCAAGTGGGTGTAGAATGCTTTACCAATTTTGAACATGTTACATTTTGACTTGGGTGTTTTCATGTATCGGGAAATATTTAAATTTTAAATTGCAGCTCCGCTGAAACTGCTATGGAGTTACTCTCATATTTCAGGAAGACTTTATTCTGATATGTATTGTACTAATTTTCTTCTTCATTCCTGTATGAGTTCTTTGCCCATGTAAAGTTGTCTATAAAAGGACGCTTCGTGTATGTACTGCTTCCAGAGAGCTGTTAAAATGGTATTTTATATTAATTCTTTTTTAAACGTAAATTAAGTTATTTTCAGTGGTGACTGAGGAACTGATAATGGCTTTTTGTTACCTAGCATGCATCATTTTGCAAATACACTAAAGAATCCAATAGGTCAGTCTCTCTATGTTTGGGTATATGATAACCAAGGATATTAAGCTTCTCCAGACCTTTGTCTGTATGGTTATTTTTAGCACTATTTACAGTTACCTTAAAATAATTTGTATCATCTTTTTATTTTCAGGAAATAGGCCTGCTTTGTTTGGTTGGTTGGATGGGGGTTTTTTTCAGTGTTACAGAAGTCTAGAATATTCTCTTCTCTGTGCCATTGTGCTCTGTATTTGCTTTGGTGATATTTCTGGTACTGTTGACACTGCAAAAAGTTGTGCAAAGGTGATGTTCGCGGAGGTTCTGAGCTCTGGCCACATCAGTAGAGCCCTCTGCTGGAAGTGCCACCCATATCGGCAAAAAGCATTTTATTTCTGAAAAAAACCCACCAAGAATTGTTTTGCCAGCAAAGCTGTGTCTACACACCTCCTGTATGCACGTGTTGAAAGAGTAGCAAGTTTTGTGTTTGTTTTTTTTTCTTAAGGATACCTGACCTTTTGTTGTAGCTGTTTGTGTTTCCATTCTACAGGGTTCTCCATCAAAACTTTCCCGTACAGGCTTTACGTTAGTTGCCAGGATGGTTGGTGAAGGTCCAACTGGCATCTAACAATGTTAATGCTGTAGACCATACAGGGTATTTGGTGGTTAAAAACTGAGGGATGCACGTCACCTAACTGAGTAGGGAACTCTGCAGTGTGTCAGTTTTAATGTCATTTTCTTCTTGGTTTTCAGCAGAGATTCCTTTTGTCTTTGAAACATGGCATTTTCCACATGATCTTCATCTTCCTTCCTGTAGCCTCCCCCACCACCACCCTTGCTTTTAAACTGTGCACTTCCCATTGAAGTATTTGAATTTCATTTCTTCTCTGTCTCTGTACCCTGTTTTATGTCACAAGCCATTTGTTCAGTGCCTGCTAAATTGATATTTCATGTGTGAGCTTTTTTAAACCTTGTGGGAACAAAAGGTTCCCCTTTGCTTGGAGGTTGCAGAGGTGTAATTGAGAGCAGAAATTGGCCAGCAGTTCTGTTGACAGCATGTGAACCAGAACAAAATTTTGTATTTCCCCGAGGCTATTTTCGTCCTTTAGCATTAACAAATACAAAATATACTTAGATCTGTCAGTAAGGTAAGCGATGTGGTTCTGAATGCAGGCAAGGAGCAGTCCTGTTGAGGAAGAAATAGTTATTTTTAGATAACTCTACATTTTTGCCTAATAGAAGCTAAAGGTAGTGCTCATCCTCTCTTCTCTGCATCACTTCCAGGTTGACTTGTTCCAGCTCCAAGTGAACACTCTGCGACGTTACAAAAGACATTATAAGTTGCAGACCAGGCCTGGACTCAACAAGGCTCAGCTAGCAGAAGTAAGTGATGACAGAGGTAGTATCGTCTCTGTTAGTAAAAAATCTTTTTATCTCCTCTGCTGAAGCACACGTTTCTTGGACACTAGTACCTGTAGTTATTCTCTAACTACCGTACTCTGCGAGAGGTTTCAGGGGATGACACCAACAGAAAGCTGCATGATTTCTTTTACCTGAGACAGTCGTGGAATACATGGAAGCTGCCTCTTGAAAGCATGTTTTAATAACTTGCTTTTCTCTGTTTCGTTTCCCTCCTTGTTCATAGTCACAATCTGTTACCTCTAGGAAGCAGAAACAGAACGTATTTTCCGGTGGCTTAGGTGTTAACTGAAGATGGCTGTTGTATTGAAACTCAGACTTACACGCTACTGGTCACCTTAAGTGCCCCTGTTAGTTTTTCTTTCCTTGCAGGCCCTTGAACTGGTTGGAATTGCTTCTTATTAAAGGCAAAATCACTAACCATGACTACAGATTCTTTATTTCCCTCCCTTGTCCTGATGTCTTATGATTCTGTATTAAGTCAATAAAAGGCTCTTTCCTCAAGGGCCTCTACTGCTGCTTTCTCACCATATGGGGTACTTGTTAAGAAAGATCTCTCTGTAACTCTGTTATTTAAGCTAGTTGTGCTTGGTGTGCATCTGCTCTGCTCTCTTTCCTGACTTGATCTTAAGGCTTTCTGTGGGAAAAGTCTTCTTTAAACTTGAAAAGAATGTAGCAGTTACTGAATAGTAACGAGGTTGTTTTTGTAAGCTGAGGCTTTCACAACTCTCTGCCCAAAACTGTGTTTTGCTTTTGCTTTAAAGAACAACAACCAGCAGACCAAAAAAGACAGCAAGACACTGTTGCTCTCCTTCAAAGTTAACTAGGGAATGAATACACGGAATATAGAGAATGTGTAGTGTACTGCATGTAAGGAGTAAGGTGAACGAAGCAGGGTGGGTGTGTGTCCTCATTAGTAGTTCTGGATTGTCATGTTCTAGCTAACCTCCTGCTGTGAAGGACTACTTAGGCAATTTACCATGAGTGTGCCCAGGAGGGAAAGGAAAAAAAAAACACAAAACCCAAACAAAAACTACTGTGCAAGCGGAAAATAAAGGGAGCCTAACTTAAAGTTGTCACACACTTCCCAGATTTCCTGTGAAGTCTGAGCAGCTTTGACCCTACGCTGGATCCTCGTCCAGCTCCCATGCTTGAATCACTGCTGCCTGAGGCTCTTAGACTCCTGCTGCTACCCCACCGTAAGGAAAACTAAAACTTCCATAAATCTTCTTGGAGTGACTTATTGCTCAGCCTACATCAACATCCAGTTCTGGAGCTGTATTGGGTACCAAAAAAGAGCTTCTTCCGTATGAGAAGCAGATCTCGTCCAGCTCCAACATGTGTTCTACGTTCATTTTCTGAGGAAAGAGCAGCTAATGGTTCAGGGCTTATGTTAATGTCAGAGAGGGGCAGCCCTAACCAAATCCTAACCCCCCCATTGCAAGTTCCCTGGTGTTTTTTTCAGTCAAGACTTATCCAGTGTGTTTTCCTTTGGAGTCTAAAACTCTGCTACATCTGGTTCACACAGCAAAGTGTTTCAATATTTCTGACGCTCTCCTTCAGAATACTGAGATGCAGGGAAAACTTGCTCTCCAAATAATCTCGGCATGAAATGCTGCTTAGGAGAGGCTCCGCTGCTTTGGCAGGAGGACATTCTGGCTTCCAAATTCCGCTTGTAGGTTGGCTGCAAATACTGCTGACATAGCAAGACTATGCTATGTTCATATGCACATTCCAGCTGTAAAAAGAGAGAGAGGTAAATGAAGACTGACAGTTTGAATTGGTGCATGTTTGACTAAGGGTGTATTGCACTCAGTGGCCATAAAATTGTTTTTGGAAAGTGAAGAGAAACCCTGTTCTGATTATTTCTACTTTTTAATTTCAGAATTTCTGTCTTTTTACATGTTGTCCTTCTAGACTGTCAGTCGTCACTTCAGGAATATTCCAGTGAATGAAAAAGAGACGCTTGCATATTTCATCTATATGGTGAAGAACAACAAGAGCAGGCTGGACCAGAAATCAGAAAGTAGCAAGCAACTAGAATGAAGATTAACAAGACTTGGAATAAGAGACACCTTGAAGGAACAGATGGTATTGTGCATTTTAGGTATATGCAAACTGTTCAAGTATATTGTAAATTTTTTTTTAAAATGCAGTAAGTCTGGATGACAGAAAAAAATATAGACTTTCTTATCAGGAATATTTGAAAACATGTGCCCAGCATGTTCCTGAAGACTTCTTTCCCTCATTTCAAAGTCACATTGGAATAAAGAAATGAGGATAATGAGGAAACCAAGTAAACCTGTAGGACTGTGGAGTTTGCTAACTTGGTGTTTTAAACCATTTCTGGAAATCTGCATCTCAGTGCAATTCAGATCACAGATGAAATTTTTTCACTGAATTCGGACTGCATCACAAACCACCATGCAGTTTGTCTTGGCGCAGGACTGGAATAGCAGCAGAGATAAAATTCATTATCGAGGTGCATGGGTCAGAAATTTGTCTGAAGCTTGCTCCCCACCTACACACGCTCTGGCTTGCCTTGAGTCAGTGCTTCACGTCCCAAAATTCTACAAATGCTCCAGCTCACCAAATCTACTCCAGTGAACGCTACTTGACTAGTCTGAAATTGATTTTTTTTTTTTTTTTTTTTTTAAACCGTATTTCCTCTCGCCCCCTTCCAACGTGGATGTCAAACAACTCTCTGCAATCTCTTCTTCTAATTGCTTTTATTTAAGAAGTCACCAATTAATCGTCTGTATGCATTTAAAAATTTCTGCATTTCCTCCGAATGTGGTATTAAGGCAAATACAGCTTATTTGCTGGGTTTGATCATGTTGGTAGAAATGCTTATTTAATTCACTTATGCGTATTTCCCTTGTATTCAGGGCTCAGTGATGGTAGGTTAAACAACAGTTTAAGATATCTGTCTCTTAATCTCTGTCAGATCAGGTATCAAGCATCACAGGCGATGTGAATTTTATACTGAAGCCAGTCTTCAGCAGGTGTCACAAAACTGCTGCGTGGATTAGTGGGCTCGGCAGCCCCTGTTTAATATAAAGCAGACTTATGCTAATGGGTGTAGCACCACAACCAGGGTAGTGAACTGACTGGAGCATGATGCATTTCATCTGTCTTTGCAACAGGCTAAAAGTATCGAAGCAGTTGCCTTTTGTGAGCATTACGTGTGCTTCCGTAAGAGCTGTGTGAGTGGACAGCTGGTGCTCTTTAACTGGGCGCTGTAGGAGAAGATCCCTCTGATTTTGTTATTTAAAGCCAAGGTGTCCTTACGAATAACACAGTGGTTATTTTGGTAAAAGAAGCTTATAGAAGTGTTGGTCGTGACTGACTGTTCTTTAGTGACCTCAAATTCTATTCAAGGGGATCTCATGATTTAAAGCACCGCTCTGTTTCTTTGCTGTCCTGACCAATGTCTCCATTCTGTTACAAGATGCCAAGACTCCACAGAGAGAGTATATTCTCAACAAGCCTTAATCAACGGACTGAACAGTAGAAAACTTTGGCTAGTGTTTTGTCGATGGCAGGTTTTAATATTCTGAAACTGGGTGAAGCTTTGTTGAAGAGCTAAACACACCGATCATGATCCCAGCTTAGTAATGCATCATGTTTCGTAAGGCATGAAGGGTTCACGTAGTGAAGCTCTTGTTGAAGCTCTCCCAGGATCTCTTTAAAAATTAAGTCACAATTTAAAGCCAGCTGTTCACATCAGCTCTGAAGTGTTTGCTAATACTCCAAAACCATGTTCAACAAACTTCAGCATGTCTAAGTCCTGTGTCATAGGCAGAAGTACTCTGTTATGGTACACATCCCACTTGTGAAATTTTGGGAAGTGTGATTGTTTCAGCATTTCCTTGTTCAATTCAGTATGGAATTTAAGAACATCAGCCAGGAGAAAGGTTCAAGGAATGAGGAGGGAATGTCTTGCGTCGGTATTTCATGAACGTTAAAAAATTTCCTAATTACACTGGTCCTTTCCTTATTGAAAGGATGGAGGAATTCCCACATCAGTCAACATGATCTGGCTTCTCTCATCCAGGACAGATAGCTAAAAGGGTATGTTCTCTGACTGCATGTTAATCTTCAAAGTGCTCATGTAATCAGAGGGTATTACCAAGGGAAAATTAGTTTCTGAGTTGAGAGGGTTATGCCTCATTGTAACTTCTAGACCAAAACTGTAAAAATGTAGTTTGTTTGGGGTTTACTTTTTTTGTTGTTGTATTTTGTTTTGTTTTGTTTTATTTCTAAGAGTAAATAAATCTGTTGGGGTGTTTTAGCAGCCAGCAGCAAAATGATTCTTTTCAAGGAAATATGGTGGCAGGTTCCATCTGTTCAGGTGTATTCACTGGAATGCTTTTGTGCAGAGGTGGTATCCAGGAAACTTTTTATTTTTTTTTTCTTTCTGAAAATAGTCAATTGATGTGAAATGTGATCCTTGTTGGTTTCACTCTTAAAGCAATTATACTTTTTTGAAAAAGTTCTTAGTGAAGTGTGATGATGAAGAGATGTTTACCAGCCATTAGCAGTTGTTTATAAGGTGGAAAACTTGGAGGCAAGACACCAAAGAAAGAGAGGAATCTTTGGCTGTCGGACCCCATGGCCTTATAAACCCTTGCAAATGCCTTATTACCTTGTTCTCAACTTAGCTAGAGCAAAACGCCTTGAGCAAAAGAAAGCCGATGTCTTGTAGGAAGGGTTAGCCACTTTCTGGCTCCCATGCTATAAACTGAAATCACACGTCAATTCAGTAGCAATATCCATGTTCAGGGTGCCTGTGATTCTTGAAAAGCATTTAGTGTCTAATAACCAGAAAACGCAACAATGCAATTGTCGTTCTGTATAATACCATTCTGTGTATTTGATTCCTTATGCTGCATGCCAATTAAAAAAGACTTTCCAACTTTTTGTTTTAAACTTCAAAGTAAAATGTGTTTGAACCTCACACTTGTGAAGCCATGAGGTGGGACATTTTCTCAGCACTTTTAGATGGGACTCGTTGGAAAGGTGGAAGACCCAAATCGCTTTGGCTGGTATGATAAGATTTATTTTTCTTTTTGCATTTTGCTTTTCACAGAAGGGCCTTAAATTCTGTCTAGCTTTGAACCATGGAGCACAAGCCTTGGGGGCATGGAGGATGACCAGATGTCATCTTCCATTTATAACAGTGGAAGCTTATTTCTTACAAGCCTGCATAGGTGACATTCACCCTGGGGCAGAGGAATGGTCTTTGAAGCCCTCCAGCCATTATATAGCCTAATTCAATTACGTAGCCTAATAATTCAATTCTCGTTGAAGAGTTACATTAATTTCATTAGACTTCTGAATAGACCCAAAGCCATTAGTATGAAATCCAAATAATGCGGAAACATCTCTTCCGGGGTTAATTTCATCCTGTATGCTGACCCTCTGCTCACTTTAAGGGAAGAAGAAGAAATCATTGCTGGTAGTTATTGGCTTGAGCTCAACTGATGGGAGTTGGAAGCATGCGAAGACTTGAGTCGGTGGTGATCTGATGGCTGAAAAGTGCAAATATATACAAGGAGGCTGTGTTAGAATGCAGCGGGTTTTTTAAAATTTCTGCATCTAAAGGATATTATATATCACCCTGAAGTAAACAGTTGCGTTAAAAGCTAATGTTTCTTTTGCCAGGCACTTTAGATGCTCAGCCTGAGAAAAGCAGAGTGGGCTGTTGTACCACTTGTCCCCAATACTCTGGTGTCCCAGTTTTCCTTAGAAATGTGTCTGTAAACCACTAGATAGCCTGGAGTGCAAGACTTGAGCAAAACATACCAAGTCTGGCATTTAAAGTTAGTCTTAAGTGCGAGCTGGCTTCAGAGAGGCTTTGAAATCAAGAGCCAAAATAATCCCCAGGAAATGTGAGTTTTCAAGCAGGTCATGATGGCACAGAGAAGATGAAACGGGACATGGCCCAGAGAGAGACTGAACAAAACGCGATTCCACAAGTTACCAACGTGGAGGAAGATTTGTTCTGTGTTAGCTCTTGTAATGGATGTTTTATGAGAGGGGAAAAGGGGGGAGCTGTGCACTTTACGTCTTTTGGTTGAGCCAAATGTAAATACCAATGGGAGATCTTCAGCAGTAACTGCAGTTTGAGGGGAGGGAAATGGTCTGCTGGGGGACTGTTTATTTAAATCCACAGGTCGTTATACTTCCCCAGAGCACTAGAGTCACTTTGCCTCTACAGTTTAAAAGAGTGGGTAATACAAGGTGGCCTCTTGTACAAAAGGAGCCCTTGTACTGCCCAGAGTATTGACTGAAGAGTCCCAAAGGTGAAGGAATGTTATTGATGCCTCACTCCTCTTGTCACTGATGCCCTTTAGCCATCTCTAGCTTACCAAGTTAGGGAGCTTTCGTTTTCCACTTTCAAAGTGCAAATGAACTGTTAGGATGTAAGATGCTCCTTGCACTTTTCACAGCTATCCCTGGTCTCACGTTTTTGACTTGCCTGTGAACACCTCTGCTTGGAATGAATTAAATGGTTGAAGAAAGTGTGGGGAGAGGAGGGGGGCTCCTGCCTTAAACCTGAACTTCCCTTGCAAGCGACTCTGCAGGCCATCCTGGACACCAGCAGGCTCCAGGAGCCTCAGACTTGGTTGAGCCCCGACAGGGCTGGGTTTGTTCCTGTCCTGGCCCTCTGCTCAAGCGCAGGGGAGGGGAACAGCGGGTAGTTTGCAGAATGGCTTGGAGTCTTAGTGGGCTAACTGGGAGAGAAAAACTGTGTTCCCTCTTCTGTTTCTAGCCTCCATGTATTGTGCTGATTTTATGCCAAATGTTTTGGACACCTTGTATTTTTAACTGTGTAATATAGCTGTGTATTGTTAAAGCGACTTAGTAACTTATAGCAAAAACTGTAGAACTCATTTCTCTGAGGTGTAGGAAATGTCCTGCTTCCACTGTGTATGAGACTTTAACTCTGTACTGTCTGACAAAGATAAAATGCTGAATTTCACTTTAATAAATGATCTATCTAGCAACAAGGTCTACATTCCCTTCTGTCTTTCTGCCCTTGGCGCTCTTGTCTCCAGAGCCCATGGAGTTTTACTTTGCATGGATGTTTTGTGCCAGGCTTCTCTGATTCACTGTCATTTCCCACCCACCTCCCCAGGGCTGGAAATACTGCAGCCGTGGAGGGGAGGATGGCGCCGCCGACTAGGATGTGTCAAGCCTGAAGCAGAAAACTCAGGTGATGGGATATTTTGTGATTAAATCTGTGTGGGTTGCATGGAAGCAAATCACAGATTCTTTTGAATGCAACAAAGAGACAACTCAGAAAAAAAAAAGATGGAGGATGTTGGAGAGCCACGTGACCTTCCATTCTGGGGAGTGTTGGGCTTTTCTATGATGGGGATTTTTTTTTTCCCCCCTTATCATGAATAGTCAATCAAGTGCAGCACCTCATTTGATTCATGTTTCCTAATGAATCTGTAGGTCTGGCTCAACCCTGTGCTTCTGCTTCCTTCTCAGGTTCACCCTGGGCTATGTTTCATGCGTGACTTGTAGCTCCTGTTGTCCGGAGTTGCAGCTGCGTGGCCGGCTCACCAGGTGGGTGCTGCTCCAGCACAATACTGACACGAAGCATCCCGGTGTTCAACCTGTTAAATGGCAAGATCCTTTTCCCAGCAGTGCTTTGTTTCGTTTCTTCTTCCCGTGTTGCTCTCCCTACCGACCATCAGCCTTATAGGCAAAGATGCCTCACTTTTTTTGCTGCAGCGAGGAAGTGAGTGGTGCCAGAAACTGGAGCTTTGGACGCTTTTTCTCCTGAACCCTGTCATGGCATTTCTTAAGGCTCTGCTGGCACCGTCTGAGACATGCTTGAGCCTTCATTTTTAGCCAGGAAAGAGGTTGTAGTGTAGCTTTTCAGACACTTGGGCTCTCTCAGAGGAGGATGACAGGATGTTGAGAGCTTTACACTCAAAATACATGACTTGAATTTATCACTGTCAAATTAAATAGCACTGTTGATGTGCAGCAAAGATTTGCAGAGATAATTTTCCTTGAAACAATCCCACAACATCGTCTGTGTCCTTATTCCTTGGTGCTGTCCTGCAGCCAACTGACCTCTGCTCGTCGTCGCTCGATTCACAGCAAGGGCTAAATTGCCCTCTGGGAGGAGGGGTGGCAGGTTGTGTCACTGCTGTGTGGTGACTTCCAGCCATGCAGAACGTGCCCATTTATGCCACCAGTGCTGCATGCAGGGGACACTTCGGTCCCCCCTGTCCTATGCCCCAGCTTTCAGCAGCAAAGGAGCGGGGGCTGCAGGGAAGAGACCTTGGGGAGCTGGGTGTGTTGATGCTTTACTGAGCTGTGAGAGTCACCGATCAGTAGTTAGTTTGAGCCTGATGTTCTCTTGGCTAAAGATTGACCTCGATGTATTGGAGAGCTGGGCGAGACTGAGCTGGCGCAGCAGGAACAGATCCCCATGTCCTCGTACCTGTGTTTGTGGACGTATCTGGAGGCCTTTGCGACGGACCACGATCTTTTCGTGCGAGGCAGCGTGCTGCCAGAGCGTTGTCCCCGTCTCAAGGAGCTCTCAGTTGAAGAAGGTGACACAGGTGGGCACCACGAAACAAGGAGCACGGGTAGATCACAGGACATCACCTGCATGTTGTTGAGCTTTTTTAGGAGGTATCAGGGTAAGGTTTTCAGGTGAGGACAAGGGCAGCGTGGAAGGGGAAAAGCCATATCATTTGCGTTCCCAGACTAGTGAGTGTGGGCTCAGCACAGTGAGAAAGTGTCTTGCCCGGGGAGGAGAGGCAGAAGGGCTGAAGGAGGACAGCTGTAAGCAGCAACCTGTTGTGCAAGTGCTGTTTTTGGCATGAGAGGGTAAACTGGAAACTCCAGTGATACAAATAAACTCTGCCGGTTAATCTGTTATTTGTAGAGACTAATGGATAACGCTTCCTGCCAAGAAACCCCCGGAAGATTTCAAGCACAAAACCGAGGAGGAATCTGCTCGGGCTTTTTAACGTATTCACCCCAAGAAACTGAGCCACCAGAGGCTTGATCTGATGGGCCTCAAATCCCACATCCCTCTCTCTCGGCTCCCAGCTGCCGAGCGAGGGCAGTGTTAGCTCAGTCACCCAGGCGGTGGGTGCTCGGCGGCTGCATCTTCGAGCCCAGAGCTGGCAGCTCAGGGGGGGACCCAGAGCCATTCTCTGTCCCAAAGACACCTCCTCGGCGGGAGCCGGCTGGACTTGTCGGATACCGGAAGCGGGATTGTGCTGTGGTGGGACGTGGAGATCATAAAAATGGTTTGTTTGAGGTTTTTTTCTTCTTTTTTTTTTTTCCTGGTTGGACATTGAAATTGAACACGTCCGATTCTCTGCATGAGCTGTCCTACAGCCTCCTTACAGCATTGATGGAAACCAGGCTTCGGTTCCCTGCTCCCCGCCAGAAAGGGCAGCGCAGAGGACTGGGGAAAAATGCGAATGTGGATTTAATGGTTTTATGTTTTAGAGATGTGGTTGAGCAGGCTGAATGTGCAGGGGAGAGCCTTAGGGCTTGCTTTTCTTTTTTCTTTTTCTTTTTTTTATTTCCCCTGTACCCAATAAGGGATGACTGCGTGGCTCTGCCAGCACTCAATCTCACTTTGCCAGGAGCTGGAGCCGATTTCACATCTCTTGTCCTTGCAGGCAGCATTGGCTTCTTCCCTAAGTACCTCAAAGCCCCCTGATGTGTTTTTACTTAATTGTTTTTTGGAACTTTCTCCAAGATCTGTTTCCTTAACGTGTTGCAGGAAGTACTCCGTGATCGCTGTGGCATCCTGGAGCTTGTGGGGAAGAACAGAGACCGGGAGACAGTGGAAGAGGGAAGTCTGAGGTAGCTGAGATGGCCCTGCTGCTTCTCCTACCACAGGTAGAGACCAGAGACCACAATGACAGGCACCGCATTAACAAGCTCACTAACCCAGGCTGTGGTCGCAAAGCAGAGAGGAGGCTCTGAGTCCAAGAGGTGTGTGAGCGTTGCCTGTGTCTCTTCCTGCTCTTGACTCCTGTGTGGGCGAGTCCGTCTTTAGAAAAGGGAAGTTGGTGTGTTGCGTCCAGTGGTCCCGGAGCCACCTCGTTCGTAGCTGAGTTTGGTGTCTGGGTTCTCGCCAGCTCCTGCGCCTGTGGAGCAGACGGCAGGCCGGCAGCCACGGCCTGGCAGGCAGCCCCAAGCAATCCGATCTCCTGTTTGGTGGTTTGCAGGATTTCGTTGGGCTGGGGTGGGAAAGGCAGGCACCACATCCAGCCTCTCCGCACGGAAATGTGCGGGAAATAGCCCGGCACCTTCCCAGCTTTGCCCGGCCACAGAGGGGAACCAAGATCCCTGTAGATGTCCCAATACAGGACTGTTCAACTCTTCCCTGTCCAGTCTGCCCTGGAAGGATCCCTGTACCATGCAGGTTGATATTCTCATTGTTCCACACCCACCTTCCCAACAGAACCAAGTTGTTCAATTTTTTCCTGGAATTTCCACTGACCATCATGTAAAAAGCTGAGCCCTTGTTACACTACTGCTGGCTGTGGCTCACCTCACCCCTCTGCGTCTCTGTTTCCCTGGGGATAAAAAGCAGGCTGAAGGCTCTTCATTGGCACATTGGGTACAGACAGGCCTATTTTTATTAGCCTAGCACAAACTGCTGTCCCCCACCAGGCTGTTCCTTGTCCTCTTCCCTTCCCTCCTTTTCCTCATCCTGTTTTCCCCACTCCTCCCTCTTACTCATCCGCTCCAAGTCTTTCACGAAGTCTTCAAAGCAGGCCAACGAAAGTATCTCCACAAGGACATTCCCACCTCTTTATGCCACGTTCCTGGAAATAGGAGCCTAAAAGGGCATTGGGTGTGGAATTGCGTGGGTTGAGCCCTAAGCAGCTGGCTTGGTTCCTGGAGGTTTTGTAGGGTGAGTCGTTGAACACAGCAGCAGCGTGGGCTTGAGTTTGAGTCAAGCTCAGGAGCTTCAGCTCAACGCCTGCCCTTCCTCTCTCCATCAGACACAGGCCCAGAACGGCGAGAGCTGAACGGTGAAGGTGAGCAGAGCAGAAGGGGGTTGACGCAAGCTCGGTGCACTAGCTCAGACTCTTAACTCCTTCCAGCTTCTCACTTTGGGAAGGAGCTCCTGGCCGAGGCAATTAAACCAGCCTGCTCTGGCCCCCACGTCCCCCCCGGCTGCTCCTGCGGGTCAGTTACAGGCCATGAGAATTTCGTCAAGGTAGCTGCAGTCTAAAGTAAAAAAAAAAAAAAAATCCCTTTTCCTCTCAATTCCTCAGCTTTCAGCCGCTGGTGACGCCATAAATTCCCCTACTTCTCTGGTTACTGTAAAGCCTTTCAGGGTGGTCAGGACCTGAATTCCTCACGCAAAAGAACAAGCAGGGAAAAAGGAAACTTTGCAAGCAAGGACCTTCCCCGCCTCAGGGATCCTTCGCAAGGGATCGGCAAGGCTCCAAGTGTGTGCTCTCGCCTCGCAGTCCCTCAGCTCAAGCCTCTTGGGTAACTGCCCGTCTCGCTCTCCTCTCACCAGTAAATACCCTCCTACCAGCCTGCACTTCCCACTTGTTCTCCAGCAGGTCCATCTGGCTCCTTGGCCCCTCTGATCCACAAGCTCCTGGAGCTGCAGCAGCTCCATGTTTGCTATTGAGCTTTAGCTTTGGAGTCACCAGGCGAGACAGAGCTTGTCCAGCATCACACAGCTATGGAGGTGGCATGGAGTCCCGCTGAGAAAAGTGCCCGGCTGTTTTTACCCCCTGCCCTGAGCTGTAGGGCACTGATCCTCCACCAGATAGCCCCGGCTCCCAGCCAGCTTCCATCCTGGACCTGCTGCATGGGACGCAAGTGGGCTGCTGTGCCACCCCACACCATCCAGCTTCACCTAAGGGCTGTAACGAGATGTCATGGGAGAAGATCAGTGGCAAACTGGCAGTAGAGTTTCGTTGCTGCCAGAGAAGACGCTTGCTAATGGAATCGTTCCGCCACTGAGCAGAACAAGGATGGGTCATTCTGCAGAAAGCCGTGGTGAGCACCTTTGCTAACCCTACACCAAGCATGTGAGTCTTATGAGAGAAGTAAATACTCACTTCTCCCAACACCCTGCATTGGGGAAAGGGCCCTCATGGAGTACAGCAATGAAGGTTGGCTTTGCAGTGGTAGGGGCATGGGGCAGACGATGTTTGAAGGATGGTCTTGGAAAGGCTGGCCCAGGGTGCAGTGCTCTTAGCCTTCTCCCAGCACAGGAAATTGCATGGAGAAGTACGCTCTGGGCAGAGCTCAGTGCTAGCAGACCCAAGCAGGGACAGCCATAGGAGTGAAAACCCAGAGAATTTGACTTTGTTTTAAGAAATAAAAGAAAAAAATAGTTGGAACCTTTGTCTGCCTTGTGGCATCAGAGTCCTTCCATGCTTGGATGTCATTTCCACAGCTACAGATTGGAAATGTCTTTAGATGGGTCTCAGACTTGCATGACTCCAGAAGCGTAGAGATTTGAGGAAGAACTATTGCATGTCATGAACTTTGAAGCTGAGGGGGCCTCTGTTGGACAGAAACCCTCCCCACCTGAGTGGTGCTCCCAGGAGGCAGTCTAACCTGGGAGCCAGCAACTGGGCTGAGAGGCTCCAAGTGTTGGGAGAGGATCAAAAAGCTCCCCTGGCAGTAAATCTTTCACCTGCCATGTTACTCACTGGGGCTTGTGGCCATTCCTCCGAGGTCGGCCCCGGGTCAGGATTTCTCCTGTCTCTTTAGCCCCCAAACCTGGAGATTTTTGTCTTATCTTTGACGCCATCTTGACACCGAAAACAAATTATGGCCCAATTACCCTTACTGAGAGGGGCTGGGGCTACCTTAAATGGTCAGAACTATCAGGCGCTTCCTTAAGAGTGGGTAATTAGAGTGGGGTGCGGGGTGGGGAGGGGGCAAGGACTGTGGGGGGACCCCTGGCATGGGCCTACCCTTGCATCCCTGTTTGGCATGGCAGGAAGGGACATCCCATCCAGCCCTATCCCATCCGGCCCCAGCTATGCCCTTGGACTTCGGAGAGGCCAAAGCAGCGATGGGACTCCCCACGGTGTCCGGGGGGTCCCCCCTTGCCCCATGCCTCCTCCTGCCCTTTGTCACCGGCTCGGGCCAGGCCAGAGAGGCCCCCTGATGGGAGGCAACAGCCCTGGCCCTGGCCATGACCTTCGGGGCGACCTTGAGTGAGTCCCTGCCGGGGCTGGGGACCGGCTGTGCCTCTCATCACCCCAAGGAAACAGCGAACAGCAGCATCGTGGCTGAACTGCTGTAACAACTGACCTGAAACTGAAAAAAAAAGTCTTTTTCTTCCCCTCTTTCAGTGACGCTGAAACACACTCTCCTCTGCTGGGCGTCGGGGCATTTCATGCCCAGTTTTGTTGCCGTTCGCCTGAAACCAGCAGCCGTTTTGGGGACTAACACATCCTGAGCTGGTTCCCAGCCCGCAGCCTGGACCGTGCCCATCCCGAGGCTGCTGCCCGAGTGTGTCTGCCTGGAGAAGGTGGTGTTGGATGCCTGCGGAGCTGGGTCCCTTCCAGGATCCAGCCCAGGGAGCAGGGCAGTGGAGCTGTGCAGGAGTATCGGGCGCTCCCCTGGCCTTGCAGGTTTGCTCCAGGTACCCTTGTGCTCCTGGGTGAGAGGATGGCTGGGGCTGGGTGTTTCTTTCCTTTTTTTTTTTTTTCTCTTTTTTTTTTTTTTTTTCTTTTTTTTTTTTTTTTTGGCAGATTGGTATTTTATTTGGCTCCATACTGTCTACCGAGCTGTCCAGTGTAACCCTTCCCTTGCTGCTTCTGAGATAAGAATAGGCTCCCCCGAGATCAGATAAACAGGCCCATAAATACCTACAACAACAACAAGCAGGGTCTGGGCTTGGCAGGAAGGGAGGGGAAAAAAAGAAGAAAAAAAAAGGCAAAAAAAAAAGGCAAAAAAGGAGTCATTTCTTTGCACGCCAAACCCTGGAGGTGCAGAGCTTGGGGTGGGAAGCGCCTGACAGCCCCCCTGCTCCCAGCACTTGCCCCCTTGGCCAGGCAGGAGGGCAAGGGGCCAGGCAGGGCAGGCAGCAGGGCAGGCAGCAGGGCGGCTGGGTCCCTGCCACTGTCCCTTGTGGCTGAATTCCAGCGGCAGGGGACACAGCACGTAGGACGTTGCCCCGGGGCCAAGCGATGTGTGCGTGTGTGTGCTTCTGTCCGGGCAACTGCAGAGGCAATCCTGCGTGCCAGGAGCGTGCTGCTTCCTAATGGCACCAAGTTCATGGCAAGGTCGAGCTGTAGGTGTGTGTGCAGGGCCACCTCCCCTGGCTGATGAGCTAGGCTCTCACATTGCCAAAAATTCCAAGCTGGTGGCCAAACCGTTCTTCCTCAACCCAGGTTCGGCGCAGCCGGCACCGGGAGCCCTGCCGCTGCCTGCCGGAGGCTGCCGGGACGCCTCTCCCAGCCGCTCAGGTTTGCTGCCTGGGGAAGAGAGGCTGCCTCTGTGCAGGGCTCCCCCACCTCCCTGCAGCTCCTCTCCCTTTGGAGGTGACCCCATCCTAGACTGGGACCGGTATCGACACCCCAGCCCAGCCCCAGAGCTCACTCCTTGCAAATACACCCCCTCCCAAGCATGCATTTTGGGGAGCAGCGAAGCCCCGGGGTACAGGAAATGTTTAGTACTTTTATTTCACCCACTCTCCCCCAAAACGCTGAGCCAAACTCGCAGGAAAATCCCCTTGCTGGGCAGGGAAACCCTCTGCAGATGTGGAAACGGGGAGCGTTTTCGCTTGCAAAAATCATGAAAGAGCGAGGGAGGCTGGTGCCGGGGACGCCTTTCCCAGAGGTTTGCAGCCAGCAGGTACCACCACCAGAAACCTGGGGTAAGAAAAGCATCAGTCCTGTGGGTGCAGGCAGAGCATTGCCCCGGCTGTTCAGGATGCCCCCTTCCCAGAAGAAAAGCTGGAAATCCTTAAGAAAAACCACCAGAGGTTTTTGGTGGGGCAGGGGAGGGTCGCCAGGCTGCAAACCATGTTCCAGTTACAGCCTGGTGTGCCGGACCCAGGACACTGACTCCTGTGTAGTGTCCCCAATGCCTTATGCAGCAGAGCAAGTCCCAGCTCCCCGTTTAACCCTTTCCCTCATCCAATGCCCCGACTGGTGCCGTATGGACACGGGGATACAGGCTGGCACATGTAAACAGGATTGGGGTTGGACACATTTATGGGGTGCTGGATTACGGTGTTAGTGATGGCTTGGGAGCTTTCCTATAAAAATCCAGCCCGTTAAGGAATTCTGAAATGTAGCTATTTAATAGGATATTTGGGGCCGATTTTCTATAAATTTTCTTTTTTTCTTTTTTTTTTTCTTTTTTTTTCTTTTTTTTTTCTTTTTTTTTTTCTTTTTTTTTTTCTTGAATGCGTTTGGTTTTAGAAAAACCCTATTCTAGCTTCACTCACGGACTTGGTGCTGGGCTAAACTTTTTATAGCCTGAACAAAACAGCACCACTGAGGGCATTGCTCCGCTCGGGCAGTCAATTTTCGTCTCGGCCTCATTCAAAGAGATCAGAAAACAAATCAGGGGCTGGGAAGGCAGCCGTGCAGCGGCTCCGAAGCAAGGGAAGGCTGATTCACGCAGCCTAATCATTCTGCGAGCTTTAATTATGCCGGCCGTACTCCCTAATGTTTCTGTGTCTATCCATCTGTATTTGTACGTGCGCACAAAGTGGTTACAAAACCCACGCTGCTTCCCCACGGGTGCTCAGGGGTGAGCGGGTGTATTTCTGCTGCGTGCGGCTGCACACGCACAGATTGATCGACGTGTCAGCGATTTACGGCTGTTGCATTGTTATTTCTATACCTTTAGTTGCAAGGAAAAGCTTGGTTTAAAATAGAAAATTTAATGCTCCCAGCTGAGCTCTCAGATTAACCCTACAATAACGTACGACTCTTCCCGGTCTCGGTTTTCCTTCTCCTGGCTGAGGGTTAGGGTTTATCCTGGTTTCTCTGGGAATGGCAGCGTGGCCAGGCTGGGAAGGCAGGATCGGGCCCTGAGCCCGTGCACGCACATCTTGGAAGTCCCCCTTCAGTAACAGAGTTGTGTGTGTGCAGAATAAAGGAATGAGGATTCAGCTTTAATTATTAAAGATTATTAAGGATTTATGCCTGAGAGGTGACAGAGATGACTCTGGGCTGCATGAGTGTTGGTGTGCCTGAGGCTGGTGGTAGCCATCGTGTTCAGACGGTGAGGAGGGGACATTATTCTTGTAAAGTGTGGCCAAGGCTGAGCCTAAGAGGGGATCCCCCTGAGAAAGTGCTGTCGGTGCCAGAGCTGCGCAGGGGAGCTGCCCGGGCAGGGAGGGGAGCCGAGCCCTGGTTCCCTGCATGGCAGCAATAAAACTGGGACTCCACAGCTCTACAGTGCTCGTGCCACCCAGGCGCTGTAAAGGCCTGATCCTGCCATCCTTCCCCAAGCCAAATACAAGTCCGGTCCCTCTGGTGGCTCTCCTGGATCAGGAGGGAAGGGGTTGTGGGGCAGGGGCAGAGTTTGTGCGCTGGGGCAGGCTGCGGGGACACACTCGAAGAGCCCTTCCAGCTCCTGGGGTGAGCAAGCATGGTATAAAGAAGTCCCGGAGGATCCGATGGAACTGCCCCAGCCTCAGGGGAGGGAATTCCCTCGAATGGATCGGCACCACTGCAGGACACTGATTTCAGGGGATTCCTTAATCCCTTAATGTGGGCAGGGGCCCGGCCGCAGCAGCGCGATCTCAGGAGCAGGGGAAGGCAGAAGGGTCGGACCCGAGGCTGTTTGCATAAAGTTTAAATTTTATTTTATTTAATTTTTTTTTTTTTTTAATTATTCCGTTTTAAATACGTTGTGTGGCGCGCCCGGTCCCTCGGGAAGTGGTCATGCAGATCTGAGGTAGAAAACCCGGCACAGGAGTGTTCCCAAATGCACCTCTAGGTAGTTTCACCGCAGCCACACGTCGGTCAGGCAGCGGATGGGGGACGGGGGACGGGGGACGGGGGCTCGTATTTACAACAGCAAACGAATCAAACCGTTTCAGCCCGGCCCGGGAGGGCGGGAGCCGCCGGTCGCTGCTGACAACGGGAAGGAGCAACGAGTACTGCAAACGGGGAAGGGGGCGAGGAGGGAAATGGCCCCCGACGGGGCGGGCAGGATCCGGCCCCGCAAGGCGCCCTTCGCTTGTCTCCCGCGGAGCATCCGTCTCGGCGGGTGGGGGGAGCCGGGCCGGGTACCCGCATCCTGCTCCTGGATGCGCTCCGGGGGCCGGGCCGGGCTCTCTCCGACATTGCACATGGAGGGGCGAGCGGGGAGCGCCGTCGGGGCGGCGGGGACAGCCCTCAGGGGTTCAGTTCCAGAGCCCAGACCTGCTGGGGCCAACCCGTCCGGCCCTTCAGCTTCTTCTCGCCGTGGCCCAAAGGCTGCGAATAAACCTCGGGCTGCTGCGAGAGAGGAGACGGGGAGAAGGGGGGAGAAAGGAACGGTCAGGAACCGAGCGGAGGGCCCGGGGAGGGCTCCCGCCGCCCGCCCGCACCGTGCGTCCCCCTCGGGGCTGCAGCCGAGCCCCGCGGCTCCGAGCGGCTTTTATCAGCCCGAGGATAAAGAAGGGTTTTGGGGTTGTCCCGTTCCCCCCCCCATCTCCGCCCGCTGCAGCAGGGGGAGAAGCGGCCGCCTTTGCTCCGAAACGCACCCGCGCCCGCTCGTCCCGGGAAAGCGGCCGGGAGAAGGGAAGGACGAACCGACGGGAGGCTCCGCCGCGGCCGGTCCCGGGGGTTTATCCCTCGGGGAAAGCGCCCGGGAACCCGCCCGACCCGTCGGGATGGACTTTTCTCCGCCGGGCGCACCCAGCGGGTGGATTTGGTTTTGGGTTTTTGTTTTTTTTTTTTTTTTTTAATTTTTAAGCTGGAAAAAAAAAGGCTCCAGCGGGACCGGGAAGATTTATTTTTTCCCCCAACCCCGGGGCTTTCCCCGCCCGCTCCCGGCCCGGGGAGAGCGGGGCAGCGGGGTCCCGGCCCGCCTCTTACCGTCTCCCTTTTCCTCTTGTTCTCCCTGCCGTCGGCCTTCTTGAGCTCGGCTTTGAAACCCTCGGTGTCCCCGGGCTGGCTGTCCTTGGCCAGCACCTCCATCAGGTAGGCGATGTAGCTGGTGGCCAGGCGCAGGGTCTTGATCTTGGAGAGCTTGGTGTCGGCGGGCACGTTGGGGATGCACTCGCGGAGCTCGGCGAAGGCGCTGTTGATGCTCTCCGTCCTCCGTCGCTCTTTTTTGGGTCCCCCGACCCCTTTCCGCCGGCCCAGGCGGCCGCTGAGAGCCTCCAGCCGCCCCTGGCCGGCCTGGCCGTACTCGGCGGGACCGTAGCTAGGACTTTGCCCGGCGAGCTCCGGGGTGACCTCGGCCGGGTTGAGCACCCAGCCGGGGAAGTAGGCTCGCTCCTGGTGGCACCGCGCCGCCGGCCCGAAGAGGAAAGGGTCGTGCAGCATGTGGTGGTGATGGTGGTGGTGGTGGTGGTGCTGGTAGCCCCCCACCAGGTTCATGGTCCGCCCCGTTGGCCCCGGGGGCCGCGCTCAGCAGCGCACCATGGCCGCGGCGACCGGCCGGGAAGGGCTCCCCGCCGGGCGGGCAGCGGCGGGGGGGCGAGCGCGGCTCCGGCGTGGGGCTGCGATGGTGGTGGCTCTCTTTGGGGTTTGGGTTGGTGCGGTTGGGGTTTGGGGTTTTTGGTTTTGTTGTGGGTTTGGTTGTTGGTTGGGTTTTGGGTTGGTTTTGTTGGTTTTTTTTTTTTAACCCCTTCCAGAGCCTCCCAACCCGGCCTTTATATAGGGCCGGGCCCCCCCCCCGCCGCGGAGCCAATGGGCAGGGGAGGATGCTCGGGGGCCCCGGGGGGAGCGGGGCGGCGGAGGGGGCGTGCGCCGCGCTGTTGACTGGGTTTATTTGGACTCACACCTCCGCTGTTTGCTCTCGCCTCCCTCTTTACTTACAGGGAGAAGGGGGTGAGGAGAGACCCGAGGCGGGGGGGAACCTCAGCCCCCGCCCCGTCGCGTTGCGATCCCCTCCGCTTCCCCGCTCCCGGGGAAGGGGTGTCCGAGCCCCCACGGAGAACAGCCGCGCCCGGCGGGGGGGGACGAGAAGCGGCAACGGGTGCGGGGGAGCCGCGGGTACCCGGAGCCCCGACGGCCGGGCCGGGCCGTGTGGGCGCCCCGGGGCCGCTTTCTGCTTCCCAAAACCCGGGGTCCCTGGTGGGGGGGAAGCGCCTGGTCCCGGGGCCAGCGTGTCCCGTCCCCACGCGGGGAAGACTTGGAACGCGGGGAGTGCGGGGTGCTCGGTGTCGCACCTATAGCCGGGGCACGACCCGCCTCCGCCGAGGGAGCCGGGTGCTGGGGGAGAGAAGGGGGCGAAGGCACTGGAAGGAGGCTGGGCAGGGCATGACGGGGGGCTGCCGTGATGGCGGGGTGGGCTCCCTGCACAGGGGACACGCTGCCCACGCGTGTTGTGTGCACACACGTGCGTTGCACAAACGCACACAGAAGTGCACTGCACGCTTACAGGCACCCTGCACCCGGGTACAGCACAGACACGCGTTGTGCAAATACACGCTGCACACGTATGCAGTTACACCGCACACATATGTTGCTCACATGAATACGCTGGGCATGTTGCCTACACGTACCACAAACATAGAGGGGCTGCATGTGCCACACACCTATCTGTGCTGTACACACACACCCCACAAATACGTTACACAGGCACTTTTTAACATATATATTACATACACACACCAGCAGCACATGTATGCTGCACACACAATGCCACTATATATATATATAACATACACACACGCTGCACACATATACGGTGTATACACATACACATATTGCATGCGTGGCATATAAACACGTGTGTGTGCTGCACATCCATGCACAGACAGTCCACACACATACATAAATATTTAAAAATTATACTATCCATGCACACAAACATATTTATGATAGGACAGTGAGGATCTGCCTTGCATTTCCCTGTCACAGCCTGGCCACAGAAGGGCTGGGGGGGGAATCCGGTTGGGGCTGGGATCTTGTACTTCACCACAGCCCCCGAACTGGAGCCCAGCGTGGGGCTCTGCAGAGGACATCGTGTCCTGCTCGCCTCTGCACCCATGGGAGACAGATTCCCAGGGTGACGGCTCCCGCACCCCACACTTCACCCCCAGCCTGGCTGGGTGATGCTGGGGCCGACCCCTGCTCTTGCTCCAGTTACTCCCAGTGAGGACAGCCCGGGCACGGCGGTGGCGATCACAGCACGGCGGGGCAGGAAGGGGCTTTGGGCCCAAGGTATGTTAGCGATTAACGGCGCTTTCCAGCGATTCATCTTGCAGCGGAGGGTGGAAACGTTGGAGGGTTGTTTGCAGGCGCTTGTATTAATCATCCAGGCTAACACACCATTAACGTCCTCCTGCATTTTAAAGATGACAAATTTTATTTGACTTCTCTCAATCACGGTTCCCGGGCGGATTCGGGAGCCACTTAAATGCCTCGGATTTTCCATCGTTAGTTGTTACAAGGCGAGTTGCAAAGGCAGGAGGCCGGGGGGGCTGGGGCAGGGTGCAAGCGGGTCTCCAGTTCTGCCGGGCCCCGGCAGCCGGTGGGGGACGGCCGTACCGGATCTGCCCCGTTTCGCTCCCCCCCGCTTTGTTCTTAGCTGCTGCAAAGCCCCCCCTTCCCCACCCCTTTTAAACAAGCGCCCTGCGAACATTTGCTAGTGATTACCCTCCGGTTAGAGCCAGACCTTGGGTAGGGCGTCGTGTCCCCGATTTCCTCCAAAAGACCCATGGCTGGGTGGGGGTCTCTGAGCCCAGCTCAGAGCCATCAGGGGGGCCAGTGCCCACCTGGGAGAGGGGCAGAGGTCCCACTTCATGCCTTGCCCCCCCCCCCTCCCCCCCCATGCTGACACAGCATCACCTGCAGCACCCTGCTCCCTCTTACAAACCAGCCAGGCTCCTCATTGAGCCTCTCCCAGCCCTGTAAAATCCCTGATCCAGCAAACCTCCAGTCCAGGGTCTGTGCCACCCTACCCTGTCCCTGGAAAACATTCCCCCCCAAAAAAAAAACCCCCGTCCCCATAGGTCTGCATTGCACAGGCCACTCACAGCCACATCCAGCTCAGAGCTGTCGCCTCAAGCTGTGCACTGGGGCCACCTCCAACCTCTGGCTGCCGGGCCAGGTAAGCCCAGCCCAAGCCCGGGTCAGGTAAGCCTAGTCCAAGCCCGGGCGTTATCTTGCTTTATCCCCCCCCGCACCAGAGGTCCCTGGACCCCGCATGGTTTGGAAGTGCTCAGCTGAGCAAATAGTGGGACCGGCTGGTTGATTTTCCTTTGGAAAATCGTTCTAATCTTTCGTGTTTTAATAAAATAATAAAACCGGACCCCTTTTCAAGCCGACACCTTCTAAATCAAACCAGACTGCCTTTGTCATGGCGTCCAAATTTAGCACTTCTCGAACTTTTGGTGAGTTTCTTTAATTTTACTTTTCCCTGCTCGCACAGGGGGGAAAACGCCGAGCGGTTCGGATTAGGCGATTTATGGCTGGCATGGCGGGAGGAACCACGTTTCTCTCCACCTGTTTTCCTTCAAATCCTTCCCAGAGAAAGATTTCCTGCCCTCATGGCCAGGCGACGGCAAGGGGGGGGGGCGATGCTGCTTGTGAGGTTATCCCGGGTCTCCACAGCCCCCAGCACCCCAACCCTGACAGGAGCCACCCAGCTCCGCACCCATCCCCTGCCCTGGGACGGGGGCTGCGGTTTTGGCCCTGGCCCCTCGGCCACCTCCTTATCAGCGCCCAGCGAGCGGCAGCCCGGGGTGTCCTGTGACTTTGACGCCAGCTCTGCTCCCCCCCTCCGGCTCCCTTATCTAAATAGGAGCGTAAATCAGGGTCTTGGCAGATGCCCTGGCAGGACAGGGACTCCATAAAAAGGGGCTCTGCTCCAGCTCTGTTTACATTGCAGCCCCGTAAAATATTCCCCTTGTCTTCCCTGCTAGCGTCTCCCTGCAGCATCCCGGCACCTTCCTGCGCCTACATCCCCCCCGCCCCAGGCTCCGCTGCAGCCCCAGGGTGCAGCTGGGAAGGTCCCAGCCCCAACACCCCACAGCTCCCCCTTCATGTCCCCCCATCAGGTTGTGTCCCGAGGTACCTCCGCACCCAGCCGCTGCCTCCGATCCCCGCCTCCGACAGCCGCCGCGGGCTCGGAGCGGGGCTGAGCCAGTTCCCCCGGGCAGCTGGGTTGTGTCTAAAGGTGCCCCTGGGTATTTATAGCACTCGCCTGAAATAATGCAATAATAATCACTCAGCACCTTCCTAACAGTTCTGCTCCTGGAGGCCTGAGGGGAACGGTTGCAAAAAGCCTTGGGAAACTGAGGCACGAGCAGAGTCTGCTTCAAGGAGAGGTACGTGGGGCTGGCTGCTCCGGGGGGATTATTTTCCTCCCGGTGATGTGAGGAGGGAGAGAACCTGCAGAAGTGAGCAAAATCAGGTCAGTTTGATTGCCAATGAACCCAGCCCTGGGGTCACAGCCAAGGCTGGGCTACAAGCACCTCGGCTGTGACAGCCCACTCAGGGCATCCCTCCTCCCTGGGAGGGTTTGCCACTCGTGTCTTGCTGTGCCAGCGGGGGGCTTGCAGGGGTGGGGGGAGCGTTGGGACGCAGGGGAGCTCACACGTGCTGGTGCTCATGCATTCCTGTGCCCACACGCTGTCTGTGTCCCCCAAACTACACCACTGGGCTGCTTGATCCTACACCAACATCACACAGGTGACCCCACGTGGGATTCTTGCTGTCGAAGCCCCCCTGAAGGAGCAGGAGGCATCGGGGGTGAGCTGGGTACCCAGGGTGGCCGTGCCGTGCTGAGTTCCGATGCTCCTGTTCCCAGCAGCAATCCCCGGCATCTTCTCTGTACACACACCTCCCGCGCCCCCCCTCCGGCGACATAAAGGATGACTGCAACCACTGCCTCTCAAGAAATACAATCTATTTATGGCCAAGCAGCCACTGCCCTGTCTGGATAAATCAAAAGGAAAACAAAGCTTTATGGAAAAAAGATTATTAAATTTTCCATGTGCTCCTGAAGGGATGCGCCAGGCACTCGCTGTTTATTTTTTGTGCTCTCTCCTTGCTAGTACTGTAAATGACATTGTGTTTACAAAAGTTTTTATGTCATCAGAGCAAAGTCACAGCTCAGCTTCCTCTCCTGTGTATTTTATGTAGATGGATGTGTCTGTGAGGAACATTCAAACTAAACAGAGCGCTGGTTTATAGGAAAATGTATTTATTTGAAAAATCGTAACTCACAATTTCGGCAAAACCGGGCTCCACATTTATTGCCGCTAATGGGGTGTGGCGGCCATAAATTAACCTGGAAAATTGCTGCGGCCGTATCAACAACGGCTCATTGTGCTGACGGAGCAGAGCGGAGCAGCCGCTCCCTAAAGACGGCTCATGTCAATTTGCAATTAGGTTTGGACCCAAACAATAGGCAAAGGGAAGGTAACGGCAGCCTCGCAGGTCGCTGCTGGAACCGGCCCCGAAATCAGTGCTCCGAGCTGGCGTGGGTGCCCCGGGTCTTACTCAAAACAGTGCTGTTCCCCCATCTGTCTGCCACGGACATCACTGGAAGGAGGGTCTACCTGCCATAAAGGGAATTTCTGTTTATATTACATTACCCCTCATGGACACGCAATTGGAGATGACGGGAAAATTCTGTCCGTGAGCTCTGACTGGCAGCCCAGGTAACCCGCGTGCAGGGAGAGCTCACTGCTTGCACCCCAATTCACCTCTCTTAATCCAGAACAAACTTTTGCACTGAAGCAGGAGTGATGCTTCTGCCCTAAATCCTCTTCTTTCCCCACTCAAATTCCCTGCTGAGACCAACACTGACCCCCAAAGCCCCAAGGCCAGGTGCTGACCCCAGGGCAGGAGGTGCCACCATCATCCCCTCGTCCCGGATCCCCTGGCTTGGGGCAGGGTCGGGGTGCTGACCCGCGCTGGTACCTCTCCGCTCGTGGGGAGAAGCGGAGAAGAGCTCCCGGCTGATGCGGGTCCCTGACGAAAACCAGCACCTTCCCCTCCTCCGTCCACTTTCCACTCCTGAAGCAAATTTACAAGGGCTCTAAAATGTCCCGCTCCAGGGCATCAGCCAACTGCTAATGGCTGGGGATTGGGAAAGACATTTCCTCCGTGCGAGAAGGATTGCATAAGCGCTTATTAAGGCAGCTCCTGGCGTCTTCATCCAAAGCATCTGGTTTGGGGCATGGCTGGAGACAAACTGCTGGATCCGGATGGGGCAGAGCTGGGCTCCCTGCTGCCAACTTTCCCCTCGTCTGGAGGTGGGTGCAGGTTTGGGTCGTGTCACACGCGCTGGTGAGGAAAAGAAGGGTGGGTTGTGATGCGAGATGTGTCTTCCCCCCCCCCCCCTCTGCTATCTGTCTCGTCCTGGTGGTGCCATTGCAGGGACTCATCTTCACACCTTTTGCTCTGTTGGCTCTTGCTTCGGGATGTTTGGCAGGAGGAGGTATGGTGTGAGCTCGGGCACCCTTCCCAGGTACCCCAGGTGCTACAACGCCCCATATGCATGAAGGATTTCCCCAGTCCCTGGTCACACCACAATCCCACCTTCCTTGAAAGAGGGGCTTCTCTCCTGTCCCATTGGCACTATGCTCTGCATGAGGACTGGTCTGGGTCATCGGTTGAGCTCCTCCAGTCCTGCACCGTGTTTGTGTGACACTGCAGGTGAAACAGGGACCTCTGTGCTTGGCTTTGCAGTGAGAGAAGGCTGGGGACAGTGGCCCGGGCCACCAAAATAGGATGGGAAGGTCTTAACCGGGCTCTGCTGTGCTGCAGGCTCAGCATGGTGTGCTGGCACGGAGCCGGGGAGCAGCAACCTGCCCACCTTTCCCGGTGGTGGGACCGTGTCCCAGTATCCATACTTCCCACCCTCCTCTCTGTGCAGATCCACCTGGTGTTTTTAATTCATTTTGTCTATAAGTTTTTCAGGGCAATTCCAGTTCTCATTGCACAGAGCCTCCTGCCGGGTCTGTCTATGCCTTCCCAGCTCTGCCAGGGTAGGAGGATAAGGACAGTTAGTGCTGCCTTATTATCCTGGTTATCCTCAGCTCTCCCAAAATCCCAGGGCTTCTCCCTCCCTGGGTGCAGGACTCCCCCGTTCCCAGGGGAACAGAGGGGCTAGTTTTCCCTTGGGTCCCCCTGCCGCATCCCGAGAGGTCCATGCAGCTGCCGGGCCGGCCGTCAGGTTACGGCAAGAGTTGCAAGATCGTTTTTTCAAGGTTGGGTTCATTTTTTGCAGATTGGGATGGTTTTTAAAAATTAACAAGCGTCTGTTAAGACTTTTTTTGCAACCGAAAATTATTTGGGGGCTGGGGGTTTTAAATAATTTTAGTGCTTTTTTCCACCCTTTTTTCCCCTGTTTTATAAATGGGAGGTGGCAGAAGCAGGAGCGCAGCCGGCATCAGACCGGGGCTGCAAATATTTTCCTTTTTAGGATGCAAGTTTTGGGTGGAGGAGATGGCGGGGAACTGTGGGTCGGTTATTTGTGTTGTTTCCTTGGGTTTTTCTTTACACTCCCCCCCCCAAAAAAAAAAACCAAGGAGAAGAAGGGCGAATCCGGAGATCCATAAGGCAGTTGTTCCTTTAGTTAAAACCAACATTTTCATACGCGAAGTCACGCTGGCCACGGGCTGTATCCAGCCCTCCACCGCCCCACACCGGCTTTTTAATCGCAGCCCGTGCAACAGCGTGTTGTGTGGGGTAGACGGTCTGGGTTGGGAGGGGTGGTCGGGCTCTGCCGGAGCCACCGCCATCCCGGTGCTGGCCCATCCACCGGCTCTGGAATGTGCTCCCGAAATACACAATCGCAAACAGACTGCAGAGCTGCCAGCCCCACTCTGCGCTGGGGGTCACCACCCCCCCACCCCCCCCCCGGTACCTGCCACCCTCTGTTCTTTTATCTGCTCTGAGTGCGCGTGATTTGGGGTGAGAAAACATCTTTTTGATGAAATTATTTAATTTTTTTTTTTAAGGAAAGCTAGCCTGGTCTCTCTCACCATCATCCAGGCAGCCCCTGGTTTTCAGGTTTAGGGTGGCACTTTGCCTCCCCAGGGCTCATTGTCCCCCACCCTGAGCTGGGATCCAGCATCCATTACGGCTGTGCCGATGTCTCCAGGGCACCCATGGGTGTAGGGGGACAATGGGGATGTTTTGAGGGAAAAGGCCCCAATATGTGGGGTGTCCCATGTCACCATGGTCCGTGGTGCCACAGTGGACATCATCCTGCCTTGCTTTCAGGGAGTCATGGGGTGGGGATGTGCTGTGAAAAGTGAATCCAGACCTGCAGAGAATAATGACTTTATTTATTGTATAACAATATGTGACTCCTCCTAACATGCTCTGGAGAAAAAAAAATGTTTAAAATGGAGCTTATTGGAAGGAAAAAAAATGTCTCCCATAAAAATGCTAATCCCTCCTCAATTCTCAAAACTGAAACAAAATAGTTTGCTTTGAGCTGAAGACATTTCTGCTCTTGGCTCCTTGTTTCCCAAGAAGAGCAGTGAACATGAAGGAAAAACAAGACTTCCTCATTAAAACATGCTTAAGCGAAACTCCAGTTGTCTCTTAAACTTCCCTTGGAAACATTTGGAGCAGCTTCATGCAAACCAGTTCTGCCCTTTTAGAAGCCATTAAAAAAAAAAAAAAAAAACCCCACAAAAATCCAACCCAGAATAGCCATTTCTTCAGGAAGCATCTCTTTTGGACAAAAAAAAAAAAAAAAAAAAAAAAAAGAGGTTTGTTTTACACCATAAATCCAAAAACTCCTAGAGAAGCGCAGTGAAACCCAACCACCAGCACTGGTGGCAAAGCAGCTCCAGGGAGGTTTTGCAGGACACAGCCAAAGCCAGCAGTGCTGGCGAGGTGAGGGCCACCACCAGCATTTCACTGCTGGTTTTCCTGGACGGTGGAATATCTGCGTCTTCGGCATGGTGTATTTTCTGTCAGGATAAAGGCTTGCAGGGAGCAACTTTTGGCAAGGAAAGGTTTTGGACCGATGTTCTGCCCAAGCACGCCCCAGCACTTTCATGGCCTCGCCAAAGGGTCCATCCCATGTAGGAACTGAGGGCACGCACCCCAGGACAAACAAAAACCCTTCCCCAAAAAGATGGCAAGGCCCCTCATAAAGTCTTTTTTTTTCACTGACTCCATGTTACCTCTAAAGTACAGAAAAAAAAATACCAGTAATTTCTATGCCAGCATTATACACACCAACAATCCTGATATGATATTTTTAATATAGATATTTGTATATATAAGTAAATAAATAAAACATTTATTTTAAAAAAATATATATGGGGGGTGTGTATATACATAGTGCTGCTTTTTCTGCCAGTGGCATCAGAGTGTAATTTAGGCACAAATTATTTCTATCCCAGGGTCTTTGGTGATTAATTTTTTACATGCAGCTCCCCCCTTATGCAGAAAGCCCAGCCCAGTGAGACCCTGCCAACCTGTGCAATTGGGCAAAAATTATTACTAAGGGATTTGCAAGAACTTGCCAGTTTAGAAAGGGGAGCTGGGATCCTTCTGGTCGGGCGCTCCTCCTCACCGTGGCTCTCTGGGTGGAAGCTGTCTCAGCCTCATCCGCTCTGTGTGACGCCGAAATCCCAGAGCAGAGGGTGTCTGCAGCGAGGACCTGGTGCCGCATCCCCACTGCCCCGACGGCCAGTGCACCCCCTTTCCTTGGGAGGGTATGGGGGGGAGAAGGGAGCATGCATGCTGTGAAACCACCAGTTTTGGAGGCTGGTTGTTGTTTTCTTGAGCTGAAACGGCAAGAAACATCATGTCTAAAAATGACAGGCTTAATTTGGAGTGTCATTAACCAGAGCCGAAACCCTAGATGGGCTGGGTCTCCTGTGTGCAGCGCGCTCGTTTCCCGAGCTGCAGCTGATCTTTCTCTGATTCTGCCAGATAAAGGCCTTTGCTCAGACCTTGTTTTTCTTCACATGGATGTTATTTAGTATATGGGATGAAGAAGTTGTTTCTACCCCTCACACACACATCCACAGGGGGCGAATGTAACCCCTGTAACACACCGGTTCCCCAGCAGGCTTGTGCTCCCCCATGTATTTGCAGGGGGTTCAAATAAGCACAAAGCACAACCCTCGAAGCATCTCTTCTCATCAGGAGAAAAACTTTTGTATCTGAGCTAGCCACAGCTTTGAGAACTTGTGGAAATAGGTCCCAGGGTCCGCCCCAGGGGTAGTGTGGTGGGACTGGTGCCAGCTGCAGGTGGGCAGTGGGACTGGGAAGTCCCACAAAAGCCCCGTGTAACCACTCATCTTTTGGTCCCGGCTGTGGTTCCAAACCACATTCCCGGTTAAAAGCAGCTGCTGAGACCGAAATGCGCTGGATGTGGAGAGCAGTCCCTGGCTGGGCAAGCTGGGCTGCAGTGTTTGGCCACGCCACTGGCTTGGCTGGGCTTACAGAAACTTAAACACAAACCACTATTTTTAATGCACGTGGTTGCTCGGGGCTCTGAGCAGCCCTTGCCTTGGCAAGCGGGGAGACAGAGACAAAGGGGCAAGCAAAGCTCGCTGGCAAGCGAGCAGCAGAGCTGAGCGTGCCGCCTGCCTGCGCCGTGCGAGCCGGAAGGGTCAGAACGTGGTAGGAAAAAATACCGCAATAGGCAAAGCATCTCCCATTTGCCCCTAAGCTCCAGCTCTTCCTGTGCTGATAACAAGCCCAGTAAATCTCCCTACAGCAGTGAGACGTTTTCCCCACCCGCCTTCTGCCTCCTCTGCGGTGTCTGGGTAAAGGGGGGTGGCTGCGGGAGCCGGAGCAGGGCTGCCCTCCTCGCCCCTCGGTGGGGAAATAAGCCAGATCAGTGCAGCCTCCGAGCATCCCAGCAGTCTCCGGCAGCCCCTGAGCCCTGCCCTGCGGTGTGGGAAGGCAGATGGGCACAGACAGGAGCTGTCTCCTCTCTAATTGTCCCCCCGGAGCCCTGTGGCCGAGCCACTTGCTGATATCTCGGGCCATCGCGGCTGGTGCCGGGCTGAGTCAGGGAAGATGCAGACCGATACAGCCCCTCCGCCCCGCACCGACAGGGATGCAGGGCAAGAAAACTCGGAGTATACGTGTCCAAAGCCTCCCTCACCTTAGTGCTTCTGCTGAAACAGGGGGCCTGGGCGGTGAGCAGGCTCCCATCCGTAGGTTGGTGTTCAGCCCTGGGCTGTACGAACGCAAGACTGCTGCTAGCTGTGGTTCATGGCTGGATGCATGGCACTGACCTGGGAGAGCTTGAGCCTGCTCAAACCCAGGCGGGATGCAACGCTGCTGCTCTGAAAAAGCAGCCTCGCCTGTGCTCAGCAGCAGGATGGGGTTTTCTCAATCTGGGAGTCGTAGTGGGACCACAGGGCTAATCATTTCCCATGCAGGAGACGGCCACAATGCTGCCTCCCAATTGCTCTCTCATGGGTGACAAAGAGCCGGGACCCCTTTTTTGTTGGTTTTCCTCTTCCTGTCCCAAATCCCTCATAAATTTCCCGTTGCCGGCTCTGCCAGCGCCATGTTCCCATTAAACCTTGCAGACTGATTGCATCTGTCAGTGTCACTGTCTGGGGCTGGAATGTGTCACCCTGCTCCAGAGGAGTCATTTATTTAGCCGTAGCAGAGCATTTCAGGACAAAGTGCTGGGTTAGATCACAGTGGGACAGTTTTCCTGCAGTGGCAAGCACCGATCCATCTCGTGCAGCGCGAGGAAAGCGCCGCTGCTGGATTCTTTCCTATTTATTTTTCCTAAACAGAGGGCTGAGGAGTGCGGGAGTCGCCTACCAGCAGGATCCTGCACTTTGCTGGAGCGTCCTAAGGAAAGGAAGTTTGCTTTAAAAATTCTGCAAAACTCGTGAGTCTAGAGCAGATATTTCTTACCACCCTCCCTGCCCTGTTTCACTGTTTCTGCGAGGACTTTCGAGGCGCCTGGCTGGTGGCAGAGGTGACACCATGGCTGTGTGTCCTTCAGGGACCTGCTGTGTGGTGGCTAGGGCTGGGGCTTGTATGGTCCGTGATGTCCACGGTGGTGGAGAAAGCACATACAACCGCATCCCAGCATGGCCCCATGTTCCTGCATGCAGCGTGGGCAGGGAAGCACTGATGGTGACAGTGCGGTGACGATGGGGAGCAGTCCGTTGTGATGTGTCTGTGCCCACACCACCTGCAGTAGGTCCCTAATGCTGAAGATGGGGCTCTCTTATGGTTATTACACGTGATAATCAGACATTCAGGGTTAAAACATGAAATGAAATTAGACGCCTGCTCTCATTACCCATGTAAGTGTGCGGCTGCACGCAGGACCCCCAGGTGCTGGGAAATACTCCGTCCTGATCACAGCCTCCCCCATCCCTGCCTGGTGAGAGCTCATCCCCATAATGGCAGGGGTGTGTGTTTGGTGGGTGGATGGAGTGATGGAGGTGAGGATCTGAGGGGACGGATGGTCACTGCGAGGACAGACACCCTTCTACACTGTCTGCGCAGCAGGAGTGGGTCATCCTCAGTGCAGTGATGAAGAACTCGGCTGCCTTCCTTTGGGATACATGTCCTTGGGTGGTACCGTGCCACTGGTAACAGGTTTCCTGTTGCTTTTTCCCAGCTACCTGTGCTGGTGTCCCCCGGGGGGGCTCAGATGTGCTGGGAAGAGCCTCTCCTCGGGGTGCTGCCCGGTGACCTGCATATGGTAGGGGTGGAAGAGACAGTCAGTCTGTATTGCTTTGTTTATAAGAACATATTTGCAGTGATTGATGTCTGAGCTGGGGAAGTATGCTTGCAAGTGAGACTTTAAAACATGAATCAAACAATGTTTGGAATACGTACGCTGCTCTGTCAAACATTTCTCGGCGTTTGGAGTCTGCAGGGCCTGCGCGTCCAGAGGTACCAGTGCCTGCGCGGAGGTGTCTGGAGGGAAAGCGTCCGCCCTGCTGCGAGGGTGAGTGCGGGCATCCTTCAGCCTCAGCATCACCTCTCCACACTGAGAGGCTGTTGGGGACGGGTCAGGGTTTGTGCCCGCGGCCGCTCTGCCGAGGGATGCGTGTGGAGGTGTCCCGTTAAGCCCCGTCCATCACGGGACATTCCTTTACACGATGCTCCTTACTGCCAAATCGTCCCCCGGGGCTGCCGAGGAATGAAAGCGGCCCTGGAGGACAGAGTCAGCTTTCAGGCTTCCTTCCCGTCCAGATAACCCGATTGCCCGTGGAGAGAAGAAAGGTCTGGAAGGGGCGGGCCGTATCCAGATGTTCACTCAGTGTATTAAGACCCTCAGCCAGAGGAGCACATGCTTCAGGTTAAGCCCCTGAGCAGTCCCAGCTGCAGCAGCATTAATGAAGTCTTCAGTTAATCGCTTGCTGAATGCTCTCTGTGATAAGGGCCGGGCTGGTTTATAGGGGACAGGGAATCTTCTCAGGGTTTCTCTTTGCGTGTCCTGCTTGGGAAGTCCTGCATGGACATCCCTCCGTACCAGCATCGTCATTGCCATGCCACCTCCTTTCCCGTGGAGCGACATGGGTTTGCCAGCTGAGAGCTGCCCGCACCCATCGTGCAGGGGTCGTGGATCTGGCCCCGCATTTTCTGGAGCTCTGCTTTCTCCTCCGTTCACAGGGATGTTACTGCTTCCCGTCGCCCATGAAGTGGGGCTGGACGTGGCTTATCTCAGCAGAACCAGCGGTTGAAATCACTGCCAGCTGTTGGGACACCTCTGCCCCAGGTGCCTCATTCCACTTTCTCCAGGTCCCAGGGGACACCTCGTCTGGCCCTGAGCCAGGCCTGGGCCACCACCTCACCCCACCAGAGAGGATCCAGCTGTGCCAGTTGAGTTGGGTGGTGCCCTCAGCCTCGGGGTTGCGCACACTGACCTGATGGCACCAGGTGACGTGCCATCTCAGAAGAGCATCCTCACCCTAGCAAGCTGTCCTGGGGAGTAGATACCTGGGGTGATGTCAAACCCACCCTTCCTGGAAAAGGGATAGATTGGGGACAGCCTCAGGGGTGCCGGTGCCAGCTGGTGGCTGCCATTCACCCACCAAAAATGACATTTCCAGACCCAGACTGGATGAAGGTGTTTGGGACTGAGAGGAATACCAGAAACTGGGCATCCCTCCAGGATGGGCAGACCTTCCTTCTCCGGGCTCTCTGCCCGCTGCTGCCCGTGGGGACAGCAGATCTGCCCGTCTCATTCCTCCACCCAGCCATGATTTATTTATTTTCCCCAGGTACCCCGAGAAAACCATTGGAAAGATATTTTTGATTGATGAAAACCAGAGGGACCTCTGCTCCTCCACCCAAGCACACCACCCTTGTGCGAAGTCTCTTTAACCATGGGCACGGAAAACGCATCCCGTGAGCAGATCCCCTTCTCTCGCGGGTCCGCTTTCGTTGCCTTTTAGGACGAGGGAGATTTATTCACTCCGCGGGTATTTTTAAGAGGTATTTTCTTTATAGCTGGCCTTCTCCCACTTAGGGGAGATTAGGAGATCGTATTTCATGGCTTCTCGTGGATCCCCTTTCCGAAGCTCTAATGAACTATGGATGAGTGACCGCGGTAATCCAGTCTGTGCAGGAGCTCGTTAAAGTCGCTGAGTCCGTTATAATAACTAGCTACATCTGATCAGATTACTTCTTCAAATTGCTGATTCCACTGGCATACGAGAGCCTGCTCTTATCCCGGCGCAGGCAGCAGGAGCTGAGCTCTGAGCTCAGCCAGTGCCGGGCTCTCGCCTTGTGCGCCGCTAACGAGGCACAATTTGATTAACTCGCATTGCAGAAAGGCCACAGGATTTCCCTTCACTGCTTGGCTTGGCCGACCCCAGCCAGAGCAGGCAGCCTCATGGCCCTCTGAAGGCAAGTGACTAGCGACAAAAAAATGATCTGGCCACTTTCCGGTTACAAGTAGGGATTTTGGGAGGGGGCTGGCAAGGCAGCTCTCAGGGCCACATCCAGTCCAGGTCCATGTGAACGGCGTTGGAGCAGCTGAACGGCGGGGGAAGCCAGAAATTCCAGCTCCGTGCCCTGCAAAGAGCATCCTGTAGCTGGTCCTTGCCATCCTGCCCAGCAGCTGCCCGGCATCAGCCCATCCCATCCCTAGCTTGCCATCCCGGTGAGCCCGCAGCCCCCACCGTGGCATCGTGCCCTACCCGTGGCAGCTGGGCTCGCAGCCCCAGAGCTGCAGAATGGAGCCCAGCACAGCATCCCAGTAAAAAAGAGCCCAGCATCCCAGTAAAACGGAGCCCAGCACACCAGTAAGACAGGCTGCAGCCCCACTGGCAGCAGGGTCTGCCCTCCTGCCCCGCACCGAGGTGGTCATCCTGACCGCTGCCCATATCCCTTCCTTATTGAAAGCAGAAGCAGGCAGCCCTGCAAATATTCAGAGGGAAGGGGGGAAAGAAAAAAAATAAAAAAAGGCCAGATCCATCTGCAAAAACACAAGCAGAAATGCTTCTTTGTCTTGGGAAGTGTCAGCGAAAGAAATTCCCTTTGAGGATAGGTTTGTGTTTGGAAGACTTCAAACCCCTCATCTGGACAATAACAGCTTCTGTCTAAGGGAATCAGGCCCGTAAGGTACCGGCCAAGCCTGGAGTATTAGACGTTAGGACAGTAATTAGGGCTCTGGTGCTGATAAGGGTGCAGACCTCAGCCACCTTCTGCTCTGCTCATGCCAGAGGAGTGAGTGTGCATCACGCCCGGCTCTTTGCAGGTCTCCAGCGGCGCAGAGGCACCGGGGGATATAAACAACCCACGGTGTGGCCGGGCCAGGGCTCTCCATCGCTGCCACAGCTCACGGCCGTGGGCGAGGGCAGACGCTCTGCCCGTAGCACGACTCGGCACCGGCATCCTCAGCAAAAGGGGGATGCGCTCAACAACTGCGGCAAAGAGATCCCCACTGGCAGCGTAATGTCAAATCTGATTATTACGGGGAAAAAAAATACGTTTTTTTTTTTTTTCTCATCTTGGCTGGGGCTGGCTTGCCGTGCCAAAACCCAGCAGCGTCCCCTCAGCCATGGGTTTGCCATAGGACACCACCTCCTGCCAGCCTGTGAGTCCCTGATGTGCAGGCACACCCAAACACGTTCAGGACCCAAAAAAAAAAAAAGCTGGGTCCTGGTCTTTACAGCTGCCAGCCCTGTAAATAAAACGTGGATTTACCTTCGCTGCCTACTTAGTCCCCTGGCAGAGAGCCCCGGGGCTGGCAAAGGGGCTCGTGCCAGCGCCGCGCGGCCCCGGGCTGCAGAAGAGGAGGTTGATGCACAGGTCTGCAGGCAAAGGAAGGCCAACGGGGACTTCTGATCATCTCATTAACTCACGAGAACGGCAGAAAATAATTGCTCGCGATTCAATGCAGTCCATCTGTGTGGGATTTTCTCAATAATAAGTGCATACGGCCTGGTTTTAATGTTTTTCAACGTTTTTTAAACTGAAACATTTCCTAGCGCCAAAGCCTGGGCAGAAATCAGTTCCAGCCCTGGGGGCAGCGAGGGGATTTAGAGGCACAAGTCTCAGGTTGACTTTTTAACAGGGTTCGTACAAACTATCCTGGCCGTAATGCTCATGTAATTGATGCTTTTGAATACTCCAAGGAGGCCGAGGTCCTCTGAGGCTTTGAAAGTATGTTTTACAGTATTTTCTGATGTGATATATAAAAAAACCCCTAATCATGAGTCAGGCAAGCAAAACTCCTGAGACTGCCTTAAAATTATTTACACGCACACACACCCCTTTTTAAGTGATCGCATTTAAAGCTTTTCAAAATGTTTGGGGTTTTGTGTTTTGGTTTTTTGGGGGGGGTTTGTTTGGGGTTTTTTTGTTTGTTTGTTTTTTTTTTTTTAACAAAAGCTGATTTTTCTCGCAGTCACAGGACTCTGGCAGTTTTGGTGTAAAACCGGCCCCGTGGCCGGCTGTGGGGAGGGCAGGACATGCCGGACGGCCGAGGCTGAGCTGTGCTTTCCTCCAGAAGGGTTCAAAGCTGGAACTGATTCATCTTATTTCCCTTCAAGATGCAGTTTGAGACTTAACTCTGGCCAAGCAGCAAGTGACTGTGGGGAGTTTTGGCCATCGGGACGGATGAAGCGATGGGCTCTGTCCTTTCCAGACCCTGATTTTCCCAGCCCGTAAAAGCCAAACAGGTAACTGGAGCAGTTTCCCTGGGATAAGGGAACTTCACAGGCATCTTGCAAACACACACACACACACACAGAGACACACACTCGTTAAAACCGACGCTATTAAAGTGACGCTCTGACCCCTGCCAAAAATCTGTCCTAATAATTTCCCCATGTGGTGAAACGCTGGGCATTTATTACAGCTTTGCTCCACCGCTTTCCCCCCGAAGGAGGCGCGGGGGGCTGCGCACCCTGCCTGCCCCATGGCTCGGACCCATTGCCAGTAGCCCCAGCCCCAATCCTATCTGATAACTGGGGAGGGAGTGAGATATAACCCTCCTAATCCCTTATCAGGTTTATGTGCTTAATCCCGCTTTTAAGCGGCACCGAGTTAACTGGTTCCCTTTCCAGGGGCATTGCTTGGGCAGGAGCGATGCACCCCATCATGGTTGTGGTGGTCCCCCGGGGTCCCTCCTCCCTGGACCACAGTGAGAGGCTCCTGACACCCCGGCAGCAGCCGGCCCCGGCTATTTCATCCTGGCTTTTCTGCTCGGGGCTCCCTCCATGAGACAAAGCAGTCCTCGTTCCCCCTGTCCTCCCCATCCCAGGGCTCCCATGGGCATAGCAGCACCCACCCCAAGGACTCCCCCCGACAATGTGGATTTGACAGTGCATTCAGGGGATATTTTGGGGAGGGTTTTTTCTGGGCCACCGTTGGAAAGCTTGAACGGCACAGGAGTCTGAATCTGGCCTGAAGCATTTCAAATATGCCTCGCCATGGGCTGGAGCGCCGAGCCTGCCTTAAGTGGGCAAGGGATTTAGTAATCACAGCCTCCCGTCGTCCCGCCAAGGGCACGGGAGCCCAGCTCCGGCTGCCACAAAATACTTGCTGGAGGCTGAGTATTGCACAAATTCCCACCTACCCCTGAAGCCTGAGGTGGAAAGCTCAGGCTGAGCCCGAGCGGCTGCACCTGCCCCGGCTGTGGCTCCCATGGTGGGAGGCTTGTGAGGTTTTCCAGGAGTTTCCTGGGGCAAACTATTGTGATAGTCCAAAAGAGAGAAGCAGGAAATAGAAAAACTGGGGTTTGAGGAAGCCAGCACGGTGCCCCCGGGGGGGTTCCAGCACGGTGGGGAGGCAGCGGGCATCTCACCAATCCTGATGGTTTTGGAGCTGCCACCAAAACTGAGAGCTCCCCTTTCCCACACACGTACTGAATGGTTTGGGTTTCACAGCTGTCCCCAAAACCACATAACGGGGAAACGTGGAGATTTTGGTGCAGGAGAGCTAACAAGAAACTTCCTTGAAAGGTCGCAACATGTTTTAGGTGACCCCAATATTTCTGGTTTGGTTTGATTTTGGAGGAGACATTTTCCAGCTTTTAACCATTTTTTGCTTAACCCCTTCAAACCATGGAAAGTGAACTTAAGGTGGAGAGGAAACATTTGCCATGGAAAACTGCCATGATTTTAAACGGCACTTGGTCTTTCTCAGCCCATACCCCAGGTATCTCTCTGGCCTCAACAGAGCTGTTTGGAGTTTGATTGGAATTCATAAATAATTTTATTTACCCCCAAATATACACTTTTTATAGTGAATATATACTTCTTGAACTATTTTTTTTTTGTCACTGATGGGCGAGCTCAGTTTGGGCCATGGAAATGAAATAGGGGCAGTGGTTTTTTTCCCTGTGTGTCTTTGCCAAGGCAGGGGGACTCCACAAGCAGCAGTGTGTCCCAGCACAGAGCAGCTGGCATCCACTGGGAGCAGGGTGGGGACACACACCGGGAGCAGGGTGATCCATCCCAGAAAGGGGTTGACATGGTGGAAATGGGGTAACATATTGGAAATGGGTGACATATGCTGGGAAAGGTGTGGTGAAAGCCAGGAAGGGGTGACACGCTGAGAATGGGGTGACACACACCAGAATGGCAGTGGCACACATGCTGGGAAGAGCGTGACACATTCCAGGAACAGGTGACACTTGCTGGGCAGGGGGTGACAGACATTGAGAAGGGGGTGACCTAGTGGGAAGGGGGTGACACATGCCAGGAAGAGGGTGACCCCCACCAGGAGAGCAGAGCAGAATTACGTATCCCAGACCAGCAGCTGCAGATGGCATGGGGCAGCCAGGATGGCACCGGTGTGCGGTAGCATGGCCAGATCCTGAGGTTTTGGGCCATCGCTCACATGTGCCTACGTGCAGGGCAGCCCCAACACGGAGCGATGTGCCAGGGAGCCGCTGATTCCCTCTGCCCAGCAGCAATACCCGCCACTGGTGCTCGAGCTGTGGCTAATGTCCTTTCACCGTGTATTATACAAATAATATAAATAACTCGTCCTCGGACTTCAAACATGCCACTTCAGATGTATGGTGGGAGATTACAGAGTTTGTTAAAGCTCAGGTCTTCAATCATCTGGGCAGCTTCGAAGCTGCTCACTAAAATACAGATCAATGCTTCAATTTTATGGGAGGCCTGTCCCATGTGACCAGACTCAAATCCCTTATTTTATGGCTTGCTTATACATTCCTGGTGAAAAACGGTTTACATTTTGGGCCCCGGGAGCTCTCCTAAATCAGCTGCCAGGTTTTTGCAGCTGGTAGTAAAGGGAAGCGCTGTCATCGGGCTGCCCGGAGGTGAACAAACGAGCCGCCAGGCACGGGACTGACGGCTCGCCCCGAGCCATGAGCCAGCTCCCCGGCTGCTACTGCGGCAAGGACGCCGCTCCAGCAAGGGGACAACGGCCATGGCACCCCCCCAGTGGCGCCAGCCGCACAGCAGCATCTCCACCCAGGAGATCCCAAAGCTTTGGACCTTCGGAGACAGGCGGCTGAAAGGGTTAAGCAGGGCTGGAGGGCTGGAGAGGAGAGGGATGCTAATCCCCCGGCTCTGGCCGAGGCTAATTATTTGCTGATTCAGCTGGTGAGCTGAGTCCAGCCCCAAAGCAGGGCCTTGGCCCACGCCTGCTATCAGCGCCGGGGATGCTCAGGGCTCGGCGCCGCCTGTTTTCTCTCAAGAGGCAGATCCGAGCACGGTGCCTGAGCCCCAGTTGTCCATCTGCCTTGAGAACAGCAGTGCATCACAAGCAGGTTTTGCAGGGAAACTGAGGCACGGGTTATCCCTGGCAGACCCAAAGGAGTTGTGATTTTATCGTCTCTCATCTCCCTGCAGCACTTCACCTCTTTCCTTCACTAGCAAGTGTGGGAAAAGGGTCTGAGGCAATACAGGGGCTCCATCCCTTCGGAGGACCCCAAGCCCTGGCAAGGAGCTGAGCTGGCACCCGCCGCAATGGCACAGGGACACAGGGGCAGAGCTCGGCTGCACAATCCCACCTTTGCTGGCTGCATCGCCTCCCCTCCTTTAATGAGCACAGCAAGCTTCCAGCGTTTCCCGTTAGCAAAGTCCCCTGAGGTTACCACTAACAAAGTCCCCTCCAAAGTCCATAAACCCCCTGTTGTTGGCTGCCACCTCGCCTGGGCAGCTTCGGTGTTGAGTTATGGCCGGGCCACTGAGCTCTTGCCGGCTAAGCAGGGCTCGCAGTCAGTAGCCGGTGATGGCTGTAACTCCTGCCTGTACAAACACCCCCTCGTCCCGGCTCCTGCCTGACGGCACCATTATGGAAAGCAGCTGCTTTACCAGAGAAGAGACCTTCGGGCTGCAGCCAGCAGAGGAAGAAGGAGCCCGAAGGATGAAGGTGGGAGCCCCATTGTGCTGATGGGGTGATAAACCCACGTGAACCCGAGGGGATGGTTGGATGTGGCATTATGGGGTGGGAGGATGGCTGAGCCCATGGGATGGACAGCTTTTCCCTCCCTTTTCTTCCCACTGAGTATGTTGGCACAGGAGCACAAAGTCCCATAGTGGTGTCTTGCCTGGCCCACTCCCCGGCTCTCCTGCACAAGGAGGTTTGTCTCTTCATGGGGTTATCACAGGTTTTCCCCTGGGGTGGCTGTTTCCCTGTCCTGGTGGAAACTCCCCACAGGGGGCATGTTGCCTCCAGTGAGCCCCAAAGCAGAAAGCAGAGCTGCTGCTTCCCAGCACAGGTGTCTTACGGTACCTACATCTGTGATGAGATGGTTGGATGAGATGGGTCTGAAATCCAGCTGGGCTGAGCTCCTCCAGCTCCTGCCCAAGCCAGCTTCGGCGGTAGCCAGGTGGCACCCCAGGAAAGCCCACATCCTCTGACTGGTACCAAAACAGGATAAAAGCAGCCCTCGGCTCCTGACCCCATGGTGCCAAGTTGCTGGTCTCCTGCTGGGGGCATGGCTGCGCAGGGTTCCCTGTCCCCAACTCAGGGCAAGGCTTCAGTAAAGTGTCTGATGATCTTATCGCACCCTTATTAAACAAAGCTGAATTTCCATCTCGACGAAAGCAGACAGCATCCTCCCGCTTCCAGCTATTTAGGGGATGGTTGGGTTGGTTGTTTTTTTCCTGCTGAAAATACGTAGTTTTGGGGGAAAAAAGTGAAAGAAAGAAAAAAAAACAGCTGTATTCATCCTGCTTTGAAAATGCTGTAAATAAATCAATTCGCTCCCAGGGATAAGCTCTGCCTTCTCTTTGCGGTTGACTCCTGCCAGTGCTAATTGGAGCCAATAGGCACATCATGAGGGGAGCAACCCCCTTTACAGGCAACACTTTAGCCTGGCGAGCATGTTTACAGCCTTATTTCAAAGCCTTAAGGAGGAGGGATCTGTCATAAACCCTGGCAGCTTTCGCCGAGCGAATGGTGCTGCTAGAATATTTAAAAACCCAGCGTTTGAGTGGAAAAATATAGAAAACACATGTGTTTCCATGCGAGCTCTGCTGCTGCTCAGAGCTGGATTTGTGGCAATGTGGGGCAGGAGGGGGCCTCAGCCCCCAGCCCTGCTGGGGACAACTCTTCTTCAGCTCAGGAGCTGCTAGGTCCCAAGGTGAGGAACAGCCGTCCCCATCAGGAATAGGGGACCAGGGCCCAAGGGCACTAATAGGTCTGAGTGGCCTGAGGACATCCTGGGACCCCCACCCTCCCCCTGGCAGGGGATCCATATAAGCTCAGTACAAGACTCAAGGAGACATATTCCCTATACTGTGCTTCTCCTAAAATGAGCCCTCCAACTTTTGGGGTGCTTGAAGACAGTGATTTAGAAGAAAACCGCCTTTTCCAGTCCATGAAAGAGTTTGGTGTTGGTTTGGTATTTTAAAGAAAGAAGTGTCTTGGGGAAAGTTAGTAAAGATGTTTTCAGGATTACTTTTTTCTGAAGAAAATCATAGAATCATAGAATGGTTTGGGTTGGAAGGGACCTCAAAGATCATCAAGTTCCAACCCCCCTGCCATGGGCAGGGACACCTCCCACTAGACCAGGTTGCTCAAAGCCCCGTCCAACCTGGCCTTGAACACTTCCAGGGATGGGGCAGCTACAACTTCTCTGGGCAACCTGTTCCAGTGCCTGACTACCCTGACAGTAAAGAATTTCTTTCTAATATCTAATCTAAATCTCCTCTATCTCCCCCCTTTCAGTTTAAAATCATTACCCCTCATCCTATCGCTCCACTCCCTGATAGAGAGTTCCTCCCCACCTTTCCCTTTAGGTACTGGAGGGGGCTATAAGGTCTCCCCAGAGCCTTCTCTTCTCCAGGATGAACAACCCCAACTCTCAGCCTGTCCTCATAGAAGAGGCACTCCAGTCCTCTGATCATCTTCATTGCCTCCTCTGGACCCACTCCAGGAGGTCCATGTCCTTCTTATGTTGGGGGCCCCGGAGCTGGAGACAGTACTCCAGGTGGACGTAATAAAATAAGGAGAGATTTCATGCATTAAAGATGTCCATAAGGTTTATAGGAAAAGTACTGTGTAGGGGTTGGTGAACGGGTGAAGGAGCCGTGCCCTGGGTGTGGGATGGGGTGACCATGGCCTCTCAAGCTGGAGGAGCAGCAGGACCAGCCACAGCCAACGGTCCCCAATGCTGGACACTGCATCTCTCACTGCAGTGTCATCCGCTCAGCGCAACCGCCTCATCTCTAACACTTGGGGATAAACTGAGTGCAAATAATTGGCAGATCAGGTCTTCCTTGTGCAGATGTCCCTGATGGTGCCCTTTGCCACCACCCCCACACACACAGTAGCTAATGGTGCGATTTCCCACCCTCCATGGGGTTAGGACCTCTCTGTCCCAGCAGATCAGGGAGCGGGAGGTTGGCAGGACTCCAGCGGGGACACGGCGCTGCCACAAGCCTTCTCCAAAGATGAATGGCTGCCAGTTTTCTTAATCCAGCCACTTTGGAAAAATTGTTTGTTCTCATCCTGTTTGAAACAGCTTCAAAGTGGCTCCAGTCTAGACTGTGCCAAGATAAATTACAAACCCAAAGCGCTGATATAAACCATAGGGGAAGGAGTCATTTGCTCTAATGTAATTAAAACAAGATATCATAATGTATGTAAGTATGTATATGTGCAGGCACGCTCTCTCCTGGCAGGGCAGCAGGAAAAGAGCAGGATGCCACCAGGCTACTGCCAACAAAATCTGAACCACCTCCACTGGGGTGGGGGCTTCTGCCCCCTTTAAAGAGGGGTTGAGCAGGGAGACCACGCCCCCAGCACCTGCCAGCCAATCAGGCTGTGGCAGGCACCTTTGACATCACCATTGCTGGTATAAAAGGTGAAGGGGTTGAGTTCTGCTGTAGGTGGGTGGTGGTTCTACTGTGTGGTGGTTCTACTGTGTGGTGGTTCTACTGTGTGGTGGTTCTACTGTGTGGTGGTTGGTGAGGTCTGTGATCTTGGTATGTGGAGGCTGGTCACATCCATGGTGCTGGTGCACAGTGGTTGATCGCATGCACGGTCCTGGTGCATGGTGGTTGGTCATGTCCATGATCCTGGTGCATGGTGGTTGGTGCCCATATGTGGGGCTGGTGTGGAGTGTCATTGCTGGAAGCAAAGGGGAAGGTTCTGGAAGGGCAACAGTGTGCCAAGGGAGACCCAGGCCTTAGTCACGGTAGGAAGAGAAAGGCAGAAGGGCTGCCCCAACACAAGAGACTAAACAGGGAATGTGGGTCTTCCAGCATCAGGATGCCTTTCATCAAAGAACACCTGATGGGGCACTTCCTCCACATGTCCTGTGAGGGCAGCTGAGGAAAATGGCCTTTTGTCCTCAAAAGGTACAGGGTTAAAAAAACACTTCTTCCTTCACCTGGAATAGGTTTGATTTGTGATGAACTAGGTAAAAAAAAAAGTAATCCTTCCACTTTTAATTCAATTAAATGCAACTCAAGTGAAATAGAGAAATAGATGGGGATCCCCTTGCCCCTTGAGTCTTTTACCCCTCATTTACTAGAAATGAGGAGGGAGGAGAGAATGGAAGCAGAAAGAACAGGCTCTTAAATTTGGGGGAAAGGAAATTAAATCAAATTAAGACAACAATTCTGTGTCGTTTTGTTGACAAATAAATACAAGAGTACTTGATGAATAATGCTTACATAAATTTAAGAGACTTTTTAAAAAGTTAATGATCATTGAATTTTTTCAACATGACTTGGCTTACAGACAAAGCTCGATGAAATTGAATCCTATAAAAAGAGGCAATTAGCAGCAAAGGTGTGTCATTTTCTTTCAATAGCATTATTACACTTGAAAATTAAGATATGTGTACGTACAGCTGGAAGTGTATGTGTATATGTGGATGTATGCGTGTTTGTGAGTGCACGTATGTTGTTATACATCCCCCACCCCATACTGTGCTCCTGTTCCTGACCCCCAAGGCCACCACCGTGCTGCAGCCTGGCTTTAACCCCCCTTGGAGCTCCTCTCTGGGTCTCTTTCCTTGCAGCAGCAGAGCATCCAAACGCCATCTCAGGTGCCAGATGCTTTCATCCCTGCGTTAACCGCAACACAATTCTTTTTCCAGTTAGTCCTGAAATGTCTTCTCTTTTGGTGCTGCCCAGACGCTGACTCCAAAGGTACGGCGAGGAGCCCATGGGATGCCCTGATGCCCCGATGTGATGTGACAGATGCGTGTGGAGTTTCAGCTCATGCCACAAGAGGTCTCACGGATTTCATTGGGACCAGCAGAGGAATAAAATCCTGGTTAATGTGAGCAGGGGTAACGCTCGTGGGACCTCTCTGAGGCAGGTGGAGCACGGCTGTGTCTGGGCTCTTACTTTCCTCAGGAACAGCCCTAAATCTTCTCCCTGACAGCCCGCGAGCTGGTCTCCAAAGCTACTTTACGCCTGGTGAGACGGTTGCACATAAAAAGCAAATGGTCCTCATTGCTCCTGGCAAATCACTCAGAATATGTTTTTATGGGATGCTTTGGGAGACTGTGAGTGCAGAGAGCCCCATGGCCATGGGGCACAATCCTGCCTGGGCCTAAGCTGCTGCTTTTATCAGGTTGTGTCCATCCCAGTGCAGGGCAACTTGCTTTGCTCCTTGCCTGCATCCCATTTACATCCCACAGGAGACTTTGTCAGATCCACAGCTTCATGTGGGCAAGCCATGGCCTCGGCACTGCATCCTCCCACTGTGGGGCTGCCCCCACTCTCCCAGCACCCACAAGGGCTCTGTGGATGCATAAATTTAAGCTCGGTGCTTTGAAGTCCCTAAGGAGGAGAGTTGTTGTTTTTGTTTGCGGCGTGGCTTATCGCCGGGGTGCCTCCTGCCTGTCTCTCGCCGCACGGCCCCGGCCCGCCGTCCGTGCAGCCCCGCTGCCAGGGACCGCTGGGCTGCCAGCGCTGGCTGATAAGGATGATGGATGGGGAGGAGGCTGGCTCCACCACGGCCCGGCCGCTTCCTGGGAGCCGGAGCCGGCCCAGCGCTCCCTGAGCCTGAAGGAATGCGTGTTGGAGGGATGGAGAGCCAGCATGGGATGCGAGGGGCTCCCTACCCGGCTCAGCCCTCCACTAGTCCTGACAGCGGGTGTTGGTACCACTCACACATCAGCCAGAGTCCTTGCTACATCTCCTTGCCCACAGAGCAGGGTGGGCAGCACAGACCCAAATCTGCAGCCAGAGGTGGTGGTGAGATGTCCCCCACCCTGCTCTATCACCTCCAAGGGCAGCTCTGCAGCCCGCCCTGGTCCTCTCTGTGGGGTGAGGGTAGTGGGTGGCTTTGGCAAGTGGTGGTGGGGGAAAGCCACTGCGCTGCCAGGGTGGCACCACAAGTATTAGCAGCATCCTGATGGCACGGGGTGACCTCCGAGTGCATGGTCCTCACTTGTTGTGCCAGGGAGGTGCTTCTGTTTAAATTAGGCTTCCTGGGGCTGGAGTTGGGCTGAGTGGGCTCTGTACACCCTGGACCCTGAGGTAGCTCCAACATCAACAGGTCCCTGCCCTGGCTTTAGGGCATCCCAGCCAGGAAACGATGCTGCATCACATCCCTTCATATCTGGGTGTCCACAGCCTTTGGCTAAGCTCTTTGCAGTGATTTTTAGAGTTTAGCCACTGCTAATGTACCTGGAACATCAGCTCTTGTTCCTGACTCAAAGCAAGCCAAGGGAAACATTTTCATGCAGCTACAGCAAGGACCACGTTGTAGTTTCTTTGCGATGCCATTCATGCTTCTCTCCCTTACCATGATTTTTCCTTGCCTCCATTTGACGCAAACCTCCCACCCTTTTATATTTCTTTCCCATTCCTTTTCCCCCAACCTGCTCCACAGAGGACTAAAAGCCTCTGCTCTCAGGTTCGAGTTGCAGAAAGCAGCCAGCCCAAATTCCCTTCCCCTGGCAGGAGTCTGGATTCGGTCCCGTCTAACAGGCAGGATAACGAAGAGCCCAGAGCATGGAGATTACCACTAGCCCGTGTCCCCAAAGCATCGCTCCCCAAGCCGTGCCAAATGCAAACCTGGGATAAAACACACTAATTGCAGCACCTCAGTCAGACAATGGAAAAATCGGATGCCTTTCCACGCCAGTCTCATTATGTGTGTTTCTTAAATGGAGGTTGTGCTTGTAATTAAATAGCCATGTCTTGGCTCCCCAAGACAGGAGGAAAAGGCAATTTGAAAATGTATTAAAACAGGGGTTTTGGCAATTCTCCTGGATTTAAAACAATTCATGGATTTAAATTGTTCCATTTCAAATATGTGTGCTTGCTTTCAATGGAATTAAATAAAGATGTGCAAGATGGAGGGGAGGCGGCACTTTCCTGGATGCTTTTCCCTCTCCAGCCATCAAGGGAAGGGGTAACACAGAGCTCTGAGAACTTACTTGGTAGCAGTGTGGTTTTTGGGCTGCTCTGTGTGGCTGACGCTGCGGCTGACTCAGCTGATGAGTATAGGAAAGCAAGAACTCCTACTAATGCCAATTTTTCCAAAGTTTTTCAGCCTGGCTTCTGGCTTTACGCTTACCTCCTGCACTCCCTACCGCGCTCCTGCCACCGGTGGGACCTGCTCCCCCAGCACGAGCCGTGACTGTCTGGGGATGGACAGGTTCCTCTTGTTCAGCGGCTTTTTCTTCAGGGATGCCACATTAAAAAGAATAGTCTAAAGACTGATAAAAAAGGACTCCTCGGGCAGCGTGCCTTTATACACACCCTTTGATTTGGCATGAAACACCGGTAATATCACCATTATACAACTTTCTACATCTACAGGGAGAAACGCATGAGGTATTTGAGAACCACATGAAAATCTAACGCCTCTTTTACTTGACGAAAAGAAAAAAAACCCACACTTAATTTCTCTTTAGACAGCAGTTCTTGTGCTGGGAAGGTTTGTCTCAGCAATAACAGTCAAAGCTCCCCACTTGACCAAGGGTGGCTGCTGAGGAAGAAGGGTCGAGCAGCAACCCAAAAAGATGTCCCCTCTTTCACATAGCTCTTGGCGAGAGCAACCTCTTTGCAGAGTACTTGCACACCTTTACCTGCTTGTGCATTTATTAATAACTTATTTTAAGCCCAAGTAACAGAAAAATCCTCTCCCTGCTCCCTGTGGCTCCTCTGGCACCATGTGCGTGTGTGTCAGCGGGCAGCTGAGAGGTGAACGGGAGATGAACTATGAGATGGCTTACTCGGGTAGCAGGGAGGATGGAGGAGTAGTTTGAATCCGGCCCAAATCCTGAGCTCTGTGGGCTTGACATAAGCATTTAAGCCCTTGGTTGGGATCTGGTGATAGAAGAGGGCTGGAAAGCACAATTCTTTTGTGGTTAAAGGTCCTTTTGTCGGTCCATAAATCCAGAGGGAGGTCTGTTTATTCTGTTTACTGCAGTTACCTAACCTGTGAGCCTCCACGTAAATCATGGCAAGCTGTGATTTAGAGGGGAGCTGGTCTCCCTGTGGCGTGTGCGCTGTGTCCCTGCCCAGACCCCCACGCAGGCAGCGTGCTCCTCCAGAAGCTGGGAGATAAGAGCAATAAAAGCCGCAGCTCTCTCTCCAGCGCCACTACAGCTTCATTTTTTTTGGCACGATCACGCATTGCTGCTAACTGATGGAAAGAGGAACCTGAGCCCAAATTATTTTTTTTTTTGTGTGTGTGTCCTTATTTTTAGGAAGGAGGAATTTCCCGGGGCTCCCTGGCTGCTATGTCCCATTTCCACCCCGTCACCCCCAGGGATGTCCGAGCGCCGCTATCTGATGGGGCTTGGCCAGACGAGGAGGTGGCCAGGCTGATAACCCCCCGCGGGTGCCCGGCGCAGGCAACTGGTAACCCAGCCTTCCTCACCTGAGAGGTGCTGACTCCCCGGAGCCGAAATCAGCTGCCAGATAAGGGAGTGACTCCCAGATGACGGCGCCAGCTGCTCCGTATGAGCCCCCCGGGGAAAACCGCCTGTGTTATCTGTCCACAGAGCGTGGGGAGCAAGAGGAAGAGGAGGCTTTGGGCAACTTAAGGGGAAAAAAATCACCTTTGAAACCCCCACCCTGGCACACCAGGCTTGGACACACAGGTTTGGTGAAGGAGGAGAGATGATGCAAAGCTGGAAGATTGCAGCCGGGGAGCCAGCTCACCCCGGGGGAAGCGAGTCCCCAGCCTGGCGGGGTCCTCATTTCCCACAGCCCAGGCTCCATCCTCCAGGGTCCCTTCAGCCCCTTCCTCCACCTCCTCCCGCCCACCTCCATTAAGCAGCCGCAGGATTCCCTTGGCCTTCTCCGTTAGGACGTTGCTGCCAGTTTTGATGCTAACCATTGCGCTCCCCTGAGCCCCCCCCCATTTCCAGGCTGGAGCAGAGCAAGGGGGGGATCAGCCCGGGTCCTCGCTGTTTAGTCTACCGATCAGATTGGTGACGAGGAGTCTAGCAGCTGGCAGAAAGCACTTTTATAATTGCTCAGATGCCGGCTTTGAGCTGTTTGCCCGGTGGATCTTTCTTTCATTAAATCCAAGCGCAGGGGGAAGGGGAGGATGATTGGCAGGGGGGGCGGGTGAAAAATGTTACATCCCCAACATGGAAGTCTGGGCAGCTGGAGAGGGCTTTCTGCTTGACCTCAAATGCAGAGGGATTTGAGGTGCTGGTCACTGGGAAAAGAAGTTAAGAGGCAGTTGGGAAAAGCACAGCATCCTCTGGGCAGGCCAGGTTGGCTTGCTCCACCTTCAGGTTGGAGCATCCTTGGCTGAAAAGGTGCACAGGCAGCACATGGCTCTGGGCGTGCAGATGTGCATACAGATGTGCGTGTGCATTTAATGGCCCCTTGCAGGGCGGGTGAGGGTCCGAGAACCCCCCAGCCTGGGGCAGCTTGGTCCCTCCAGCTCCAGCCACGATTCAGCATGATGTCCTGCCTTGACTTCAAGGCTTGAAAGGTTGAGGACCCCATGCCCCATGTCCAGCAATGGATGAACCTCATTTGCTGGAGACCAGAGCTGCGTTTCAGAGCAAAACAGATGGCAGAGTGCTTTGCTGCACACAGCATGATTGAGAGGCACACCGGGACCGGTGCATGCTGAAGGGAGAGCCCAGATGGACAAACCTCTCTCGAAGCCAGCAAGAGGTTTGTCTGGCTTCAACTCAGGTGTGCACTTGAGTGCGTAGGCAAAGCAAGCAACCTAGGGGTGGTCTTCAGGGCATTCGGGTTCCTCCTTTGAACACTGATCAAAGTGAGCCCCGAAGGGCTCAGGGCTGCTCGCTTGGGACAGGATGGAGACTCTCGGAGGAGACGGTGCAGCAGCACAGATGACGGAGGGGACAGCCTGACCTGGCCAAAGAAATGGGGTTTGTTTTCTCTAGCAAGCTGGAGACAGAGTGGGACATGATAAGAGCCTCCCAAGACCTCTGAGACAGCAGTGATCAATTGGTCTCGGGGTCTGCTGGAGCTGGGCCAAGACGTAATCAACTTAATTTGCAAGGAGAAAGCTCAAAGGTTAGATATTAAGACAAATGATTCAGGCACAGTAGGAGGACAGTCAAGCCTGGGACAGGTTATGTGAAGGGTATTTTAAAACTGAGCTGGACAAGGCTGTGTGGGGAACAGTCAGGTGTAGGTATGGGGCTTGGAAGGACTTTAATTCCCTGAGCTTGGTGGCCAGGCATGGGACAGGCAGCTGTGCCGTGCACTGAGGACACCCCTGTCCTGCATCCCCAGCCACCCCCATTCCAGCGGCTCCAGCTGTCTCCAAATTGGCTGGACAGGCTCAACCTAAACCATCCAGCCCTCTGTGACAGCACAGCCTGGACCTCAGCAGCTCCTGCCCTGTGGTGGGACAGGAACTGGTGAGACCTCCCCAAGCCCTCCCATGCCCCGCAGCACTGCTCTGGAGGTGGCATTTCTAAGCCCAAGAGAGGGAAGCTCAGAGGCTTTTAGACACTTACAAGCTATTTTACAGGAGTTTTCTAAGCCTTGTTTTGGGCTGGTGCCTTTTGGCATTTTAAAGAGAAAAATTATGAGGGGGCTGAGGCTTATTAAAATCCAAAACTCGACCACTCCTGCAAAAACAACCCTGCTCGTTCCAGGCTGGCTTTTATGGCTCTTGTATGTGTGTGATAAAAACTAGCTGGGGCTAGCAGCAGAGTGGTGTGGCTATTGCCGTATCCCAAACCGCATGTTCACGGGTGTGTTAGTGATTTGCTGAAGCGCTCCGACTTTGGAAATGTTTCATTCAAAGAGAGAGGGTGGGGAACGGTGCTCGTTTGGTGCTTCGATGGCTATTTTCACGTGAAGTTAGATCTCACGTTAAATAAGCAGAATTAATCAAGATTAGTAAAAAGAAAAGCACTTTCCTCCCTATTTGGAGGGTGGCTTCAAGGTTGCAAGGAGCTTGCATGCTCCGTAGCCGCTGGCTGCTGCAGGAAAACTCCCAAATCCTGTATCTTCCCAAGCCCACGCTCCTGCCCGTATTCTTTTGGTCGGTTCCTGCTGTCTGCTGGTGACTAAGGAGGTTTATCTGCAGGGCTTTGCAATCAAAGGGCTGCGATAGGCAGGGTAGGATTAACCCCAGAAGGGGAGGAAAATCCCTCGCCGGCCTCCTGCCCCGTACATCAAACGCAGTGGTCCCACGGCTAATCTGCAGCGCAGCCCAGCAGTTAATCACAGAGGAGCCCGAGCCTTTGAGACGGAGGAGACCTGAGATCTGGCTCCTCCAGCCCCCGGCCGGGCCAGGACGGGACCCTCCATGCCTCATGACTCCCGTTGCTGCCCATCACCCTCCTCTGGGCTTCTCTCCTGAGCTCTCCCACACCAGACCCAGTTGGGGCTGGGTGTCCAATTGGCATGGCTTTTCATGCAAAGGGAACCCGATGGGACGTTTTATCCCGCAGCTGTGGGACAGGTTGGGGACGGGGTGTCGGACAGGGATGCTCCCGCTTCCCAGCCTCCCATCTCACCCGGCCGCGGCAGCTCCAGCCCCTCGGCTGCCCGCCGAGCCCCCCTTGGCCCCACCGCTGTGGGGATCAGGTGCAGGGTGGCCCGGGGACCAGGCGGGTCGTTAGCTCCATCTGTTGACAGGCAGACACAGCAGCAGCGGTGGGATGGGAGAGCTGCTCCTCGCTGCTGGGCTGCGGTGCGGGGCAGCGCTAGGATGCAGTGCAGGCAGTGCTGGGATGCAGTGCAGGGATGTGCAGGGTTCCAGTCTCCCCTGGGACCTCAGTGCCTCCCTGGGGGTGCAGCAACCTTTAGGAGCAAACTGGAGCAGAAGCCATGGTGGTGAAGGCCAAGGTGGGATGACCCAGCTTCCTGCAGGAGGATACAGGGACGGTGGTGGGATCAGGGCCCTGTGGAGCTCAGAGGGGATGGGCCTTGGGATCAGCCCTTGACTCCCCGGCTGAAGGTGGGATCTTGCAGGGGGATTGGGAGGGAGGCTGCCACATCCCCTTACCCCTCAGCTTGTGAAGCCACCCTAGGACATGCCCTTCTGCCTCACTTCATGGTCCTGTATGTGGCTTCCTCACATATGGTTTCCATCCCATGGGCTAATGCTTGTTGATGACGATCCTTTTGAAACTTTTCCCAATTACCATGAGAGGCAGCAGTCTGCAGCAGAAGCCCCACAATCCAGCGTGTTTATGAACTTGCCATCTGTACAGTTCCCCCCTTCCTTTTGGACCAACCTGCACGTCCTGCACCCCAGCCTTTACCCTCCGGTGCCAGGTTCTGGGTCATGGTGCAGGCTGATGGCAGTGTGATGGAATGCCACCGGGGCAGTGCCACCATTCACAAATGGCACTGTGCCACACAGATCTCCCAAGAAGTTTTATCCCCACCACGACTTCAGAGGAGAGTGATGGTGGCCCTGGGAGCTGGATGGACGTGTCAACAAGAGTGCAGACTGCTAACACCTTGCTGCCTTGCTGAACACCACAACCAAGAGCAGCTAAAACATCCGTCTAGCAGGTGAGTGGTCCATGAACAAGCAGAGCAGTTTAATATTTGGAGAAAAGCTCAAGGGAGTTTTTATGGGGAAAGAACCTGTTTTTGCAGCCATAAGTTTCCTTAGACGAGGAGATGGCCATGCCTGCTCTGTCCATGAGCTGTCCTATGGGAGGCAGCTGGGTACGGATGCTCCGAGCTGAGCTCTTGTAGTCCACAGCCACCTCCAGTTTAGAGGGAAACACCCCTGGGACCTGCATGGCAGCCAGAAGGGGAGTTACCAACCCAGCACCGGGGATTTGCACTGCTGCTGTGGGAGCTGCCAGCCGGGCATGTTTTCAGGCAGCTGCACAGTGACGGCCAAACCCCCGGAGAGCTGGTGAATCCCTCACCTCCCTTGGTACATCATCCTGGCAGCTCACCCTCGCTAGTCACGGAAAGGACCAGTGCTGGAGCAAGAACACTGTGTCAGGCAGGATGCAAATGGATTCCGAGGCGCAGGCAGCGCAGGCAGTGCAGGCAGGCTGGCAGCAAGCACATCCTGCACGTACATCCCTGCTCAGCTGGCAGCGAATGGGCAGGACCCCTGGAGAAGGCTCTGCTTCCCCATCAGTGGTGCCTGCAAAGCAGCACAAGGTAGCACCAGACCCATAAGTGACAGGAGCTGAAGGCCAAGCAGGTAAGCCCGGCCTGTCTGCAGCTCTGTCTTCTCTCCCTCCTCATCCACAGTGGGTAAAACTCAAAGGAACAACATGGGATGCACGTGTTGCCTGTGCTGTAGGGACCTTCCAATCACAGGTGACTGTCACTTGGCCAGCAGCATCCCTGGGCAGGAGGTGACCCAGGACTGGTAGCAGGGCCCAGCCAGGAGGGCTGGATTGGGCCAAGCCCTGAGCAGAGCCACTGGCCACAGTCCACATGTGCCACCCCCTGGACACTCGGTGTAAACGACTGGAAGCCACAGGATCCCACAGCAGAAACCTCCAGGTCTGACTGCTGTTGGTGGGAAAGGCAGATATTTGTCACCCCTGGGACTCACCTCCTGGCACAGCAGGACCCAAAGGGGCATTGGGGCTCAGAGATGGACCCCTGGACAAGGGATGCCATGGAATGACTTAACCATGCTGTCCCACAGCCCTCCAGCCCTCAGTGCATCCTCCCAGATGGGCTCTCACAGCTTTGGTAGGTCTTGGCTCTCCCATCCCTATAAAGTGCAGGGCACTGCAGGGAGCAGTGGGGTTTAGGGACTGTTCCATTTAAATTATCTCCAAATTTGCAAAAAGGTAAAAAATCCTCAAACCTCTGGGTTTTTTCACCATCGGGTTTCTGACAGCCCACCACTCTGGGGTGTCACTTGGGTTGGTGGCAGCTGGGGTGTCTGTGGAGCTGAGGTTTGAGGAAATGGGGGAAGTAATCAGCTCTCACTGGTCCCAGGAGCAGAGGATGCAGAAACAAAAAATTGCCACTTTTGAGAACCCATTGAAAATGGGATTTTATATAAATTTATTGCACATATAGATATTTGCATCTATATGTACACAAAGGCTATAGCTCTTGCAGAAGAATCATAGAATTGTCTAGGTTGGAAGGCACCTTTCAGGTCATCGAGTTCAACCATCAGCCATCAAAGAGTGGCTGTTTCGCCTGGCACCGGTGCTATGGGATGCCGGCTCTGGGAGGTGAGATGCTATCTCGGGGACTAGCTGGCAGTCCCAGCCAGAGCCAGGGCGTATCAACCCGTACTGCTCTCAGGACACCTTGCAAACGTCCTGATGTGATCCTGAGATTTATTTCTGGGCCGAAGCCAGGCAGGAGGAGGCTTTCTGCAGGCAGCTGCCTGCCCACAGAGCTTTCCCCACCCTGGGCTAGCTGCTCTTCAAGCAAACCCTTTGTCCCCACAGGTCAAACACCTCCCTTTTGAAAGAGGGAAAGGGCTGGTTTTAATGTTTTTAGGTGAAAGGGAAATCCTCCAGCTGAGAAAAATCAGTGTTCTGGGTTTCCCTCGGCGCTGGGTGGTGCTTGGTCCCGGCCAGTCCCTTCTTGCCGGGCGGCAGATGGCAGCAAAGCCGGGCTTGGGCTGCCTCCGCTCCCCGGGGCTCTCCCGGGCCCAGCCTGGAAGAAGCCAGCAGCAGCGTTTCCTTCCGAACTGATTTTCCCTACGGGGCAAGGGACTTTTTCCCCAGCTCTGCCATGCCCTGGCTCCTCTCCCAGCAGGGAAGGGGAAGAACACTGGCAAATTCAAGCTGGGTCTGGGCTGCTCCCCAGCCCCAGCCATGCCAAAACCGTTACCATGACCTCACCAGGATTCTGTGGGGCACAGTGACAGTCCAAATATCTCTCTCCCTGCCCTGTACTGGGGTATTATCCCTTCCAGGAAGGATAAGCAATTCCCACTGCATCAAGCTGTGGTTCCTGATCCCTCTCGAGAGAGAGCTCTGGGAGCCAGGGAGAGGGGGAAAGTCCGTATCCCTCCCCCCTCCCCAACACTCCCTGGAAAAATAAAAAAAAAGAAAAGCAAATTGCAAGGCTGTGAGAGCTGTAAACAGGTTTTCAGTGGGTTTTCCATGGCACCTGCCCAATAGCTGGGAGCACAGCCAGAGCCCACAGGGGTGCATGGCTGGCCAAGGCAGCCAAAGCTCTCCCTTGGCACCAGCACCAGGGCGATGCCGGGAGGGGGTCAGGGACACCCCCCTTCTCGGGACACTCTGGGGTGCCTGTTTACAGGGGCGGGTGATTTTGTTGAGTCACAGGTCGGGGCTGGCAAACACCCAATGTTGCACCACCAGCCAGATGGAGGCTTGGGGCCGTGCCACCCTCAAAGAAACAGCGGGCGAAAAACTGTAACCCCTGGCAGGGAGCTGGGACCATCTTCTCCAGCCTGCTCCTCTAACACCCCACTTGGTTAAAAAAAATTAAAAGTAGGGAGAGAGCACGTTGGTGGTGGAGCGGGGAAGGGATTGAGCTGTCCCTGGAGGCACGGTTGGGGCTGCAAAGCTGGGTCTAGGCCCTGCTTCAGTGCTGCATGATTTTAGGAAGCCCAAGCCTTGCCACAGGGGCACAGGAAGCTGCTGCAAGCAATTAGCGAATCTTTGAGCCTGCAAGTGCCTCTGAGCATGAGAGGAGGTGGTTGGGACCAGCCAGGGATGCTGGTGGTGCAGGACCTGCAGCCCCTGGTGCTGAGCCACCCCCAACTATCTCTCTTTTACTCCCTGGCTCTCCTCTCCCTGGAAGCATCCCTGAAAAGGATGGGGGGATTTCTCCTATAGGGGTCTCGGGTAAGGGAGGGAGCACCAGCACTGGCATTGCCAGCTCCCAAAGGACCGACCGCGCAGGGAAGCCCACCACATCTGCACAATTTCTTGGGCTGCAGCAGCACCTGCTGCGGTGGGAAATTCTCACTGTCAGCGGCAGCCTCCTCTCTCCCCTGCCAGCTCTGCCTCCTGGGCTGACGAGTTATCTCTGGCGCTGGGGTCCTGGGTGCCTGTGTCACCCCACCCAGCCTGGCTCGCCAGAGATGCAGTTAAGAGCCGTGGCTGCCCTCTCCTGATTACACACGTGGGTGCTGAAGCTTTTATCGTGGGCAAAGCCCTGCTGGCTCACTCAGTCCCTTTGGCTGCTCCCAAGAGCCCTGCTCTCGGAGCCTGGCTGCGCTATCTCCCCTCTTCATGTGAACCACACGACTTGCAGCCTGCCTATCTGAAAGGCAACACCACGCAGGACAGGGTCCCTGGCCACTGCCCAAGGGAAAGTGCCATTTGCTGCTACCTGGGGAACTGGTTTTTCCAGGGAAGGATGGATCCTGATTGCTCTTTTGCTGGTGTTGTGACCCCATGAACACCAGCAGCTGCTCCTGGGACAGGTCCAGCCCAGGAGCCAGCTCCAAGCCCTGTCCTGTCCCTGTGAGTAGGATGAAGGGGCAGGATTGCCCTCCAGCAGCCAGCAGACCTTCAAGACGAGATGAAAAGGGTTACACAGTGTGTTAGAAAATGTTTAAATGTGAGCATCTGACCTCACTGCAGTTTCCCTGAGGGTTTTCCTGGTGTTTGGATTATCACACAAAGTAGGTCACTAGAGGGGTTGCATGGAGAACAGCTTCACTAGGCAAAGCATCCAAACCAGCAGCACTTGGGGAAGCCCCATGGGAGCATCTTCCCCTGCCCTGTGAAAGGTCGATGCCATCCCAAATAGTACCCAAAGAGCTGATGGGGGTCCTGCATCAGTCACCAAATCCCCTACTTGGAAAGGGGACAACGTGGAAGTGTTTGGTCCCCAGAGAAGCATGGGGAGAAAGGCTGGAGAGCCCTGGGAAGAGGTTTCTGTGTTTGAAGACCAAGCAGAAGATGTGTCCCGGTGCCCCATAGTTAGTGTGAGCACCAGCGGCTCGATGCTCTGTCCTCCCGCCAATATTATTGGCAACCGTAATGTGCTGTCACCATGTGCAGAAAGGCAGGAGTTGCCTTAATGAGGGTCACTAAAGTAAATTATCAAATTAACAGCTAAGGCAGTGCAACTGCAGAAACGACCAGCGCTGGCGCAGGAATCGCAGCACCGCGTGGAGCAGGATGGCTTGTGCCTGATGGAGGGAGCGCATCGGGCAAAACCACCTTGGGACCCACTGTGGAGAGGAACGGGGGAACTGGTGATCTGGCAGGTGCAGGAGGGGAGGGATGTGTGGGCAGGGACTGACACTGCCCTGGGTTTTCCCCTCCCTGGTGGCCCAGTCCCACCAGACAGGAGAGAAAGTCAAAAGCAACCTCTAATGTGGTTTTTGTCCTTCTCTCGTGCTGTACTGGGGAGGTCTCGTGCCCCACCAGTGTTAACCGTCCCTGGCTGCTCTGCAGGCTCCGGCTGTCATCCTGCTCCAGGCTCTGGGCCACCATCACGTGCTCCCCCCCGCTCGGATAAGCTGCGGAGATGTTTTGGTTTGGCACGAGCTTTGGTTTGGCATGTTTAGGAGAGGAAATACAAAATAATAAGATAAGGCTGTAGGCTGGAAGGAAGCTCAAAAAGCCACCTGTTTCAAGTGTAAAGAGGTCTCTCCTGCCCAGCAGACTTGTGGGGTGATCTTGGCTTAGGACATAAGGAAAGCCCTCAGCATTGCCTCAGGGTGGTCCTGTCCCGACCTTGTGCTGGCTCTACTGAAACAGAGACAAGATTTTGCTGCAGGAGCAGGAGCTTAGAAGCGACGCGCAGGGGTGGAGGGGGGCAATATGAGCTTTTCTCCCACTTTTTGTGGGGATGGAGAGGATCCGAAAAGGACGAGCTCCTGCCTGGCTCCTTTGTTTCCACTCTGAAGTCTTGGCCCTGCTTGCTGTCGGATGAAAATGTGTTTAGGCACAAACCGGGTTAGCCGAGAAGCATGAAAATCAGACAGACTGAAGCACAGGCGAGAAACCCTGGCTCTGACTGCACACCGCTTCACGTTGCATTTATTTTGCTCACGATTTAAATTCAAAGTCTAACAACCCGCCTGGCAGGAGGTCAGACCCCCTTACAGGGCAGCACCATCCCTCACCGGACGAGGGAAAGTTCTCGTACCACCACAAAATCAGGCAGCCAAAAGATAACAAAATACAACTGCAAATTCTGCATTTCTGGCCTGAGATCCCTTTCACCCAGCGTGGCTGGAGCTGGTCAGTATTTGTCACCACTGCAATAATCTCCATCAACTGACATCATCAGGACTTCTTCATTTGCTTGATACCATTGATATTGCTTGATACCATTGATATTGCTTGATATAATTGGAAAAAGGAATGCATCGATGCAGAACATGGCTGCTGCATCCCCAGCTTTGCAATTAAACTTCCCATCCCATATTAATTTCCACTGGTAGCATTGGAGGCAGAGGATTTATCGAGTCCCTGGGGTGGGACTCTTTTTCCCTCATTGCTCTCTTGGCTGTCAAGAACCTCAGGAGTGCAGTGGGAAGTAGAGGGGCAGAAGAGACTAGGGGAAGAATAGTCATAAAATACAGTCTCTTGCAGCCTGGATTCCTGGTCCATGGGCTCTCCATGGGCAGTGGATTCAGGATCCTCCTGGATGCTCTACAGGAGCATGTCCGTGAGCATCGTGTAGTCTTGCTTGCCCCCTGGAGCTGGGAAAGCAGACATGCTATATTCTGGGGTTAATTAAACATACTCTGGGTGGTGCCTTTGCAGCTGCTGATCTCGATGAGCCTTTCCTACAGCAACAGCTTTGGGCTGACTTTTTAAAACCACTGATGGAGCAATTCCTTTCCATTGCTCTTGTCTCCAGGACCAGGTGAGGTTCTCTAGCACTCCTAAGAGCCACTAAGGAGCCAGGGAGCTCCCTACAACCTTCCAGGCACTATGGCATTATCGGACATCCCCAGTCCAGGTCTCTACCAGGAGAGGAGCAGGTGGGGGGGTTCTCCTTGCCTGGCCCAATCTCCCTCTGCTGTCCCCAGCCCTGTCACCCTGCTGGCTGCTCTGGCCAAGGAAGGCTGACACGGATGCTGCACGTCCACCCCTCCACAGCTCATTCCCATCACTGATGACCTCCCTGGGGACAAAGCATGAACATGAGCCCTTTTAGCTGTCATGTTTGTATACACAGGCCTGCTGCTGACACAGATCTCTTAATCCCCCCGCCTGTGTCCCACGGACCGTGCTTGTACAACGGTGGCCACGGCTGGGTGCTGGCACTGCACTTTACTGAAGCCCTTTTACCTCTGACTCGCTGATCAGCTGCTGACGGGGTGTTATTGGGAGGCTGTGGCAGGCTCGGTGGCAGTGCCAGAATTCTGGTTAAGGGGACTGTCCCCAGCTTGGCTTGGTGGCACCAGGACAGGCTGGGGCAGAGGGAAGGACTGGAGTGTGCTGCTCTATGCTTTGGTATTGCTTTGCTTCCAGTTTATCATAGCTCCCACTTTGTGGGCCTTCAGGTCAGAGGTGGAGGTGGCTCAGCTCACGATTCAGCAGCCTGATGTTTCCTTTGCACCAGTAAGATATTTGGGAAAGCAAGCACAAAGCTGGCCAGGCTGCATGGGAGTTATAGCCAGAGAGCCTGGCTTGCTGCAGGGCACAAGTGGAGAGGAGGGGATGCTCAGAGCAGGCTGTAGCCATGGACCCTCTGTACCCTGGGTGCTGGGAGCACTGGGAGAGCGGTGCTGGCTGGTGGAGGAGCATCTGTGCAGGATGAAGCTCTCCCCAAGTGACAGCACGGGGAGGAAAGTCAGGAAAACCAGCTCAGCATGGAAACCTCCCTGCAATGGGAGCAGGGATGGGAGCAGGAACATGTACAGTGGAGGAAGATCCTCATGGCATCCAGAGCATGACAGGCCCATGCAGCACATCCCCGCAGTTAAAGGGGGGTCATTTAGTCACACCTGGGGGTCAGGCAGAGCCAAGCATGGAGCTGCCTTTGCTTCAGCCTCTTTGTTTATGGGTCCCAATGGTATCCCAAGAGGAGCTGCCTGGCTCCTCTTCCTCTGGTACCCTCGTGATGCCCATCACCGCCCGCGCCACTGGGTGCTTGTGCCTGGTGCCAGTGTTGATGTGGCTGCAAAAACGGGAAGGAAACCATCATGGTAGGATGCCCGGTGTCCTCGAAAGTTGGGGACAAAAGTCTGAACTCTTGCACACAAAATAACAAGAAGCTTTTAACTTTGCTTCGTGCTGCTTCTCAGTTCCCTAGCTATCTGAGAAGGCGAAGAGCACCCGTTGGATCCATACATATCAGTGCAGCATACAGATCCCAGCGTGCTACCCGCCAGAGAAACACCCAGCAGCGATGTAATTGTGTTGTGGGTCAGGCTGGGATTTGAATGGCAAAGCTCAGGGCTTTGCTTTGACTGCAGAGGGGTAAAACAATATTTAAATAACTACCAGCCACTGAAAGGAGCAAGAGTCCCATGGGAAAAGAGAGAATTTGCGGCTGGGCACGACTGATGGTTTTATCATGAACATACAACCTGCAAAGGGAGCGAACAAAGCTGCTGGGAGCTGCCTCTGATTTAGTATTTCATAACTTCGGTGGTTGACTCCGAGCCTCTTGGCTGTTAATTATCCTTAGGTGCTTAGAGGAAAATATCCCCGCAATTCCACCCATAAATCTTATTGATTCTCACCTTGAGTCTTTGAGAGCTTTTAGGGCACCTGCAACAACCTGCCATCGCTTGAATTAATTGAGCTCTGTGGAGCAGCTGCTGGCTGGTGCCTCCCCGCACATTAGGCACGAGGCAGAAAGATGTATGTCCCCGGCCAGCTCTGGCGCAAGGTGCTGGTGGCAGAGAAACACGGACTCCCAGGACTTGCAGCACATTGCCAGCACGCTTCGTTTCTCCATGGGAATGGCACATCCCCAGCTGGGCTGAGCCAGGGGTTTCCAGGGCTGCTGTGGGTGGTCGGGACCTGGGAGGGATGCAGGATCTCATCTGAAGCACAGAAAGCTTAAGGCATTTTTAAGAAGGATGCTAGAGCATTTATACCTCATTCCTCTTTGTAGAAGTGTCTGAAATAATTTTACTGAAATTTCTGATGGCAGAGGGGCGGCACAGAGGGTAAATATCCATCGAAGAAAACATCAACCTCGGTGGTCAACTTATGCCATGTTTTCACGAGCACCTGGAAACTGAAATGACTTAGGGGACATGCTAAGTGACCTCAGGCTAATATATCTACAGCAAAATATACAAGGTGGGAAATTCTGGTCTAGAGGACATATTGCTTTCTACAGCCGATGTCATCAATAACTAGGAAATGGGGGTGTTTTCAGAATTTTTCTCAAGCAGTAAAGGTTATTTATTGGCTTTGGGAGAGCCCTACAAGAAGTGTGGCTTTTGGATGAAAAACTTGTGATGATAAAAGCAGTTATGTATCATTAGGTATCCCCCTTCCCCCCAATCCATTTATTGAAAACATGAAAAAAAACCTTCATAGAAGGCTTCGTATTTTTAATTGTGGGATATTTAATCTCATTTAAATCTAATTTCTTAATACCAGGAAAATCCATGTGGCACACTCTTGACCCAAACACTTTTGCAGCACCACTTCCCAATGGGCAGAAGATGAGTGGAAGCGGCGAGGGGCCAGTGGCTCAGTGAAGCTGATGGAAGCCAGTTCCTACCCCAGGTGCGGGGTGAGTGCCCTGGGCAGCACGGTGCCTTCAGCTGGGCTGCAACTCCAAACCACCGAGCCCCTGCGCCGTGGAGTCCTGCTACGTGAAAGCACTTTTTAATGGGGATGTAATAGAACTCGTTAGTGTCTGCTGTTTTATTACGCAGGTTGAAAATTACTTTTTAGTGTGAATGCATTCAACTCTTCACGCTGATCGTTCATATGCTTTGCTAAGAGGGTCCAAGCCCATTTATCTTGGAGCCAAGGAGTATCTTCCACCCCTCTGGATCAGACGGCTGCAGAAAGAAAAAGCCTACAGGACTGTCCGTGAGCACTCGATGTGGTCTCATCCTCTTGCCCTGGCAGAACAAGCTGCTCTGGCTGCGTGTCATGCTTCCATGCACGTCCCCTCTCCCCAGAGCAGGGGCATGAGCTCTGGGGTTAAAAACCCGGAGCAAGGAGAGGTGAAACACTGGGTTAAGGAAGGAGATGTTGTGAGAGGTCTGTTGGGCAGAAACCTGCAGGAATGAGCGCTTTCTTCTGGTTCTGAGCTAAAGTGGGTTGAAACGCCAATAGTTGGAGTAGTAGAATAGAAGGTTTGGGGTGTTATGTTAAAAATACTCAAGTCCTTTGTGATGACCACAATGTGCCACTAATAGGTGTCTGCTGGGGTTGGGAAGCACTTGCCATGGCCTGGTGACAGGGGCTTGCTGGCAGGGAAACGGTCAGGTTTTCAGGTTTTCTAAAACTGAAAATGCCCAGTTTGATCTTAGGGTTGTAATCAGTGGCCTGGAGACCTGGGAATGGTTCTGCACCAGCGTGCCACCCTCTGACGTTTCTCTTTTGGGGCCCTTTGAAAAGTATCTCCCCCAGATGTAGCCTTGCTGTTTGGTCGGTCGTGCTGCCCTTGCAAGTCCCTCGGGAGCAGGAGGATGACACCCCTCCAGGGCAGCTTGGTGCTGGAGGGTGGCACTGCAGGGCTACTGCATGATAATTTGCCCAACCTTGAGTGTGTCATCCCTGACAGCGTTCCTGACTGGCAGGATTCATGGAGCAGGAATGACTACATAAAAAAGTCAAAGCATATGACTCAGGATAGGAAGTTTGGGCTTTCTTGGCAAAATCCCCTTTCTCTTGCAAAGTGCTAAAGGTGCCTGAGCCTTAATATTCTGCCATCTACGTGTAAAGCTTGGGCTTGCATCTGCTCACCTCGCCAGGGAACAGCGTGACCGGCAGTGGCTGGCAGTGAGCAAGCTGGTCCCAAGGTGCCGGGGAAGGAGGAGAAGATTCCCTTTGGAAGTGCTCGCCTGGTCTGAGCTGACCATGAGGGTGGCACAGCCTCTGGATGCAGAGAAATGAGATGTGACCAAGAGCGTGCTGCAGCCACTGATGGGCTTTCGGTCCTCATACAAACACAACTCGCTCAGGAGAAAAATACTCCAAGTTTGACCACACACACCCGAGGGTATTGATACCTCCTTAAATGCCAGGCAGTTCAGAAACTGTTATCATAAAGGCGTTTGTTTAAAGTACATTAGCTAATAAGTGAAATGTATGGGTAGCTCCATGTAAACCATCAGCCACCCCGCTGGCTTGGTAGCATCCTGCCCTGGGCTTTAGGAGGACTAGGGGGGAAGTGCATGGGGCTGAAAGGGAATGGCTCAGACCCTCGGACCACAACATGGTGCTCGCGTGAATAGAGACAAAATTAGGCAAGTGGAACCCGAGAAAGGGGCTGAGCTACCACCCAAACAGGATGGTGGTGCTAAGGGGTCACCTTGACTGCATTGTGCTTCCCCCCAGGCACACCCCTCGCTCTGGGCCACTGAATTAAAGCTGTTCCCAAAGGGAGGATCAGGACCCCAGGTGAGGTCACCAGCCTGGCAGAAACGAAACTGGGGATATTCAGGGTCAGGAGAGACTCAGAGGTGCTCCAAGAGGTTAATGGCCACCATCAAAGTGTCCTTAAACCTCCAGGCCAGCATCAAAGCAGCCAGGCATCTGTGATAAATATGCAAGCCACGCTTCAGTCAGGGGGAAATAAGTAAGCTGTTGTACACGGAGCAAGGGAGGTGGGGAGCTCCTGCCCAAATCACTGCTCTGTGGCTGCCGGTCCTGGCAGAGGAATTTTCCCAGAGGTTGCTTCCTCGGAGCCTGCCAGGCTGGCACAGGGCTGGGAGGCCGCTCAGTGTGGCCAGGGAAGGCACGGGGACACATCTGGGGTGAAGGATGAGGTGGAGAAGGAGACTTGGGTATGACGGTTAGGTGCATTCATTGAATTTGGGGAACGCAGAGCTGGATTACTTCCCAGTGAATTGTGCCACAGAAACGTGGCAACTTCTTGGCTGCTTCTCAGCAAGTCCCTGGAGCCGAGGAGCAGAATATCCCAGTGCCATAAATACTGGGCAGAGCAGGAGAAGGTGGGTCTGGCAGAGGTGAGGACACCGAGGGAGGAGTGGGGTGTGTGGAGGTTGCTAGACACAGCTGGTGTGTTTGCACCATCTGGAGATGGTTCACACTTGGATTCCCTTCACGTGAAGGATGGATGTTTGAGAGCTGAGCAGCCAAGGTGATTTGTCCCTGTGGCTGATGCAGAAAGGTTGCGTGGACACTTCTCTTTCTCCCCCCCCCAAGGCACACACATTTATTTTCTAACATTTAAAACTCTGCTGAGGTTTGTCCGGGCTGGCCACCAAGCAAGCGTAGAGGTTGAGACTTGCCCAGCTCCCTCCTGCCTGGCAGCTCTGGAGCCAGTTTGGCTCTCAGCCACTGCGGGCTCCTTCCCGCTCACGTGGCAGGCAGAGCAGCGTCCCGAAGGGACCCAGTGGCGGGAACACTGCGCCCCTTGCTGGGGATGGGACAGGGACCCCGCTGGGCTGCATGTCCCCAGGTGTAGCCACCTTCCTCAGCCAGCGATGGTCTGTGCTCCCCACCCAAGGACCTGCTCCTAGAGAGGGCAAAGGTGCCCAAACCTCGGTGCCCCACCAGGGAATGTGGCCCAAACACGTGGTTGTTGTGCGGCCCCCGAGCCGTGCTTGCGAGGAGCGCCATGACCCCCTGGCAAACAGGGGACCGGAGTACAGGACACGGCTTGTGTCATGGCAACTCAGGTATCAGAGCATCCCCTGGGGACACTCAGCCAGGCCAGCAGCTGGCTTTTCTGGAATTATATATAAACTTCCTTTTGGAATTTTACCAGCCAAATTCTTAAACGTATTTGGGATGTGGCACACGTTGGTGATCCCCGTGGCTGCGGCACACGAGGGTGCTCTCTGAGCTGAGGGGCTGGGTACCAAGGGATGCAGGGAGCTGGGACGGTCTCAGTGGAGCATCCCTGGCAGCCTGAGCCTCCCTCTGCGGATCTGCCAGACCCTCGGTGCCGTTGCCCCTCCAAACAGAGCCCTGAGCTGGCGTTTGTCTCTCACCCTCCTCTTTCCTTCTAACAGCTCCGCCGTGAAATCAGCTTTTCATCCTTCTGCACGCACCATCAGCTGGGAGCTACGCCTCCAGCGCCCCGTCACGCTGCCGGGTCTCCGGCGGGGTTTGCACAGATGTCTCACCGGGGCTACAGGCCACACCGGGGCTTCCGGATGGACTTTTTTTGGGGGAGCAGCGGGACGGCGTGCTCGCTGCGACAGAGAAAAGGCCGGGAGAGGCTTGTGATGAATAAAAAGCCACCGACGAAGGGCCAGCGTGACTTAGGTCGTGGCAGATGACACCGGCGGTGCAGGCTGCCTTTTAAATGCGTATAATAAAATACGTAAACCTCCTCAAACGAAGGTCGGCGGGGTTTGCCGGGTTGAAGACGGAGGCGGAGGGAGAGGGGGGCTGTCCCCGGGACAGGGTTATCCCCCCGGGACACGCACCGAGTCCCTCCCTCCACCTTCCCCTTGGAGACGAAACCTCCCGTTATCCACGGGTCGAAGCTCCCCGGTTCACACCTCCGCATTCGCCGGCTCGGGGACACCGGGAAGACCCGGTGCCCCCGAGCCGGCGATGGACCCCCGGGATCGGAGCGGGGCCTCACCCATCGCGGACGAACGGGGCCGCGGCTCCTTTAAGAACGCCCCCCCCCACCCCCCCAGGCCGGGCGTTGCATCAGGCACGTGCGCGCCGCCGGCCGGCCCCGCGGGGGCGCGCCCCGCCCCGCCCCTCCCCTCCCCTCGCCGGCGGCGCGCACGGGGCTTTGGACGGGGCCCGGCGCGGCGCGCGCGCGCGCCCCCGCGGCAGTCGCGTGGTCCCCGCGCGTCTCCATATTGCGGCGGCAGCGGGGCTCGGGGAGTTCCCCCGGCGGGGCGGGGGCGCGCAGATGGCGACGCAGGTGGAGGCGCTGCTGCCCGGCGCCCCTTCGCTGCTGCCCGCCGAGGAGCGCGCCCTGGTGCTGAAGCCGCCGCAGGACGGCGGGCGGGAGAAGGGCGAAGCGCCCATGGGCCCCGACGGCGGCCCGGCGGCGCCGCGGCCGCCCAGCGCCAAGCAGCAGAAGGAGGAGAGCAACAACCAGGAGAAGGAGAGCCTGCTGAGGGCGGGCGGCGAGGCCGAGGACGGCGGCGAGGCGGGCGGAGCGGGGCGCCGGGAGTTCATCGAGGCCCCGCCGCCCAAGGTGAACCCCTGGACGAAGAACGCCGCCGCTGCCGCCGCGCCGGCGGTGAACGGGCAGTCGCCTCCCGGTGGGTGCCCGGTGCGGAGGGGAGGTTGGCGGTGGGAGAGTGTGTGTGTGGGGGGGATGGTTGGTTGCGCCGCCGACCGCGCCCCGGCCGGCCGCGCCATGCGGCACGGCGTGGGGACGGCGCCGCGCCCGCGGCCTTGCCGGCGAGCGGGGCCGCGGCCGGCCTGAGGGGAACGCGGCGGCGGGGGAACGGGGGCCGGTGGGTGTGTGAGGGGACGGAGGGGGTCAGTGGAAGTAGGAAGCGGCGGCGGCGCCGTCCGGGGCCATGAGGCGGGGAGCGCGTGTGCGGGGGAGGGGAGCGCGGCCCGGGCAGCGGCCATGAGGCGGCGGGGCTGAGGGCGGGGGTTGGGGGGGGGGGGGGGGGAGGCGGGGGACGCTGAGGGCCCGGCGGCGTTGCCCGGCCGTGAGGCGGCTGAGGGAGCGCGGCGGTCGTGCGGGCAGGCAACGCGGCTCGGCTCTACCCCCCTTCCCCCCCCCCCGCCTCCTTTCCCCTCCGCTCCCAGCATTCCGCCGCAGCGCAGGCAACGTGGTCGCTTCCCCCGGGCGCCGCAGAAGCCTGCGGCTTCCCCCCCGGGGAGGGCAGCGCGGCCCGGCCACCGCCGCTCCCTTCCCCGACACTCCACGACACCGTCCCCGCACACGCACCCCTCCGGGATGGGGCCGTTCCCCGGGCCGCGGCCTGGCGCTGCCCACGTGTGCGGCGGCGGCTCCCCCGGCGCGCAAGGCCGCGCCGCCTTTCTCTGCCGACTCATGGCGGCGGGGCCGGGGGCTGCGGCGGCGGGTTGGGGCTGTCAGCGGCCGGGCGTGCAGGGCTTTGCGGGGGAGAGGTGAGGGGGGTCGAGGTGTGTGTGTGTGTCCCCCAAAGGGGGATTGGCGTGGGGAAGGAGAGGGGACGGGGCGACAAATGGGTTCCGTAACCCGCTGCTGTCGTCAGCAAAGGCTGGGATCGCGGAGCACCATTTCCTAGGAAGTTGGGATGGGTCCTGCTTCTACCTGGAGGGCATGGCTCGCACCGCCTTCCAGTCACTCGCTGCAAAAAGGCAAAACCAAAAAGTTTTCACTAAGCATCTTGTTTGGGAAAGACTCTTTTGATCCCCCCCCCCCCGGCCTGCTTGTGTTAACTCCAAAACCGTGCTGCCATATGTGACATCACATTCCCTCTTACTGTATGTGCATGTGTTTTGCAAGAAGTGTTACAGCCTAGCGTGATGATTCATCGGAGGTATTGATCTTTGGAAGGTGGACAGCTCTACAATTTCCACCTGGAAAGCTGTCATCTTAATTGAGAGTGTATAGGTGAAGTTAATTGTGCCAGGTAAAAGTCCACGTTCCAATTGTTCGGTGGTTTGTTATTGTACGTACCAGCATTAAGCAAAACGTAAGGAAATCCAGGACAGCGTTGCTGTCAGCATTTGCCTCCTGCGATACGACATAAAACCCGTCGCATTGCTCCTTTGTGTGAAAGCTGCGCTCCGGCACGCTGCCTTCTGGGGTAACAGTCCCTAGAAATAAACCAAAAAAAGGCAAAACCACAAGACTGAATGTTCCTCTTTCAGGCTCAGGTCTAAGGTGTGTCCAGATTCGTTACCAGGCCCATTGCAAAGGTGGGTGACAAGTCAATGTAAGAGAGACGAGGCAGTCTGCCCCACACAAGGAGGGCAGCCCTTGCAACTCCTGAGATGTATTTTTTTTTTGAGAGAGAGAGAGAGAGAGTGTGTGTTGGTAACGTGTCCACCCTATGGTAAGATAAGGGAGTAATGCTGCAACACTCTCTTGGGTCTGGTGTGATTGTCCCCATATTCCCGAAGGTGTATAATAATGGAATTGGTTAGTGGTGTGTTTTGGGACGCTTGGCAGCAGCGACTGGTTCCTGCAGTGCCCCAGACGCTGCCACTTGGCTCTCCTCTCTTGGGGCATTGTTTCTTTTGCTGCCTGTTCGTTAGAAGAAAAGAAAACGTGTAAAATAAACACGGCTGGCGAACTCCCACGAGAGGCAGGCTGGCAGCTGACCTTGCCTGGCGGCCCTTTGCCCAAGCACCTTCTTGTAGAGTTTTGCAGGCTCCTGTGGTGTCTTCGCTGCTTTGGGTGGAGGATTTCTTTTGACAGATGCTCACAAAAAAAGATCTGGAGCGTGAGTTTTGTGTGAAAGACGGTGCTGGTGAGGTGAGTTGTCATGTTGCAGTGACCTCCAGGAGGATCGCCTAAGGAAAGTGACTCCTTTGGACACTTGAAGCGGATTGAGAGCTTTTAAACTCTGGAGAGGCACCGCTGGATGTTTTTGGGTTTTCAGCAGAGCTTAGGAAACCATGGTTCGGGATCCAGCAATGCTTGTGTGCTGGAGATACTAATGTTTCCAGCCCTTGTCCTGCCAGAGGTGGTGAGGAGACCAAGGAGCCTAGTGAGGACAGCCCTGTAAAAGATAAAGGGATCGCTCCGTGACTTGTTTTACAGGCTTTGAAAGCCCTAATTTTTTATAATGATTATATTAATTACAGACCCGTGGAGCATATTTAATGGACAAGAGCTACTCCTTAGGTGTTCACCCATCCCGTAATGGTCTGTGTTGGAATTGGTGCTTATAAAAGTACAGGCATTAAGCTCTGGTCCAGAGAAAACAGAGCTGCCCTCAAGATCTTTGAGTTTCTGCTGTCTTTGTCGGAATATGGATAGGGAAGAGCTTAACAAACCCACCTCTGGTTGTTTCGAACTGTTTGACTCGCCGCAGCTGGGAAAGTTGAATGGGTTGGGGGGGGGGCTGATGTAGGGACTGAAGAACAGTGTCTTTTTTCTTTTTTTTTTTTAAATGGATTAAGATTTATCTCCAGAAGTTGGTTTCTTGCCTACCTGCTGCAGCGTTTTCACGCTCGAGGTTGGCAGTGAGGTCTGTAATAGGGTGTTTTGAGTAAATGTTTCTGCTTTTTCAGGAAGGAGGACTGTTGGAGCAAAGCCTCTCCTTGCTTCTTAACCCCTCCTCCCAAAAGCACAACGCCGTGGCAGTAAGTGGAGCAACCATTAGATCGAGTTAGACAAGAGCGATACTGCTGATGCTGTAAGCGGCGTCTGGGGCTCAGCTGGAGTGGCACACCAGAAAATCTGCCCTGGTGCCTCGGCGAGATGCGTGTTACGTTTTCATGCGTGTGCGTTTCAGAGCCGGAGTACAGGAGCTCTGTACAAGGGGATCCTTTGAGTCCTGAGGTAATACAGGGTCCTGTCCGATGTGGCAAGGCTTGTGCGTGACACTGCTTGCTGCTGGTGAGGGACGCTGGCAGAGCTGGTAATGATCCCTCATTTTTACTCTCTAATGATCCGGTAACAATGTCTGAGTGACTGTCCCCTCGTTATTGTACGTTCTCTTCTTATCATGTAAATAAATGCAGCCAGCAGCCTGACTGGCGAAGGCGTGATGGTAGTGTGTGTGTCTGCAGCAGCGAAGGAAACATTTTCTGGGAAAACCAGCTTTGCGCTTTTGGCTATAAACCAAATTCAAAGTATTTTCTCAAATTCTTCTATAGAGGAGAAGTGTGGCTTGCAGTTGAGACAGCTCGACCTTCTGGAACATGTCGTACTCCTCTGCTGTGCCCTGCACCAGGGCTGGTGCTGATGCAAGCGTTGGTGCAGACAGGTGTTAACAGCACCCCATTTTGAAAACCTGCTGGATTTATTTCAAGAAATGTTGCATCAAGGCACTTGGCACTTCTTAATTTTTAAAGCCATTTTACATCTTGGAAGTAAGAGCACTCAGGGCTTAATGACTGGCACTGCAATTCCCAAGCTCTACCTGCGCTAACTTTTATGCTGGTTTTCATTCTCGTTGCAAGCGCTCAGCCAGGAGAAAGCGGTGTTTTTCCTAGTGGAGATGCGGGAGGTGTTTTAATTTCTTGAGTAGAGTGTCTTGCTTGCCGTTTGGCAGACGCACTGGGTGGATAAGCAGTACTTTCCAGAAGGCACACCTTAGTTGCCAGCAGCAAGCACTAGAGGTTACCTGACTATTGTTCAGAGAGAGCCCGTGTTGCTTTATGCCCGAGCAGAGCCTGCGTTGGCTACCGGTACTGAGGAGGAGGCAGGGGAAGATTCATTAGCTTCTCACCCCTCGCTGACTAACTCCCCATAGGGCTTTCCTTGAAACCAGCCTCCAGTATGGGAGATAAGGTGTATGGGAAGCTTATTTTACCTTTGGCACTTCTTTGCGTTCAGAGTAGGCGCGCGCATCTGCCTGCTTGGGCATCCAGCTCGGTGCTGCTGTGCACACCTATTTCCAAAGTGGTGTTGGGCAATTCTTGCTCTGTCGTGGCACGTAATTGTGGAGCTCTCCTGGCTGTTTGTTGCAACAGAGCTGCTATCGCAGCAGGAATCCTCCTCCCCCCCCATCCGACCGCCCCAAGTTTGCTCTCTGAAATACTGTTTTGTCCTGATCCCACAATTCATGTTTGAGTAACTCTTCCCGTCTTGTTGGGGAGGATGAGGGTAACTGGAACTCACCGCTCCAAAAAAACGTGAAGCTTGGTGTTTTCCCTCCCCTGCATACCTTTGCCCTTCAGCTTTGTGCTGGACCTTTGCCCTGTTCTGCACTGTTTGTTTCAGGAAGGCTGGAGAATGCGGCGCAGCTCCCGAGAGCTGACTCACTGGCCCCATTTGCTGGGCTCCGACGCTCGCTCCTGCTGCGACCTCTGGTTCCAGATTGCCGGGTCCGAGGCATCGCTGGAGGATTCTCACCAACCACCTCTTTGGCCTTGCAACTCTTCTTTTAAGCTGTTTATTGCCTGTGGTGCCATGAGGGTTTCCACCAGGATTCCATCTGGGATCATCGGGTTGGGCAGCAGAAGGACTTGGGTCAGATGTGAAGAGAAATCAAGTGCAAAAAGTGGGGCTGGGAATGGGGGCACTGGGGCTGCAATGCTCTGCTCTCCCTTCCAGATTATGACACCTGATCCTTTAGCTGTGCTTGAATAGTGTGAAATTATCCTCGGGGGAATGCCAAATGCTGACTTGGATAGAGTTTGGTTGCTTTTTGCATGCTTGAAACTACTTAGTAATGAATCTCCGACACCACCTCAGTGGTAGTGCTTGTTTGGCTAAATAAGGAACAGGCATTTTAGTAGAAAGCCGTGCTGTCTAGACCAGGTTAAATGTTTTAGTCCTTGCAGTTACTACAGCTGCAAACAGCAAGGGTTTAAAAAAAAAAAACAAAACAGTCATCTTAAGGAAAACTTAAATACACTTGAATACTGCCAGCAGATCGTGGTGCACCTCTGAGGGGAGCTCTGCTCCCTTATCAGGAACCAGGTAGATGGAGGTAGGGTGGCCTCACTGTAGATCTGGCAAGTAGCCGATAGGAGAGCTAGAAAGGCTTTTTGCTCCGCTCTTAGCGTAAGTCCGGTTGGGAGTGGTGAGCTTTGTTCATTCCCAACCACAATATGCATTTACATTATGGTCTTTAAAACGTTATTTATCCTTTGGTCATTTTGGCATTGGAGCCTTTGCTGACTTCCTACCAAGGGCTTAAGCCTCCCTGCTGCTGGCTCTGTCAAATCCCTGGCTTGCTGTGCGTGCAGGGAGCTCAGGGAAAGAGATGGTGCAACCTTGGTGATGCCTGCTGGGCTCTCTCACGGTAGTAATGCCATCCTGGTGCAGCTTTGCGTGGGCAAGAGGTCGTCTCCTGGGGTTGGATAGAGCTCTGGGTGAATGTGTGGTCTCTGGCATGGCCAGCTCTGCATTTGTCCCATTCTTTGCTTGAGACCGGGCTTCAGTTCCAAACTCATTCTGCAAGTCCAGGTCCTTGTTAGTGATCTCTGAGTGGAATTGGGAGACTTTTCTCCTTGCACTGAAATAACTGGCTAATCTGAACATCTAGTAGCAAATGATACACCTGCATGACTTGAGCCGGTCAGAGGAGAGGTAAAAGAAAGGCTTTGAAGAAGTTAAGGCAGTGCTGTGAGAACTTAAAGCAGCTACTTGTGCATTTAGGCAACAATAATTGGTGACCAGAACAAATGGGAACTGAATTTGGCCTTGGTTAAATGAATTACCAGACTTCTTTGTGGGGAGAGTCCTGGGTCAGGGTCAGTCTGGATTGCTTGGCTGAAAGGGGAGGTGGATGCACACGTGAAGGTCCCGCAGCCGTGGAGTAAAAACTGGCACGAGGCATTTGGTGAAAATAGGTTTGCTGCTGGCAATTCTAATACTGCGCAAGATGCACGTTTTTTTTTGGGAAGGGTTGTGGAAATGGTGGTCAAGTCAAGTGTCAACATGTTTCTAAACAAAGGCTCATCCTGTAATTGCAGGTTCCCAGAAGATCCTCCTAACTGAACTTTCCTCTGTCAGAGCCTGTGTTTGTGCTACAGTCTGGGGGGCTTCTGTGGGCAGCCCTGGGTGGATTGATTTCCTTTTCTGAGCAAATTGGTGTGTGATGTGTTGTGACTCTCTGCTGGTTTCAGTATTGCACCAGGCTGCTGGCGTCGGCTGAGCTGCTGGAGCCATCCTTAGCAAGTCATCTGGCCCAGCTTTGGTGTGATACTCGCTATGGATTTTGCCTGGATCAAGAGCTCTCCGTGCAGCATTACAGCTACGTGTGCTGGGGGATATTCTGCTGTGATATGCAAAGAGAGGGAGGAAGGGCTGTGGACTGCCTGATCTAATACCTGCATTATCAGTGGTTTACCTTCAGTGTCCTTCTGGAGCAAAGCTGACTTAGGAGCAGCAGCTTTCTTCAACACTTCGTGTGTTGCAGCGCTGTACGGGAACACGTGGTGGGCTCTGGTACTCTGCAGCGGTTGTGATTTTATTTTTGTTTTCTTGGTTTTGAGTCATCCTGTTCCTTTACATGGTCACAAGTCGGAAGGATTGGTGGAGATCTCTGCTGCAGATAGCTTGGGGCTGACAGTGTGTGGGAAGGTGGCCGTGGTAGCCCTGGCTGTGTTGGGTGCTCTGGCATGATGGATCAGATGGAAGCCTCCGTTTGCTTTAGAAGTGGCCAGTGGAGGTGGCTCTTGGTGTGACTGAGGTCTGTCAGTGCTGCTCAGTCTGGTTCTGGTGGCACTCAGAGGTAACAGAGACACCCTTTCTTTGATCTAGAAAATGGCATTCTGATTCCCTGCAGAGTGTGCATGGCATGCACAACGTGCTGGCGGGTGCAGCTTGCCCCGACCTGCGCTCCTGGAGAGCCACGTTTGCTTCCTGCTGGGCACCCCTTGAAGTGGCTGCAAACAGGTCTGCGACCTGCTGCTTTATCAGGCAGAGCTGGCCCGTGACCTGGCCACGTGCCTACAGGTGCCTCTTTCCACTCCGGACTTGCTCCCCAAAGTGGGGCCCAGGAGAGGCATTCCTGCCCCACAAGGAAGGTGGTGGAGAAGAAGCATCTCTGGTGGGAGCCCGGGAGAAGCATCCCTGCCCCACGAGGAAGGTCGTGGAGGAGAAGCTTCTCTGGTGGGGGCCCAGGAGAGGCATCCCTGCCCCACAAGGAAGGTGGTGGAGGAGCAGCATGTCTGGTGGGGTCCAGGAGAGGCATCCCTGCCCCACAAGGAAGGTGGTGGAGGAGAAGCATCTCTGGTGCTCCACAGCGCTACTAGTTTAGTCTCTGGCAGGCTCTGCAGAGATCTCTTGGTGATGATGAGAGTGATAGCCAGGGGGGCTATGGGGAGGGATGGGGTTCGTGAACCTCACGTGTCCTTGACACACGAGGCAGAGTTAAACCATGACTGGAAAGCTGGGTGGGGGGTCGGAAATGTGCTGCGTGTCCTTTCCACAAGGCATTGGTGCAGCCGGAGGGGCCGTGGGAGTCCAGCGCTGCTCTGCTCTTCCCAGCCCAGGTCTGGGGGTGCAGCCCCGCCGGCTCAGGGGGGCGGTGGGAGGAAGCGGAGCCCATCCCGAGCACGTTTTTCCGGCTGAGCGGCGGCGTGTGCCGCGCTCCCGCAGAGTGACTCTGCAGTCTGCAGGGCATGGCCGCGCTGGAAGGGATCCGCTGGCGAGAGGGAGGGCGCGGGGGGCTGCTTATCTCTGCTTCTCCTTTCCTGGTAGTCATTTGACTTCTTTGACTCGCCTGCCGGATGCGTGTTTGGAGGGAACAGAGAGTTTTCAGGGCTAGCTAAGTTAGGCTTTAAGAAGTCTGAAACCCTGAGAGAAAAAAGGTGAGTTTTTTCCTGACTGAATATGTGGGGAAACAAGTATGAAATTGGAAAAGCCACAAAAATGAGGAAAGGGTAGTAGAGTTTTGTTGATGGGAAAGTAAAAGGTGTGTGGGGAGATGGGTGTCTTACCTGCCTGGTGACTCGGAGGTGCTGCCGGGAGGTGGGTATGTTGCTAAATACTTTGCGCTGTCTCTGAGCACGTTATTGGTAATACATATTCAGCCTTCACACTGCATTCACTTTGCTTTTTTTTTTTTTCTTCTTCTTCTTTTTCCCTTTAAAACTGTGCTTTTGAAAAGCTTCTGGTCAGTGGTGCAAACGAATGATTATTAATTTACCGAATGGTAGTTACCAAACTGTCTGGTTTGTGTGTTTACAAGATGCTGAAGCTAGTGATGGAAGTGAGAACTTACGGTTAATAAGCAACACTCAAATGTTTGATAAGCCAACATTCACTTCAAACTACAGGAAATTAATTCCTTCAGATTCTTCAAGGTCAGATCTTCCTTTTTTTTTTTTTTTTTGTATTAAATGTTGTAAAAGAAGCACTGAGTTTATTCCTGCAAGACACTTAGGATTTTCACTAGAATAGTTTTATACCTCTGCTGTAGCCCTTCTAAGGAGTCTCAAAGCATAACTCAGGAGGAACATCTTTTTGCGTCAGCTCTCCCAGCCTCACAGAACAAGCCTACAGAAAATAAAGATTTGACCATAATAACAAATAACAATGCTCTTGGCCTCATCTAGCACAAAAAAAAAAGATATTTAAAGGAGTGACTGAAGCACTTTGCTCTACCCGTGTACCTCCAGATGGGCTCAGGTTGCCAAGTCAGCTACAGGGCTGCGCAAGGCGGCAAGTAAAAAGAAAACCAGAACAAAGAATTAAGTGTGAAGAATGACTGTGAAGAATGACACCAGTATGCATGGTGCTGAGCAGCTATGTGACTGTAGCAGCAGATACTGAAATGTGGAGAAATGCATCCCAAAAATGTTGTTAGGGGGTTTAACTCTGACTGAAATAGACGTGATAGGATATTTGTGCACGAGATCCCACCCAACAAGACAGAAAAGCGAATCACGGAGGTGTCTCCGCCATGTGCTCAGATGACAAAGCATGAGATTTTGCTGGCTGTAATCATATTAAATTTCACTTCCCAACTCCCAGCTAAACCTTGAGAGCTCGGGGGAATACCTAATATGATCTAATGCATCTTCTGAGTGCTCAGAAATCCTCTGCCACTGCAGAGGGTCTTGCACTGAGCTGAGCAAAAGAGGGACTGTTTTCTTTTAGCTTCCCAGTCTCAGGTGAACTCTTCTAGCTCTCCCCCCCCTCCTTTTTTTTTTTTTTTTTTTAAATCTGAGAATGACAGATGTGACATTTGCATGCTGTGCAGGGAGGAATTTGCTCTAATTGACCCACCCTTTTAAAATGTAAAATTAAACCTGTAAGTACAACTGTGAAGATGATTTGGAGGAGACGTGGCAGATTACAGGCAGACAACCCTCTTCAGTTGGAGCTGAAATCTGAGTTATCTAATTAACGGCAGAGAAGTGGAACCAAGCAAGGATGGAGTTTGCAGGGTGATTGGAAAAGCTGTGTGTTTGATTAAAACCAACCAGATAGCTTGGACCGGAGGGGGGGAGCATCTCAGACTGTGAGTCTGATGATTTCTAATTCAGTTAAGAGATTTAATTATGTTGTCTTCACTGTGCTGCCTTGTGTATCCTGCAGACCCCCTGCTTGGCCCTCTGCCCGCAGCCCTAAGGTGAAGAGAGCTTTGCAATTTTCTGTTCCTGTGTTTTTCACAGGGATTTATAGCATCCCTGCCTGATGTTACGGGGCAGGCCCATGATACCGATGCTCTTGAAGTAGAGTAGGATCCTCTTTCACAGAGAGGCTGGATTTCTGGCTACAGTAATGGGTTCTTCTCCATAGGGAGAAGAATCTGTCTTGCTCCCTCCTTATTGAGCTGTCCTTAGGCAGAGCTTTGCTGTGGCGTCTGAGACTGCCTGCCCTTGATGCACACACAGAAAAGTGTGTTGTAGAGCAGCGTGCGATAACCCTGTCAGAGGGAAACCCTGTCCTCTATTGGTTACCACCACATGGGATCCAGTTGGCTTCAGGGCCTCACCAAAATGATGCCTGTATTTCAACAAGAGTCTCTGAGGCATGTTAATTTTGCTTTATCATGCCTGAAATTTTACTGCCTGTTTAATAGCTAGTAGCTCAAAGAACAGTTTGGAGAGGGTGACTGTGATCACTGGGCCCATATTCATGTAGGCTTGGTCTCCTGGAAGGCTGGAGACTTCCAGCAGTGTCCCTTCGGGCTTACTGGTGATTAAAGGATGTGAGGCGGGGAGCTGGGTCACACCAGCTGCTTCATGGGAACAGCAATCAAGCACCTTTAATGTGCCTTGTACTTTCTCTGCAGGTTTTTGTTGGGTGAATGAATAGAAGTGTTAGGGCTCACGCTTGGAGCGGCAGCGCTTTGCTGCTTCTCTGTTTTGGAGATGGGGGGGGGGAAAGGGTTAATGGGAGAGAACACCCAGTGTTTGTTCTCTCCAGTGCAAGCACTGATAAGTGGATGGGAGAAAAAACAGCCGTGACCTTACAGTTATTCCTTGTGTGCCTGCGCGTATAGGAGCGTTGGATTTGCAGGACTGTCTGTTTGGAGAGCTCTCATTTTTCTGGTCAGGCTGAGCAGATGCATTCCCCAGAACCCCGCTGGCATCTCTGGTGCTTGGAGAAGAGACCTGGACCCTCTTCCAAGCGGATTCCTGAAAGGTGCTTTTGCTGGGCACGGTGCTGGTCCCACTGGTGACCGTGTGTTCAGCCGGAGTCGCAGCCCTGGCTGGTCAGCTCTGCTCCCCTTCTGTCCAGAAGAGACTAAGCATCAGCATTAAGGTACTAATTTAGTTTAGTGTGTGGTGTGAAGTTAAAGCTAGGAAACTGTCTTGGACAGATAATGCTCTGATTTTGGAGTGGGTGATTTTTTTTTCCAGGGGTGTTCCTCTTCCAGCTTGGTGACGCTGGAAGTCTTCATCCCTTTTCAACTGCCTGAACTTAACAGGGGCACCCTAGCTGAGCTTCACCAAAACCATGGACATTTATAGACTGAAAACCTCTTTCAAGTATTTGTTTCCACATAGTTTGTGGGAAATGGATGTCAGAGCTCACACTGGCTGCAGCTCTTCAACCAGTGTAGGTGATGGGGTTATTTGAGAAGGAACCAAGCCTCTGCTCTGGATGGAGAGCAGAATACCACTTAGCGGGGTCTAGTGGTCTGGATACCCTTGCAGAGAAATGGATTTGGGAGCCAGTAAATGCTTCTGTAGCTTTTTATCTTGTTCTTGCACAGACCTTATTGGTGTCTTAGGATCTAACCAACATCAGGTTAGGGTTGATCCATCTGTCTCATGCTTCAGTCTCTCTTTCAGGGGCTAAAGATACTTCTTACTACAGTAGCCGAGCGTTGTTAAGAGGCTTGGGAAGTGTTTGCCCAGACCTGGGGAGGGTTGGAAAGATCTGGGTGGCTGAGAGCCGGACCCTTCCCAAGCCTGCTTGGCAGGTAACGAAGGAGGGGAGCAGGAAGCAAGCAAGATCTCAGGAGGGGCTTAATTGGCCATGCTAATCTTTGGGTTTGGGGTTTCTTGCTTTGCTGCTTTTTCCTAGCAGACCTCGCCCCCTTCTCTGCTGAGCGTTGCTTTGAAGAGGCCTGTAACTGTCTTGGGAACCTGTGCAGGCACTGCCTTGGCCTCCGAGGGGGAGGCAGGTGATAGAGATTTGAGCTGAAATGTTGCCTGGGGATGGAGAAGAGATTCAAGCGGCACTGATCTCTTTGCAGCAGCCGCTGGACTATGTAATAGTCCTTTGGACCTTTTGGACCTTTTCCCTGCTTGTGCTGTTTGCTCTGGGAGGATTGCCATCGTAGCCAGAGGAGCAGAACTGAATCGTCCCCGCCGGGCAGCAGGTCAGGTTAGGAGGAGAGATCCTCAGTGATCCTCCCATCCACCAGCATTTCCCTTCCCCGTCCCTCTCCCGGGCAGCCAGCACAGCCCTGCGGCTTTGGAGCTATCACGACCAAGTTCTGGTCACGTCTCTGCTGCCGAGTCCCTGCATGACCTTGGAGAGGTCATTTTTTTTTTTTTTTTTTAAGCTGACATCCAGGTCTTTTGTCTGCAAAATGTGGAGGATGATTTAGTTACAACTTCATGGGTCGAATGCCAAAACAAATCAACTGGTGTCTTCCTGTGGCAGTGGCAGGGTGGATGAACCCCGTGTCCCACTGGGAGCGCCCGAGGAGCGTGCCATCGTGTGTGCTTGTACCCGCGCACGTAGCGGAGCAGCCCTCGCTGAGCACACACCGGTGCAGTGGTACCAGTCAGTGTGCTTTGGTGACTGGCGTGTGACATAAAGCGCACTGAGGTGGTTTTTCCCGCAGTTTAGAGAGCACAAGGGTAACTGGGGGGGTGAAGCGGGGAGCTGGTTCTCGCTGGTGCTCAGCCTGCGACCGTGCTGCCCCTCTCGGCAGTTACGGCTGCGGGTTGCTGTAATAACGAGTCAGCATTTCTCTTGCGTCAGGGCTAATGAGCTGCTTTTCAGCCGCTGCCGCCCCGGCCCTGCCGGGAAGAAGCAGCATCAGTGGCAGAAGACGGGTACTGGTGGCAGAGGGCTGGGGACAGGCAGCGGGTGGTGGGGGTCCCTTCCCAGCAGTAGCCCTTGAGCAGGGAGAAGGCAGGCTTCCTGTGAGGGTGGCTGGATTTGGCACTGAAATGTAGCTGGTAGAGGGCCTGGTTGGTAGCGTGCTTCTGCTGTGAGCGGAGGAGCAGTGGAGGGGAAATGCAGGCTCGTAAATGGGGTAGCCTTTCTGGACCTGTCCCAGATACCTGAATAGCAGCAGTGGCCAGGTAGCCCCTGGGGAAGGGGGTATGTGTGTAGATGAATCAGCTTTTTTTCTTTAAATGCCCCATTTTAGCATACGATCTCCTCCTGTGTTTAAAAATACTATCGGGTAAAAACTGGGATTCTGTATCCAGCACCACCTGAAATAAGGGCAGCTGCGCTCAATTTGGTTATGTCTCCTGAGCTTTTTGTGCAGCAGCTCTGGGTATTGGTGTTCAGAGCAAGCACCTCTGTACGGTGTCTACACCCTTGTGTGATGGTCCTGAAGGGGATGCTTCGTGCCTGCCCCGACATCCTGCCGGCTGTAACACGCAGCCTTGACCTCCTCCTCCTCATTCCTTCCTCCACCCTGCTTTGCTGATAACAGGGAGACTCGTGAAGCGTGGTTTCTGCTGAGATGATGTAGGCTGTATGGATAATGTACAGAGCTGAGTAGGATGGTAAAGAATTCGGGGAACACCTGGCTCGGCAGAGGCTGGCGCTACAATGAAGGAGAGATCACTGGCGCCTGGGGCGATTATAATCCCTCTGTTTAGACACCAATTCTTTTTGGCTCTTGGTTCATGCTACTAAACAAAAATGTCTGCATGCAAGAAGGGGAAGGAAATGTGAGACCACAGGGTCCAAATTTCATGGGTCTTCCGTGCTTGCATCGTGATATCGTTACTTCTTGCTCCTTTCCATTTGGCTGCCTGGGGGCTGTTTTGTATCAGCAGTCTGGATTTGGGTGGGAGGTGTCACGCAGGCAGGGGCAGGGGTGGCCAGTCGGATGGTGGGGAGTTGCTGCAGAGCATCGTTATCCGCAGCATCTGGCCTGTGTCGGGATACCCAGCATTGGGGTGCCTTCGGGGGAAGCAGGTGGGAAAATGGTGTGTGCAGTGGGAGGAATCGGAGAGGCTGGCTTGCTGGTTTTGGCTTTTTGTGTTGGGACTTCGCTGAGCAATATCGCAGCTTGGTCTCTGTGGCTGGGTCCTTTTTGTTTGATTTTTAACCTTGGGAGCATTGGGATGGGAGCTGACCTGGCCAGGCAGCCTGTCCTGCAGTACGCTAGACGGGCTCCTTGGAGAGCAGCCCTAGGGCTTTATCTTTGCCCTGCCAGCCATGCGTTTCTGTCTCCTTCCCCACCGTGGCTTTCTTGGGAAAAGAAAGTGCTGCCTGATTTAGACTTCTCTTGGGCACTGCAGGTGCTGCCCTTAATTGGCAGGCTAATTTCTAATCTAGTCACTAGTGCTTGCAAGGGAAGAAGGCGTCCCAAAGGGTCATCATGCCTGGCAGTGCCTGACCAGCCCTGCCTCATATGTGTCCTCCCAGCAACCCTATTTTTCAGATGAGCAAGTCCTGCAGACTGATTGCTCTGTGCTCGTTCTTGGCCTGTAAGCCCAGTGCTCTGTGTCTCTGCTTTTGAGAGCTTAGAGTCCAGTCTGCGTTAATTGTGGGTGTCATGAGTTGGACAGGCTCAGTCTCTCCCAGTCAAGAGGGCCGAGGACTGGAGGCAAGTGTCCTTCCTCAACAGGATTTGCACTGGCAAACGCTCGAGGTGAACATGAGCAATATCTGCCCCTGGCCATCATCCGTGATCCTTGCTTTCTGCTGAGCTAAGCCACTGAGGAGTTCCCACTGCTTTTCTGGTAAATGTGGTGGCAAATCTGCTATCAAGGAGTTGTGGTTTCTGGAAGGGGAGGAAGCCTGGACCTTTTGTGGATGGCTGGTTGTGCCGGTGGCTGGTTAGGCTGCGGCGTGCATTTGAGAGGGAGTTGGTTGGATGGTCTAAACAGGAGTGCACACTGGGGAACTGCACTGGGCAGGGGTATAGCAAGGGGAATGGTTGTCAAGGCTTGTAGTTCTTGGGTGGCACAAAGGAATTCCTTTTCTCAGCCATTGTATTATTATTAAAATTTTGGCTTCTGGTAATAGCCGTTACAGGCCAGGGTGTTTCTACTCACTGTTGTAGGAGCCTGACCTTGTCAGCAACCATCACGGAAACATAGGATGTTTAGATGCACCTGGGTGATGTGCCGGTGGAGGGTTGCAGTAGAACATGCAATCTGCAAAGGACCCAGACTGGTGCTTGGAGGATTTTCTGGATATGCTGGGTTTTTTTTACCCTGAGATAATACCTTCAGTGTGTCCACAGACCATAACTGTGTAATGTCAGAGAGAATTTTGAGTATTTTTTTTTTTCCTATTTGCCTCTGTCACTCAGATGTGGGATGAAAGCATCCCTGCCTGAGGATGCCTTGAACACGGGGCACTCTTCAAAGGTAGAGAAATAGGAGCTCTTCATCAGAGGTGTGTTTTTGCTGTTTCTACATTGGTTGAGCCCGGGCCAGAGAGCATTGCCCTTTCCAAGGGGTAGTCCTTGCTGCAACTTTTGTGACTTTTCAGCTGAATGTGTGTTTTGGGCAGCTGATAAGCAGGAGCCAAGGGCCTGCCCCTGTCCTAGGAGGACCTTGGCTTGCCTCCCTTCCCTCTCTTCCAAGTTCCTTGAAGAAAACAGTGTATCGCACTCTCGAAAGTGCTGTTTTCATAGTTTCTCGGGGAGCCTTTATCAACAGGATTTTCCACATGTTCTGTCCTGTGTGCTCCTCAAAAGAACAATTTTTTCATCTGATCCTTCCCAGTGAATGTCTTCCTCCAGTAATAAATAGGGTCCATCAGGAGAAGGGCCTGTACCTGTAACTGGAAAGAGCTTTTGGGGTGGGAAGGTTGAGTAATGTGTTTTGGGATCTGAAGCCCTCCAGCAGCTCTGGACAGTGGGCTGTGCTTGCTGGCAGAGCCACCTGAGATGCAAAGAGGAAGGCAAAGGCGTTCTCACAGGGTCGTGCATGCTATTCCATGGGACCAGGCACCCATTTGGGTGATGGGTGTATGCGTCTTGCTGCCCATTTTCTGGAGTAGGTACTGTGTTGGAGCCAGGCACAGCTGTTGATGTCCTCTACAGTTATGAAAACCAAGAACCATTGGGGAAATGCTCATTTTGCTTTTTGCTTTGGCTGCCACCTGTGCTCCCTAGCTGGTCACCATGTTAGATGTTCTCTGTGCGGGTTTCTATTTGATAATGCTGGCCAGGGGGAGTGTGGAGGTGACACCAAGTAGCTCATCGTGTGGAGCTTTGTACATCTCGCAAGCTTTTTACACTGGCTTCTAATAGACAATGGTGAGGGGTAGAAGGTTATTTGTGAGAGCAATATATTCAGGTAAACACAGACTCCTTCAAAATCTTTCTCGCAACAAGTGGTTGAATTGAGCTGGGTTCCAAGCTGGATTGATGTTTAACTTGGGATACTAAGAAAATACTTCCTCTGTTTAGTTAAAGCAAACAAATCAAGAGAGGGACCTTTTAAATGTGATTCGCACTCCAGCTGCAAGCAATGCTAATTTTTTCTTTTTTTTTTTTTTTTGTTTGTTTGTTTTACAGATATATTTCCAACTGACGGCCAGTCTGGTATGTATTAATTAAAAAATTAAGTTCTTCAGACCTCCCTCTCCCATGCCTCCCCTGCACTTCTCTTTCTGAAGAGTCAGCGCTAACCAGATTTAGAAGACTGGTACAGGCATATGCAACAGACAGACATTAATTTAAAAAACAAAACAAACAAACAAATCTCCAAAAACCCAGCCCCCCAAAAAAAACCTCAAAAAAAAACCCCAACCAAACAAAAAACCCCTCTAATATTTGCCATTCCTGCACCACAGTGGCATGGTTTATATTTTCATGTAGTGATGACTACAACTGCTGGAAGATTACTTTCCTCCGGTATGTTGTGGCACGGCAGATCTGGGTGTCCAAGGTGAAAGAGTTCAGGAACTTGTAGGACTTGATGATCACACATAACTGAAAACATTGACGTGTCAACTCAGAACTGCTGCTGTCACTCTGTATGTTAGTTGTATACATCTTGGTGTGTCCATGGCCCTGAAGATGTATATTTGAATTTACAATACTTTGAAAACATGCCGACTTCCCCCTTGGCTTGTTTAGTCTGTATTGCTGCTGAGCATCGCTGTTAATGACAACCGAGACACGCACTGCGTTGCCATTGGTGCAAGACCCGTGAAGACTTCCTGGCCCCAGTGGTGCTTGCAGCCTCGCCAGGAGGGACCCTGCAGGAACAGATTGGGGTCCCAGGGAGGGAGGGGAGGCTACTCTGGGTGTAGGTCCCGAAGCAGGAAGAGGATGTAGTTTTCAAAAGCGGGTGTTGATTATCTCAATTCTTGCCTCTCCTAAACTGCCAGGAGCTCTTTGATCTTGTTGAAATACCAAGACTGAAGGCAAGGTTTGTGTTTTACCCAGTGACGCCAAGGCCAGTCAGTAAGATCATAGAATCATAGAATGGTTTGGGTTGGAAGAGACCTTAAAGATTATCTAGTTCCAACCCCCCTGCCCTGTGCAGGGACACCTCTCACTAGACCAGGTTGCTCAAAGCCCCATCCAGCCTGGTCTTGAACATTTCCAGGGACGGGGTATCCACAGCTTCTCTGGGCAAGATCCTGTTGTCTCAGAGCTTTAGTGCCTTGTGAAGACATCCTGTAGCAAAGGCACTGGGAATGGGGGTCAGTGCCTGGCTTGGCCTTGTGCGACCTCAGACACATGACTATGTTGACTTCCTGCTGGCATCTTGGGCTTTACGTGGGATCGCATTTCCCCAGTTTGTGTGATAGTGTGAGGATAAATCGCTGCCAATCGTGGAGGCGTTGTGTGATGAGCATTTGGAAGTCTGGAAATCAGCTCTATTGTCTTAAAGCTGTTTGCGGTAAAAAATAACTCACCGGTTTTGAGCGCTGTGGTGTAACATTGGAGACGGTGTAATTTGACTTCATGAACTGAACAGAGGGCTGGAAGTCATGAATGTGTGTGTGTTTCCAGAGCTTCAGCCAGCTAACAAGGCTGTGGTATATAACTAGATCCGCTGGAGCATTGCAGAAGATGCCTCTATACCCAACACATTTGTAAGCCTTTCATGATTTTCTTGTTTTCAGAACATGCGTGAGAGTGAAATACTAAGGCTGAAGGAGCAAAGGTGTATTCCCATGTGTTGAGTTTGTTAGAGGCTTTTCTCCACCCTGCTGAAGATCTGCCTTCATTGAGTGTTGGGTTTTGTCTGTCTGGTGCGGACTTGGAGATGTCTTTTGGTTGGCACAACTCCATCCTCTGCTCCCCAGCTGGTTGGGGACCTTCACAGCTGCCTCCAGGGTGGGGCAGGAGCGTGTGTCCGTGGCAGATAGCGTTTCAGTAAGTGCACGTTACATGTCGCTAGCGTTGCAGAAAACATCACCTACAGAGCTTGGGCTTTTTCTTACAATTGTATGTTTGTAAGGAGATAAGTGAAAGCTTCAACAGGATTCCTCTTAATGGTAGCTACGCTGGACGCTTTCTCTTGCCTTTTCCAGAAAAGCATTAAAGCTGGTGCCATGCTTTTTCTTCCCATGCACTAAGCTTATCTGGAAGCCATAATATCTCAAAACACAGTGAAGTGTGAAGGCAGGAGGCAAAGGCAGGGTAGCCCCGCTGGCTACTAACATCAGAGTTGGTGTGCACTCCTGAGGCTGTTGGGTTTGACTCCCTTGCCTCCCTTTCCTTGCTGAGGTGGTTGTTGTTCAGTCATTTAATTTGCTCAAGTCTGTTACTGCAAATCACCAGGACACCTGTGTCTGTGTCTGCCTATTTTTTAAGGTTGGTCTTGTAAAGCCAGGTGGGTCCGTATGGCTGGTTTCCCCTCTTGATGAGAAGCCCGTTGTTCTTCCGCCCAAGGAAGCAGTTAGCATTGACAGAGGATGCTGAGTTTCCATAACAGAGTTGGGACTTGCATAGGTGGGGAGCCTGAGCCAAAAAATCAGCCATTTTGTAGGCACAGTAGCTGTAGCGTGCCCCAAAGCATGTTCCTGCTTGTTACTGTGTGGATGCTGGAGGCGTTCTGCCCTCAGCCTGGTGTCACGTGCAAGCGCTATGGAGGTGGAAGGGCAGCAGTGTTTGCATCCCAGTTACCTAACAGCGTTTGGAAATAAAGCTGCTCCCCGAGAGGTGACTGACTTTACTTCTGTCTAGCACAACAGTTCCTCGGTCCTCTCCTACATCCAGCGAATAGGATTTGGCAGCTGTAGGGTGCTTTTCAGAAGAAGCCACTTCAAACCTTGTGATCTGGAGTTCAGGTGGAAAGCTGAGAGACTTCATCCTTGAGAGACATGGGGCTGGGCTTCGCGGTGTGGTAGCAGAGCAGAGGGATGGACTCTCCATTCCCCTGGAGGAAGGGGAAGGCCTATGAGGGCACATCTCCACATGGATCTCTGTGGACATGTTGGCTGTGAGCACCTAACCCCTCTGTGAGGCTGCGGATAGTGTCCACCTCCCAGGACTTACTGCCACATGGGGTGGTGTGAAGCTTGCTGCCTGCTGTTTAAGGAAATATTTCCGTTTGCTTTAAACAGATCTCCTGTGAGCTTCATCTGCTGTTCCTGTGCCCTTCTGGCATCCTACACTGCCGCCAGCCCTCCTCCTCGCAGTGGTGGAGGATCCCAGCCGTTCTAGTCTCACCTCTTAAGGGGCTGCCTCTGGGCGATTTAATTGCTTTTCTCTGGGCATCTGTAACACCGGAGTTGACTGCAGGGTGCAGCTGTGGATGCGCTGGTGTTAAACACAGCAGCAAGTGATGCTCTGCCTTTGTCTTGCTACTGCTGATGACTTTATTTAATGTTCTGCTGCACCCTGGGCTGATCATTTTGGAGAATTGTCAGCAGTGGCTGAGATGTTTTTCTTGAGTTGTAAATGCCACTTTGAATTAAACGTGAAGTTTTCCGTGAAGAGATGTGGGTGATGCTCCCACTGCAAGGAAGTGGGTTTTAATCCTTTATAAAGGAAAGGAGGGGAGAGAGATCTTGAGGAGAGAAAATGCTGTGTTGTGTTCTTGTAGCTGGGTGTTCCTGACTCCTTTGGGAAGGCTCACTTCAATTAGGGTGTTTTTATGCTGTGTATTGAGGCAGGGGAGGCAGCCACCTGTAGCACCGGAATTACCTGGACTGGAGAGAATGGTTTATGCAGCAGGATCCACCTGATTGTGCACTCAGGAAGGAAGTTGGCAGCATTTATTTTATCAAAGTTATTTAGAAAAATCTTGAATTTCACTGGATCTGGCTTAGGGTTGGGGGTATAAGTGAAGAGGTTGTGTCTTGTGCTTGGAGAGTGTGCCCTGGAATCAGCCTGGCTGAAGTACAGTAATCCCTCATTAGCAAAAAAGGAGCCTTTCTGCCTGCTCTCAAAGACTGCATGGATATTTGGCTGCCTTGTTGTCACAGTTTTAATGCTCTGGATTTGCCAACAGGAGGAAGCCCCCATACCTGTGTTTAGCTTAACCCAGGTGGTTACACGACTGTAGGATTTCTTCAGTTCATTTCTGGAGACACCCTGCCTCTAAATTCCTGGGAATATTTGCTGCACCTGATCCTACCACTGAATCGCTATTGCTTTCCCCTGTCCCAGGAGATACGGGGATGGATTTCTGCTTGGTGGTGGCTTTGTCTTCCTTGGCCACACAAGCTGAGCTGCTGCTCTGTCTCGTTTTGTTATACATTGCTGGGGAGGCAGGTTTGCAGCTGACCTGGTGCTGGCTTCAAGGGTGAGGTCTAGTCGGGGACACACTGGTCCTGCAGAGATCCCTCTGCAAAAGTAGCCAAAGCCAGATACAGGAATCGCAGCAGGGAAGAACGAAGAATGATGTCATTTAAATTACATCACAGTCTCCTTTCTAGAAACCCGGTCTCTGGCACTCTTCCTTGGGATGATCGGTTTTCCAGAGGCATGTTTTGCAGAGTTTACACCTTTGCCTTGTACGACCCCTCGCCGGGCTCTGCTGGCGCGGATGGTGGAAGCCGCGCAGTCCTCTCCTAGACAGTGCGAACGCGTGGAGCTGGAGGGTCTCGCGGCATGCGCTTGGCTCTCAATTCCTGTCTCTTCGTTGTTAACTATTTACAGTGAGATGTACCAGATGCTTCCCAGGAAGGGTTTTGTCAGCTTCCAAGTCACCAGATGCAGCTGGAGAAGAGGCTGACGGCCATTAAAGGGATCGCATCAGTGTGATGCCCTGGGCTCGACAGCGACGCGGTGACCTCTTCTTGCTGGCGCTACAGGCGCTGCTGGTTGTGCTGTCTCATCGGCTGCAGCGGGATGCGGGCGGAGAGCACCCCTCCGCTGATGACAAGAGATTAATGATGTCTGGTCCTCAGGCTTTTCTTTTTTTCCTTCCCCTTTGAAGCTCTCCCACTGTGTTGGGAGGGGGAGCGGGTGATGCTCTCGGCTTTTGTTGCCGCACACCTTTTTTTTTTCAGGGACCTTCTGTCTGTGCTGGCAGCACGCATGTGTGACCACTGTACAGCTGCCTTGCTCCCTCTCTGTTCTCAGCATGGCCATGTCTGTCTTCGTTCACCAGTGGAGAGAGAGGGGTGGGCTGATCTAGGCGAGGCACCTCCTGTCACCAGCTTCGACCATTGCCAGCTCTGGGTGAGCAGAGGACAGCAGCTGGAGCGTCACTGCTGAATGCCACCCCTGCACTGGTCACACTGGTCACGTTCCCAATGTGCCTCCTGTTTTTAAGATAAGGTCCAGGACCTTGGGCTGGGCCCTGTTTGTTGCTCTTGGTGCTTATCAGCTTTCGCCGCTAACAAGGTGACCTGCTGCACAGCACCAAGGATGGGGAGGGAAGGTCCCCCCAGCCCAGGCTGCTTACTGATCTGTCCCCTCAATCCCGGGACAGCCTGTGCATGTGCATCCACACTGGGCTCGCTCCTGTGCCGGGCATCCCGTCTCCGTGTAACACCTCCTGGCTGGATGAGGGACTTCCCAGGTACTGTGGAGGTAGGATCCGTGGAGGTGGCAGGTCGGCTTCTCTAAAGGGGGGCCAGGGAGGGACGGGCTCGCTAGGTCATCGTTTTTCCAACTAAATATAGTTGCCCATGCTTTCATAAGGCCAGGATTTTTGCATCACGTGACTGTCTTATCCCTCCCGGCCGGCAGTCGGTCAGAGTAGGGGATCGTGTGTCTGAATGGGTAATAATTAACTGTTAACTAGCTTTTCATTAGAGCCTGGCAGAACAGGCAGAGCGGTGCAGCAGAGGTAAGCAGGAGCAGAGGAAACTGCTCCTGGTCCCTCCTGGAGGGTAGACACCCCCTTTAATTTGCAAATCAGTTGCCCCCAAAGGTGAGTGGGTTGGCTTTATTTTTTTTGCTGTGTTTTATAAGGAGTCATGAATGCTGCCATGCCTTGTGTGTCTGTCCATGCCTTGTGTGTCTGTCCTTGCTCTCCTGTAGCTCCCGCTCATCTCAGCCATCCCTCTCCCCCACCGCTGTGGTTTTTTTTTTTTTTGTAGGTCATGAACTATCAGCTGGTCTCCGAGCCAGCTTGGAGGAGAGCCTGACCCTCTGGCTCCTCCACGATTTGGTCTGCCTGCGTGTCCCCTGGCCCCTCAGCCTCGCCTCGGGTGCCCTCCTCTCCCTGTGCCGAGGTGTCCTTGCTGTGCCTCCATGTCCTGAGCACCAGCTGGAGCAGCTTGTGCCTTTTCTCAGGGGCCCCAGCCCGCCCATGGTGGACTGATGCGGTGTTTGCCCGGGATTGCTGCTGGCTTTTCCGGCCTCTCCCTGAACCGTTTAATCTGATAGATAGTATTTGCGCGTGTCCTTGGAGGCTCTTCTCTTTTCCGTGATGGCAGAGGAATTGCCGGTTAAATGAGCTGACGGCCGGAGACTTGTCTGCACCAGACAAGCTGGGTCAGGCACTGGTGCTGGAGGTGCTTCTCCCGCAGGGGCTGCCTCCCAGTGCAATGTTTCCTGGGGTGTGGGAGCTTTTCCAGCAGAGACCCCTTAGTTTATGGCTCATTTTTTCTTAGAAAACTGGGGGGGTTCCTGTGCTGCCGTCTTTTACTTGAGCCTGGCATCTCGGGGATCAGCACATGAGCATGGATCGTGTGTCAGAAGTTTCCTAGAAGTCCTCTTCGGGGAAGAGTGTTGCTTGAAAAGGTGGTGGAAAGATGTCACTTGCCCTTAAGAGAGAGTTCACTTGCTACCTTTAATAGTAGCTGTCTGTGCCAGGAAGAATCTGTGGTGCTCTCACTCTTGCTGTTAACATTAGAAATGCCTGTTGGTATTTCTTAACCCACTCCTTCCAGAGTGTAGCTTGGCCACGAGTTGAAGGGTTTGTGTCTTGGACAGGGAGGCTACAGGAGGAGGGTTATGCATCCTTGTAAGTGCAGACCCTTCCTTCCCCTCATCTGCCCTGGAAATAAAAGTCAGACCCTGCAGATAACATGTGTCTGTAGAGCTTGTAACAGTTATGTGCATTTAAAAAGCAATAGTGTTTATCAGCTCCCTGAGACCAAGGCTGTTAAAACAGGTGCCCCTGCTTGCTCTGAAGGTCTCTGTGCTGCCCGCAGGGTGCTGTCAGCAGATAGACGGGCTCTGCAAGTGTCTTGAGCTGCTTTACCTCCCCCTGCTCCAGGGCTGTCTTAGGAGTATCAGCCGAGGGAAGTGAGGGCTGGGAATGCAACTCGGGTGCCCACACTGCCCCTCACCCCATATCGATCCTGCCTGTACCCCTGGCCTCTCCCTCTACTTTCCCAGGGCAAACGCCCGAGCTCATGGAGCCTGCCTGGGACACCCAGGTGGGAGTGTTCTCCTGCTCTCTGCGGAGCTGTCAGATGCCCTTTTTGAAGTTATTTTTAGCGAGTGATCTTTGCAGCAGTTGCAGAGCTTACATTGCAGAGAAGTGTAGGCAGCTCCCTGCTTCCTTTGCTGTTACAGTAGGGCTTGTCAGGTGGAGCTGTCTGCTGAGGAGCTGCAGAAAATTGCTTGGAAGGCTTGGAGCCATGGTGCCTGCAGCTTGTCTCTTGCTCCTGCTGAACAGGCTTCCCACGTGCTTTACAAGCCTGAATCCCGCTCAGCCATGCAGCTTAAGGTCTTCTGGTTGGTCCTGGCCTTGCCCATCCTACAGCAATTTTTCTTGGACCTGTAAGAAACTTCTGATATTGCAGAGGTGTTGCAAATATTCCTCTTCCCTTCGTAGACAAGGCCGGGTGCTGTGCTGCCAGTTGGGAGCCACAAGACTCTGTGCTGCAAGTGGTGGGGGCTGACTGTTGTTCTCCACAGTCCCCAGGAGCGGGTGGCAGCCCCTGTTGTGGAGACACAGGCTCCTTTATGCTGAAAGATGTCCTTGTGATAGTGTCTTATTTAAAGCTGTTAGAGAATTCCATCCCAGTGCTCCCTTGACTTTCTCCTCTGTGCATGTACCTCTGGCTACAACCCTGATTTGGTGGGAGGTAGAGCTGTGGAACGTTGCATACCTGGAGGAGGTGCAGTCTACACGCCCAGTTTGCCCTGACCCTTGCTGGTTTTCTGTACCTTATGATGTCTTCAGCAAAACATGAACATGTCATGCAGTCAGTGCTATAAATCCCGGACTTTTCTGCTTGTGCACAGAGCTGCGGGGGCAAGTGTTACCCATCTCAGTCAGGCATTAGCTCTGACATGGCTGAGGCCAGTGCTGGGAGCAGCTCCCACGGCAGGCAGAGGTGGAAGGTGCTGCTGGGTCTCTGGGGGTATCTGCACCTCTCTGCACAGAGAGGTGCTACCAAATCGCTCCCTGGGGAGGCCAAGGTCCCCTCTGCTGAGCATTCCTGTCTGCCCGTACTTCCCAGCTCCATTACAGTAAGGATGTGTTGTCCACCACTGCTGTCTTGCTGGTGGAGAAATGGGTGCAGCAACCCTGGGTGATGGGCAGAAAGCGTTTGCCTGTGCCTCGGCTTTCTCTGCCTGTAACTTCAGGGGGACTGTCCGTGGGACAGGCTCTCAACAAGAAAAACCTTCAACACCGTCCACAGCTGGCAGGCTGCTGGTGGGAGGGGGAAGGCTGTTGTTGGCTTGGGTCACAATCTGGCCTGCAGGACTGATCCTGCAAACATCTCTGGAGAAGGCATGGTGTTGGTGGGCGCACAGCTTACCAGCTGTGTCCTCTGATGGCTCAGTCAGACTCAAACTCCGAAGTTGTGGAGTTTGAATGCATAGGCAGTGATGGGTGCCACAGGAGAGCCTCTAAATCAATGTCCTGCCCCTGCTGCTGTGTGGATCAGGACACCCTGGGAGAGAGCTTGCTTGAGATGTAGAAGAAGGAAAAAGGCAGAGTTGGTGCCCCGAGTTTCCCACATTGGCACACCTTCTGTTTAATCCCTAAGTCTCCTTTGGGACCAGCAAGGGGATTCTTGCAGCCATGGTGGGGTCCTGGCAGGCTTGGCTTCGGCTGGCTGCCTGCATGCTCCTTCTTATGGGAATTGCCTTGCAGGTTTGTGCTGTCCCACCACATCTATCTTGTGCTTCAGACCCCGGGAGGGACTCTCTTGCCCTCCTGTAAAGACTCTGAAGGAACTAGCTACCTCTAGGGGAAACCACTATTCTCTGGGCTGATTTTTTGGTGCCTGGATGATGAGTGTGTATGTACAAATAGTGCGAGCAACTACTAGTCCTCTTAGGTGTAAGCTGTCTAATGGTTTCTATCTTTACTCTTCTTAGAATTTGTTGTACCTGGGTGTCCTTTGGTTTCTCAGGAGGTTAATGCCATACCTTTTCCTTGCCTTGTTGTTTTGGCTGGGGCACTATTCCCCCTCTCGCTTGCAACCTGCCCAGACCCCCAGCCTGCTCGGGGCTCAGCTCACTCTTGTCCAACTGCACTTGCTCTTCCTCACCTGGAGACCTCGAAGAAGTATTGCTGGCATGGCTGTCCTCTAGCACTGGGTGTGGGATGTGGTCCTCACGTGCACTAGTGCCATCCCATGGAGTCTGGGGAGGAGGGAGGATCGTTTGGAGACTGTTGAGTGGTGAAGTGGATCCCATTGGACCACTGGGTGCATGGCCAGCTGTCCTCCATGGTGCCCTCAGGCTCCTACCAGGGCTCCGGGGAAACTGGGGATACCAGTTCAGCTCTTCCAGACCCAGCAGGACCTGCGACATGGAGCATGAGACCCTGCCTCAGCCCCTCCAGCACAAAGTCCAGGCTCTTGGCTTCAAAACCGCCTTCATCAGCAGTTTCTCCAGGGTGCCAGGTTGTGGGCTGAAGCAGCTAGGGGGCCGGCCAGCTCCTTTCTGTTGACTCGGCTGCCAGGGAAGGAGGGCTGTGCTGTGTCAGGGACGGAGTGTGTGCCGGAGCCGAAGACTGTACATTCTGCTGGGAGTCTGGGCTGCCCTCCAAGGCTGTCCCCGCTGCTGCTGGGGTGCTCTGAGCCCTAGTCCGCACTCCACATGAGTGGTGCACCAGGAGCAGGTACTACAGCTTTCTTGCTGGAGGTGCAGGTATTTTTGTGCTCAGCCCTGCAAATTTATTCCACACCTTCTGCCTTCTCTAAAAATCCATTAAAAGCTGCATTGGATGTAAGAAAAAGCAGGGAACCAGGCCATCGGGCATTGGGTTTGATTTGCCTAGGTACAGTAGTAAGTATGTCTCCTAGGCTGAGCACAGTGGTCCTACAGCATACGTAGCTGTGGAGCTACTGTTGCCCTGGCTGTCAAGTCCCTGTGCGATGGCTCTTCTCCTTCCAAGTGTGAGGTGTTTGCTCACCTGGACACTCCTGTGAGCTTCCCACCTCGAGGTCTGCTGTGCCACTGCCAGCCGTGGGCTGGAAGGAAAGCACAAGGTCTCTGCACAGCCTTTGCCCTTCTTGGTGCTCGGGTGCGTTGAGGAGTGAGCATCAAAAATCAATGAATGCTGTGGTTGTGCCTTGGCCATGGGAAGGGTTTGCAATACCAGCATCAGGGCTCCCACCTGTGCCTTGTCCCCTCGTTTGTTAAGAAATAACCTACTCTTGGTGGAGTAACCCCAAGGGCAAATGATCTGGTTCTGGCTGCAGGCAGCAGATCAAAACTCAAGACCTGCTTTTCTGTCCCTGGCTGTGCCAGCATCTTCTCTGTGGCTGCAGGCAAAGCCTCTCCTGCCTTCCCTGCCCACTGTCCCCTTGCCAGTCTCGCACCACTAAACCCCTGGTTTAGCTGTTTTGTCCCCTCGCATGGAGGGTCCCTGTTTTTGTGGGGGAAGGTTCAGGTGGTGCTAGTGCAACTGAAGATTGTTTACTGCCACCAGATAAATGCAGAAAGGATCTTTGTGAGATGCTGGGAGGTCTGAGACATCCGTCAGCAGCTTTTAAGGGCTCAGCTATCAACCGGGGCAGTATTTAGTGTCGCTCACTAGCACTGCTTGTCCAGAGCTCCTGTGTGAGTTTAAGCAACACCCACTTGCTCATTCTTTCCCAGGTTGATGCAGTAACAAAGGGCAAGGGGATCTTTTCAGCTGTCCACCAGAAGATGTGTTGCTGTCCTCGTAGGAAGGTTTTCCTCTTTTTCTACCCCTCAGCATCTGGGATAGCTTAAATGTGTTTTGGCTGGGTTAGGTTTGCTTTTCTTTAAAACTAGAGTTTGCTAGAGTGCCTGCAAGGGAACATGAGCAGTTTTGGGTTTGATGTCCAGGAACTTGACTGCAGGATCACTGATGGGCTGGAGCTGGGGCCCTTGGTTAGGGTTGGTGTGCCCTGGAGCTTCTGATTGCCTGGCATGCACAGCTTCTGATGCCATGGCTCTTGGCTTGGCGGATGCTGTGTCTGTCTGTCCTCTGGCACAGTCACACCCCCTCAGTCTCCTGCCTTGGTCTGAGCAGTCTCCACCGTGACTTGCAGATCCGTCCACGCCTGCAGCCTCCGCCTGCTGGCCTGGCTGCACTCCCTGGAGCAGCCTCCCTGCCAGGCTGCAGCTTTGCTTTGTGTTTTGTCTTCCGCAGGGCTCTGCAAATGCTAATTAGTCTTCTCAGCACCTTAGCTAGATAAGGGATCCCTGTTTCTATCTTGCAGATAAAGAAACCAGCAGAACTTGTTTCAAACAATCTCCTCCCTCCCCTGCGAAGGTGATGGAGCCTGTGGCACCCACCCCTGCAGCCTGTGCCTCTGCATCCTCTTTCACTAGAGGTTGTGAGGGGGTCTCTCTTTGACTGGACCCCCAAAAAGCACAAGAACCTCTATGGCCACGAGGCTCCTGAGCTGAAGCAGCTGGAGAAAAGGGCTGGATGCCTGGGGCTGCGTGCGGTGTGAGCAGGCGCCTGGGTGAGATGCTAGCAGTGAGAGAGGGAGCCCTGTTCTCCCCCAGCCAGAAATTGGTGCCTAATCAGGCTGCAGAGCAAGTTCAGTTATTTTTTTCCATGATGCCAGGCATGTCAGCGCTGTTGGAGCAGGCAGGGGTGCTCTGTACCTGTGGAAAACCAGGCTGGCTGCAGGTTTGTGCAGTAGCACTTGGTGCCTTTTGAAGCTATATTTAGTTGGTGACATACGTGGGCGTTGAGTGGAGGATTTTAGGGGCTGTTTTGAAAGCGCTTGCTCTTCCTGTACTAGCAGGAAAGTTTAAAAGCCTTGTGGCAAGCTTTGTGCCACGGAACTGGGATTCTCAATGGAGGTGCACGTGGAATAAATGAGGGACATGTGGGACTGCTGCTGCTCATGGCATGAGGCAGATGCAGGTGGGCTAGGGAGGTCCTGGGGGGAAAGGAGAGGATTTGGGGACCTAACTGAGAGGTTGGACTCTCCTGGGGATGAAATCCCCACGCAGGAGCCTTGGGGAAGGGAACCAGGGAAGGAGAGAGCACGTGGCTCTGTCCTGCCATGCCTGACTCTGCCTTATTGACACTTCAAAGCCTCCAGCTCTGAGCAAGGCTGGGCTGGCAGGATGAATCACAGGTTTCGAGGCTCTGAAGGGGACTGGTTTTGATCTTCTAGGCAAAGTTGTCCTACCTTACGCAGGAGATCAAAGCCAGCTTTGAGTGGAGCTGGGTAGGCTTTTCAGGGTGTTTCCTGGGGCGTCCCCGGATAGCCTCTGCCATTCCTTGGGGCTCTTCTCTTCACCTCCCTCCCACCCTTGCCCCCTGCCCCAGTCTGGGGTGCTTTTCTTTTAAACAAAGTCAGTAGAGTCAGTAGAAATGCTCGCTCCTGGGTGCATGGCATTTGGCACAGGCTGCCTCTTGAGGCAGGGGCTGGTGGGCTCTCCTCTCCCTGCAGAGGTGACCCTCGTATGTGGCCCTCACAGTGCTGGTTTGTGTTAGGCGGCAGTGTGCTGCTCTGTTGGACTCTGTGCATGCCCTACGTTATCCCACTCCTGATCCAGAGACCTTGCCGCCAAAGCCGGGAGGGAGAAAACAAGTCAAATTTCTTTTTCTGCTTGTAAGGAGGTGGCATGTGAGCAGGAGCCATGGTGGGGCTGAGGTCTTGACTTGCTGCAGGTCTTGTGGTTAGTGAGGTCCATGGTGGCGTGAACCCAAACAGTTGCACTCTGACATGTTAAAACACCCCAGAGGCACCCAAGTACCTAAATACCTTTGGCTGTAGCAGGATTTATATGCTTCCCCGATTTGGCTCCTTCTTTCTGTGTGTTCCCTCTCGTGAACTTGCTGCCCTGTGCTGGGATACACTGGAGATCAAAGCACGAGGTGAGCAGCACCGGTGTGCCGCAGACTTGTGCATCCCTCCTTTGCTCCCTGGGGAGGGCTGGCTGCACTGGCGCGGTGATGGGCCTTGCCTGTTCAAGGGCATGTTTGTTTTGCTGTGCATAACGGCAGATCAAGTTCTGCATGGCGTTTTACAGAGCGAGCTGAACTCCTTGCCACCCCTCCTCCCTGGCTGGCAAGGCCAACTGGGGAGGGCTGAGCTAAGTCAGGGAGTGCCTTCCTGTGGCTGGATGGGGTTAAAGGTCCATTTCTTGGCTGCCTGGATTGATCGGGATTTTTCTGATCTTGATGGGGCCCCTCTGAGACCCAGGGCAGAAGTTGGTTCTGTTTTCTGTTCCTCTTTTCCTCTTAGCCCTCCTTTGCCGAAGCAGGGGGCTGGCTTGCTTCCCTCCAGAGCTAACACTTCTACAGCCCTCAGCTGTGTTTTAACAGTTTTGTTCTCCTCTTCTTGCAGAACATACAACTCCTGCGAAGGTGGTGAGGGCTGCCAACCCAAGACAGCGGAAAGGAAGCAAGGTAAGGCAGTGCCAGCCACCCCCCTCGCTGGCCTTCAGCTTCTGGTGCAGTTTTCAGCTCTACATGAGCGTCTTGGGGGTCTGGTGAGCAGACTGCTTGTGGAGGGGTTGGTGTTCTGGCCTGGCCACTTACAAGAGTGTTGAGAAGAACATCCTGATTCTCCATCTCCTCTTCGGCATTTTAGTGGTCTTGCATGCTGCCTGGACTGGTTTTCTGGCCAGCTAGGCTAGGGGAGACCTTCTCACTTCCCCTCTTGCAGGGAAGCACTTGAAGCGCAGTCCTGGATGTGGAAAGCCTCTACCCCCCCATCCCAAGGACACCCCAAGTCCCTTGTGGGCTTAGCCAGCACCCTGCTTTGCAGTGCAGACAGCCGATGATGTGAGAGCGGTGTGTCCACAGGTCTTTCTTCCCTGTGCAGTCTGTTCTTTACTGGCACACAGAGAGTCAGGGTAATTGATTTCAAACAAAGCAACTTCTTTGGAGGAACCAGGGCAATCTGTTCCAAGGGATCAACATGAGATGGAGGGGCAGTTGCTTCTGAGGATGTTGCATGCAGCTGGGGCACAGCTAGGGACATGGGCTGTTGGTGTTGGCTCCCAGCAGCCAGTGAAAGTGCATCTGAAACTTGATATGACTTCCTTATCTGCTCCATCTCAGGGAGAGGAGGGCCCTGGGGATGGAAGGTGCTCCTGTCTGAAACAGGCATGGTCCTGCACTGGAAGTGGTTTTCTCAGGAGACCTGCCTCCTTGGGAGAGGAGCATAGCACCTGGATGTAGAGATGTGATCTCCTGAGGGACTCAGTGACTCCAAATTAATTTAGAAATAATAACCCTACAAGGGCAAGGAGTTTCTATGCCCAGATAAACTCAGAGCTCAGCTATGATTCATCGTGCACTTGGGCAGCTGTTTGGGTCCTTCCCGCTCTGTCCTGCAGGTCTTCCCTGAAACCTGGAAGAGGTAGTGAAGAGGTAGTGGAAGATGGTAGTGGCCACTTATTCACCAGTTAGTTACTCAGCAGAGAAGTGACTGGTGGTCCCCCATGTGGCCAGGGGGTGTTGGGAACGAGGGGGCTCCCATCGCCATCAGATACGTGCCTGAATTCTCCCACCCGTTCTGCTACGTGATCCCTTTGCTTTGTTGTTGCCAGCAGTTGGTTGCAGTTGTGCACTGAAGTGAAGCTGTACTGGGCTGTAACCTGCCACTAGGTGGAGGCAGCTTCTTTAACGGGATGTGGTTGCTTCAGATGCATTTAGGATGCTGAAAGCTGTGTGCTTTCCCTGTCCAAGGGATGGTGCCTGTGAGGAATGAGTTGCCCTGGGCAACTTGGTGCCAAATGCTACTGCTGGGGCAAAATGTTTGGTGGGAGCTGGGAGGCTGAGAGCTCACAGGGCTGGTGGCAGCCTCGTTACAATCCCTGGGAGTCATAAACTTGTCTGCGGTTATTTGGGATTAATTTGGGGACCCTGCTTGAGTGGGGAGAGGGGCTGTATGTATGCAGTTTGGGTGTCACCCCCAAAACTCCTGGGAACAGCCATCTGCAGGACAGCGGTGGGTGGTGGCTGTGACAGTGCGGCTTCTGGCTGCTGATGCAGGGAACAACATCTGCTGCTTGTGCACTAATGAGACCTTTCTCTTTGGATACAAGGTTGGTGACTTCGGTGATGCCACAAATTGGCCAACACCTGGAGAAATAGCCCACAAGAGCGTGCAGGTGAGAATACAGAATCGCTCTGGTGAGCAGGATAAGGCTCTTGCAAACCTCCCTGTCCCTTTGGCAGCACTGGCTGAGCCAGGCCATTTGGGGTGCTGAGTGTCAGCGCGGAGGCAGCCAGGAATAGTGTACGGGGGATTTCCTTTTAGGGCTGCCCTGTGCGTTGGGCTCCCTCCCTCAGTGCTATTCTGGGAACCTGGAGCCCAGTATAAACCCCCGGGCTGGGTGAAGCAGGTAGGGCAGCTCCCAGACCTGCCTCACCTCTGGGCTGCTCAGTGCAAGAAGGGGCCTGGGCAAAAGCCAGGACTTCCACGGGAGAAACTGAAAACACGTATAAGAAAGGGCTGATGTACCGGGGGGGCATGGCTTTCCTTTCCCGCTAATGGATGTGGGTGTCGTTAAAACCTTTCTATTTCTGGATGCTGCTTTGCCAGCTCCTGGCTGTCTGTCAGGGCACGAGGGTCACTCACCCTTTTGCCATTGGGGCGGTCTGGTCCCTTGTAGGACACCCCCATCCAGGAGCACCAGGGCTCCTTGGCAGTCCCTCTCAGTAACTTTTGTGCCTGGGGCTTGTGTCTGAGCTTGAGTACTTCCCAGCATCTGTAGAGCCACTTGCCCTGCTCAGACATAAGCCCTTCCCCAGGAATAGGACAGCTGTGGGAGGCACAGAGGGGGGATGCTCCCAGCTTAATGCAAGGTCCTGCTCCTGCTGGGACAGCTGGGGTCTGCCTCCAGCTCTTTTTTTCTCCCACCTCTCACATCTTTCTGCACTGGTCTGTCTCCAGCAGCCGCACAAACCACCGTCCCTTCGGAAACTGCCTGTCAAGAAAGACATGAAAGAGCAGGAGAAAGGGGATGGGAGCGATGGCAAAGAGAGCCTGAAAACTAAATCGGATGAGTCCGGGGAAGAGAAGAATGGTGACGATGACAACCAGAAGTCAGCACAGAAGAAGAAAGGTAAGGCAGGACCAGGCAGGGACAGTACCCCAAGCTCAACCTGTCTCCCCTTTTGTGACCCACCTTGGAAGTGTCCACTGCTTTCCTGGCGGTCTTGTGGGATGTGGTCCCAGTGCAGGGACAGCCGCGGTGAAAAGGTGTTTACAGGCTTCAAAGTGTCATTTTGGTGGGAGCATGTGGAACAGGGCCCGAGTAGGGGCGTTTGTGTGTCTGTCTGGGGAGCGTGGTAGTAGTCTGCGCTCTGTGGTGGCACAGAAAAGCCCCTGCCTGGGTTACATCAGCTGTGGTTGACACTTGGGCTCAGTCTGGCCTGAGCCTCGGCAGGCAGAAAGGGGCAGAGGAAGGACAAGTCCTGTGAAACAACAGAGGCGTTCTGTGTCATGTTCCTTCATACCCGAGAGCCCCAGTCGGAGCCTTTCTGCATCCATTGTGGCCCAGAGGGATGTTTGAGGCCTGGGTCGGTCTGGAAGGCCCCCCTGCTTTCTCTCCTCCATGTGTGGGGGCTGTGTTGCAAGAAGGGGCTGCGGGGGAGGAAGCAGATGCTCTCTGAACCTGTGTCACACCCAAACCCTGTCCTTTTGCAGGCAACAAACACAAGTGGGTCCCTTTGCAGATAGACATGAAGTCAGAGGTGCCTAGGGACAAAACGGCCTCTCGGAACAACCGGCAAAATGAACAGCACAGGCACCCCTCCAACAACCGCAACGAGCTGAAAGGTGGGGGCTCGGACTGGGGACACGCTCTCCACACCCTGGCTGTGGAGCAGAGCAATTCTTGATGCCCAGGCACGGCACGGGGCGGTGGGCTTGCTTTCTGCCTTCAAACAGCTCTGGGTGCAGCGGGCTTGCTCCAGGGAGGCGCTTTCATCCTATAACATTCCTCCTGCTGCTCTTTCCTCATCTCCTGCAGGCTGGCACCCGGACAACAAGCATGAACGCAGCTGGCAGGACCATGATGAAACCTCCAGTGTGAAGAGCGAGGGAGGAGCTGTGCGTGGGGCCTTCCGGGGCCGAGGTCGGGGCCGTGGCAGGGGCCGGGGCCGTGGCAGAGGAGGTAGTCACTGTATATGTGGCTTTGTGACAGCAGGGAGAGACCAGGGCATGTGCTGAAGTGTGCAGGGCTTGGGGGGGTGTGTGAGACCTGGGGCTCCAAAGCAGGTTGGGGAGGGCAGAGTGCTGTAGGGACACAGGGAAATATTGTGGCAGGTCATCCCAGCTGATAAGTTGAGCTGTTTTTAATAAAAGCAAATTATTCTTACTAATATTTTAATGAAGGCAAATGTCTTTCAGCTACTCGGGCCAAGCTCTTCCACCTGTTTTCTGTCCCTTGCAGTACCCCTGTGTGCAGGAGTTAGTAACTCTGTGTAGGCTTCATGTCATGCTGAGAGCCAAGCAGGAGTCTTGGCTTGGATGGGGCAGAGCAATGCACTGGCATTTGGCAGGGCAGTGTCTGTGCACAGCTTCATCTGTCACCTGGGCTGCCTAGTTGCTCCTGGCCTCTTTGACTTGGAGTGTTGCGGCTTCACTGGAATCCCTTCTGCAGCAAAGGCTGAGAGCAAGAGGATGAGGGATGTGGGTCAGCGATGCCCCATTGTGGGCTGCCATGGTGGCCCCAGGAACAGTGCAGAGGGAGCTATTGGTGCAGGAGTCCAGCCCCGTCAGGCAGTGCAGCCTGTCTAGCAGATCCGAGGGGCTCTGTTGACCCTTACTGTTTGTCCCACAGGGCACTTTGACTACCAGTATGGGTACCGGAAATTCGAGGGCTCGGATGGCTCCCGCACCCAGAAGTACGCTAGCAACATCACTTACTACTTTGACAACATCAGCAGCGCCGAGCTCTACAGTGTGGACCAGGAACTGCTCAAGGACTACATCAAGCGGCAGATGTAAGCACCAACTCTTCTCTGAGCGTTGGTTTGTTGGTGGGATGTTCACAAATGCCCTCCCTGGAGACAGCATAGCTAATCCCATGGGTAGGGTTAGAGCAGAGGTGTGTTGACTCTGTGCCACAGTTTAACAGCACCAGTTTGCCCCATGTCTGGGCTCCCCTGACTGTCTGTTTTCAGTCTTGCAGTAGTAGAAGGGTGGGGGGGAATTACTTTCTTTGAGGTACGCAGAGGACATTGGCTTGGAGCTGCCTCTCAGTGATGTGTTGTCCATACAGAGAATATTACTTCAGCGTGGACAACCTGGAGCGAGACTTCTTCCTGCGTCGCAAGATGGACTCAGATGGCTTCCTTCCCATCACCCTGATCGCCAGCTTCCACCGCGTGCAGGCGCTGACCACTGACATCAACCTCATCATCAAGGTGAGGGCAATAAAAAATGTACTTTCCTTCTTGTTCTGCTTCTTGCCACCCCTGTTCTCTAGATAGGCTATGGATGAGATGCAGGTGGAGATTTCCCTTGTCTTTGACTTGCACCCTCTTCCTCTTGGTCCTCCTAGAGAGGAAGGGTTGAAGCTGAGCTGCTCAACGTGTAGGGCCCTAGGTTAACCGGGTATCATTTGGTTCCAGGCTCTGAAGGACAGCAAGGTGGTGGAAATCGTGGATGAGAAGATCAGGAGAAAAGAGCAGCCAGAAAAATGGGCTCTGCCTGGCCCTCCTATGGCAGACTACACACAAACAGACTTCTCACAGTTCATCAACTGCCCTGAGTTTGTGCCCCGGCAAAGCTTCCAGAAGGAGACAGGTGAGCACTGGGGGAATGTGGAGGAAGGCGTGGGATGTGGTGTTGGTACTGCAGCAGGACTGAGACCCAGAGAGTCAGGAGTGTTCTCCAGGGCAGGGCTCTGCTGTTTCTGCTTGGTATTGGGAGCTGGTAAGGGCTCTGTGCTCAGACCCTCAAGCGCTGCTGTCTCCGTACATGGGGAAATGTGGACAAGACTGATTCTGTAGCTTTTCCTCTGCGGGGAATTTGGGCAGGGTCAGTCCCACTGAAAGTCTCTTGGCTGTGCCAGGAAATACTCTCCTATTGCTGGGCAGAGCAGAGAACCCAACTGCTTGTGAACCCAACTTTTTCTTAATGACTGAGGAGATATTGGGCACAAATGGGGCAGCAGGTATGGAGCTTTCAGCTGAGTGTTGGGGAAGGGTCTGCTGTCCTTCATGAACTTGTCACCCTGCTCTTGTCACCCCATTCCATGGGGGCTGGCAGGAGCCCGGGCTGGTCCCAGGAGGTGCTGTTGTAAGAATTAGTGCTTCTTGGTGCTGTCTTAAGAGTTAGTTTTGGCAGGAGGAGATCTCTTTCCACTGGCTGCAGACTGTCTTCGGAAGGTTTCTCCGAGAGCAGCAGAGCACTTGTTTTAGGACTTTGTGTGTTTGGGAATCTGCCACCTGCAGAGCTCTGTGGCCCTCTGGCATCACAGCCTTAACTGGGAACTTTTTATTTCCCCACCCCAGAGCCCCCAACACTTGTGGGGAATGTGCTGGTAAGCCTTGGCCACTGGATGCTATCTAGTCCCACAAGCTGTGCCATGCTACTAAAATAACTCCCATCTTCGGTCGGGTGCTTTAAGGACACAGCTCCCCTCTGCCAGCTCCTTCCCTCCCTCTAAAGCACCTCGTGGCTCTTGTTGGCTCTAGAGTCTGCTCCTGGCTCCCCACGTGCTGCCAGCCCGGTCCCCACCAAAACGGAGGAGGTCAGTAACCTGAAGACGATGCCCAAGGGCCTGTCTGCAAGTCTGCCAGACCTGGATTCGGAGACGTGGATTGAAGTGAAGAAGAGACCTCGGCCATCCCCAGCCAGGCCCAAGGTAGGTGGTGACATCGGAGCTGTTGGGCTGGGGGTCTCCCAGTTTTCTGGGTGACTTGAATCCTAGGTAGGCAGGCTTCAGATCAAATAAGGTCTGTTGGTCATGGGAGTGATGTCCTAGTCTCTTCTGACCCCCTTTGGAGCTGCTGCTTAGTGGTGTAAATGAGGTACTCTCCCCAAATGGGCAGCTTCTGGCTGCGGTAAGGAAACACAGGGCAATAGCTGGGTCTCCACGCAGTAGGTTTGTGCTGCTGTGTGATCTTTACCCTGTGTCATCTTTGCCTCCCTACCCGTAGAAACCAGAGGAGTCAAAGACACCGCAGCAGCAGAAGCAGAAGGACCAAGATGAACCTGAGGAGCTAGACTTCCTCTTTGATGAAGAGATGGAGCAGATGGACGGCCGCAAGAACACCTTCACTGACTGGTCAGATGAAGATTCAGATTACGAGATCGATGATCGGGACGTGAACAAGATCCTCATCGTGACGCAGACGCCTCCTTACCTGCGCCGGCATCCTGGTGGGGACCGGACTGGCAACCACACATCCAGGGCTAAAATGAGCTCAGAGCTGGCCAAGGTGATCAATGACGGGCTGTACTACTACGAGCAGGACCTGTGGACAGAGCAGTTTGAGCCAGAGTATTCGCAGATCAAGGTGAGAGCAGCTCTGATCCAAAGAAGGGGCTTCTCACAGGGAGCTTCGTGTGCAGCAGGCTGGCCACCCTGTTGGTGTGGGATAGAAAAGGTGGTACAACAGGTTACAGCCCACTCGTGGGGTAGTTTCCTGGCTTCCAGTGCCATGCTCCGCTGTGTCAGGGATAAACACAGCTCTGTAATGTGGTGTAAGGCTGCAGCCGGGTAAACAAAGTGCCAGTAGCGAGGTGACCTGGAACACGAGGTCCGTTTGCTCCACTGTCTGCCAGGGTCTTGGCAGGCAGGGTGAAATCTATGGAGGGAACCAGGTGTCTCTGCACTGTCTGTAGTGCCCAGCACTCCATGCCTCAGTCCCTTGGAGACTGTTCTTACTGGGAATGGGTTCATTGATGGCTGGGCTGCACTTGGCCTGGGTATTCTTCTCCATTTTGCTGCCAGTTTGCACAGACATGGGCTTTTTATAGAAGGCCCATCTGCTGCTTTGAAACATTTGAGTCCCAACATGGTGACTCTCGCAGTCGGGGACTTGCCTAGGCTTGTTCAGTGACTGAAGCTATTTTGGCTGTGAGGTGGGATGGCCCGTTGGAGCTACCAGCTGGGCTTATTGTTTGATACCTGCCACATTGCTGAAGCAGTGCTGCTCTTTGAGGTGACAGAAGCTGAGGACATGTGGGGAGAGCAGGTGACAGAGGGACAGGATGTGCTGGGCCCTTCAAATGCATGGGAGCATTGTGCCCCACTGCTGGTGTGGTGGTGAGGAGGCTCTGTGGGTGCAAGAACATGGCAGGGACAGTGGGGTCCTGGCCAAGCTTGCCTTGAACCTTGCTGGACCAGCACTGATGCCGATGGGTGAAAGCCTGAAAGAAGCAAGCAATGGTTAGCGGAGGTGCCATGTAAGGTCCCTGAAAGCTTGGGAGCAGCAAGTGGCTCGGGTCTGGCGCGTGCAGGGTCCTTTTTCTGTTTCCTGCACCTCCCCTTCTACCTCTGCGCAGCACGTTGCCCTTCTGGCCAATGAGGCCTCGTGGCTGCACTTGGTGCCCAGCATTGTGGCTGCTGGATGAGCAGAGCAGTGGTTATGATTAGTTGATGGGATGAGGGCAGAAGAGGGCGATTGGTTGCTTCATTGTCTTTCTCTTCAATGCAGCAAGAAGTGGAGAACTTCAAGAAGGTGAATATGATCAGCAGAGAGCAGTTTGACACCCTGACGCCAGAGCCCCCTGTGGATCCAAACCAAGAAGTCCCTCCTGGTCCCCCCAGGTTCCAGCAAGGTAAGAGACAGGGCATGAACGGGTGGGACTGAATTTGTCCCTTCCTCCTAGTGAGAGGTCCTCAGAGGTTGGGTGGTAGCTGGGGGGAAGGAATTGGGGCCACAACTGGGTAGGATTATTTTTCCCAGAGCATTGCTCTTCTCCCAGCTGAATGTTTTGGGGCTCCAGAGGAGGAGGCCCAAAAGCAGGGGTGTCCCAGCAGAGTGAGAAAACTTTGATGGACTTTGATGTAGCTCCCTGGATGTGACTTTTCTTTTGGACCCTCTGACTACCTGGAATGCAGCTGCCTGCTTGGTCCTTGTTTGCCTGTTGGTGGCACCTGGTGCCCTGTCTTTCTCCTGGGGATGGGGGATTTGTCGCTCGTTAGCCACTTGGAAGCAGATACTTTGTGGGATCCCTGGAAGCTCAATCCTTAGACCTGCTGCTAGGCTTTGGGCTGCTTGGCCAGGCTGGTGACATGCTGGATTTGAAGCTGCTTGTCTCTGAGGGCTGGGTTGTGTATCCTTGTGTTCCTGCCCCTGCTGCTTCCTATCTGCTGGATGGGTGTCCCTTGGCTGTAATGATGCTCGTGTGCTCAGAGCTCAGCTTGACCCTGACTGGGGGGTTTTCTCTCTGCAGTACCTACAGATGCTTTGGCTAACAAGTTGTTTGGAGTCCCTGAGCCTTCAACCATCGCCCGGTCTTTGCCTACAACTGTACCAGAATCACCCAACTACCGTAATGCCAGGACCCCCCGGACCCCTCGCACGCCTCAGCTGAAGGACCCAACGCAGACACCCCGGTTCTACCCGGTGGTGAAAGAGGGCAGGACGATAGATGCCAAGGTGGGACCGGGGCTTGGGTGCGGGACAGGAACTGGGGTTTCCCAGCTGGGCACTGGGGAGGAAGGGGACATATCCCTGTTGCACCATGTCTTGCAGACTCCACGGAAGAGGAAGACAAGGCACAGTTCGAACCCTCCAATGGAGTGCCACGTGGGCTGGGTGATGGACTCTCGGGAGCACAGGCCCCGAACTGCCTCCATCAGGTACTGGAGGCGGGCATGCATGGTCACGGAGGAGCCAGGAATGGGAAAGGGAGCATCTGGTGGGAAGGAAGGAGAAAGGCAGTGTCTGGTCTTGCAGGGGAGGTCTCCTGTTAGGTGGCTGCAGAAAGGGCTGGGATCCAGCTTGTCCCCCCTGGAAGGAGCTGAGGAAAGTCTGAAGTCTTGTAATAATGAGAAGAGACTCAGTTGGGAACACTGGTTCCCTTCCTAGTAGGATACCCTGTGGCTGAGGTCCGAAACCCAGAGTAGACAGTCACTGGAAGTCAGTGGGACCAACAGATAAGTGCCGCAGGGTAGAGCGTGACCCCACTCTGCTGTCAGACGGGTGATGCCAAAGAAAGGGGTTGATAGGAGTCTCTTGTGCTCAGCTCCAGCCCCTCGGAGGGGACCCCGGCCATCGGGAGCTATGGCTGCACCCCGCAGTCCCTGCCCAAGTTTCAGCATCCTTCGCACGAGCTGCTCAAGGAGAACGGCTTCACGCAACATGTCTACCACAAGTACCGTCGGCGCTGCCTTAACGGTAAGGATGGCTGCGCTGCAGGACATGGGGCAGGTGTCTGTGCTCTGCTGTGTTGGCGGGCAGGGTATGGCAGCAGAGCACACGGGTGGAGATAAGCAGGGTCCTACAGGACACCTTGCTGGTAGCTGATGTTTCTCCACAGTCTGTGGTGAGCATGAGCTCAGGGTGTCCAGCACTGGGGCTGGATGTAGCCACAGTGGCACAGGGCCCTCCTGTACACAAGCCCTTGTGGAGAGCTGGCTCACTGAGAGAGGATCTGCCTTGTGATCATCCCTATTTCCCAAAACAGAGCGGAAACGACTGGGCATTGGTCAGTCCCAGGAGATGAACACGCTCTTCCGGTTTTGGTCCTTCTTCCTCCGAGATCACTTCAACAAGAAAATGTATGAGGAGTTCAAGCAACTGGCTGTGGAGGACGGGAAGGAGGGATACAGGTAGGAGAGGAGGGGCAGAATGCCCTTTCCTGGGAGGGGAGGAAGGGAAGAAGGGTTGGCCCTTTCGCAGTGATTGTGGCAAAACAAAGGTAGCATCTGTGCCTTTTGCAAAGGTAGGACTGGGGCCACCCTCGGTCACCTCCTGCTGCTGGTACACAGCAGGGTTCTTGTCTCAAGAGCCTCTCTGCCCGGCCGTTGTACCTACTGGTGTCTGAGCACCATGTGCCGCTCCGTTTCCAGGTACGGTCTGGAGTGCCTTTTCAGATACTACAGCTACGGGCTGGAGAAGAAATTCCGGCCAGACATATTTAAGGACTTTCAAGAAGAGACCATCAAGGATTACGAAGCTGGTAGGTATCTCCTTTGGCCTCCCCTGGGGTTGGCAGTGAGGTAGCTCAGCTGCATGGCTGCTCCTGGGGCTCTTCTCATGATTTGGGGAAGCCGCATAATGCTGTACATTAACATGTGCGATGGGGACTGCCTGGATATCCTGTTGGTCACTTCACAGGAGAGGGTTGAGTGGATGCTCCCTGGCCTGAAGACTGCTAGGGAGATGGAGGAGGGCAGTGGGAAGCTGTAGCTCTCCCAAAACATTTCCCTAGAAGCACTGATTCCTCTAGGATTTTTCAAGGCCCTGCAGTGCCTCAGCCTTGTCACCACCAGGTCAGCTGAGCCTGGGGACATCCCCTGTCAAGAGGGCTGCCCAGTACTGATGTAGGCTGCTTCCTTTCAGGTTCTCCCTCTTACCTTGGTTGTGCCCACCAGTGGGACAGGAGGGTCTGTGGGGTGAGCAGTGGGGAGGCCTGGAGGGAACAGTTCTGACATGTGGTTTGACTTCTTGTCCTGCTGACATCTTGTTTGGTTTTATCCCTCTCCAGGACAGCTCTACGGGCTGGAAAAGTTCTGGGCCTTCTTAAAATATTCCAAAGCCAAAAATCTGGACATTAACAGCAAACTGCAAGAATACCTCAGCAAGTTCAAGCGCCTCGAGGACTTCCGAGTGGATGTGAGTAGATGCAATGCCTGCACCACACTGACAGCCCCTGCAGATGCCCCTTGGCCACCCTCCAAGGAGGATTTTGGGGGCTGGTCCCCAAGCGGTGCCAGGCAGGGGAAGTCAGTGACACCTAGTGTCATGCCCCGTCATTGCAGCCGTGCCAGGAACAAGCTGCAGGGTTTGAATATTGCAAATCCACTTCAGAGTGGCTCTCTGGGGAACTGGATGAGCCCATCTTCCCTGATGAGCTGAGGAGGGAGGAAAGTGAGCCTTGATGGCTTGAGTGGAGCCAGCACTGTGTGGAGCTTCGGCTCCCAGACTTCTGGACTGTGCCCCATGTGTGGGAAGGAGGTGTCCAAGAGCAAGTTGTCACCCTTGTGCTTGATTGGAAGTCAGTCTGTCTTTCTGTCAGCAAATCTGGCAGCAGTGGATTTGGAGAGGAGGGCAGCTGTGTGCTCGGGGTGGGGGTGTGTGTTCCTTGTGGGTCAGGGAGAGAAGTTGCAACTGGAGGTTTGCAGGAAAGCTGTTCTCTGATCTAGGGGGAGGGGACCTGCATTTGGAGGAGGCTGTGCTGATACTGGGGTGCTTCTCTTCCAGCCACCCATGGGGGAGGAAGGTGGACACAAGAGATACCCTACGACGTCAGGGGGAGATGGCAGGAAGCGCTACCCGTCCCAGTCTTCCAGCAAAACGGTCAGCCAGTGCCCATCCAGCCAAGCCCATGCCTCGCCCAGCCAGCCTGCACAAGAGGATGCCAAAAACCTGAGCCAGCAATCCCCTGTCCCGTCGGCTGCAGAGTCGCAGACACTGGGGAAGTAGAGAGGCTGCAGCGCCTGCTTCCTGTTGGGGGACGGGGTGGGTTGGTGGGGGACTGGCTCGGAGAAGGGGAGACATGAGAGAGTGGGACAGGAAGGTAGCTGGAAGGTGGGTGCCCAGGAATAGGCTGCTTGGGAGAAACTTCAACGCACACGATTCTTTCTCTTGTGGCTGGAAAGCAAAGACGATCTGCATCTAAATCACCATTTTGCTATTAGAACCCTGACCAGAGCCAGACCCGCTCCCAGCAGACCCATCCTTTGCTCTCCCTTCCCTCCCCTCCTGTGCACACACTCATGTCTTAGTGTCTTCTTCAAACAAAAAAATATGTTTTGGCTGGGTTGGAAAGGGGAGATTTTTTTTATTATTATATATATATATCAAGTTTTAAATTATTGCTAGAAGTTCGTCTGGATTTACCAAAACAAGTCTGCTCTGTGCGGCCCCTACGACCCCTCTGTGTCCCCCCTCGGATTGCAGGGCAGCCTTCTTAGGAAGCTCGGAGGAGCGAGGTTCCCTGATGGGGGACCGAAGCCGCAGTGTGTCACGACGCTGCGGAGCCTCTGATCTCCATGACCTGGCTGACGTCTCCCATTCCACGTGCGGTGGTGCCTCTCTGACATCGACCGCCGCGACAGGAGCATCACCCTGTTTGTCCTCGTCGTCCCTCTTCCCCAGCGTCTTCACCTCCAATCTTCCCGAGGGTCTGGCTCTCCCTCTGCCCGCCTCTCCCTTCCATCACGGACAATTTGGAAGTCAACCAAAGGACCTTCGCCAAGGATAGGCTTGTTCTGACTCCTTCGTGCGAGGACGGCTGGTGGGAGACCAGCAGGCACCTGGACTCGAGCCTGCGTGGATGGTGCACCCGCTGCCCCAGGAACGCCCATCGCATGCAAAGACAGGACTTTGCCGAAGGAGGTTTCCTCTTCCTTTTCCCTTGGAAAAATGAAACAACGACAACAAAAAAACCCCACAAACTCCTCTAAACCAACAACAACAACAAAACTCTTTAAAAAGACAAATCTCCCTTTTGCTTTCTTCCTTGGAAATATTACTGAAAAAAAAAAAAACCAAACAAAAAAACACAAAAAAAGAAAACATAAAAAAAAAAAAGTTGCCTTATGGTGGAGCTGGACCGGGGAGGATTGCTGGCTTCCTGCACCCTGGGGCATGCTGGGCTCTCGGCCCCCCCCGGCCCAGAGACTCCTCACGGCATTGCTGCCGAGCTGATCTTCCCCGCGGCCTTTCCTCTGACCCTGCAGCTCGCTCGGATGCCTCCCCCCATCACGGAGCCCCCCCTGCCAGCCCTGATTCTCGTGGGGGAAGGTGCCGAGGGCAGTCAAATCCAAGACTTGTGCTCATGAAGTAGTTGAAGCCGCTATGTTGTGTATATACCATTGTAGCATCCTCCCTGCCGCAGCGACTGTACGTGCTAATGGCCTCTCTCTGGGCCAGCTGGGGCAGGAGGTGGGTCTGCTCCGCTCTGCGCCTCCAGCGTGGTCAGGAGGTGAGCGAGGAGATCCGTCACAGCAGCTGGAGGGACTGGTCCTTGCTGCGAGTGAGTGGGAGGGCTGGCATGTCCCTGGTGCCACTTAATGCTGTAGACTGATGGGGGGGCGATGCAGCCCTGGGGAGCCTGTATGTCACAGCCATCACTGGCCCAGGGCTGCTGGTGGGTGTGAGTGGTGACCTGCCCAGCCAAAGGAGGGCTCTCGCCCTGTGCATCTTGTCTTGGCAGGCGGCTGTGTGGAGTCTCCTGCTCAGGGTAGTGTCCCTGAGCATCTCCAAGGGCTGAGATAACACCGCGCTGCTCCTTGCTTGGCTGAGGCGGGGATGGCTGCAGAGCTGCTGTGGCATTTACTGGGTTCCTCCGCCCAGCACCGGGTGGGCTTCAGCAAGCAAAACCCTCCCCGGGCTGGTGAGCTGCCTTCTCTCATGGGGGGCATGTGTTGGAAGGGTGAGATCTGCTCCTGGGGCCCAGAAACAGCACTGGAAAGTTGTGCTCCCCGCCATAAGGGTGGAAGCTCCTTCTCAGCCAGAGCCACTTGTGTTGCTGCTGCTCTGCTCCATCTCCTGGGTCGGGATAACCTGCTTTGCAGCTGGCTTGGTTGTGGCTCGGGCACCGCAGTGGGCTACTCAAAGATGCAGCTAATCGCGTTACCCTCTCTGTAAAATCACAAGCTGGTAACAAATGGCGTTTTCCGAAAGTACCCATTTTATCCAGTGCTGTGGCTGGGAGGAGTCATCATCTCTCCAGGGCTGTCCCCGTAGGGCTGCGGGGCTGGTGGGTGAGAGCAACCAGGAGCTGAGATCAATAGGGTGAGCTTGGGCGAGTTGTCCATCAGCAGTGGCTGTGGGTGCTGGTGGGGCCCTGGCTGGAGCTGACACCTTTCCGAAGTGACACTGCGCCGAGGATGCTGCTGTAGGATTTGGGGGGAGGGGGGAAAGGGGGGGAGGTGGGTGGACTGGTCCGCGCCGAGTGGCTTGGTGAACTGCTGCTAGAACTGAAAGCACAGCTGGGTTTGAGTGAGGCTGGGGAGCTGCTACGTTGCCGTTTCCTGGTGGTGTGTGATCCTGCCCTGGTCTGTCCGTCCCTGCCACGTCACCCCGGGACCGCTGGCAGGCCCGATTTCAGCATGGCAACCTGTCTGAGGCCGTGGCTTGCTCCGTTACAGCAGCAGTGCCCTGGGCTTGCAGGGTGGTAACTGGGCAAGATGGGCAAGTAATGCTTGTACAGTGCTGTGGCCGTGACTGTTATATCTGGATTAACCCTCTCTCGTGAGCCAGAGTCAGGTCTCTGAGGTTGTGGATGCAGCCAGGTTTGTCCCTGATTTGGGAAGGAGCCTTAGAGGTTGGAGATGGGGCTTGGTCAAGGACACTGGCGGTGTGCTGCTGGTTGTTGACAAGCTGAAGTGGGTCTGGATGTGCCGCGGGTTGTCCCTGCTGCTGCGTCCCCATGCTCCTCTCGTCGGTGCGTGTTCTCTTTTTGAAGCCAATTGTCTGCATTTTAGCAAGAAATCAGATAGGAAATGAGGAGGAAGGAGCTCCTCAGTGGAACAACTCGTGATGTGGAGTTGTTGCTTGTGGAGCAGACTGGAATTGCTGGGGTGGTAGAAGAGGCAAGAAATTGCCCAGAGGATTTCCCAAAATCTGAATTGATTTAAATTACTTCTTAATTTCTGAGGCTGAGACTCTAGTCTTGGCACGGAAGAGGTTCCCCCCTCCTCCCTCCCCCCCCCCCCCCGAGTCAGTGGTTTGTCACATCAGTGTGGCTGAGGGCCCCGTGTGAAACCCCCCCCCTGTTTCCCAGGGGAAGGTGGGTCAGAAGAGCAATCCCAGTGGTCCCCCCCACCCTCTGGAGTTGCAGACTGTGTGCTTTGTCTTACTGTTTTTTCGGGCAGCCTCTGCGATGCCCCCCAGTCGCAGCGTGAGTGGTAGCAGAGGACAGGGAGCTCAGGTGCTCTGGTGACAGGGCAGCATCCTGCATCCCTGTGCTGGGTGGTGGCCGTGGTCCATGCCAGGCTGAGGAAGGGCTGGCCATGGCAAGGCTTTCCCCCTGTCTTAGGGATTGCACGGGGGACAGGTCTGCAGAGGCACTTTCCCTCTTGCTGCCTACAGAAGGCATCACACGTGGCTTGCTCCACCACCGGACAAAGGGACAGCTGTGTAGGGAGGGGGTTTGCTTTGAGCTTGGATGCTTCATGATCATGTTTTGTGCTTTTTTTTTTTTTCTTTTTTTGAATTTTAGTGGTCTGAGTGGTCGGGCACGAGTACTCGCTGTGAATGCTGATGGGTCCCACAGCTCGCGAGGGCTGTGTGGCCAGAGGGAGCCCTGCTTTTGGACAGGCCATTGGGCCCTCTGGCAGAGCAGGGGGGGGCGCTCCCCATCTCGCCCCCTCTTCTCGGGAGGTCCCAGGCTGCTACGGCCGGGGGTCCTTGCTGAGGCCCAGTGTGTCAGCCCATCTTTGGGATGCAGGCGGTTGCAGTGGGTACAGAGCTCTGGCGTGGGGTCAGGAGTGGAGGTGGAAGGTGTGTTTCAGAGGAGGCTTTGTCGCTTTGCCATGCTCGGTTTTGGGGGGAAAAAAAAAAATAAATTAAAAAAAAGTAATAATCCTGCTGCTCCATTCAGCTGTCTGTCCCTCTTCCTGCTGCTCCCCTCGCACCACCAGTGGTGGCTCGTCACTGTAGCCCTTGGAGTCCCTCGAGTTTCGGCAACTGCTCATCTTGCTTAGGACTGGCTGACTGTACTGTAACAAAATGATGCGTTAACCTCAGTGTCCTGCCACGTGTCTGTACACGTTCCACATGGCAGTGCGAGGAGGGGGGGGGGGGGGGAAGCCTTCTTAGCTGTTAATGCCTTTCCAGTTATTTTATCAAAAGGAAAAACAAGAGAGAAAAAAAAAAAGGAAAACTGTAAATGTAGCAAGCTGTGTTTGCAATGCTTCTTTTCTCCTGTCTCCTCTGAGGCTGGTTATGTCACTTTGTCACTGTTTTGAAATGGATGCTAGGCTCCTTTTAAGAGAGGGTTGCTACGCTTGATGTTAAATGCCTCACTGACTTTTTTTTTTTTTTGAAGTTTCCAATACAGGCAATAGATGAATGACTTTTTTTTTTTTTTTTTTTTTTTAAAAGAAAATGTTCATCTCGGTGGCATGGAGCGGGTGGCTGGAGGGCAGCGTTTCAATGAGTAGTTTACAGTTTCACTTTCTGCAGACACTTGAACATAGGACCGATGTATCTGTGACAAGCACATCCCTTGGTGGGAAGCTCCAGAGGAGCGGGGAGCGCCCTGGGTGCCAGCCAGCCCCCCCCCCCCCCCCCCCCCCGCCACTTCCCCTGCCCCACGGCGGGCAGAGCATGCTCGGGTCACCCCCAGGGTCCCCACGCTGTCCCCATGTGGCTTGCTCTCCAGGTGTCAGCCCCACATGGGGGCTGGCTCGTGCCGGTGGTGGCCCTCAAGGAGGGGGTCCCTGGCACCTCTTGGTCCCTCCAGCCTCCCGGGTGCAGCCCCACTCCCCCTCCTCCTCTCCCAGCCTGTCCCGGTCCCCTGGGGGTCGGAAACCTTTGGATCTGTGGCTCGGAACCCTCCGCTGAGCTGTGCCCCGGCGAGGGTGGCCCTCTGCTCTCCCGCCTGGAGCAAAAGGGGTGATGGTTCGATGTGCTGGCCCTTCTCAAACCCTGTGTGTCCCAACCTCAGCCTTCTGTTTCCCAAAACTAGAAAGTGTGTGCAACCTTCTTCAGCTGCATTTATCGTAGAGACAAATTTAAAATGACTCATCACAGACCATGTATCACTTGGGAGGAAAATCTTGTTAATATGGCCCCGCTGTACATGATCCATCTTCTGTCGATAGTACATAATCTTTGACCCATGTGCTAGGATCATCATCACATATAAAAGGAAAAGAGAAAAATGTAAAATACTTGAATGAGAGCTTGTATTATAACATTAATATTATTCAGAGTATCTGCTTTCTAGGCTGATGTGATTCATTATTCTAGTAATGCTTTAGTCCTTTGTAATTTGTGGTAATTATGCTTTTTCCTTTTTAATACAAAAAAAAATGTATAAAAATAAAAACTTCAAAAGACAATGCAGCCTGGGTTTTCTGTTCTGCTGACTTGCCCTCCCCAGGGGATCCGTGGGTGGATGAGCGGGTTCATCCCTCTGCGGTTGTAGGTGGGGGAAGAGATTTGGCTTCCCTGGGTAGAGCTGGGCTTGACAGCAGGTAAGTACCACAGGTCAGCCCTGCGTGTCCTCTCCTCGGAGGAGAGGACATGGGTCTAGTGATGGTGAGAGGCAGGTGGCACTTTTGTCCCAGGCTCCCAGACAGGATGGAGATTTAAAAAGATCGTGGAGAAAATTCATGGCATGTCTCGATGGGTTGTGTAGGTACTTAGGGATGTGCATAAAAGGTACCGGTGCTTTTTGTTGGGCCCTTTCTTAAGGGATTTCACTTATCGCACAGCTCAGGACAGCAGCGACTCTTCTTTCCCTGGAAGATCTCATTCCATAGTTTATCCTTGTCTGGAGCTGCTTTTTGTTTGGTTTGTGCCTCCTGTTGGCGTGTGTTGAGTGAGGTGAGGCTCGGCAGGAGGGGGTGATGTACCAGGGCTTCTGCCGTGTGGCACATCAGCTCCCAGCACTGCGTCCCTGTCCCATGAGAGGGAAACTCACTTCGTGTTTGTGAACGTTAGTTTGTGGAGCAGAGATGAGGACGTGAGGGCCCTTAATTCAGACCCGTAGTGACCTCTCGCGTGAAGAAAAACTGCTGGGAGGGGGAGTCAGGCTGCTGTTGCATGTGCAGGGCAGAGTGTTTCCAAAGCTGTGGCCCCACGGACTTTCCGTGAGGTTGCATCCTGTGTCCCAGGTGTTCTGAGTCTCAGAAAAACAGTGGTTTTAATTCCTATCATATATATTTATAATGATCTTGCTGGTGTTTCTATAGAATGCTCCTGAAAGAGGCCAAAGCATGGCCTGTGAAAGCTGAAAGTGTTTTAAAACCTCAATAATGAGAATTCCCCAAAGCCACGTGGCCCAGAAAGCGTTTGCCTTACACAGGCAGCCAGAACCAAGGAACAGTGCAAGTAATTAAGGAAAAAAAACCTCTAAACTTTGTTTAAAAATAGCTTTCTAGAGCGGTTGTGCCTTGGGTAGAAAATAACAGGCAGCAAAAGTGCAGTCATTTCAAGTAGCGTGTTTAAAGTTCACCTTTGGGTTTCCTTACGCGTGAACAATAGCTTGTTTCCCAATTAAAATACTATTTGGCTTAAATAATTGTCGCTCGCTTGGCTCGTCACTGGGCTGTAAGAACGGCGGGCTGCGGGGCTCACTCTGCCCGCTTGGGTGCCTCGGGGATGCTCTCCGAGAGCGGCGTGAGGCTGAGGAGGACCCTGTGTCTCTCGTAGGCTTTGGTTTGTCTGAACACTGTATCCGTTCCATGCAGATAATCCAGCACCCCCAGGACTCCGTAGCACTGGTTGAACCTGGAAACCAAACGGAGATTAAACATCACTGGAAGTTACTGAGGTTGTTTCGCCCTTCCTGTCTCCATCTCCTTTCAGAGCCCTGAGAAGCCATCCATGATTTCTGCCACTGCACCAGTCTCTCTTGTGTCCCTAACAAAGCCTGGGTGAAACTTCTCCTCCAGCTTCCCTCTCTGGTGCCGTCGTGACCCAGAAATGGTGGCACTGAACAACAGCCATCTCTCTCCGGAGCAGCTGGACAGCCGGGTTGCTGTGTCTGCCTGTTCGCAAGACCTGTCTGCCCTGGGACACAGAGCCGCCCTGGGACGTGGAGCTGTCATGCTCCCAGCACGGGGACACCAGCACAGCTGTTCCTCCCAGAGAGCGTCTTGGCTCTGCAGGGATCCATGTTCTGACATGAGCTGAGCTCCAGAGGAAATTAGCGGCAATGAGAACTGGCACCGTGGTTTGGATGTTGCCCAGCGTTTGCCACATGGGCTGTTCCTGCAGGAGGGGCAGACTGTTCGAGGGAGTACATCTGTGAATTTAGTGCACACCTGGGAGATGGCAGCACTTGGTCCACTCCTGTGGTAGGCATCCCTGAAACGTTGCTCTCTCCAGTTTAGGAGGAGGCTGGGAATCTCTGTTGGGAAGGGTTAATTGTTGTTGTTTGGGCAAGGTGTTACCTGATGGGTGTTACTCATCCCAGTGTAGGGGAGAGGGATAGACAGGCTCCCTGCAAATTTACTTCAGCTGTGTTTTGCCCTTGCTCTGTCTTTATTCTTGACCATGTGCAACATCTGCTGAACTTCTAGGAAGAGCCTTGCAGAGAACTGTCTCTGACCCTGTGCTTGTGCTGGGGGATGTCCAGGAGATACCTGCTGCTTCCGGCACTGTGCTTTCTTTCCTCCCATGGAATCTTTGGAAACTTGAACCCCCCCAACCTCAGCTGTAGTGTTTGTGCTTTGGAGAAAGTTTCCAAGTCAGCTGGTGGAGGGGGGGAGATGGCAGTTGTGTGGGCAGTGGGCTGGAGTGCTCCGAAATCCCTGTCTGCGTTGAACCGCTTTGAGATCTGACAGTGTTCAGCCTGCTCTCGGGTACGAGCAGAGAAGTCTACCCAGTTCACCCGAGTTATGCAAACCCACTTGACCCTCAGAGAGGAGCTTTGCCCGTCAGCAGCGCCAGGGCGCGGGCAGGAGGGGAAGGGGAAAAGCCGAGCAGTGCCCAGACGTACTTGAGGTGGTGGAAGTCGTGGAACTCCGGCGACGGGAGGAAGGGCAGGTGGTAGCCGCAGTGCGAAATGCTTGTTGTTATGAGAGCAAGGGAGAACCACGCTGCGATTGAAACAATGTGAGACCCCATGACCATCGGGCCAGTCATGACAGGCAGCGTGTTGGAGAGCTGGAAATGAGAAGCAAATTCTACCTCGTTAATGGGTCCACAACAAGCAGACTCTCCTCTCGGAGCTGAATCGTTTCACCTGGGTGATAACATCACATTAGTTTTGTGCAAACAGCGTAAAGGGAAGATCTCTCTGCAAACACCTCACTGAAATTACATAATTATCAAAGAAATAATAATTTACTCTGAGCTAACTGTGTTTTACTCTACTGCAAAACATATCACAGCCTAAGCTTGCAGTAGAAGTCAGATGTGAAATCAAAGTTGGGGTGAGGGCAGCCTGGTTCCCGTAAATCACCCTGGAGTCAGAGGTCTCAATTCCAGCCTCACCTTGGAATAATGGTGAAGCTGCTCTTGGGGAACTTAACTGCCAAAGGACACTGCCCTGGGGACACGTGCAGTCAAAAGCAGCGATGTGATGATCCTGGCTGCATCCTACCAGCGTCCTCGTTGTGTCCTACCAGTGGCACAAATGCCTGCCACTGCCCACACTAGGCTTCCTGCACCAGCTAGGCTCAGCTGGACTCTGAAATACAAAGTCATTCTGCTGCTCAAAGACTGTCAGTTATGGAGACTCCCAGAGCTGGTGCTGCCACCCAGGACTACAGTGAACAGGAGATGGTACTGAGAAGTGGGATCTTCTGAAGGTGGGATGTGTTTGCGTGAGAAGTCTGGGCTGGAGCAGCGCTGGGGGACGCTCCTGCAAACACTGATCCCAGCCACCAGCATGAAAATCTTGATGGAATCCTGAGTCCGTGCAGTGACCCAGACTGTGTAAGTGCCACATCTCCTGCTGCAAGCACTGTATGTGCTCAAGGAAGCACCATTCAGTCATTTCCTTATCTGTTGGAGGCTCTTAAAGGTGGCGGAGTCCAGTATAAACAGGTATCACCACCCTTCTACAGCTTGGCTGCTTGGCCATGCAGCTCAGCTTCCTCTTCCTAAGAAGGAAGAGTCTAAGGGCGCATTTGCTGTTCTTCTCTTACCACTCCTCCTCATCCCGTGGAAATCACACTCCATGCAGGAACTGGAGGGTGACCATGGGAGGATCCACTTACTATGTGCTCTACTGGGTGAGCGTAAATGGAGACCACGCCGATGGGGGCTGTCCATTCGTGGTGCTTCTTGTGAATGTGCTTATACAGGAGCGGGAGGTGAACCAGCCTAAGTCGAGAAAACAGAGAAATGTAGGTTTTGAGCTCTGTAAGAAGGGAACGTAGAGTAACCTAACACAGAATTTCTGATGGGGACTTGCTCATACCTCTTCTTTATTAAAGATTTTAGTTGGGAATAAGAGTGTAGGACTCTGGGCTTCCTTCTCTCTTTTTCTTTAACTCGGAGCCCTCACCTAATGTATGCATCCGCTGACTGATGGCAAACTTAAGGCCAGATAAATCCCATAAATCAAAGTCCCCGAATGACCGATTTGCTCAAACCCGGGAGTGCTTCTGAGGGGAAGACTCACTTTATATTTTCACTGTTTTACCTACTGGTAAGTAATAGAGGTAGAATTTTAGGTTCTGTGGGCCCTTAATAAATTGTTCTTTATGGGGTTTTTTGTGTGCATTTGTCCAAAAAGAAAACCTACATAGTTGTGAGAATGCTGCACTTGCTTCTGTGCAGCCTTGAAGGCTTTTTTCCTCCTTGCTTTAGGTTTTTCCTTTAATGCTGGTGTCAGTGCTCAGAGAGCCTGCAGTGTCAGGAGCCAGGCCCTGCTTCGTAGGTGCCGTACAAGTGAACAAGAGATCGGTCATGGACTTCTTAAGCTTTTTTCTTTCAAGGTAGTCACTCATCTTCTCTTCTTGAAGAATGTCGGGTTATAGCTTTTGTGTGAAGCTAGCTGCTTTGTTTTTTCTTAGCCTTTAAGCTGTTCCACCTTTGTAATTTTACCCATTTTAGCTTACTAGAGTTACCAGCAGCATCACAGCACCCAAACCTCATGCTGTAAGGCTGGATTCTGGGACCCGTGAGTCTTCCCATATAAATCCAAGATTAGTGGAAGAGTGGGGACTAGGACTATTGCTGTTGCAGGAGATGGGTGTAAGCTTAAAGATGTGGGAGAAAACCACGGAGTCCTGTTCCTGTACTTACCTGTGCGTATAATAAAAGAGAATTTCCTCTATTATGGTGAAGATGCTTAGCTCCACAAGAAACCAGTGGAAGGTGGGTAATTCCTTGCTGAAGGTATTACCCCACCATTTCATAACGGAGAACATAGGCACAAGCATGGGCAAGGAGATAAAGAACTGATTAAACAGCGCTACATAGATGGCTTGGCGCAATTTCTTTGTGTCCACCTGCAAAAGAGAAGTGAGGACTTGATGCTAAATCAGAAGCAATGTGGCTTTGAATTGGGAGGATAAAGAGCTTTAAGATTTGCAGGCTGTTTCTGTGTTAGTTTTGGGATCAACTTTTTAACAAGCAGTCAATCCGGATCTGATCAGTAGCCTAATTACAAGAACTGCCTTCCTAACTGCAGCGGGTATACAAGACTCGGCTTGATTCCCCTTGAATCCTATCTGGTTGCAAGAGAAAAGCACAACAGGTTCTTCTCCCCACTCCTGGCCTAAGAGACTGCAGGAAGTGTTTAGCCAGCAGCAGAGGCAGAGCGATAAATACTTACAGGATCATTCTTGCCCAGCTGAATGCGATAGCGAGTAATAAAAGCTGGCTTTCCTGTTACATCAGCCACCATAAGGATTCCATTGAAGCACCAGAAAGCAAGGGCAGGCACCAGTGCAGCCCCTGTGGCGTGAGGAAAGGGCAGAGATGTGTGAATAAATTGAGAGCTATGGCTAAATCAGAAAAAAAATACAGTGGCGTAGCACCCAGAGGACCTTGCTGGGACCCAGATGTGCCAGGTGCATATCCCCTGCCCTGAGATGCTTTAAGATGGAATATGGGTAAGTTCTGACATCCAGGTAAGACCTAGGGAATTGGGAGGACGTTAGAGAAGACAAGTGTCTCATAGGTTACAACTTGCCACAACTGAGGCTAAGAAAGGGCTTTTCTGGGAGGCTGTGGGGGTCTCCGTCATGGGTGATTTTTAAATACAAGTAGGATAAGGTTGAGTTGATCCCTGGGACCTTACAAGGTCCCTACCAGGCCTGTTCACCAGCTGTTAATCCAGACAGAGCAGAGTTTTATAGGTGCTACAGCAAGAGTAAAATTCACTAATTTTACTTTAATTTTCAGTAATTAGTTCTACAGAATCATTCAGTTCTCACAGGAGCAAAGAGTGTGTTCAGGGAAGCCATTTCGGCAGCGGCACAAAGATCAAATATTGAATCTGTATAGGGACTCTAATGATGAGCCAGTCCAAAGGTGGCACAGTCACACTACTGTGGCTGGCTTTGAAGCCTATACTGTTCCAGTGGGAGGATGAGTGAGTTTGGGAAGGCATGTCCATGTCCCCCTTTTAGATGTAATACCCAAGTGGTTCCTCCTACAGCAGAGAGTTGTTGACACTTACCAAGGAGGAAGATTGTCCACTCATCTCCCTCAAACCGGTAGTAGAACTCTAGCCATGTTGTTTGCCAGAAATGGCCTAAGGTGTCCCAGATACTCTGCGCATACCTGGGGGAATAAGCGTTCTTGGTTGCCCATCTTTTCATCATCCACTTTTTCCCCTCCCCACAGAAAAATTTCTCCTCGAGCCCCTTCGTTCAAACAACCTTACCAAGAAACGGAGTTCACTAAGGCGGTGAATACGAACAGGCCTGTACCAAGGACACAGGCAGTGATCTTCATGGCATGCCAGAGCTTCTCTTCCTGTGAGAAGCAACAAGAGTAAGCGTGTGCTGTTGTGTCCTACACGAGCATGCTTTGTATTTGAAATGCAGGAGGTAAAGGCAGTCCTATGGTGACCCATTTTGTTTCACAAACTCTCTAAAGAACGTAATAACAAAGCTGTTATGGGATATTGTGTGTAATTGAGGGAGGGGAGTACACACATCCATCTGCCATGCTTACAGAGACCTGAAGTGTCACTGACATGGAATTTCTCTGGAATAACCAAAGGAGAGAAAGGATCGCTGAGTTTTCCCTCTTTGTTTTTATTTGGTGTGCTTCTTGGTACCTGGAGAACTAAAATATAAGGAGCTTCTGGATAACTCAGAGCAGTAGGAAAGGAAGACCTGGGGTAAGGAATGGTGCTCCATCACAAGACCTCCCTCCCTCAGTATTTTCTCCCTCCCAGTAAGCAGTATGCTTTCTCCCTGACATAGTCAAGAGCTGTTGTGCTCAGATGATCTGATTAGTAGCTCCAGTTAATCCAGAACCACTCCTCTCAACTTTCCTCTTTGCTTTGAAGACCAATTCTGAAGAAAGGCTCATGTGCTCAGAAGCTTGCGCTTTTTTCCCCAAGTATAACAGAGGTTTAATACAGGATGTTACCTTTCCTCACATAATTCACTTTGCTGTGCCTTCGGGCCATCACAGGTACTGCTCGGTTCTAGTACTGAGAGTAGAACTTGTCAAGTAGGTACCACCTGCCATCTGTCTAGAACAGCTGCACAGTAACAAGGAGCTAAAATACTCAACTTCTTGAAAGTATAAAGTTCTCTGAATCCCTGTTCTCAGTCACAGAATTGTTATCTACTGAAAAATATTCCTGTGTACAGCAGAAGGGCAGCTGTGATGTTAGCATGACTCTTTTATCACAGTGAGGATTTTAACTATACAAAGCAACTGCACAAGAGCCAGAAAATTACCAGTGAGACTTTCTGATTCCAGGAATAAGTATATTTTGAAAGCAGTGTTCAATATATTTCGGCATGTAAATATTCAAAACCAAGTTGTACAGCAAACACATGACAAATGTATAATTAACTATCTGTCTTTTAGAGTAGCCCAAGTCGGAATTAGTTCTGGAATTCAGCAATCTTAGTTTGCATTTTCTTAGGTGAATATACATTACATTTATCTGCAGGATAAATGTTTTAAAAAAAATTAATGCAATTCTAAACTAATATAGTGTAATTACCAGCTAGTGTCTTATTCATTACTCTGTCCTTCCTGTTTTTTAACTGTGTTGTTGTGCTGCACAAACAGATTGGAGTAAAAATCGCATGATTCATAGTTGCTGTCCTGCCCATCTCCTGTCAGAGAGGACAAACAAGAGGGACAGCTCACTAATAAATGTTGAATGCAGGTGTGTTTAGGGTAATGCAATATAGAAGAATCCTCTCTACACAGTCTTCAGTGTTATGAGCTTCTTTAAGATTCTGTAACAGCTACAGAACATTAAACATCACCCAGGACTTGTCAGCAATATTTATCTGTCCCAGGACAGAACTTTGCTCATTAGCACTGAAACTTTCCTCATTAAAAGAAACAACTGTTTCCTCCTATCATCTTTTTTTTTTTTTTTTTTTTTTTTTTTTTAAATCAAGTTAGCAACCGGGGAGGAAGTAATTTAAAGGACTCTTGCCCTACAGCTTGGTGTTTGTGAACCCTACAGGTCTATATTAGAAGCAACACAATCAGTTGCCAGCATTATCAGTGGGTGTTCTGAGCTACAATTGCAAGGCTGGCTAAAACCATCTGTTCCAGCTTCAGATAGTGGGTGCTGGACTCTGAAGATTTGCTCTCTTAGCAGTTTCATACTTGGAATTGCATCCGTGTTATGCCTCATGTACGCTGACATGAGGTAAGACCTTCTTCATCTTTAGACCCTGGAAGACCATCTATGTATTCTTTAGAAAAAAGGTTACAAAAGCTATAAAAAGCTTAGAGCTTTTTAACAGAATCATATCCTATAAACCCCTCTTTTTCCTGGGATGAAGAAAACATACCAAAGAAAACTCTGATGTCTTACAAGAGTCAGAATTTTCAGTTAGACCAAATAGTATTTTAGAGTCTCCAGCATCTTCCAGCTGAAGGACTCAAAGAGTTTAAAGAACTAGTAACTCCTAATTCTCATCAGACATTGTGTATGTTTTGCTTTGAGATAGGACAGAGAGCAGCTAAAGCTCAGTACTGAAGCTATTTTAAAAGCCCTGTGGCTAGAAACTGTCTTGTTTCGAGGCTGTGTTTTTATTGCACGTGATGGAGTGATTACGTGAATGAATCCCACACAGTGTAATTACATGAGCTGTAGAAGCGGAGAAGTTTACATAGAAAAAAAAAAATCTTGCTCATCAAGTTCAAGTGCTAACACCCTGTTTCTCTTCATGCCAACAGCTCCAGCATAGTAGTTTCCAAACTCTGATCTATGGATTGCTTGAGATCTTGCCCTTAAAGGGCTTGTATAAGTTGGCAAATTCCTTAAGTGCAGAACCGGGTTGCTGCCTGCAAGGTAAAGAGACTGGGCACATCGGCTGGGAAACACATTGTGAGGACCACTTTGAGATCCGAGCCCAGTTAGGTGGCACACCTTCTGGTTACGGTGGAGTGTTGTGGTCTCTTACCACGCAAGCAAAGGTTAACGGGCCCGTCACCACTTGGTGCTGCAGCTGCAGTCCACTGGAAGGGAAAAAGTACTGGGAAAATGTGGCTGTGATGAGCTCCTAGTTGTGCTAAAGGGATCAGAGTGTGGATCTTTCTGTCATTTCTCTTAGAAGATGATTCAACACATCCAGCCTTCCAAAGAACCTGCACGACATTTCCTTTAAAAGATGACCTTGAGCCTTTACCTGCTTCTGCTGCTCAGCCATGGTGGAATATCCAGAGTCTCTTCTCATCTGAAATAAGAGGTGATCTACGTAAGTGAACCTTGTACAGCTGGAGCGTGGAAGAATACAACGCTGACAACAGCAAATCCCCTCAACTTCGAGCTCGGTTGCAAAACTGTAAAATATTTACTCTCTGTCCTGTCCTGCTCCCTCCTTCATGTTGGCCATGAGCTCTTGAGAAGAAAACTGCCCTATTTCCTGACCAGTTAGTATTGTCCCAGAAGAACCAACAAGGATGCAAGGGCAGCAAAGAAAAATGGGACAAGAGCCAAACCCAAAGCTTTAGGTTGTGGCAGTGGTGTGTTGTGGCACGGTTGCTGCCCTTGACCTGGCCCATTGCACTCAATGGGATCTCCAGCCCTTCGCAGACTGCGAGCAAATGATGATATGGGACATGGGCTCTTCCATAACGACGACACGCTGTTAAACTAACATGAATGAAAACAAAAATCTGACTACAGCAATGTGAGTTTGTGCTATGGAGAAGGAACGCAGCAGAGCTCCACACAGCCCTCGCTTACATGGCAGGGGAACTGTAAGTTACAGCATAAGAATATGGTAAGTGAGAAAATCATCTTTACTTCAAGTCCCGCTGTCGTCAGTTTGGAGGTTTAAAGTCCTAAATGGACAGGTGGCAACCTCATAATAAATCTCCCTGCATTTGGCTCTGGCTTGACTGTTTATTGCTGGATTTAGTAAAAAAAAAAAAAAAAAAATCCAACTTTTAAGTAGCTGCTGGGGCTTCACAGTTGTCCATGGCCATGGGAAGATCTCCGTATTTCAGGATGTGCTGTGGCTGTCCTAGGAATTACTGCATAGCTGTTTTTATATTGCTGCCCCTCTTAACATAAATTATAATTAGCAAAAGCTAACAAAACATTCCTTAAGGTTTTCTTGGTTTCACCCGGTCTTAAAGAACAAACACATAAATTCTAATACTATGAAGGCCAGATTCCTGAGGACTGCAGAATTTAACCCATTTTGCTTTTCATACTCAGGGGAATATTCAAGCACAGGCAAACCATGTTACCTCAGGCAACAAGGGAAAGTACAAAGAAGGTAGAAAGGCACCTGAAGTACAAGGAAAAACAGTTGGAAAATTACTCATGAGAAAGATGACATTCTATTACCTTTATGATGCCAGCAAACCTCTTGGGAGCACCCCTCTTGGAGCGTTTCAGAAGGGAGGAATACGCTGCCAAAAAGAAGTCATAGAATCATAGAATGGTTAGAGTTGGAAGGGACCTTAAAGATCATGTGGTTCCAACCCCCCTGCCATGGGCAGGGACACCTCCACTAGAGCAGGTTGCTCAAAGCCCCATCCAGCCTGGCCTTAAACACCTCCAGGGATGGGGCATCCACAACTTCCCTGGGCAACCTGTTCCGGTGCTTCACCACCCTCACTGTAAAGAATTTCCTCCTAATATCTAATCTAAATCTCCCCTCTTCCAATTTAAAACCACTACCCCTTGTCCTGTCACTACATCTCCTGACAAGGAGTCCCTCTCCGGCTCTCCTGTAGGCTCCCTTCAGATATTGGAAGGCTGCTATGAGGTCTCCCCGGAGCCTTCTCTTCTCCAGGCTGAACAACCCCAGCTCTCTCAGCCTGTCTTCATAGGAGAGGTGTTTCATCCCTCTGATCATCTTCGTGGCCCTCCGCTGGACCCGTTCCAACAGGTCCATGTCCTTCCTGTGTTGAGGACTCCAAAGCTGGACACAGTATTCCAGGTGGGGTCTCACGAGCACAGAGTAGAGGGGTAGAATCACCTCCCGCGACCTGCTGGCCACACTTCTCTCGATGCAGCCCAGGATTCGGTTGGCTTTCTGGGCTGCCAGTGCGCACTGCCGGCTCATGTTGAGCTTCTCATCCACATTAGCCAGGAGATTACACTTTAGCTTCAAAATGGTACCTTTCTGGGTACGTTCTTACAAATGCAACTCTGTTTATTTACAAGTGTTTCCAGCTCTGTTTCCCTACGTTACACGTTAGTATGCAGGTCAAGGGGCACAAGACAGAAAAATTGGGCACGTTTTTCCTGCTTGGGTTCCCGCTTACTCATGGATAGAAAAGGACAAGGGCAGTTCACCAAACTACATGCTTTAGTGGAAGAAACTGATGTTAAATTGTTCTGAGAAGGAAAAAAAAAAAAATCAGGCAAAAAGTGACTTGAAACTTGAAGCCATGAGCCCAACTCCCTATTTCGCCACTAGGATTGTATATACTCCTATGGGAAATGCTAACTTTGGGTAGCAGCCTTAAAAACCAATAAACAAGTTAACTTTGTCTCCCTTGGCCAAAAAAAATAGTGATGGAAGAAGTGTCCTAATGTTCTATTGCTTAAAATGAGAAAGTGTTAAGGAAGTCACAGCGTCCTTAGGCTCCTCATCTTTCCCCAGACCGAGAGCTCCTCGCTATTAGACTTCGTGAGCTACTATATTCTCTGATACAGCCTTTGCCAACCACAACCTTGTTGAAAAAAATATAGTTGGACATATCTGCTGAAGAATACCTACACGTAGCAATCACAAATAACCTCCTAGCCTGAGCAGAACAGCGTAAATAACTTGCCACAGGACAAATTGATCTTATCTTCATTTCCAAAAGACCTTCTGATCACAGTGATGCATTTTACGTTGTGTAACATGAACTATATGTTCATCTTGTTACACGGGTCCTCTCAGTGCAGGTGTGCCCACTGTTTCCAGGAAAACACTGCTAATACTTGAGATATGTCAAGCTTGAATAATCCACTCATTTTTGAGACTCTTCTCCATTCCAGCTTTCTTAGCAGGTTCTTCAGAGCCTTGAAGAGTTGAGTTTTGAGTCTGCATGGAGGGAGATTCCACAGCTTCTCTGGGAAATCTGTTCCAGTGTTTGACTACCTTCACTGTAATTTCCTGCCCCCCTAGTATCTAATCAGAATTTCCCTTGTTATAACTTACATCCTTTGCTGAGTCAAACCCTGCTGGATCTTTGCCGGCAAAGAGCTAGAGATCAGAGCACAGCAGAAGATGTCACTCTGCTTTGAGTTTTTAGGAGGAGAAAAAGCCAGTGCTTGATTGAGTCTCGTATTCCATGAGTTTAGGAAAGAGTTAAAATTATAATCCCATTTCTGTCATAACCAAATTATGATAGAAGTCTTGCTTGGGTCAAAGCAAGTTCAAAACAGTACTGCCATGTCTGCTTACCCCCCCCCCCCCAAAATCTCAGTACAATGCCTTTCCTAAGTCACATTTACAGGATAAAATGTTACATTATTTACATTAAAACAAGATAAATTTTGATGGATTATGTTTTCTCCCAATACCTCATTACCTACTTTTTTTTTTTTTGGTAACGTATTTTCTGATTCAGAATACACCAAATACATTTAAAAAAGCATTCGTGTAACCACGGCTCTTTCGGCAAACAAAAAAGCCATTCAACTGCTTGGCACTGATCTCATGTTGGCACGTTAACCAGCCCCGAATCAACCAGTGACGATCTCAGCTGCCTGCAGCTATTTCCAAGTATTAGCTAGAAATGGTGCTGTTAACTGAAAAGGAGCTCTTTTTTTTTTTATTTCAAACTAGTTAATGCAGAATTTGATCCAAACCAAATCCTCAACCCTAAAATAAAAGTAACTGTTTTTCCAAGCAGTCACTTGATGTTAAAGGAGAAACATACACTAGTCAATAGTCTAATACTTTTTTTTATTATTATTTCCATATACTTCATCATTTATCCAACAACTGTTCATTAAGTCACAGATCTATTTTCACTGAATTTTCCACTTCAGGTATCAGAAAAAGCAACGTTGTCTGAGTCATGCTCTGAAATGCTCAACGTAATCTGAATGGTTTTTAATATATCTGCCCTATTTTTTACATTTGTTTTAAAGTTTACATTATTATTTATGTCCCTTCTCTGCTGTCGCCTTACATATCTGTTGCTCAGACTGTCCCAAGCTGCGCAAATGCCCACTTCTCTTTCTATTCTACCCAGTATTGTACTGGATTATATCCTTTTCTGACCCCAGCCAGCTGGTCCTGCTGCCGGCGGGTGCAGCTGAGTAACAGGGTCCACCTGCCGCGATGGGCTGCCTGCCTACCACGGTTGCTTGGTTTTCCTTTTTCCCTCCTGCTTGAATCTTCTGGACCTTGCTTCGCTGGAATCAACCTTTATAGTGCACAGACTGTGGAAAACAACTGTGCCTGAGAGAAAAAAAAGGCTACGACTAGAGAAAGGAAAACGTAATGACAACTTACCTGGTCACCCGAAAAGTTGCATATCAGCCACGGTAAGTGGACAGGCACGGGACTAGACTTCGTGTTTGGTGGATGTCCTACTGTGCCAAGCACTGCACAGATCTCAAGGCAACCACAGTCCCTAGAAAAGCTTATAATCGCACTTTAAACAGACACATGACATTGCCTTTTAATTATTTCCTCAGAGTTTCTATCGTATCTTTTCAAGGTGCTACACCCCTGAACTCTGGCTGCCCATTCTTTGCTCACCTCCTGCTGATGGTAGCCTAGGAGAGGTCCTTTGTGTCTATTCAGAGCCCACAGTTCAACTCCTCACCTTTCACTACTGCTGTGGAAACTTTATGAGGGTTTAGGCAAAGGCGACGGGGGTGTGTTTCCAAGCAGGAGGTGGCTGTCCCCTCCCAGACAAGTCATGTGAAGCCAGCGCCGTGTCACTGTTAGCGCTGGCAGCGTTCCCTGAGCATATGCGCATGCTGTCACCCAGTCAAGCATTTGGAATACATCTCTGCAGGTAAGAGTTTTTCATCAAGAGTTAATGGCTGCATCTGAGGATAAAAAAGCCACCTCCACCATAAAGACGAGTAGTTTTTATAATGTCCTAATTCATGTTTTGGGCATAAAGTAGCTAGTGGCAGTGCAACTGAATGGGTCAAAGGTGTGTTTGTTAAAAGCAGTAAGGGTTACTGCGGATTTTGGCAAAAAAACAGCAGTCCAGTTTTCATTGTGTTGCACTAAATCCTTAAGTCACACCAACACTGTTGCTACATAGTGTCCTCAACCAGTTACAGGTATTGGTTCCACCTGTAAGGACTAGATGCAAATAGGTTAGCATGTACTTGGGCTCAGTTGTCTTTAAATATGATGTTTACAGACCATAAAGTCTGTAATTACGGGATTGCAGAGAGCAAGATGCAATTTGCAGTAGCTTTGGTCTTTATTATGTAAATGTGGCCCCAATCTATGTTACTTACCTAATGTACAATGCCCTATTATGAATTAAGCTCTGAGAACTGAGGGTGTTACTCGCCATAACTTTCCAGATTTATTTTTCCACACAAGGAAAAACAAGGAATATCACCTCTGCCTTGTATGGCCGTTCACAGGGGAAGCAACACACGCTCCTGCGTGGTAAGGAACATCTCAAGCCAGCGGCAGCTGGAGCTGCAGAGAGATCGGCAAGCACGAATAATGGTGAGGCCTCACTCCCTGTGCCTGGTTTCTTGTGCCTACCACTACATCTGTATTTTTATCAATTAACTTTTTTCTGGAAGAAAAGTATTCCCGGAACTCACCTCCCAACCTCACGCTGTTTGTCCTGTTAGTCCTGTAAACATTCACTGTTGCTTCATTTCAGATTTCAGACGGTTACTGTTTTCATTGACACTTTCTCTTGACTAATCCTAACTATTCCCTTGTGGGGAAAGAGTTTGTAATTCTTAGCTGTTGCTACTAATTGTTATTTATCACAGACAGCAGACTCAAGAGGGAGGAATGCAATTCCTTCAAACTTTTTACACGTGTGCAGAAGAGGACGTGGAAATTGTCATTTCAAGAGAGAAGTGCCAAATGAACATTGCCCTGAGCTGATCTTCATTTGGACTTGCATTTGCACTGGGAGGACTGCTCATCCAATAGCCGAAAGCGGGTGATAAGCCAGTGAACTTCACAGAGCTCAGTGTTTCTTTTTAACCACTGTTCAATTCTGACAGAGGTGACCTCTGAAATATTCACACCCAATAGGAACAGACAGCTCAGCATATTAGTCATAAAGATGTAAAGGTAATCTACCTTCTGCTGCAAGTGTGTGTCGAGCGCGGGTTGGCAGGAATCTAAAAGCTGCTTCTGTCTCTTGGCTGGTGTGTGCCCTGCACTGGCCTCTTTGCCACAAACCCTCCGATGTTACTGCAATCTTTGCTGAGGCATGCAAGAAGTCCGATTTCTTCTCAGCAGAAAGGCTTTTTTGATCAGACATTCATAAATAACTTCTCTTTGTTCACTCCCCGCAGTTTTCCTCACAGTCACTGTTTTGCTGTTTGAAAAAAAAAACAAAACCCAAACAAAAAATCAAACCAACAACAAACCATTAGAAGGAGAAAACCTGTGAATTATCTTTCAGTATTGTACAAACTCACGCTGACAGCTCCTCTAATGTTGAAGAGGAATCTGAACTTAGCACGCTTCACCTAATCATTAATTGCCTGCGTTCTGAACTGTATTTCTAACCATCTGCCAGGGCACACCTGTGCCACCACCTTGCACTGCAGCCGTGCCCTTTGGAAACATCTGTGGAGCAATGGAAGGGTTAGGAAAAGATAAATGATGGCCTTGCCGTTATGGTTCAAACGTGTTCAGCAGTAGTTGCAGCTTTGAACTCTAAATTCATGTTTTAAGCTTTCCATGATGAAGTTTTCTACCGTATTTGGTGCTGCTACTAGGCTCTAAAGGAAACGCACAACAGTTTCAACAGGGCACGGCCCAGGACAAGCAGCTCAAGCTGACTAATGGGAAGATGCTGAGCGAAAGCCCCTCCTTACACCTTACGATGTAGTAGGTCTGCACGCACAAACTCTTGTTACTGCGGTCTTACCCACGTAGAGGGTACGAGGACTCTTCAAGAACCTGCTTTGCAGTGCTGGACCTGGAAGCAAGCTTAGTAACTTCCAAATACGAGAACGGTGGGACTTTGTTAAAGAGCAGGGTGCCTTTTCCAGCTGTTTTTCATCTTTATTAGCCATGACGAAAAATAGCCATGACTGAAAAAACAAATTCTGATCTCCTTGAGCAAAATGTATTTCCAGCTCTCACCACCAGTGCTTGTAAACGTCCTTGAATAGCTTTTTTTTTAAACTACGTGCAAACTGTTAAAACATTACATTATCACAAGTAGTTATTTCCTGCAATATATTTTTTATTAAAGTAGCAAGGCACACATATTTTCGGTGTCTTGAGAAGATTCATCCTCCCTTTTGCCCTGGATTCAACATATCTTCAAGCGCTGGGTTTATAAGCAAGGAAAATATGTATTTTACTCTGAACTCCTTAGGAAAAAATAATATTCTAATATTATATTTACACAGAGCTGTATTCCAACCTGCTGTATTTACCTGTTAACAATGTATGTTTTCATCCACAAAATCCCAAACTCAAGTGACCACGGGAAGAAAGGTGATTACTTTCTGCCAATCTAGCATATTGCATAAGATCTAAATTGCGCAACGCAAGAGACTGCAGAGCTGAGAAGGCAAAATGGTAACTACCTACCATCTAGGAAGATAAACTTTGAATCAAAATAACGTTCAATAATGGGATGTCATAAGATGCTGACAGCACCAAGGTCGCTTGATAGAGAGCAGTGCTCGGGAAAAGACTTTTTTTTTTCTAAAAGTTATGTTTCTGCTGAGGTGTGAATATTAAACTTGGGACATTGAACTATGTCTGAAGTGTAAAAGATACCAAGATTTGTTTTTCCAGATTCGTTTAGCAGAATGGTAGGCAAGTAGCTAAGTATTCAGTGAAAGACTCCCAAACGGTGGGCAGATAACAATTCTGCAGCAGTACCAGAACTGCAGCATTTTATAACAACAGAAGCGACCCTGTCCAGAAGGCTGGCAGTCTAAAAGGAAATATTATCTAAGCTTAATTATTAGTAGACAAGCTTCCAAATAAATTGCGTATCTGCCATCAGCCTCAGCCAGCAAAGCAAGTGTTGGCAGCGATGTTACACAAGAAGTTACATTATGCTGCTTTACCGGATACAAACTTCTGTTGCTAATGTAATTTAAATAGCATTTCTGGAGCAGGAGAAGCTGGCCTAAAAGCTCCAAGACATAGTAGGTACTTGAATGACGACTTCTAAGTTTCTGCAGGAGGAGGGAGAACTTCCTCAACTAACGAGCTTGCTACACACTGCAAAGTATGAGCAACATGTGCCAAGGCACCAGCGGTTCGCCCTCGCGGCCTTGAAAAATACACCCTCATGCAGCCCCGTCACCCTGCACGCCCGCGGCTGGCCTGCACAGGAAAGGCCTGTGAGCCCACAGGCAGACTCGGGCCTCGCCACAGCCCAGGCCTGACGGAGGCCGCAGCCCAAGGGTCTCTGCTGCGGCCTGCTCGCCCCCCTTCTGTGAGGTAGGGGTGGCCAGTACTTCTTTTGGGGACGCTCAGCCAAGGCCTGACACAGCCCCTGTCCCGGGGCACCTGGGTATGTGGTTGCTGGCCACGCCGGCATGGTGGAAGCCCGGCGTGGGTTGCAGGCCGCTCGGCCTCGAGGCCCCCGTTTCCTCAGGGAGAGGAGGGCACCGAACTCCGTCCTCCTTCCCTCCCTCCCCCCGCCGGCGAACTTTGGACTCGCCCGCCGCGCCCGGAGCAGGGAGTCCAGGCGAGTCCATTCACCGCACTGCGGGGGTGGACGGACACGAGGACGCCTCCGCGGGCTTCGCGCAGGCGCACTGCGGACAGAACCCCGCGCCTGCGCGTTCCCCCTCCCCTCCGCGGGAGCGCGCGCGGCCGCGAGGCAGGCGCGCGCAAGCAACGTTCCGCCCCCCCCCGTCGCCGCCGCCCGTAACGCCCGCGCGCGCGCGCCCCGCGGCTTTGCCATATCTCTCGCGAGAGTGCCGAGAGACAACCCGGAAGTCCCGCCCACCCCTCCCGGAGGCCCCCATCGCGCCTGCGTGGAGGCGACCGGCCTCGGCCCGGCCCCGGCTTCCGGGCAGGTAGAGTGGGGGCGGGGGAGGCGATGGGGAGCGCCGGAGCAGGCGAGCGGCGGCGGCGGCGGGGGGGGAGCGGGGGAACGAGAACGGCCGGGCGGCCGAGCGCCAGCGGCGGGGCCCGGTCCGGCCCGGCCCAGCGGCGCGCGAGCAGGTGGGGGCGGGGCGGCCCCGGGCGCTGAGGGGACGGCGGCGGGACGGGGCCTCCCCCATGCTCCCACACAGGGGTGGGGCCGCGGCCGAGGGCGGCGGGAGGGACCCTGAGGGCGCAGGGCCGTTGTCGGTGGGCCGAGGGAGCGGGGACCCTCCTCCCCCCCTCTTGTCTTGGGCTGAGGGAGCCGGGACGCTTCCAGCCCGTGTTGGGCCAACCGGTGGTGGTTGGGGGGTCCCCGGGTGCCGGATCGCGCAGGGCCTGGCCGTTGGTGGGGCGGCCGGAGCCCCCGCATGCAGAAAGAGGGGGTCGCTTTGCCGGTGGTGGTGTAAGAAACGGTAAACGAGCGGTGGTTTCTCTGAGGGGCAGCACTGCTGGAACTGGCCTTAGCATAAACTGAAGTTCAGCGTTTCCTGAATTACGTCAGAGAAGCCCTTGTCTATAAATGCAGTCTGCAAAGCGTTCTGCTACTGTTTTTAAAAGCTGTTGCAATATATGAAAAGTATTAAACGTGAGGGTTCCTCACTTGTGCATCTTGTGCCTGGAGTTTCAGAGCTTACGGCAGGAGAAAACAGACAGGGAGAATGACTTTTCGTAAATAGCCGGACTTTTAACTGTGCATCCGCTGTTGTACCCTGAACGGATGCTCTAGGTTTTCTTCTTGTTCAGCATGTTTACAGGAAGCGATAAAAGCAAGAAAAAAAACTTGGCATAAACTTTAAATGCGCTATTTGAATCTGAAAATGGAAGTGTGACTGACTTTGCCAGAGCATTCATTCCTAATATGTAGATCTTTCTGCATATAAATTACTATTTATTTATCTGTTTAATGCAGCACACTGATAAGGTCGCACAGCTTGCAGTTCTACGCTGTCACCTGAATTCAGCATCAGCTGTCCTTACTCTGGTCCCTGCAAAATGCCAGCAGCCCTTGCAGAGAACAGCCAGGTTATCTGTGAAGTATGGGCCAACAATCTGGAAGAAGAGATGAGGAAAATTCGAGAGATTGTTCTGAGTTACAGCTACATTGCAATGGTAAATATTTTATACTTGACGTAATTGCCTTAGTGGGGGGATTTCTGGGGGGAGGGGAACAAGTTGTTTCTTGAGAAAGGAATGATTTCCCCCTGTCCCTATTCAAAGGCCAGAAGATAGAAGTTAAGTGCTGGAAAATTAGGAAGCTGTTCAGTAGAAGCTTTCCAGAATTTAATACAAGTAATGTTGAGTATGGGTTGAGTAAAAGATGAGGAAGAGAGAGACCACCTTAAAAACCTGAATTTATTTACCTATTCAGCACATATTAGTTTATGCCACAGAAAATGAAATAGGCCAGTGTACAACTGGATTTAAATCCTCAGATTTCCACCAGTGTATTTGTCCTTTGAATGTTTCTCCCTTTGATTATGGAAGATTCTGTGGTGTTGTAGGACAAAAGACCTGCAAGTGGCAACTAGTCAGCTGGTCTGCCTCCTTTTTAAGGGAGTCAGATGTTGATTCTTACAGAACAAAAATATTTTGACTGTAGATATGATAATGTGTTCAGAAAGCTTTGTTTGAGATGACCAGAATCTCCCCCGGGCGGGAGGAATCTCTTCCTGCTCTTATAAGTCTGTATCTGCTTGGCAGGAGCCAATTAGTTACATAAATAGCTCAATTTAGTTATGATACTATAAGTTATGCCGACTTTGCTTGGGAACTCTAAACTTCAAGATATGATAGGTCTTTAATAAAAGCGTGGCCTAAAAGCACATGCCCCTGCAGAGTGTGTGATATTTCAGTGTAGTGAATATGATTTTTTTGTTATCATATGTCAGTGGAAAATGCTTCCATTTTCTCTCATTGGAAGTGTGCTTATGACCTGTTTTAGTGGCTCTGCTGTAGGAGTGGACACAAAAAGATCTTGGGCAAGGGAGTAATTTTGTCAGACACACAGCACTGGATTCTTCGTGAAAGTTTTTTGCATCTGCTGTAGTCAGTATGTGACCTAGTCTGAGAGTAAAAATAGTCTAGAAGTTTGGGTTTCAGCAAAGATAGCACGCGATCACTGGCCAAATAAAATGTTGTCTGTGCACTAGATGGTTGCTCTGCTCTTAAGGTCTTTTTTGATTGACAGGAATTTCCGTTATTGTAGGCATTGGCTGTTCTCAAAAAAAGTGAAGGTTATCATGATCTGGACTATGGAATGAAAATGGTTAGAGTGCTAAATTTAACTTATCTTTAAAGCATGAAAGAACACTGAGTCCTTTTTAGTAGATTTAGGGAAAATGAGAGAGTTAGTCCTTTGCGAGAGAAGGAGGTTTAGATTATACAATAGTGCATATTGGATGACTATAAGTTTGGGTTTTTTGAGTAAAACAAAACTGCAAGAAAGGACACCTGAAATAAATGACTAAATACAGTAGTTAACAAATTGTGTAGGTTTTTTTAGCGTTTTTTTGTAGCAGTTTAAAATCTGTCTGAATATGGGAAAGGGGAGAAAGTAAGTGATTTTTACAGAAGAATTCACAGAATGCAGTACTGAGAACTGAATAGACTCCTAGTAGAGTGATAATAATGACTCTTAGTAAAGTAAGTGGTGAAATAAGATTTTTCCCTTCTCTCCTAGGACACAGAGTTTCCTGGCGTTGTTGTAAGGCCAATTGGTGAATTCCGCAGTTCCATAGACTATCAGTATCAGCTCCTTCGGTGTAACGTTGACCTTCTGAAAATTATCCAGCTGGGCCTGACTTTCACAAATGAGAAAGGAGAATATCCTTCCGGCATCAACACCTGGCAGTTTAACTTCAAATTCAACCTTACGTGAGTCTCTTGAACTAGGGAATAATCACCTATTTTATTCTGCTGAAGTGATGCTTTCCTTTGTCTGTAAGTTCATCATCAGTGGCTGGTTCTGAGCAATAAAAAAACCAGATTCTAACACAGATTACGTGGGAACCTATTTTAGCATGGTAGGAGTTTGCAGTATTTCTAGAAGTCAAAGCCATGCTAAAATCCTAGCTTTAATCCCCTTTCCCTTTTTAAATAGCCTATCCCCAATAATTGTATGTGCCTTAAACTTCTTTTCTGCAACAATGTCATAGTCTTAAACTTTATACATTATATATATATATTAAAAAAAAAATTCATCTCTTTCTGCTTAAAATAAATGGATGTGCTGTTTTCAGGAAAAAGGAAAGTACCTCTTTACAGATCCATGCTGTAATATAAACTGGGGTCTAAAAAAATGTTGGTGGAATCCTCACACCTGTTCAGGAGGTTGAATCTTGTTAAATGGAGTGTGGCAGTGTTTCTTGTCAGCTCCATGCTGCAGTATCCTGGATTGTAGTTGAAACAAGTTTCATTATCCCTTCCCCTGTAATTGTAAAGACTAACTCAGCATAATTACCAATAGAGCTGGAAATAAAGAGAGAGTTTATCTGGCAACATCAGACATTTATAGGAAATCAATCAGTATTTTTATGGAACTGTCATTGGAAAACATTACAAAAATTCATAGCCAGTATGTGCAGACCATGCAGTTCTTGAACCCAAAAGTGGCAAAATTTACTTCCACAACTTTATGAGCCTCTTAAAAGTATTGAAATCGGAGTGAAGTTGTTTTCATAGTGTGATCACTTCATTTGACTCAATTATCATATTTGGCATGAAGTTTGGTTTGTGTGTTGTCATGTCCTTCCATTTCCCCCACCCTTTAATGAAACAAACTGGTGTAGAAGTCCGGTTCCTGCTCATCTCTCCACTAAGGGTATCATCACTCACCCCTGCCCACCTTCCTCAGTCAAGTATTACGCAATTTTGTTTACTCCCAGAGATGGAACTGGAGATGATGATACGGTGGTATGCGCTGTGAAGTGAAAGAGAAAAATGTAGCCAGGAATGATGCTCAGCGCTTTAGAGTTGCGTGTCGTCCTGCTTGGGAGACCTCCCGTTTTCTCTGTGCTCTCATCTGTGGTACTTCATTCTTCTTGCAGAAGTGACGTTTATCAAAATGTCATTCAGTTCCATGGAGGTGGATTCTTTGGAATTTGCACCAGCAACAGAGTTATTAACTAATTACGATTGCAGAATAGCTTGTTACAGATGTAGGAGGCCGCAATTGTGGTATTAAAACTGATTCAATTTGAATTTTCTAGAGACAAATGTGGAACCTAGAGATAGCCTACTTGTCACTCCAGTTTTTTAAACACAGCGTGGGGGGAATTTTTCTAAAATGAGCCTGACTTTATTAGTACCTTGAGTGCAAAGCTGCTTTTCTCCTTCAGGGAGGACATGTACTCTCAGGATTCCATAGACCTCCTTGCCAGCTCTGGGCTGCAGTTCCAGAAGCACGAAGAAGAAGGGATCGATACCCTGCATTTTGCCGAGTTGCTTATGACATCTGGGGTCGTCCTTAGTGACAGTGTGAAATGGCTGTCCTTCCACAGGTAGGTCCGACATGGTCACTGATGCTGTGAAGCGAGACATCACTTTTTGGTTGAAATGCTGCTGCTCTTGTCCATGGGGACTGACACAGATTTTAAGGAGAAGAATTAGCAGCTCTGCAGTTCTTAAAATAAGCTTAAAGATACAAGGGCCAAATTTAAGAAGGAAGGACACTTGGCACTTCATTTTGTATTAGCACTTACTGTGATCTGAGTTTTGTGTATGTATTGCGTGCAAATCCTTTTGCTGTTACAGTCTTCCTTTATGGAAGAAGTTATTAAGGAGTTGAAACGTGATTTCTGCACTTAATAACTTGTGTGCATTGTAAAGTTAAGTTTTTGTTTCTTTTTCCTTATGCTGTCGGTGGTGTTCTCAACTTCCATCTTCTGTTTCTGTAGAGGAAGAAATCTGTGTAGTTGTCTTTCTTGTAGTGTTTCAAGAAATGATTACAAAGCCTCTGGTCCTCGATACCATCACAAGTGAAAGGACTTGAGGGAGGAGGAGGTGGTAGCAACAGATACTTAACAGGGTTTCCTGCTTTTCCATATTGCCCGTAGCTACAGAAACTTGGAGTGTTGGAAAGAAAATTATGTTCTTCCCAATGGCTTAGCGGTTCCGCAAGAGGTTAGCAGAAGCACCTAGGGAGCATTCAAAAGTCCTACGTTGACATAGATGATTAGGATGAATTCTGCCTCTGATCCAGAGGAGTTCTATGAATGTCAGAAAATGTTGAGATTTGAAAGCTACAGCATAAAAAAACTCTTGTGAAAAATGAGATACGAGTACAGACCGAGTATAGATGTTTCCTACTTACTTATCTGGTCTCTGTGTTTTTGTTTTCAGTGGTTATGACTTTGGCTACATGGTGAAGCTGTTGACAGATTCCAGGTTACCAGAAGAGGAACATGAATTTTTCCATATCTTGAACCTTTTCTTCCCATCTATCTATGATGTAAAGTACTTAATGAAGAGCTGCAAAAACCTCAAGGTACTTTTATCTCCCCAGAAAGCGAATGATGAATGGGCATCAACACTGTAAATGTACAATAAGACAAGTGACCGAACTGCCGCATATATCAAGTCTTAAAACTGGAACATGTGTAAAAGCCAGAGTCACACATAAGCACCTATGACTAGGTATCTAATCAATACTGCCTCCCTGGTTTTAGACTTATCAATATGTATATTATATAGGGGACGTTGCCATCACCTTCCGGTTTGTATATCAGTAATTTTAAAAGCTAATTATAATTCATATCTTCCCTACGTGAGGTGGGGTATTTCTTCTTACATGAACTATTACGTGACTTGAATAACTGGTCGACACTCAAAGGGTTGAAAGTAATTTATATACTGAATCACAGCCTTGTTTGAGGAAAGGGAGGGAAAGGTCCAGCATTTGTAACCTATGAATGTACCCACAGTCATCTCAAGTATCTGCCGTAGGAAGGCAAGGGACCTAAATTTGCGAAGAGTACTTATGTGTCATTGAACAATATTTACCACTGTTTCACTCACAGCTGGGGTGTGTGTGTGTGTGTGCTGCTGGATTCATCCATGTTTGCATCGATTCATCCTAGCTAGTGTTTGCTCTCACGTTTTGGAGAAGTGTGGCAATTTTGGTAAGAGAGAGATCTTCCAAAATAAAATCTGTTCTCTTTGTAGGGTGGCCTTCAAGAAGTGGCCGATCAGCTGGATTTGCAGCGAATTGGACGACAACACCAGGCAGGATCAGACTCTCTTCTCACGGGAATGGCATTCTTCAGAATGAAAGAGGTACTGCTCTATTCTTTATGGTTCTTCTTTCTCCAGGTCCTATCCATAAATGTCACCGTGTACAACGTGTTTTCTGTTTGGTTTGGGATTTGTTTTTTTTTTTTTAAGCCTTGTGGCCTTCACACTTCAAACTGTCAATAATAGGAATTGTTGATATTGGCACAGACTTCTGTTTACTCCTCTTTCATGTGTTTATCTTAATTTGTGTGCTGCATCATAGAGGTGACCGACTTCAAATGAGCTGTTTAATTAACATGGGATGCTTTCTGATTTAGAGGCACAATTAAACAATACCTGTTTCTTTGCTTTTTTTTTTTTTTTTAATCTGCAGTTGTTTTTTGAGGATACAATTGATGATGCAAAGTATTGTGGGCGGTTGTATGGCCTTGGCACAGGAGTGGCTCAGAAACAAAATGAAGATGTGGACTCGGCCCAGGAGAAAATGAGCATTTTGGCTATTATCAACAACATGCAGCCGTGATAAGCGGCACCCCTCAGCAGAACATGGTTACCATATTGGCAGCTGCTGTCCTCAACCATTTTCCCCTAATAGTGTCTCAAACAACAGGCACCTACAGTACACAGCCTGCAGAAGGCCTGCAGTTTTGCTGAAGAGCTGCATCTTCATTTGAAACCCAGAAGAAGAGTTGACTGAATTCCTAATGCCAGCATTTGTGGTTTGCCATCTTTTTAATACCAAGGGCAAAAGACAGAACCTACTGTGTATACCTCTGTTTTTTTTCCTCTTTATACTGTACAGAATCTGCAAGGAAGACTTAATGGTAGAATATTCAGTAGAGCTAAGGGTCTGGAAATCCAGTGAAAACGGACACAGACATGCACACAAATTTGTAAATTGTGCTTTATAAAGCTTATTTTAAAACTTCTGCATGTTGTGAGGGTGACTGCTTCACCTCATGTTTTGCTTATTTTATCTCTGTGTAGTCTGTGGAAATTGCTCCCTTTGATCACTGCAGAGGTTTGGGAACGGATGACATTAAAAATGATCCTTGCAGCTAAAAATATTCAGAGATTTGCTTTAACAACAGTGGGAATGGATATTACTGGTGCTGATTTGATCAGCTCTCCATAGTTTCTATATGGTACCCGTTTGACTCCTACTGAGCCTCAGCTTAGTTCTTATGGGTATTAAACTGTTCTGGGAATAGATTGAGAGCGTTTGCTCGAGGACCTTTTGACAGGGGATTGGACCAATACTCTTCATTTCAGTCATCTTCAGTTTAACCTACAAATGTTATTCTTCTCATTGCAACACAAGTAGTTCAGCAGGTGGATAAGTATTTGTTCCTCTTCTCCAGCCCCTAATTTTACTATATGCTTGACAACAAAACAGCTCCATTTCTCTTCATTATAAACATCTGAGAAGTAGTTAAAGGATGGAAGAACAACTTGGGATTCTGACTTTTTTAAAAATGAGCTATTCTATAATATCTTTTTTTTTTTTTCAACAGCTCCGTAATGAAATTTCTTAAAAAACAAAACAAAAAACCCAAGCCTTTCGGACATGGCAAACCTAAGATTTTAAGACTTGCATTTTAAACACCCTTAAACAATCCATTATTAGGAGTTGAGGTTTAGAGCTGGTATTTAAAATGCTTGTAAATACTACTTGTTTTTAATTTTTGTAAAATAAATTTTTTTAAACCAGGCCTCGTTTTGGATTTTCCATCAAGCACTAAAATTCCCAAAGTTCAGACTTTGGAATCTGAATTTGAGCAATACATGCTCAAAGGGAAGATGCTCACGTTTCTTCTTTTATTGTTGATATACTACTGGGGTAGTTCTTAGTAAAATCTGCTTTTGAGCTTATTGTACAGTAGCTGATGAAAGTTGAGCTTAAAATCTCTTTGGGAGACTTGTATTCTCTTTCTGCTTGATTCATCACATTAAGTGAGTACCTGTCCTGTGTGAAGTTCTCCTGCTTCATCTAAACTCTAGACGTTCTAAAGTACAGAAGGGCTGTTTGGTTAAGCATTAGCTCCCCCTCCTGGTTTCAAGCACTTTGTACAAAATTCAGCAAGTTCAACTTCATGGCAACAGTTTACCAGGTTAACACCTCTACAGAAGAATATTCTTTCACCTCCTGCTCAAGTTGTTCTGATGCTTCACTTACCTTGGAGCAGGAAGTTTATATCCTGCCAAGTCTGCATTTTGGCTGAAAGAATCTGAAACAGCTCCTAATCTAAAAGCATCCATGCTTCCTACTTTTTATTCTTAAAACAATAATCATTGTACTTACCAACTTTGTAAATTCATGACTCCCCCTATCCGAACATGAAGTTTTCTGCTGCATTTAAGAATGTGCTTCTAGAAATTACTAAGACAGATAGCTGTTATGTTCACTAAGACTTTTGAGCCTTGTTCTTTTCTTATGAAGAGTTAATTTTTCTGTCATGACAGGGAAAACCTTTAGGTTAAGGTGTAAGACTCATCAAAATATTGCATGTTTAAGTCTCCAGAATCTAGGATTGCTTTTGGCATTTCTAGAAAAGCAGCTCAAATTTACCATCACTAGCAAAAAGCAGTTTGTTCAGCCACAGATACTGCCAAAAGCAGGGACTGTCACTTTTCTTGGTCTGAAGAAATCCCTTGTCTCTTGCTAATCGTGCTGGAATCCCTTTTATGTTGTACAGGTGGCTTCACCATGCAAAGCTCAGTCATAGTACACACGTTTTATCTACCAAGTTTGATTGATGTAGTATCTTTTAACAAAAAAAAAAAAACCAAAACCAGGCTTATTTTTAATGCATTTACCCTTGATTGGTACTGGTTTATATCCATCAAATCAAATGCCAGTTCATGGTGGCAGAAGACTTTATTTAAAGGAGGGAAAAGAAACTCACAATGCTTTTAAGAACAATACAGGATTAAGGATCAGTTTGCTTACAGAAACCATTGTTTTTCCTGAGGGCAGCTGCTGTTCCTCTGCTGAAAGACTGACAGAGCTGCTCAAAACTGCTTGTCTTATATGTAAATTCTGAGAGCTTTCACTGGCATAACTTCCAACAAATAATAAAAAAAAAAACGATACAAAAATCCTGTATACAGTTCGAGGCCACAACCTACTGCTTTTCAATTTTCTAGTGCATGTCCTTTAGTAGTGGTAGTTGATGCCCATGAGTAAGTCTGTACATAAACCTGATTTTTTCTAATTTTATCCAAAATGGTAGTCTTCAATAACCATGGCCATCCAAACATCACTTGAAGAAAGAACAGCCTTGGTGTTACATAGCTGTAGGCAGCTCAAGGGGAAACAATTTGGTCTCAAAATGTCATGTCAAGAACCTCCTGCCAGCCTTTTTGTAAATACTAGCGCTGCCGTGTTTCCTAAGGAGATCCAATGCCTGTTCGTGTAGATCAGGAGGGCACTGGGATCCAGTGTGGAGGAGCACAAGGCAGCACTCCAGCACGTCGGGGAACGGGAAGACCTGCAAAAAAAGGAACACGAGGTAATGTCTACTCTCATTTATAATTGTTCAGCTACAACCTATTCAGGCAGCCAGCTCTCTAAAGACACTGCTTTACAGTATCTTTGGAACAGACAATCATGAGTCAGATGCATTGTTATCCCTTCTTCCAGTGCGTTGGCTCACATTTAACCAAGTTTGCCCCATCTTGTACAACCACCATGATTACCTTTAGTTACATTATAGGCTGGAGAACAGAGGGGATGAGATACGCTAGGAAACATCGTTTTCAAACATGTGATGTGTAGTTTCTACAGTTCCTAATCTATAAAGGTAATTTTATACCTTAAATTCCTGATTTCACTGTTTATCAGAACTGGTTTTGTAATTGTAAGTAGCAAAGGGTTACTTTTAAAATGCATGGGAGACGTTCATACAGAGTATCCCATTGAGTTCTCCCATGCTTTACCTACACTTTCCCACTGCACGGAGAAGTTATGCCTGAAACAAAAATATCCCCCTGACACCATGTGCCAGTTCTCTCTCAAAACTGCCACAGGATCACCAAGAAGTCACTGTTCCTTACTTTCTGTATGAAAGGGACTCTGTGATGAGGCTGCCCTTACAAAAAGACACTCTTTTTTCAGAACCGCAATGCCCCTTCTGAAAACTTACCTTTAAATTGTCTGGAAATTCTGCTAGTTTCTGCTTCGCTTTTACAAGCTGCTTCGTTAGCTCAGGGAGCGTAATTGGTTCCTTTACTTCATCTTTACTGTCAAGAAAAGAGCAGGTGTCATGAGTAACCGTTTTGCTTAAGTGACTGCATGGGCTCCCTCCTGTACAGGGAGCACAGGAGAGAGTTGGGCAAGTGTTAACAAGCTCTTGCTCGTTCTTGCCAAAAGCCCAAATAATTGTTCAACAAAGAGACAGAGCTCTTAGATCAAGCTTGTCCTTTTCATTATCCTCCCCTTTTCAAGCTGCCCTGTTTATTCACTGTACCACCCCCCTGTGTATCAGGAAGTTATTCAGCTGTAGTAAGTTTATGCACATGGTAGTTCAGCCCCAGGGAAACACAAGGCTTTTGAGCTGTATGTTGAAGTGTCCCTGGGTGATAAGCTTGAGACTAGAGGCAAAAATCAAGAAATTTGCTGCACAAACACACACAAAAAAAGCAATGCTTTTCAATCCATTCCCTTGTGTTCTGAAGCTTACCCATTCATCTGGTTGCTGTCAGAGCATGGTTTGTCTGATTCAGTCTCTGAATTCTGCTGCAGGCTGCTTTCCTGGGCGCTTCCATTTGTGTTTTCCTGGAGATTGTTCCTCTGCTGCTGATGCTGGCGGATCATATCTGCTAAAATCTGCTGGACCTCAGCTATATCTCTCTGGGTGTTCTGTAGAGCAGCAATCTCTGCTGAAAGCAGCACTTTGCAACCATTCAGTTTTGACTGACTGTCTACCGCATCGACCGAGCTAGTTCTTGAGTCACTTTCTGTCTCACACCTACGAGCTTCATTTGTATTGCAGAGGTTTTCATCTGTCTCAACTGCAGTTTGATCAGGAGTTTCTTCAGAGGAAGACTGACCTGAAATGTAACTCTTCTCCAGAGCTGTCTGCTCACTGGGATGCAGCACCGGATCCACAACAGCCTTTTGCAAGCTGAGGGAGTCTGTGGGTGGATTCCACCACAGGTCATACAACAGTCCGTAAGCCACAAAGCTCTCTAAACTTCTGCAAGCGTCCATGCTCTGAGAATTTGTGCCGTCCAGTTTGTGTCTCAGGTTATCACAGCCTAATGATGAAAAAAAAAGGATTACAAATAGTTCATAGAGATTTCCAAAGAAAAAGACCAGATCTGGTAAATGAAAGGCTACCCTGGAGACCCAAACCAGAGATTTTCTGAGATGCTGGGCCGTGGTGCAGAAAGCAGAAAAGCAAAGGCAGACATCTTTGGCATCTTTTTAAACACAATACTCTGTCCTAGCCAGCATGAGACTGCATCTTACTCATCAGCTACAGCAAACTTCCTTGGTCCTGAGCAGCACATCAAGATATTCACATGATCAAGAGCTGCAAAATAAAAGCACTGCGTACTCTGCAGAGAATGAAGGGAAGGGCCGGTTGGAGTTACTTGGAACTATGAGATGAACACAGCTTTCCAATGGCCCCATCTCCTTATAGAACAGTGTTTGCTCAGGTTCTTACGTCGTCCACACCAGCTGATGCTGCTGACCTTCCTTACAGTCAGGAATTTTGATCGCCCAACGGCCCTTGCACTAGCAAAATTCCACAGTTTTCCACATATATATAGATATGTCTTGCTTCTTCCAAACATCATTATGCGTAGTAATACTAATTGCTACACAGCTGTGATTACAAGGAAGGTGCCCCCATCTTTTTGTGCCAGGAGATACCCAAGAAGAGACTTACCTTCAGGAAGGATGATACTACAAGTCTCTTGCATCAGCGTGAAATTACCAGCATCGTAACTGCGGGTCACAGCTCCAAGAATACTTTTCACTGCCTCATCCCAGGTAGCAGTCTGATAGCTCAGGGCTGCAAGGGTCAGGTCATGGGAGATGTGGAAAAGCACCTACAGGTAGTGCCAGAGAACACAAGTTTTATTCCAACATATGAATTACTCACATCTTATGATCACTGTGGAGATCCCAGAAGCACGTGACTTCACCAAAAGCTATTTTAAAGACAGAGCAATTTACACAGTCTCCTTCGTGCAGGAGATGGAGCACTTTTACATTACTTGTAACTGTAAAATCAGCAGCTGTGCACGTGTGTGGCTCACTAAACAGATGAGAAGCAGGAGCACACCAAAGGGCAGTGACTCACTGCGCTCAGAGAGAAGAGCTGCAGGATCACCTGTCTACGAACACACCTTCTGAGCTCCACAATATTTTTACAAGCAGCCCTGCCTCTCGTAACTGTTCCACACAAACCCTTGAGATCACTGCAGAGACTACTCAGCTGTGCCAGTCACTCTCACCCAGCACCTTTCCGTGATCTCAGTGCTCATCACTGGCACCGTATATTGCCTCTTACCCTGTGCATAAACAAATGCAGAAACAAACTGGTGGCTACACAAGTGGTCCCAGCTCCCAGACTATAACCTCATCCTGCAGCTGGGTGCAGACACCAGTCCTTTGGGAACGGCTGGCACAACACCACAAAGTGCTTGCATTTTACTGTGTATGCCATAGTAAGATGTAGTGCATACACAGATCTAAATCCATTTACCTGCTTTGGGTGCGCGTTGCTGGTAGAAGGAGGATGCTCAATATTGCGCAGCTGCTCCCGTGCACGTGTGGCTTGTTCAGTGGTGTCCATGCCCAATTCTTTCTGCCACACTTGTATCACCATGTCAAAAAATGATGCCTCTCTGTTCAGCTCCCAGCTGTGATAACAGGGAGGCACGGGGCTCTTTCGGTCACAGGGATTTCTTTCACTAAGGCACTTGCAAAGCAGTTCATTAAGGCAGAAAACAAGTCTTTGTCCCTTTAATAAGAAAAAAAAAAAAAAGCACTGGAGCTGCTTCTGTAAGAAAAACAATCCCTTACTGACCACAGCAGGTAGACAAATTTAAGAACGTCATGGCTAGTAGCAGCTTGCTGGTGATAGAATGTTTCACAGCTGCAGCTACCGAAGAACAATGCTGATACAGACTCTCAGGTCAGAAGGAAACCTCGAACAAGCTAAGCCAGCCGCCTGCTGCTCACTCAGTCCACGTGAAAATGAATTTCTGGATTAAGCCTGCAGCAGATGGACTTACAGTTAACTCATTTGTTCCTTTAACATAAACAGTGAACAATATCCTTCACTTCTTTCTTCTTATGATCAGTATTACATACTTAAAAAAAAAAAAAATCCCACTTTTCTCAACTACCTGTAATATAACTAACAAGCACAGAGCCTACGTGCCTCCCCACCAGAGGCCCTTTCCCTCTGCAAAGGCACATTCTTTTTCATAGGGTCATTGCAATAAACTTCTAGAACAGTATTTTGAGGCAAAAACAGCTCAAAGGTCTACCTGTGGACTGTTAACATAGGGGAAGTGGTGCAAAGCTGATCTGGAGAAAGACAACACTAAAGAAAGCAGAAAGGAAATGACCAGACTCACAAATAAAGTTTTATGTTGCTGAAGGACTTCCTGAGCTCCCACCCAGTTCCTGGACAACAGCAGGTCTTGGGCACATCTGAAAGACAAACTTGCTGACAACTCCTCCTCTCCAGATATCAGTGCAAGCTCCGCAGCAGTTTTAAGGGATGTCACATCCCCCTTTTTTGCCAACACCTTAACCGCATCATAGGGTGAGGAAGCCCCCAAATAACTGAAAAGAGATAAAAAGCAAATTGACTTGATTAGTACTAAAATACCATTTTCAAATTGTAATGCAACACAATAGCACAAAGATACAATTGAAGATAAACCTGTATTTTCCACAAGTTCTCAGTTTCATCTGAATCCTTTCATCAACATGAACACCCTCAAAAATGCCAGAACTGCAATGAGCATCAAGCAAAGGACACTATTCCATCCAAAATATTTCAAGTAATTTTGGCAGTCACAAATTTGAAACACTCTAGTTGGAGAAGGATAACCCAGTAATTAGGATATTAGCTAAGGCCTCAAGAAACTCAGGATGAACAGCTGCACTGCACATTTCCAGTGGAAAGGTTGGAAACATCAGAGAGTCTTTTTGTACATATCCTCATCTTAGTCCTGCTAGACTAGTTTTCAAATACTTCCAGTAACGTCTATGGAAAGAGATGGCTCTACTGTGGTACGGCATTTGGACCTTCTGCTCTGAACTACTCTCTGGAGCTTGTAGAGGGAGCCTGGAGATTGGGCTCAGAATGCGCCTTAGACAAGTAATGACCAGACAGACCAGTTAACAGATTTCAGCTGCTACAAAACAAAGAACCGTCTTTGTTTCAGGCATGGAACCAATTCTGTCTTCTTCCCAGTAACACTCACCATTTGGCGGCCATGGAATAATGACCGTCTTTCTCTAACAGAGCTGCCCAACTGGTGTAGAGATCCCTCAGAATTGGATCTTCTGGACGTAACCTGGCCTTAGCAATTACAATTGCTTCCCTAATGCGAAACCAGACAGAAAAGTTAATTGACCGTGTACAAAAAGTGAACCAGAATGTCCAATCTATACCACTAGAAAACAAGAGCAAATCCTAAACGTAAATATACAGCAACCTGTAAAAATGGTTCACTTTCAGGAGCTCGACAGCCTCATACACTTTATGAATGGACAGGAGATGGGAGGCAGCCTTCACATACTGCTCCTGAAAACACAGCTGCTTTGCAAAGGCTTCTACTGTCCAAACCCAGGCCTGGTATCCAACTGCAAAAGAGAAAGCAAAAGAGAGGCAAAGTTTTAAAACTGGAAGAATTCCTGTGGGATGACATCATCACTGGTTTCTTCAACATGTGTTTCTCTGCCCCAGATTAGTTTCTTGTTTCTTAACAATGCTAATATAAAAATCATTGAGGTAATGAAACAGGGCAAAGCTAGAACTTGAACATGACTGTAGGACTTCACTATCTGTAAAATAACTTAAAAGCATATTTAAGCCAACAGCACGCCAAAAGGACTGCTGCACATTATAAAGTACCAACTTAGTGCTTGGAAGGACGGGCCTGCTCCTTCAAGAAGTCCCAGAGGAAACCACTCTGTTTCTGGCTGTCCCAACCTAAGGGTACTTGTGGAAACATCCAGGTCTTTGTCATAAATAGGATATATTTTGTGTTCAATTTTTGTTATCAGACAGTCAAAGAAGCAACTTCATTCCAGTCTGGAACAATCATGAGTTTCCAACCCAGAAAAATCAGAACGAGGCCACCCTTGGCAGCTAATTCCATCTGCTTGTGTGTTACCAGCACAAACATACCCATGGGCGACATTGCTACCAGCTGGTCTGTGAGCTCTCCCCTCTCAGCAGCTGCCTGGAGGACACCCTTCATATCTCCTTTCCACAACATGAGCTGCTGAAAGAGCTCTGGATGCCCGTTCTCCAAGTGATGTTTTCCTGTTGGAAGCAAACACATTTTCCTATCAGCATGAGTGCAGTAGCATTATTTGCCGTAGTAAACTAACTTGGCAAAAGTGAGATTATTCAAGGTTAAGGTATTGCAAATTTGCATCTGGAAGATGTAAAAACGATTAGGGAAGAATGTCTTTTCTTTTCACACAGACCTGCATTCTTAATCTTACACTTTAATCCACAGCAAAGAAAATTCAAGCATTTTTCCCGATTTGTTTTCTCCTTGGATGTAACAGTTACAATGAACATATTGTTAAAGTGGATTCATTATTCCGCTTACCTTCCACATCAATCATCTTGTGCAGAGAAGCCCTGTCCATGAACAGCCCCAAGTGGACGCGATCCTTGAGGTCAGGGGACACATCTTCATTATTATCTACACCACATAAAAAGAATGAATATTTCAGATTTGGTACCATGCTGGGAACTGCCACGTCACTGTACCACTCCATTGCACTCAACCGCTGGCAAATACTTAAATCTTCTAGTTTCTTTCCTGTATAGCAGATTTAACAATTTGCAGATGCACCCATAAAACTTACATCGAAGTTGGATTAAAAGGATCACGTTTGTGCAGAACATTCAGTCTAAATCAAGCATATCACCTTCCTTTGCATTCTCTAAGGAACAAGACTTTGAGAATACAAACATCTTCCTCCTGTTTTTTTTCTCCTGCCCATATTATACTTCTGGAGGTGAAAAACACTTCGCACGTAGGCAGACAATTCTACCCTATCTCCACAACACCTGTCTCAAAACCTGTCTGGAGTGGCTACAGAGTGCTGAGACACTGCAAGAGGAGTAAGGTAAGAGATCACAACTAGTCAAACACTTTGATAAAGGTAAGGATTTTAAAAAAATAATGCTCAGTGATCAAAGTCAAGTCCTTGGACACATGCTTCTGAATACTTTAGAGCACCTCCCCTCTAAGTATTTTAGCTTTAGACTGATACCTTTGGTTTTCAGACACGTAGCCAGCCTCAAACAGTCCTGATGCAATTCATCTTTTGATCTGTGATCCATAAATGTGCTGAAAGGGAGAATAGAACGAGGCTTCCTCTTCTTCAGAGAGGCATCGGGAGCTGAAAAATCAAGACAGATTTTAGCTGCTGCTGCACAGTTCCAAGAGTCTCCTACAGCAGAACTCTCCATCATATTCCAAAAGCCCCTTTTCCTCAAGCAGGAAAACAAAAAACAGATGCTCTAGTGCCACGTGCATCTGTTGTGACAACTCTGACTTTTCAATACTGATCACTTTGCATACTATTCTGCCCATCTTGCCTGGAATGAAACTAGCAACTAAAAGGCAATATCTAAGCCCACATTAAACAACTACTCAATTGACCTGACAAGAAAGGTAAATAAAAGCATTGACCTGACAAGAAAGGTAAATAAAAGCAGCAGAAACTTAAAATGTTTAAGAGACTTTAGAAAGCACGCTTTTCTTTCTCTGGCACTTATTTGGTGTCACATTAGGAAGGGAAACTGCAGCCAAACAGAAGCCTAGAATGAGGAATTCTGCCTTGATGCAGGACTGTTAAAAGTCTCCGAAACATACTAACTTGGTTTCTCTTTAGGTGGATCCTTTCTCACAGGAGTGGCTTTCTGGGTCACAGAAGGCTTTGGCAAGCTGAATGAAGAATAATCGTATGCAGATGAAGATGTATCCTTGGACACTGTCGAGAAAAGTGATAAAAAAGTGATTAAAAAGGAAAAACAATACATAGAAAAGCCCATAGCAGAATATTTGACATATTCACATTCTATTACATTGATTTTGTAATATACAGAGAGCAAGCTTTGCTTTGCCATAGAAATTAGTAGTTTTTTAGGGAAAGGAAATATGAAGAAGACATTACAGAACTGTCAGAAAGCTAAATAAGATTTCAACAGGCACTAACAAAGGTCTACCAGTGATATAAGATTTATCACCAGAAGGTGACACCGATCAAAAATCACACTGTTTCAAGCCAAATACAGTAGTGCTGTTCATTAGGCCAGAATCTTGTTATTTAAAGACAGTTAGTCTTAAACTAGTTTAGAAAATTATGAAAGGCATTCCTGAACTGTATTTCATTCAAGTGGACTACTTCAGTAAAACCATATTATGAGAAAATCTGCATGAAAATATTAAACTTGGTGATGTGCTGAGTGCTGAACAGTCTGGGAACCATTGAACTAAAATGATTTGATTATTACCAGTCACGGAGACTTTATCAGGCAACTCTGCCTCCTGAGCTTCTTTTTCTCCTTCGTGGTCCGACACTCCGTTTTCCTCCAGCAGCATTTCCTTCACGCTCTCATCTCCGTTCATGGCATCACTTAGATCCTGCTTGGCTGGACTCTTTCCCATGGGCTTTTTTTTCTTCTTGGTTTTGACTTTTGGTTGCATACTTCTTTTTTTTTCTAATTCTATACTCTTTTTGCCTGTAGAAGGTTGCAAAAGTTAGCCTGATATTATCTGTAGAGATTTTTAGTTTATTAGCTGTCTGTTTCTCAAGATCAACATTTAGTTTCCAAATACAACTCAATTTAAACCTAGATGCAGTTTATTCCTGAAGAGGTAGCAGGCAGATTTGGAATTCAGCATAAGAACTTATGCTGAATTTCAACGTGGCAACCCTCTTATTTCCCAGCTCCAACATCATCTTCAGGAAATGATCTCCTGTTTGGATATACTTACCCTGAGGAGGCCGTGTATGCTCCTGCTTTGAGATCTGCCATTTGTGAACAGTAAAATCATCTGCTCCTGTATAAACAGAATCTGAATCCACTGGTGACCACTGGACACTCAGTAGCCGGCCCTGGTGTCCTCGGTAGTTGCAGAGTGGCTCCTCCTTCATAACATCCCATACCTTATAAACAAGAAAGAAATCAAATTACTCAGAAAGTCTCATCTTCCCCTAATACTCTGCATTTTTTCTTCATTTATTTGCACTTTTAGGAGCTTCTCTTTTAGGGCGTTTGCACAGGTATTTCAAATACCAACATACAAATGGAGAAAATTCAGGGCTTCATTTGTTTGCAGCGATACATTTGCATAACATCTTTCTTTTTTTAAGGATCCAAAAGTACCAATATTAAAATTATAACGTCTAGACTTACAAATCAACTCGTAAATTGCAAAAACATAGGCATGCCTGCGTATCAGGTATCTAGAACCAGGAGATGGTTACCAAGGGTAAATAAGCAGCACTTCAGCAGTTCATCTCACAAAAGCAGCTTTGCTGTTTACTCAGCTTGGTTCTGAACGATGTAGAATGGATGATTTGAAACTAAAAGACACACATCCCTGTGTGGCCGTGGAGCAATACCTGTGCAGTGCCATCATAGCAAGCAGATACCAATCTTCCCTCATGGTGGGGGCTCCAAGAAAGACTTGTGATTTTAGCCGTGTGCCCAGCCAGAGTTCGAAAAGGCTCTGTTATTGTTAAAGGACCTTCTGAAGTGTTTTCTGAAAGAAAAAAGAAAAGGATCAAGTATGGCCAGCAAGACAAACCATAAGTAAAACAAAACAAGGTGCCAAGAATTGGAATATAATCTGCAAACCATTACCTACAACGCTCTTCAGATTATGCACATAAATAGTGGCGTTGATTGAGCCTGAAGCTATCAAGTAACTCAGGTCTGGCTGGCTCCCATGCTCATGATGCCAACGAATAGCGTTAATCAGTTTATGATGTTGCTGGATAGTGCAGAGCAACTTCAAGTTTGGCGCCTGAAATATTTCAATTGACCTGAAATGCAAGAACCAAAGCGTAAGAATTCCAGTAGGCAGTGAAAATGGAGATTTTTTTTTTTTTTTTTTTTGTTATCCTGCATGAGCAGGAATACAGAACATGAAACAGAGTAACTAAATTAGTTTCTCTTTTCTGGATTCAACTCAAATCCTTGTTTAGTACATCAGCAAAAGTGTGTTTCGACCATAAGTGGATCCTTGAAAAATAATTTAACATAACGATGTGGATTCTTCATGCCAAGAGCAGCTAAACCAAACAACAGCAAGGAACACTGTATTATCACAATTCAAATACATCAACGGTGAAAGAACAGAGACAAACCAGGGCGAGAAAAAGTACTTTGCTTCACTACAGTCGTTCTTATCAAGATGAGCACATAAACCACCTTCACCTACAAGTGAAACATACCCATCTTCATTGCCAAGAGCCAAGAGTTTGCCATCTGGTTTCCAGCTGATCTCTGTACGCGCAGGCAGTTTGTGCTGTAGAGAGAGGACAAAACTATTACCAAAAACTCTTAAATCTCCGTCACATATGTTCAACAGAGCAAGACTGGGAAGTGGGCAGAGTTGCAATTAGTCTGCAAAATGAAAGTCACAAAACGGTCCATTGCTTTTGTAGCAGTGACATAAGCTGGAGCAATGAAGAAATACTGAATGAACTGATGCAAGAACCAGTGATTATTTTTATCAGTTCAGTGAAATGTCTCAAAGGAAGTTTGTCTAGATTCCTGATCTCCTTATGCTCCTTGGAAAGCCCAGACATTGCATGCAATTCTATCATATTTCAAAAGAAATCGAAGTTTGCTTGTAATTATTTCTATTCTTTCCAATTCAGATGAATGCTACTTAAAATTTAAAGTTTAGATGCCTAAAAAAGATCGTTTCACTGCCTGTGACATTAGCCTCTTAACCTCCAGTGAGGCTTCTAGTCAAGGAAGAAGCCAGCTGATAAAAATCAATATAGTTTGAGTGTCTTCAGTTGACTTACACTGACTTAAAGCAACTGAAGATGGAACCCATGTCACCTATTTTGTACTTTCAACTAAGAAATGACTGACCATACTTGAGAAGATGTTATGGTCAGTTACCACCAACCACTCTGCATGAGTTGCAGTGCAAACAGAAACAGACTCCTGCAAAATCATGACTGCCTTTACTGAAAAATTTATTCAAAAAAGAAAAAGTTAACGTTTGAAAGAAGAGAACTGGAGAAGTTGAGGTAGTTAACTGATGCATGCCCACCACGTGATCTAACCGTGACTTTATTCAGGATATCACTTCAAGTGTTTTTAAACTGGAAAGCTCTTTATGAACTAATTATTTTAAACAGCCACACACAGCTTTAAAACCAGACTCTATACTTCAATTTAACTTTTATGGTTAAACAAATTACACAATAGAAAATTAAGTAACTGATGCCAGGAACAGATGTGCCATGTTGACATTGGGAAAAAAAACCACACCCTTTTTCAGAGGCAAACGCATAAACTGTTTAAATAGTTTGAGTCAGTAAGTGTCTCTGAAGTTCATCTGTAGGGACTGCAGGTTTCGAATTTTTTATTTGTTACAGATTCATCATATGATGGCAAAATCAGAAACCTACAACTACAAGGCCATAGAAACTATGACATGGTTAACACAAACACATAAAAAAACCTCAAAATCATACTCACTTTGATTGAATTAGTGTCTCGGATGACTTTGTTGATGTCATTTGCCTCTCCATTAAGCTTCCAGGGGTTGTGTTGAAACACAATACCTTCTCCAGCACAACTATATAAAGTTACAGCAGGCTGTTCACCTTCTCCTTCTATCCAACAGAGGAAAAAAAAAAAAAAGCTAAATATACTATGTTCTTCACCAGTCTTTCCAGAAGCAATCACTCCCACTATAAATCAAAACATTATTTTAAAAGGCTATAAACACTTCAATTGCCTGTGACCCAGAAGCAAGAAATTCTCACAATACAGTCCTGTGAAAGGACCTCTGGTTTCTACCAATAGAAGACTCACCAGAAGACAAAGGAGGAGTTGGAGGCCCCCAGGCTAATGTGTACACAGTCTTCTTGTGGTAGGTACTGGAGATCTGAGGTGGCTTATTCTTAGCGCTGGGTGGGAAGATAAGGAAGCAGGGGCAGCCAGATTTCAGCAAAGGGGAAAAAAAAATAATTAAAAGCAACGTATTTACAGTAGTGAAAACAGACACACTGTGCTGTAACATGCTAAAGCAATGGCTCAGCCAAGCCTTCTTTAACTTCTCCTGTAAGACACTACTAAAAACATAGCAAAACTGTCCTCATAACCTGCACCTGCATATTGCTCTTCGTTCTCTGAACATGTCTTTCTTGCTAAAGTTTTCCTTGACTGGTGCCCTCCCACAGATGATCTCTGGTCATGTAATTTGAGTAAATTACCTTAGAAGCTAATTTAATCCTAGTCTTGTCTAACAGTAAAGATATACCTCAGGTAAGACCACACCACCTACACACGGTAACACACCAGCAGGATCTGACACTAATGAATTTCAAAGTTACTTTCTTACCTGCTGGAGAAGGTGTCAAATATGCCAACTTTTCCATCATCTGTTCCAAAAGCCAAGCAGCCTTCCTTAGTTGGATGCCAGGATAACTGCAAGCAAAATAGAAAGAGACCCACAACGACACAAGCTACAGACACTTTATTTCTAATAAACAAAAGGAAAACATTGAAGCTGATGAGCAAGCACCATCCCTTATACCCACCCTTCCAACTACAGCCACTCGATTTGATCACTCCACTTTAAGTATCAAAGGCTTTCCCCCTACCAGCTATTGTGGGAGAAGATAAAAGGGACTAAAATACTATTTAACATCGACATAATAAAATAGAAATGGAAAACATGGTAGGATGGTGAGAAAACTTTTGGTGTGAACAAGAATAACTCCTGTGTTTTACTGCTGTCAGCAATTTTACCAGGCAGTAGCCTCTCACCAACTGCTGGTCAAACCCAAACTGAATACATCCACGTTGGGTTTTGTGCGTGTCAAACTTCCCAGCAGAGCAAAGGAAACCATCGATGAAGCAAGAAAGGGTCACAAAGGAGGTTTGTTGACAGATTCTAAAATGTATTGTACACCAAAAGAATCGAGTACAAAAGGGAACAACTTGGCTTTATATATTACCAGTTGGGAAAAATTTTCTTCAGAGTGAAAGAAAAATATGGAGTGAAAAAGAGAAGAGACCAGGAAAAAAAAAAAAAAGGTAATCAAAAGCACACTTACTGCTGTAACTTTGGACTTTATGCTTTGCCAGAAGGTTTTAACATCATAAATATTGTTCATGGACAAAGTATTCCACACCCGGATCATGCTGTCTCCAACACCGATGGCAAGACAGCCCGTGTCCACGGGGGAGAAGACAAGACTATACACAAATCCCCCAAGCGAGGGCATGGTCCAGCTACAATCCAGAGTTGACAGGTCCCAGCACTTCACCTGAAGAATATTTAAGGAACAAGGAATGGTTATATGTAGAGTGACTGGTATGACAAAGAAAAACAAAGCATGAGGGAGATGAACAATCAAGGGGTCAAATTCAAGGTTTGACACAGAATGTGATCTGCACTCAGAGGACTACATGTCTCAGACAGGGCTGCAATAGTTGGAATGTTATAAAATGCTGGAATAAACCCACTTTAAGAGAAAATTTGTGGCCCTAAAAGGGGTAGCTGCACTCAGTCAAACTGTACAAGTACAGCTATTTTTATGTTAATTTTATAAATGGTTCTTACATCTCTGTCCATTGAAATGGAAAAAAGGAGCTCTTTGTCATGATGCTTCACAGAACTCAGATTGAACACAATCCGGGAGTGATTTTGTCCTTCTGAAGATCCAAGAAGAGTCCACTTGCGTTTTCCAGATTGGGTCAAATCCCAGAGCAGCAATTCTCCTCTGCAAAATTTAAAGGGTGTACTTCACTGTTTGCTTCAAAATAATAATATAGGCTAAATATAGACTATATTACATGTGCAAGAGTAACACAGCCAGACACACATGTGCCACTACATAGATACACACAAACACCGCCCTACAAATACAAACCATATCCATAGTTAACCACACTGAAAACCGACATGTCACTAATACTCGGAAGGAAAGGGGTTTCCAAGTTTCCCACCCAGTTCTTCCTTAGCTATTAATCTGCAGTTACTGGTGATACCCAGGCTGCCGTGCACCCGACTTACCCAAAAGAGCTGGATACAATTTCTGTGGGACGACCAGAAGGCCAGTGAAGAGTCAGCCAAATGCGCTCTTTAACAGCAGGATCAACGGCTCCACCTCTTCTCTTTGTGGGTGGCAACTTCAAAGTCATTACACCTACAGAACGAAGAGGGATCACCTAGACCTAGTACATCAAAATTCTCTGAGAGATAAAGAAGTTCTGAGAATCTGAAGCTTTAAGTACGCTCCCCATGCTTTAAACTGTCAAAATAGCAAATGAAGGCTGCAGTTAGAGAAGAACTCTTCCACCACACTCTTATTGTTTATCTCACACTATTAATCTCACTTACTTCTGCCTCTAGTACAGCTCCATACTCGTATGGTCTGATCTTTGCTTCCTGAAGCCAGGTAACAACCTTTCTTCGCGGTCGTGTCTTGTGTCAGCTCCCCATTTGGAACTTTGCCCTCCTCAGAAGGAACTACCGAATACCATTGAAATCACGTTATTATGCTTTAAAATTCAAAGCTTTACAAAAATTAACTGAAAATATATTGATTTGTATCAGAACGTACTTTATTGAACTTACCAGTTGCTTTTGCTCAGCTACTTACTGACTTTCTATAAGGAATTCAGTTCTCTAGAAGGATATTTACATGAACTACAAACCACTTCACAAGCTATTAATCACTTCTACGTACCTTGGAGCTCATCTTGCCAAGCAGATAACTTTTCTTCACCCAGCACAGGGCACCAGGCCAGACAATGTATCTCATCGTCATGGCCTCTCAGTCGATGAAGCACTTCTCTTTTCCTGCTGATATCAATTATAACCACCATGCCATCCTTGTAGCTACAAACAAGAGATTTAAATTAATGAAGAAATTCTTGGATCGTTGTGGAATAATACCTGAGTTGATTTCCGAGCTCTCTACCAGGATCACTATCACTGTATTACAGACAGAGAAGCCAAATCACAAGCAGCACTGGGACTCCAGTATAGCACTGGTGTACCTGCAGCTGCCTTTTCACGAAGTGCAACCAGTATATTCGGCTTCAAGAATCACAGCAATTCATTAGTAATACAGCCACAACAGTGGATTTTATACAAGGAAAACCTTTCCCTTTAACACAAAAGCAAATTACCCTCATTCCTTCCCTCTTCTTGGGTTTGTTCTCCTTCAAGAGAACAGTATCATCGAGACTAAAGGGCTTTCATGTTCCTGCTCTGGTCAATACAGTCTTGGGTGTCTAAAGGAGTGGAATTGCAGTGGCTGACAAAGGCCTAGAAAAACTAAAAAACTCTCTTCCGATTAAGTAACCTATAATGAAACAAACACCAGTGAAGTCTAATAAAAAATAAATTTAAAGAATGTTCAGGGATGCAAACCAAACCTGGACCCTCACATTGCTATGGATTTCAATGTCTTTCAGGTCTACCAAATCTAAACATTATTTCTAAATTGCTGTACACCAGAAGCAAAAAACAGCCATCAAAACCTCTGAAAAATAACCTTACAATTTGTAGCAAAAATTCACAATAAGGTTCTTACAGAAGAAGAACGGTAAACAAAACGTAATGAATATTTACCCAATTGCCACCAGGTTTTCATGATGAGGAGAACAAGTGAGACAAAAAATTGTCCGAGGTTCTGGGAAGAACTGCTGGCTGTCACTTCTGTTGTGCCAGTAACAAACAACTACACCTTTTTCATCACCGGATACAATCAGATCTTTCACAAGAGGTGACCAGTGCAACGCTGAGATTGCATTCTGAAGAAAAAGAATTGAATAGATTTAAAGCTGTTTTACCACCACCTAACACAGAATAACAGGCAGAAGATAACCCGTGAGTACTCCCCAGCATCTGCTGGGTTTGCTCGGAAGTGTTTCAGTTCTTCTGGGCTTTAGCACAATTGATATATTGGCCAATACGGTGTCCTGAGTGACAGTAACCGTTCAAACGTACGTTCTCAGTCTGTCCTGTGTGTGACGAGAACTTGCTGAAAGTTATGGGATTGAGTGCACCCTCAGCAAGTTTGCGGACAACACCAAGTAGAGTGCTGCGGTTGACATTCCTGAGGGATGGGATGCCATCCAGAAGGACATGGACAGGCTCGAGAAGTGGGCCTGTGTGGACCTCATGAGGTTCAACAAGGCCAAGTGCAGAGTCCTGCATCTGACCAAGGCAACCCCTGGTATCAATACAGGCTGGGGGATGAAGCGATTGAGAGCAGCCCTGAGGAGAAGAATTTGGGGGTCCTGCTGGATAAAAAGCTGGATATGAGCCGACAATGTGCACCCACAGCCCATAAAGTCAACCGTATCCTGGGGTGCATCAAAAGAAGTGTGGCCAGCAAGTCAAGGCCCCTCTACTCCACTCTGGGGAAGACACCACCTGGAGTCCTGCGTCCAGCTCTGGAGCCCTCAGCACAGGAGAGACCTGCTGGAGTGGGTCCAGAGGAGGATGCAAAAATGATCAGAAGGATGAAGCACCTCTCCTATGAGGACAGGCTGAGAGAGTTGGGGTTTCTCAGCCTGGAGAAGAGAAAGCTCCGGGGAGACCTTATTGCGGCCTTTCAATACTTAAAGGGGGCCTACAGGAAAGATGGGGACAATTTTTCAGCAGGGCCTGTTGTGATAGGACAAGGGGTAATGGCTTTAAACCAAAAGAGGGAAGACTTAGACTAGATATAAGGAAGATTTTTTTTTTACAATGAGGGTGGTGAAGCACTGCAACATATTGCCCAGAGAGGTGGTAGGTGCCCCATCCCTGGAAACATCTGAGGTCAGGTTGGACGGGACTCTGAGCAACCTGATCTGCTCATTGCAGGGGGGTTGGACTAGATGACCTTTAAAGGTGCCTTCCAATCCAAACTATTCTATGATTCTATGAAAAGATTTGAAGTGAGTTGGGTTTAGTGGCAACGCGTACGCGCTGCATCCTCGCTTACCGAGGCTCTGATGGTAACTGACAGCCGACTGAGGTGATGTAACAGCGCTGCAGCCCCAGGACTAGAGCAAAAAGCTGGCCAGAAGCATTCAACGCTTTTAATGTCACCGGGTTTGGAACTCACCTTTGCTGAAGTAACGCCACCCTGGCTTTGTGTGCAAAGCCTACAAAAACCCAGCCCACCCAGCGGTGGTGCAGGCTGTACTCCGCCGCCGGAGTTGCCCCTACCTGGTGCAGGCTGTACTCGGCCACCGGAGCCAGGGACTCCGTGTCCCAAATCTGGATGCTCCCGTCGTCGGAGCTACTGGCGCAGAGGCTGCTCTGCCCCGGGCAGTGACAAAACGCGAACCCCGAGATCCTGTCCGTGTGCCCGATGAGTTCTCCTGCAGCGACAGAAAGAGACGGCGACGGGACCCCGATGAGCGCACGGTACCTTCCCAAACCCACCCCCGCCGTCCCCACCGGGGCTCCCGCTGCCTCCCCGACCCCAGGGACTCCCCTGCCTAAGCGGCTCCCGGCGGAGGGGCGGCCCCACGGGGCCGGTGCGCCCCTATAAAAGGCCGGGGGAGGGAGCGAGGGCCTCCGGCGGGCCCGGGGTCCCTGCAAGAGCGGGTAGTGCCGGTACCGTAAAACGCGGGTGCGCCGCCGCCGACATCCAACAGGGAAATACGGTGCCTCGCCGCGAAGCCGAAGAGGCGGCCATCGCTGCTGGTATCGCTGCAGCGGCTGCTGTACCAGTTGGGCGAGGCGGGCAGCACCCGCACCGCCGCCATCGCCCCGGGCCACTCCTCTCCTCTCCTCCCCACGCTCCCCGCCAAGCCGTCGCGGGCGCTGCCGCCAAGCGCCGCGCACGCCGTCGCAAGCCGTCGCAAACCGCCACAAAAAAACGCGCCTCGCTGCGCGTGCGCCGAGAGCGCCTGCCGTCAAGCGAGGCGGGGAAGATGGCGGCGCGGTGGGCAATTAACGCGGGTAAGTCTGAGGGGACGGAGTGGAGCGCTGGCCTCGGGAGGTCTCTCCTCCTTTTTCCTCGCTTACTGTGCTGCTTTCTTGCAGGTAGTGCCTGGGCGCGCAGTCTGCTCGGCTGGGCGCGGCCGGAGAGGTGAGTGTGACTCAGCCGCGGTCCTGGAGCCTGGAGCACGTCCCTCAGGTGCCCTGTGCAGCGGGGCTTGGGCCAGCTCGCTCTGGGGTCCTCGGGGATGGAGGCTCCCCGGGTCATTGGCTCGGCCTTCTTGCTGGCTTCTTACCCTGCCTTGCCCTTGAGCTGTGGGGAACAGGTTGCTCCGTGTTTCCGCGGTGTCTTTCTATGAATTTGGAGACTGTAGCAGGTGTCTCTCTTTTTCTCCTGACCCTTTTCTATCGGGCATCTAGATTTCCCCCAACTTCGTGGCGCAGGTCACAGTAACGTAGTACCTGTTGGTCCCCTCTGTGCTCTTCCCAGTCGTTGCTTTTCTGTAGTTGCTGGTCTTTCACCTGAGTCTTGAGGAATCGCGAAGATCTGCTGAGACAGTGTTGGTCACTGTTGACTGTATCCCTGACTTCAGAAAAAAGGCTTATGTAGATTCTCAAAGCGCAGAGCTTTAGCCTCTGCTAGAGCCGTCGAGGTAAACTGCAGAGACCTGTGTCACTGAAGGAAGAAGAAATGGGCTTGTGTTGCCTGTGCTTTGCTTGATGCCTTGCAGTTGAACAGTTATGTGCTAATTTTTTTGTTTTATTTAGTTCCAGTCTGTATGTTTCCCACTTAATCCTTATGCGTGATTCTTTCTAGAACGGTGCTCAGCTCTTTTCTTTCCTGTTCCCCTTACTTACTCATGTATAGCATACTCTTGTTTGTTGCTTGTCACTGTTTTCTTTTGTTTACAGTGTGTTTGTGTCCTCTTTCTTTTCCTAAAGCTATGATAAATAGTTGCTCTTCACATGAGGTTGGATTATCTTAAGATAGAGGAAATGTAAGATTCCTTGATTTGTTGAATGTAAAAATGTGTTCTGCTAATAGTGGGAAGACAATTCTTAATTCATTACTGCTTAAGTTGTTAAATTTCAGAATAGTATTCATTTTATGCTTATCAAATATTTTCCTGTATTAATTGATGATATTTTGCCTGGTGATGATGAATTCTCTTGATGAGTGAAATTTTTAAATATTAAGCAAATAAAGCAATTCTGGTAAATATCTGAAAAAATATTCTATAACATTTAAACCTGTCCTATGCTACTGATAGGATGTGAACACGGTGTACAGTGCCCTATTGAAACTAATCAATGTGTTCTGTTTGCCAGTCATTTTTAAAATGCTTTACACAGTTTGACTACCCACATGAAGCTGTTCAAGCCTTAGTAAAACTCACAATATCTGTTCTTGAACTCATCTGTTTCTTGTAGTTACAACTGGCTGCCCAGTACTGCCTTTATTTAGTCAGCAGGGGGCAAAACGTGGCTTGGTTTTCCTGAATCTGAGGTGAGCAAACTGACGGAAAACTAGAGGTTTTTTTTTCTCTCAGCCGCTATTGACTTAATTGAAATTTGGAAGTAGTTTGGAATATCTTTCCTTCCAAATTTCAGAATGTTTATAAGCTTCTAATACTTTGTTGATAGTCAGTCCCTTGAAAAACTAGGAAAATTGTACTGCTAAAAACACTGTTGGTAAAAGTTAAATAAGTATCAGTTAGTCTTGGAGAAGATACAAATTGTTTGTGTGGGTAATGAAACCCACATAAGAACAAAGAGGTCACTGTGTCTTTGTGTGATGATCCGGGGACACTAAATGTGGAATCTCATGCCCTACCAATGTCACTTGTGGTTCATGGTTTGCTTTAGGAAGCCTGAGGCTTCTTCTTGAATTAAAAAGCCTTTTCAATGTGAACTATAGAAGACTTGAACAGTTTTATTTCATGATTAGTCAAATGTGTCGGTTCTCTTTATCAAGACAGGCAAGTTCACAATTTTCCAGATAAACTGGGCAGGGACAAAGAGCTCCAGCAGGAGAGACTATGGTCTTGTCTTGCAGGTGGTTGGCATCCGGAAGCCTTTTTCCTCTGTCATGCATCCACACAAGCACATCTCTGCAGAAATCTGGAAAGTGGGAGAAAAAGAACAGGGTTGTCTACCCTCCACAGCTGCCTGGAGAACCTCGCAGACCAGCTGTAAGGATATATCTTGGAATTTCCTTACCTGTTTATGTTTAGCAATTTCTGAACAGATTGTCACAGTCTCTGGGTGACCCCCCCCAAAGCACTAGTTTGATAGCTTAGTCATTTAAGATTTTAGTCAGTTTGGCATATCTATATTGTAAAAGTTAACATTGCTTAGAATGTTTTCTATTTCTAAATTATACCGGAGCTTCAAGTTGTTTGCAGCCGATCACCTTCCGAATGTGTGATGCAAACTGCAAAGGTACCACCCTCTCTTTGTAGAAGTCTCTGAACTACAAGGAGGTAGAAGTTACCAAGGATGGATCATTATACAATTTTTCTGTTTGTACTGACAGTAAATAAATAGAGAAGAACGTGATTGTATTGTTGCTTCTGTGCACAAAGAGGTAAATGTAACTTTCCTTGAGTGGTGGAACTAGTGGTGCCTGTTTTGATGTAGGTACAATAGAGTGCGCGTTCTTTTAATTTCTTAATTTCCCTGCGTTATAGATTCTCTGAGGTCTGATAGTGTGAGGCCTCTCACTGTGGCCTCCCCTTAATGAAGCTATTCAGAGGTTGTTTTCTGTCACCGTGGTTGACTGAAGTGTTTACTATGGACTAGAGATTCTACAGTTAGGTGGGGAAGGACATGGGAGTCGTATGTGGCATATGATTGCAGGAGGTTTTTTTTTTTTCCTTAAGAAACCATTTTATACTGTTCAGTGGGGTTGTTTCTTCAGTCTGTTGCACAATAACTTGTGTTTTACTAAACCGTAAACTGAAGCAAAGAATCTAAAATCCTTTTGTTGCCTGTGTGCTTGATATATAGGGCCTTCTGCTGGCCATTCGAGACAGCTTTTGGAAAAATCACCATGAATAACATGGTTGATTTTTAAAATGCAGTCATAACAGATTAGTTTTTGATAACAGCAGGTTTATGCCTGTTTCTCCCTCTCCTCTCTTATTGATCACTTCATAACTGGGAAGTGCAGTTAAATTAGAACAGAAACAAGCAGCTTAAGTCAGACATGAAAACGAGATGTTGTGAATTTGGTCACTGAAGGGTCTAATCGGTGCCACTTTCTCTGCACCACAACCTGGGAGAATTTTACGTGGATTCTTCAGTATGCTCACTCTCAAGAACTGATATTTTGGAATTCCATTTTTGTAATTGTTCTTCACTAGGAATTAATGTGATATGGCCTCTGTTAGGCATACTGCTCAGCAAAGTAAAGTATTTTCACCTCAAATGAACAGGGGTTTTTTTTTTGACATGTGCTTTGTGGACAATGAAGATATATCAGTTCTGTGAATATTATGGCCGGGGACATAGAAATACATGCTGTGTACTGTGCTGACTAATGCAATGTGTGTGAAAATGCAGTTATTGACCAACTCGCTTATTAAATCAGTTTTTTTACCTGTTCATAAAGAATGCCATCTCTTTCAAATTTGTATTGATGTTAAATGTTACTAGCTAGTTTTGGTCCCTGTTGGTACAGTAATAATGTTAAATGGGTCTTTGGAGACAGCTCTTCATGCCAATCAAACTTGAAACCGTCTTCACTTCTGAAGAGCTAATTAAGTTCGTTTTGGTAATACTGTTTAGTTGCTATCCCAGTAAGCTGACTTGACAGCAGTGTAATGTTTTTAAGACTAAGTGGGCATGTCAGTCTTAGACTGCTTCTAACGATGGAGAGGAGAAAAGGAAAGGAAGATGAAAAATCATCTGATTAACCTTTTTCAAGGACTTCTGTTTATAAACAAATTCTCATAAGGTTATATTAAAATTTTCTATATGCTACTTTCTTTAATACTTTCAGTTTGAAATGTCAAAGGTATGCCTGATTTGGTATGTCATGGTATAGTAGGGGGAGTCATTTTATTCTTAGAAAATAAATTGTGGAGCAGCTGTGTATGTTCCATTCTTGTTTTCACAGCAATTACTGATCCTCTAACTTTTTTTTTGCACCTAGGAAATATATCACTGTCGGAGGGAAATAAAGTATAGCAAAGATAAGATGTGGTATCTGGCAAAACTGGTAAGCAAAAAGTACTTTGTACTGTATTCGTTATACACAGAACTTAATTATTGTATTTGCCTTAACAGCTTAGTTCAATCACAGTCTAATCGGCATCTTCATAATGGAGTCCCGGGGAAGAGGATGCATCTGTGCAGGCGAACAGTTGGTTGTAGTTTGGTTTAGCTGCTTTATCCTAGTATGCCCTCGAATGTGGACCCAGGATAACATGCAGATTATGCTTTGTGGAAGAATTTTTGTGTTGATTTCTGCCTAGCAGTAGATCTCAAGGGGAACTTGGAAGGATAATAATAGGCTGTTATTCTCTTTAACAAAAAAAAAATAATTGAATATTTTATCAAGATTTACTCAATATTTAGCTCAGAAGTCTGTATGTAAGGTATTACACTGAAGAAATGGTAATTAAGGAAATAAGTCTTTTGATTTGCTCTTTATCATGGTAAAATAATGTAAATGCCGTCTTCCGAATAAGAGACGGGAAATATTTTAATTGCAGAAGTTAACTTTAACCCTTTGATTGCAGATAAAAGGAATGTCGATTGATCAGGCTCTTGCTCAGTTGGAATTTAGTGATAAAAAGGGAGCAAAGGTGATCAAAGAGGTATGTAGTAGTGTTCTTTAACACTCCTAGTTTCAAGAAAACTTTAAAATCGGTGCCTATCACCAGAAGTTTGGGGATGTTTCTGTATCTGTGTTTTCTATGTTTCTATTAATCCTGTTTGGACCACTTTCAAAGAACATATATTTGTGTAGCAGTCCTGTCATGTCGGGACTTATGAATATGCAGAGGTCGCTTGTGTTGGCTGTTTTAACTTGTAGTGACAATAAACGTGAGTACGCTGTCTGACAGTGCTTGGGGTTAAGTTCATGGTAAATAATGCAGAATCCGTGTCACTAATGGCTGCTACAACTGTGTACATCTTGCATTGTAAGAGACTAAGGATATCAGCAGGGAAAGGACCGAGTTCTGTAAAGGCATGAAAGCTTTTCATACACTGTAGTTCTTAGGAGTCTCAAATTACTTGCTTTCTCGGTTGAAACATTGATTTCTGGCATAATAATGACAAAGAAATATCCTGTACTAGCTGAAAATACTGAATGGCCTAAGTTCTTTTTGCCCACCTTGGAATTTGTTTCTAATCTGGTGTCTAATTAGACAAAGGTCCATGGGTGGAAGGCTGACAAATGCTGGTGGGAACCATTTTTTCCGCTCCCTTTTCTCCCCAAAAATATAATAAAGTTGTCCTGAAGCTTTTTCAGTCTGTATGCAAAGCATGTACTTATGTAAAAGATGCTTGTCTTTTACCAATTTTGATCTCTATAGAATGCTTCTTCTGTAACTGACTTAAACTTGCAATTTCTTCTGCGTTATCTAGAGATAAGAAATAGCATTGCTTAAATTCATACTGAGTATTTCCATTTCTTTTCCTTTTGTTACAGGTTCTGTTAGAAGCTCAGGAAATGGCAGTGAGAAATCACAACGTGGAATTCAAATCAAATTTACATATAGGTACATTTTTTTTTCTTACCTTAGTGCAGAAATACGTCATCTAATCCTATGGAAGGTTTTAACCTTAATAAGGTTTTTTGTTGCTTCAAGTTGGCAGAAGTGAGTAGAGGATAGTTTCTAGTGAACTTGTCTTTGACAGATAGGCAGTTGAAAGGCATGTGCTTCCAACTTAGCACAACTGAAGTTAGAGGGGTGGTTGTGCCTTCAACCATCAGTTTGTTATAGTAGATGTGTGACTGGTGGTGTTCCGGAATTTGCTGGATGCATTGTTTTTAAGATGTATTCATCTGAAAGTGGAATTTCTGCTTCTTATGTGAACACAAAGTCCTGAGGAGGAAAATGCTTGACATGATTATGGAATACTAGACAACAAGAAGCAAAATGTTACTACTTTCTAATGTTGCCAGTGAACGTAGATGCTGGAAGCTTTGTCCGTGGCTGGTACTACTAGATTTGCAGGCTCAGAATCTAAACTTCTGTTAGAAACAGTATAAAAGTAAATGAAAACTGACAGTAGACTTCTTTAAAAAGGCTTTGTTATAGATGATTACAGGATAGGCTTGTAATAACTGCAGCATTTTCTTGCCTAGAGAAATGTTTACTTGTAGGTGTTTTTAGGCCCAAAGAAAAAAATTCCCATTTTGCCAAATTTGGTATAAATGTTATTAAGCTGACCTCAGAAGTTTAAAGTAACCTGGATTGTAGAGCAGATTTGATTAGAATTCTTTGGAGCCTTCCAGGCCTCTGCCATAAGAAGGTTTATCTGCTAGTGCAGGACTGGATGTGTAGATAATGAAAATTCCTATGATGAATGCAATAAAGGGAGAAAGGAGGGAAAATGAAGCCTGTAAGACTTCTACAGGAATTCATGAGACAAGCTACTAAAAAGCAATGGAATTAATACCACCTTCAGAAAAGCTGTATAATCTAGTAAGCGCTCTGGGTAGCTTCAGATTTGTTTTTTACTATATTTATCTTTGCGTGCACGCTTTCTCAGTTCACCATTTTGGTGCTCCTCAAGAGCGTTAATTCAGCTCACGGGTCCCTCTATAACAGTAATCTGTTACATGTAGCAGAAGAAAAATGGAGGAGAGAATTCTGAATAGAATTAACTTTTCATATGCAGCCATGAAAAATACTGGCAAGACAGTGTCTCAGTTGCCGATGCGTAGTAGTTTATTCCTGACTGAATAGTCTTCTCTCCTCCTCTCACCTTTTTCCTTCAGCTGAGTCACTGACGGGCAGAGGCCGTTATGTGAAGCGGATTCGTTACCATGGCAAAGGCATGTTTGGCATCATGAAAATCGTCAGGTGTCATTACTTTGTGAAGTTGGTGGAAGGTCCTCCTCCTCCTCCAGAGCCACCAGTGACTGGGTTTGACCAAGCAAAAGAATATGTGCAGCAGCTGCGAAGTAGAACCCTTGTTAATACGCTGTGACAAACTTTTGTGACTGTATAGGTATTTCTTGTTTGACAATGTAATTACATAAAAGAACAATTAAAATCATGTTTTAGTTACATCTTTGGTGCTGCTGGAGCTGGATGATTCAAGAGCGATCATAGGCTTTTTTTCTTATTTATCAAGCCATAGGTATGGAAAAATCATGAAGAAGCAGCAACTTTTTCTGATTTACTTGGACCACAGCATTCAAGCTCTACCCTGGACTATCAAATCTAGAATGTACAGTGCTGTTCTAAAGCTTTAAGGAACTGTGGTTCTCCTCAACTCACACAACTGTCTCTGTTATGTATGGTTGGGTCTTACATTGTAGGGTCTTATATTGTAAAAATATGTGCCTGACAGTGATGCTACAAGGTCAAGACTTGGACTAAAATTACTAAAATTTGACGTCTTAAAGTAAGCTACAACAGTGGAACAAAACAAGTAACAATAACGGTTGACTTTATCAGACATCAGTTTATGGTTTCTGTATCTGGGCCATAATGCTCTTTCCTCACAGCCTCTGTTGTGCATCTTTGGGTTTCTGTGTGGGAGTAGAGAATAAAAGAAATGTTTAAAGTTCAGGTTTGAACAGAGTCGGTAGGTGGCAATGTTTAGTTTGTCAGAGAGGGGAAGTGGCAGTGAAAACTTGCAGCATGTTGAAACTGTTCCTTGGTTCCAACCATGGCATTAACAGTCGGAAGTGTGCATGGAGTTCAGGCTGTTCTCTGTGGAAACAGTATGGGTAATGGGCACAATACGGAGAAAAGCTTGTCTTGGTGAAGAGCGCACTGAAAACAAATTGCTTTTGTAATGTTGAGGGGTAAAATGCTCCATGGATTTAATATGGAATGGCTTGTTGCATATACAAATCGGGCTTTCAGTTCTCTGAAAACTCTTCCGTAATAATTAAAAAAGGGATTGAAGTCGTCTGAGGTCAGTAGGGGGAATCTCATTTCACCCAGTCAGATTTTCAACTCAGATGGTCAGAGATCATGAACATCAGCATGAAAAGAGAATGAGTAGTTGCTTGTTTATACAAATGTCTGATATTTAGACCTTTCTTTTTCACTCTGGGAACACTAGAATGGGAGATAGATTGCTTAGTTCACTTGGATCTTTTTACCGCACCAACTCGTGGTAGCCTTTCTTACATGTGTTTACTTTGAATAGTACTTGAATGATGGCAAAGGGACAGTTCCTATAAGGAAACAAATTATCTTTGTTGTCTTAATGGAGGTGACATACAGTTGTTTCTTGTGGCTACCAAAGAAAGGGTCTCACTGTGTTAGAGGGTTAGAGGCTTGTGAAGTTACACAAGAAGTACATGCATAGCTCAATACCATTAATAGGTGCTTATTTGCACTCTCTTTTTCTGCAGTGCACTTACAAACGCATTACTTGCTTTAAAGCCACGATTTAGTAACTTTTGTCTGAGAAGTATGTTCTTGATAAAACTCTCTCTCTCTGTAGTCCCTGATGTGCGTTTGAAGAACTTCCTGGTGTACCATGATAAACAGTTGTGCTTTGCTCTGCCAGCTGCTGTTAAACTCTTTTGTCATGATGAATCTCTTGCAAGTTGTAGCAAACTTGAATGACTTAATCTTTTTGGGGGTCAGTGATCTGGGAGAAGACTAGGGAATTGCAAAATAATCCAAGCTTAATAAGCACTTGTCATCTAAGCATGTAAAACCTAGCTCCTAGATATTTTATTCCAGTACTTGTTCCTCCTGCATGATGTAGATTTTGTTTCAGCTCCCTTCTGGACTTCCAGGCAAGGTTGTATCCTTATAGATATCTTTGCTGTCGTTATGAATCTGCAGATGGGAAGAGAAGTGAGCGTGTAACCGATGCCTTTTCCAGCTGCTTCATGATGCAGTAGGTGGCCCTGACACTCCTTTAAACAAACAGACACGGACTTTTAAAATTTTTCAGTCAAAAAGCAATGTTATTGCTTGTTGTTCTTGTTCTCTTTCTCAAAACAATAACTGGGAAGACTTTTTTTTTTTTTTTGACATGTTTTTCAGCATTCCTCTTATTCCTTAGTACCCTTTTCAAAATGCCTTCTTAAGGATCCGTAGCCTGTAGTGGATCCTTACGGTGTTAGCTGAGGGAGCTCCACAGCTGTGGCTGTGACAGTACAACAATGGAAGATTTGGTGAGATGAGGGGCTTGAACTGGCTTGATCCCTGGTGGGACATTAAGTGTCTGAAGTGGGTTCTGTGACAGGTGCATCAGAACATTGGTGTGGGAACCTGCCTGAAGCTTTTTAAAAATCAGTAAGGTCTAGTGATAGAGCTTTATACTGCCAAGTTCTATATATAAATAAAATTTGGGGGTTTCGATTCTACTGTTCTTTCTTCACAATTTGTACATCTACACTTCAGTTAGATATTTGGTATGGATTCAGACAGAAAATTCCATGCTAACTGCAACAAGTCTGTAGCAGAAGATAATTTATTACTGTGACCTCCAATAAAAGAACATTCTTAAATGAGCCGTCACCAGAAGGGAGGGGGAAAGGTACCTAGGCCTCTTACTTGACGCTAATTTTATTAGTAACATCTGGGGGCACTGCAAACTCACTGCTTGTGTACGTATGTGCTGATGTTACAGAAACTGGAGAGGGAGCAAGTATGCGTGAAGGTGTAGTTAAGGCTTCAGGGAAATCTGAAGAGAGCAGGACTGTGAGCTGTGTTCAGCAATGTGAGGTTTAATTGAGGAAAACGTAAAAACCTGCTGTTGGGCTTATTCATAAACATTTTAAAGTATCCAGTGAGAAAGTCAAAGTATCTTTGTCAAGCAGCCTGATGTCTTTTTGAATGTGGGGTTTGTTTTTTTTTTTTTCCTTTTTAAAACTCTTGGGCAGTTATTGAGGAGATGGTTCATCAAAGGTAGAGTAAGGAAAGACTCATTAGTGATCATCAGCCTCTTATAAAAGATGGAAGATAAACAGAAGCATGGGATGCTGTACCTGGCACGAACTTGAGGAGACCAAGGACATGCAGCACAACTCTTCTGCTTACGCCTCTTTGCACAAATGGGAGGGGTATGACAGTGCAGCCACCTCGACGTTGTGGAGTTGTTTGGGAAGTCCTTCAGTCACTGGAGTGAAGGAACAATGGAAATCCATGTTTGCTTTCTGCCAGTCCCTATGAAAATCCACTGCTGGGATGCTGGAAAGTAATTTGCAAACAGAATTCTCCTTTAAGTAAAAATAAGGTTACTCCTAATATCCTCAATGAACCGTAGAAACAACGTGTGACATTGTTCACCGTATGAGCAATAGTCCTGCTGAAAATGCCCCTGTTTCTAGCTTTTCAAAGAACAAGCCTTTATTGCTGAATGACATCTATCCAGCTGTACTTCAGCCATGTAATTTAAAATAATTACTAATTAAACAAAATAAGAGACCCTAGTAGCAATAATAATCACACAAGTTACTGTTTGCTGGAGCCTTACCTAGAGAAAATAACTTGAAAGGAGGGGAAAGTTTCAGGAACTTTGAGTACTTAGACTGAAGTAAGGAACAAGATACCTCTTGGGAGTAGTCAGCAAATGCAGAGCTAATCTTGTATTTGCTCTATAACATCAACACTCTCGTTTCAAGGAAGTTGTACGCTAATACAGAGGGCAGGCTGCCATTGAAGAGGACGAGCCAAGGAGAGTGTAACTTTACGTTGGGCAAATTAGGCATCCACCTCAGAATATTAGCTGAGGAAATGAATCTGAAAGTCTATGTAATGCACTGGAACAGGGCGTTCTTGGAACTGAAGACAACACATGGGGAAGAGAATCTGAGTAACTGCTGCATCTGTGGGTTCTGCTTCTGTGTTGCACAGTAGTACAGCCATCGGGTTTTGTGTGGTAAAATGAATTTGTCATATATGAACCTAGATTCACTCCCTTTTCTTTTTTTCCTCCAAAAATAATGAAATGGAGGCTTAAACCATACTTGTATTTATATGATATCTTTATTTTAAATTGGTTTGGAATTGGGATCGTTGTCAACACCACATCAAGTCACCTGTGTCTCTATCTAACGGTGCTGGAAGTGCAGCCACCTCTCTGGTAGCCTGTCCTAGCGCTACCCTACTCTGCCTGTGAAAATTTCTTGCAAAGCCCAGCCTGAGCCTCCCAAGCTGTTCTCTGTTGTCCTTGTCATTCGTTCTATTGCCTGGTGCTATTGAGAAGTGGTTTGACTCTCTCACATTGTAACTCTCCTGTTGCTGTCAGATCACCCTGCTAACCACCTTTTTGGCAGGATGAACAAGCCCGGCTTCAACCTCTCCTCATAAATCTAGTTCTCTAGACCTTGCTCTCCAGTTTCCCCATCTCTGTTGCAGTAGAGGACCTAAAACCAGTCTCAGTGTTCCAGGTACAGCTTCATGAGTACTGATGAGAGGGCGGTAACTTCCCTCTGTCTACTGGCCGTGCTTTTAACGGAGCCAAGTATGCAGTTTGCTGTATCTGTGATGAGAGCATGTTGTTGGCTCACGTTCGGCCTGATGTTTGTGCAACTCCCAGGTCCTTTTCATGTCGCTCATCAGAATTGCAGTAAGTACCTGGGGTGCCTGTGTCCAGCTCTCGTTGCTTTTCTGTGCACACTAGTGAGGACTCCTTCACGACTAGGAAATTGTTCTGTTAGTGATAATTTTCTTTCCTAATAGAAAAGTTGCAAAACGGTTTTCTGGCTTCTGTGATTAATCAAACTCCTAGGCTAGCTAACAGTGGAGTGAAGGCGTTTCTACATGCTATTGTGGTAAACTTCATCGATGTATGCAGCTAATAAGTGGTGAAATGTGTCTACACCTCTGCTATTGATTATCTCCTTTAGAATAAGACAAACATAGGTCCTTACTGTATGCTGGCCATGTAAATTAAAACCTTAATTAAATGAAAACAGAGTGGACCGTGAGGTGCACTGCACTGGGCCATTAAAGGACCGCTGTTCAAAACCATCTCTTCGAGATGCCCCCGATTCCTTGCCTTCTTTTTTTCCCCCACTTAGAAGTCCCGATAGCGCATTAAGATGAACTGAGTAGTTAGTAAATTTTCCCCTGTGTAGTTTACAAGCTCAAGGTTATGGGCCAGAACAAGTAGTGTCATGCTATAAATCAGGTGTAATGGAACAGCTTGAGAGAGCGCACAGAAGTCCTGCTTCCCCTCACACAGTGTGCGTCCTGAAACTCTGAAGGTAGAGTTGGCACAAACCCAGAAACCCCCACAAATGGCTGATTAAATCATTAATAATGAGCCTCGTACTGCTACCTTCTCTATTCTGGAGTTTGAATTCCCTGAATCATTCCAGAAAATTCTTAAAAGGGCTGCAAATCAGAAAAGACAAGAAGGGGGATGTAGCTGAACCCTGCTGTGGTGCAGGATGGAGGTGGCACATCTGCGTTGTGGTAGTTTTTCTTCCAGCAACTAAATGCTTTTTGTCAATGTCCTGTATCATACTTCACACGGCTTTAGCTTTCAGCTCTTCCTTATGGTTCTGGTGCTCTCCACTGGCTTAAAAAGTCCTTTTCTATTTCTTTCAGGCCTGAAATATGTCACTAGTTCAGTGAGTCTGAACACTGGACCGTCTAAAGAAGAACCTGCCTGCACAGGCAGGGGAAGGCAGTCCCGAGTTTGCAGCCAGGGTCCATCCAGCAGGACCGTGCTTGGGGTTTTATCGGGTCAGTTGTGTGGCTGAACTCCTGGATGGGTTCCTATTCTGTCAGCTCTGAGCACAGGCAGAAGCAACCTCCATCAGTCTGCTGTGACAGATGGGCCCTGAGTTGGAGCCTGTAATGGGGGTTTTGGGAGAAAAAGGCAACCTGGAGATACTGAACCTTGAGCTGGAAAGGTTCAGTCACCAGGGATGACTTCTACGTAGAGCTTATATTGTAGTAGTGGAAGAACTGTGTTGTAATAGTATATCCATGCATGTGCTCTAGGTATGTTCTGTTTGCCCTGTCCATGTGAATTGAGGAAGCCACCCAAAGTCCCTGTTGGTAGCAACCTCTTTTTAAACAATGCTGTTACTAAATTTCATCCTGAATGTGCCCAGGGCCTTAGGTAAATGTAGAAACATAGTTGAAGACAAATGGCACCTTCTTGACCAAGAAATAGCTGGAGAAATTTGAGTGTAAAACAACTGGAATTGTCTTGCCCTTGTGAGAGGAAGGCGACTTCCAAAGTCAGTGAAAGGTAGGGACAAAATGATGTGGAACTTGGATTCGCCTTGGGCTGACTGGAATCAAGAAGAAGAGTCCGAAGTCTGGTGCAGTTACCCCTCTTACCTACAGAAGTTGGTGAAAATTTCTGTCGGAGATCAAGGCAAAACCAACTGACCTATTGGCCAAGTAGCTAGAAACGTCTGGGTTTGTCTCTAATATGTCACATTTCAAAGCAGAGATTCCCACGTCTTCTCATTAAGTCTTAGGCGTTTCAAAGATACGCTTCATTTTTCTTTTGCTTTTGTTATCTATCTCTTTTGTGGGCATGGATGCAATTATTGTTCATCTTCTCTATCTGTTCTGATGCTGGATATGCCTGTCTTTTTGAAGGTTTTCAGAGTCTGTGCTGGGAATGCATTTCTCCTCCTAGTGTTGAGAGATTTATATTTTTAATGGGTGTTTGTTTTATCTATCACATGCTAGATTTATTTACTTGATAATCTTAATCTCTTATGTCCTGATCTGGCACACAGGGATTTTATTCATTTAACAGTTTGACTTTTGGATCAGATAGCCGTTAGAGGTAAATCCTGCAGTGTGCTGTGTGTGCTCAGCTGAGAGCAGCAGGAACTTGCAGGGAACCTGCAGCATCTTTCAGGATTGTGCTCTTAGAAGCTTTCTTTACATATGAAGTATATGAGTAAGTTACTGTGTGATGCACATCTTTCCTTCCTACACCATATCCTTCTTTAATATGATTTCTCTGTGGTAAGAGTGACTTCTGCATGAAATTTTTGCAATGACTGCCTGTGCTCAGTTAACCCCTTTTGAGTCTCTTATGAGTTCTTTTCTATGTCCATGTTCTTTGATATGAAAAAAAGGCATCCTTCCTTCTTCAAGGTGTGCTTTGTTAAAGTTAGTTGGAAAATGAGAGGGAAAAACAAACAAAAATACTTTCCCGAAGTGACACTTCTACCCCACTCCAGCACAGTGCAATAAAGTCAGTGTCATTGTCCTTGAATGTAAGACATTAGTATTTAGTTCTGTCTACAGCAGGAAAAAAACAACAGGTCTTTTTCTTGTTCTTGGACACAGAAGCTTCCAACTTACTACTACTTTAAAAAATACACCCAAAGCTTAATTCAGATCCTTTATCGGACAGCATAGTACCTTTTTTGTTGTGGTTTTTTTTTTTTTTTTAAAAAAAAAAAGTAGGTTTGAGATGTTATATTTGCTCCTGGTAGGAATCATGGGGGCCAAAATTCTGGGTTTCAGGAGGAGGCTAATAATACACTTTTCTGGTATCGTGCCAGGGATAGCGGGGGACTAGGGGTGATGGCTCAGGGGTGCATCATACACCTACAAGGTGAAATGCAACAGCAGCCCCAGCGGCAGACAGTTCCTTGGCACAGCTGTGACTTTGGCAAGCCAACATGTTCATGGCACTGACAGCGTAAACATTTTGTGGCAACTGTGCAAAGCAGGCAGCCAATTATTTTACTAATGATTGCTTCTCAGTGCTCTCCTCCTCCTTCATCTGCCCTAGAGAGGAAAACTTTCTCCCTGCACTCTATCCACTTGGATAATGGCATAAATGGATTCTTTCTGTAAAAATGGAGTCCTAATACCACAGTATGTGCTATGTAATTGTGTTCCCTCCTTTTCCAAATTTTATTTGTAGATCCTCTCTGTGATTGTTCTAACCGTAGCAGGGAGAGCTTGCGTCTCTGCTGACTCCTCTCCGAGCTATTCAACTGCTTTTTCTTAGTCAAAGTGATGGAGTTAATGCTTTCAGAGCATTTCTAAAATTCTCCTCCTGGTGATGCTCTCAGTGAGGACTTCGTGTAAGTGGGTGGTGACCTTCTGCTGACAACTTTGCACAGCTGGTCCAGGTTGACTCCAGTAGTTTCACCTGAGGAACATAAAAAAAAAACCAAACCAACGGTTTGTGTGCCCATTAAATTCTCTGAGTAGTCAGGCCCATGGGGAAGTTTAGGGCTATAACAGTGTATATAAGCAAACATGAAGAAAGAAAATGTTTGGCACAATATGTGGGCATGTCAGGAACAGAGTGGTAATTCTTCCTGCTTGAAGGTACGTTCTTGATTCAGTGAGCTGAAGGTTAGTTGTGCTCTGAACAGGAGTAGCATGGCAGGAATCCCAACTTAAAAAGCTATTTTTGGTTCATCCAAAACCCAGGGTTCATCTTTATGTTTAGTGAATCCTGTAGGTGAAATCTGAGTGTTTAAGTTTACAAAATTAACTCAGCCAGTTTCTGGATAGCAGATGCCTACTGGAAATGATTCCCAGCTTCCTTAGCAGTCCTCTAGTACTGTCTTCTTAACAGAGTCTTGGAAGATTTCTGGGTGGTATGACCATGGCATCACTCTGACCTTAATTCTGATAAATACAATGATAAACACAAACTGAGCTCCATCCTGCTGGTACTAGATTGCTACCAGCCTCTGAGCTACCTAGATTAAAGCTATCTGGGGTGTTCAGCAGTGAAAAGGTAACTTCAGCTACTGTCCTCCTCCATCAGTTTTAAAAGGAGAGGTCTGTAGCTTCCTAATTGAAGACTATCGTCTACCCCGCCACTGTTGTCAGCTGTGGAATCCAATACAGCACTTTCATCTAGTGACAATGATGAAGTGGTTATTAAATGCAATAGAAATCATTCAGGCCCCTTTTGATTAAAAGCTTCATTCTTATCTCTGGCTTTTTAAATTCTCAGAGAAGAGCTCGGCAGAAATACAGAACTAGGGAGAGAAATGTTCCCCTGCTTTGTTCTTTGGGGGGACGGGGCTTTCAAGCACACAAAGGTAGGGATTTGCATCAAAAGCAGAGTTGATTCATTATCATCTAAACCTTAATGTTGAGGGGCTGGGGCACCTCTCCTCCCCAGTTTGGGCACAGGACTTTTAAGTAATGATCCAAGTGGATTAAACTGTGGGAATGTCATCTTTTGGGTACTCATCATGGGATAAAGCACCAAACATTTGAGAAATAACTATTACTTTGCATATAACACATGACAGAGAAAGAGTATGAAAAAATGTCAGCACCCTTCTGTTAGCCAGCTTTTTTTGAATACAAACATAAAATATTAATTTAAATCAACTGAAAGGCATTAAAAACTTGATGTTCTCTTTGCCCCAGAAGTACTCTGCTGATAAGAAACAAATTAAAAATGCAGAGTTTTCAAATAGCAAAAATTCTGCATATTTCAAATGAAGTTGGTCTTTTTATGTGTAGCATTTTGGACTAAAAAAAAATATTAAATGCACATAAAAATGATTACTGTAAATGGTGAAGACATCAAAGTTTGGCATCAAAGTTAAATGAAAGCACTTGGAAGTCTGTTTGTTTGATCTGTACATAAATAAGCTTAAAAAGAAGCCAGGACTTTTTTACACAGCCGGAACTGGCTAGCCAGTTCAAATTCCCCTGCATCCCAGGGATTCCCAAACTAGGTTAGATCCAAACACGGTCATTGGTTTTTGTTGGTTTTTTTTGTGTTTGCCCAGCACACTTCTGTGCCAATGCACTGGGGAAAATGAGTTGACAGAAGACAGGTCACAGGCTCTTATAGAATGTTTTTGAGTTCATAGGGAGAGTGGACAAAGTCAAGGATGCTGAAATAAAAGCCTCTTTCCTCTTCTGGTTTTGGAATGAGAACTATCAAAATGAAGGTAAATTGATGAGTCCTTAACCTTGTTGAAGCCAAAGTTTGTAGTGAACGATAGTCATCTTGGTTGTGTTTCACCACCAAACATCCATTCCTGGGCTGGCAAGAAGGTGTGAATTAAGAATATGGGTCAGAGCTCTGTTAATTTACATCAGCTATGGATCTACTACAGAACTGAGCCATGCTAATGTTCAGTTCATTTCGGTTTGCTCTTAGGAAAAAACCAAAAACAAAGAGATGTAAAATCTAATTAAAAAATAGTCTTGACTTCTTCAGTGCCTTTCACCAAAAGACCCCCCTGTGCTTTACAGTGATTAACTCAGAGGAATCTGCATGGTGCAGAGGAGTTTCTCTGTGCTCTGGGAGCTCTCCTGGTATCGTGCAAATGTAAGACCTTTATCTACAGAGAGCCAAGCTTCAGCTCATTTAGTTTGAGCGCTGGAAGTTGTAAGCAACTAGAAGCAAGACTTCAAAGAAAACCACCTTGGCTCCTGTGACTTCTGTTTGTTGGCCCAAACCTTTCGGGATCAACAGACTTTCAATGCTTAAGGGTGCGTGATACTCAGTAAAACATGCTCTCAAAACCATGACAAATTTATCCTGTTTCATTTGGCCTCTAATCACTGACCTTTCACCAGTAACCTAAGCTGGAGCTGTGTGTGCCTCCGTGGTCCAAAGGAAGATGCTCTGCTTTGAAGAGCAACTCAAAAGGCCATACTTCACCTGACACAGGAGGACATGGTGCTGCTTCACCCTGTCCTGTGTGTGTAGTCCTGGAGTTAAACGTACGTCCTCCCCAGAGGGCAGGCTGTCTCAGAGGAGGCACATCTGAGCCTGTGCCTGTGGAGATGTTGACTTCAAGACCTCTTCTGGGACTGCTGTATACTGCAGGCAACCAGCAAAGCAAGCCTTAGTGGAGGACTTGCCCTTCAAAAGCTGAGCCACAGCCTCAGGATGTGTGTCTCTTTATAAACGTATTATTTTTCCCTGTTGAGAAAGTCAAAATTGTCCTCCCTCCCACATTCTCTTCCATTAAACAGTTCCACAACATGTCTGCAAAAACAATTAATTATCCTGTTAAGGTGAGGTTTCTTTTTCTTCCTGGGAAACTTCCCCTGTCAAGTGCTAGAAGGAGAAACCTAAAGTCTCTGGATCACTTCTCCATTTTCTTGCTGTGAGTGGGAGTGCAGGAAAGATGCTATTTATGAAAATAGCAATTTTTTTTAAGTGAGAGAAATAATAAAAAATCTCCCCTGGAATGAAAACACAACCTGCATCCTCCCAGAGGGGTGGCAGCTGAGGTGGCAGGCTGCAATTTGGCACTGTGGTCTGCCCGGTGTGCAACATGCTGCTTTTTATGCTGTGAGCCCGAATTTTGCTGCAGTCCCGTGGGAGGGTGGCTGTGCTTCCCGCGGTGGGTGGTAGGAATGTGGTCAACCCCCCTGTTGCGGCGTGATGGTGAGGCCACTGGGTTTATCTCCTCTAGAGATTTAAGGCAGCTTTTCAACCTGCTTTCCTGGCTCTTGCAGATGCATTTATTGTAGCTGCCAGTTAACCACGTCTGGTTCATTTTAGTTTTGTACAGGCTACTGTATTCTCCGTTGCTTCCATTTAGCACTAAGGTGAACCTCGTGGGATTCTGCAAAGCATCCCAAGGGAGGGCTGAAGGAAGGAGGCTGCAGAAACAGACAGTGTTGGCACACCGCTGTGCTCCAAGTAAAACCAGTCCTGGCATAGAAGTGGCTAGGAGGCTAGCAGGGCATGGCAAGCTGCTTTTCAGGTGTGAAATTAGCTCAGAAATTCACCTGGTTCTGCTTTGTGAACAAGAGGGAAAACCAGGAGTCGTCAATGTTATCATCTGCATCTCCCTTACCTGGGAGAGCTTCTCTGCAAATGCAATAAAACTGTTTTCCTATGAATGCAAGAGAGCTCTTGAAATAATCTCATTTCAATCCCTCTTGTTATTTTTAATGGATTCCAGGATGAGCCGGTTGCTATGTATAGCTTCTTTACATACAAATTTGGGTTTGAACCCAGCTGAATATTCAGTCCAATTAAAAGCAAAGTCTCTGCTAAAATAAAGGCATGGGGAACAGTGGGGAAGGCTTTCATGCAAATGGTTGAAACAACAAAAACAGGAAGACTGTTTGTTATTCATACATATTCTTAGAGGTAATTATTGTAATTTCATTCCTAAAAACTGCCCGCTTTAAGAAGAAATTATTGTATTCTAATAAGTACTTGTTTATTAAACTTGCAGTAACTGAAGTTGAGTATGAATTATTAAAATGTCTGTGAGGTGCAGGACTGTTTTTCTTTTCCAGTTGTCTGTGAAAAATAAATACACCAAGAGAACATGCAGCAAAGCAGGAGAGGCAAAACGTAAGGCAAGAACTGTCTCTGGACCAATGGTCCCAGCCCTGCTGGCCACGAGACAGGAGTCCCAAAGTCTGCCAGCAAAGCCAGAGCTCTGAACCCCCGTCACCTGCAGGAGAGTCCCTGCCCTGGGGTCTGGGGAAGGGTCTGCGCTGAAAGCAAGCTGACAGTTTACTGCTCTCATCGACATGTGTAAGGCTGAGGCATATTTTACTTCTGAGAAATGAGGGGAAATTTGGAGGGGAATGAGGACGCTGGGAAGGCAAAAGTAACAGCAGGTGGGTTTCAGCACATGACAAAGAGGAAAGAGGGAAAAGTGGATGGTCTGTGAGCATACGTAGCATCCATCTGTTTATAAAGGACAGGGTCTACCCTGCAATTTCCAAGTACTGAAAGGGTTTCAGCAGGGAACTAAAAACAGAGCAAGGGAAGCCTCGAAAACTCAATAGATTTAGCCTTGTAAGAGGTTAATGGCTTAGCCCTTAAAATGTAACAGAGAATGCAAGGAGGTTTATGTGATGGCTTTGACATATTCTGGCAATGAATGCAATGGGAATTTGTTCCCTCCATTTGCTCTAAGCCTTTGACTTTGTCACTATGGGAAACTCACTGTACATAAGAGAAGAGAGGACGTGAATTTCTATTGCAAAATATTTGTGCTTTTCTCTAACATTGTTTTCTACAGAAAGGAAGCTTGTGCCTTTGCACCCTGCTTGTGTATCTCCCAAACTTCCCAGCAGCGTCAGGACCTGTTCACCAAGTTTGACAGATGAAGACAAGTGTGAAAGAGAATGAAGTTTCTAGAAAATCAGCAGCAGGTAGAGCAGAGATCCTATAAGCACCTAAAAAAGAAAAGCTGTGATGACCTCCAGAGAAGAGACCTTGTTACAGTCCTTCTCCAGGAAAAGTTTCAACTGGAGTTCACGTTTTCCCAAAGCACAAAGTCCATCAGTCACTTGACACAAGCAAGTAGATCAAACTACATTTTTTCTTTTTGTGCTAATGTGGATGAATTTTGGAACCTAAATGTCCTGAACAGTTCTCATTTGAGCAGCACCTGTGCAATTGCAGTCTTCAATTTCCCCCGATGCCTGGGTGTTTGCTGGGTGGTTGTGCAGTTTTGTCTAAGAGAAATGTAAATCAAATGATTCTTCTTGAAGCCCAACAACCTTCTGGGTGGCAGAACACAGGTACAGTCAGATACATATTTTGGATTGCTGGTTATTCGCATGAGGTGATGTAGGCACATGTGCCTTTTTAGCTGAGTTCCCTACTGCGTAATCCTGCTTCTATCAGAGTCTCCCAGTAGAAAAACATGCTGTGGCCCAGTGATGTCTGCATGTTACTGTTTTCTTCACGGTGCTCATATTCTTAACATTTATAATTCAAACATCTTCAGAAAGAAGTGACAGTTTCTCTTCTACAAAATAAGGAGCAAAATGACTCGTGTTAATTACTCCTTCTCGCTTACTCGCTTACCAGGTCATATATTACTCCAAGGCTTTTAGTGCCTTGGGCCAAAAAGGGTCATTACAGCACGCAGCCTAATGACCTAACCAAAAAAATGTAAGCGAGGGGGAATGAGTCCTTCTCCGCCGAGCTCTCTGAAGTCATTAATGGATGCCTTGGGAATTCCACAAAGCAACAGCTCGGAAAACAAACAGAATTGTTCAGTGTTGGATATCACTCTTGTGACATGTGTGCTATTAGGAAGATTTACAGCTGGAATAATTCGATCTGGGTTGTTCTCTTTCCCCCATTGACTCACATTTTGGAAGGCAGTCAGACCCCGAGAGTTGAGTTTTGCATAATTGAAGCACCAGAACATATTAAGTGAAACGACTAATGGATATGAAGATTTTCCCTTCCTTCCAGACTGGGTTATCAATTATGAATTAGCGGCAATCTAAGATCAAAGGGGTTCCATTTTTGCAGCTGAATTTGAAGATTTTGGAACTGAACAGATGAAATGCAGTTAATGACTCATTTCAGGAAGGCAGAGACAGGAGATAACTGACAGGGCTGGAGTTCTGTGTTTGCTTTAATATGTTTCTGAACATGCACATACATCCTCAAATGTAAAACTGGACACTGAGATCAAGTTACTCATATAAAATAATGCTGTAAATTCCCCTTGTGGGGCATGGCAGGCGGGAATGTGATCTGTAGCATTTTTCTTAATGCTGTATATGACCTAGTTATTGAGACATACTATAGAATTACTATAGGATTACCGTGTACTTGTTCTACAAAAGGCTGTTTTGCATTAATACAAGTTCCGTTGCTGCAGGGAAAATACATCTCTCCAGCAAGAACAGTTCAACACATGCTTAGAACAAAAAAATATGAGGGTTTTAATTTAAAAGTGGCTACAACTTAATGGAGGGACATTCAAAAGAGCAGTCCAAGGCAGGACTTAGCTACACACTCCCTGAAGCAGAAAACAACAAAGCAGTTTATGATTCAGGATAGTAGCTGGTGCCACAAAGATCTCAGAAGCCTTAGAGAAAAACATTATTTGCTATGATTTCTGCAAGGAGAGTGCATGAACACTGGACAAAGCAGCCAGGTGCATCAGGTGCCTCTTGTTTAAAGGCCTGTTCTCCTTGAAATGCTCTGGTTCTCAGTAAGCGGGACCCAGGTCAAACCAGGTGTTTGTGATTAGGGACTGAGAGCTTCTCCCCACAGCTGCCCCATAAGGGGCTCCGTGGGGGTGGGAAGCTGCATAGGGGAGGCTGTGATTACCTTCTGGGGCTGGTAGGGAGAAGACACCAACCATGGTCCTTCCCTGCAGCCAGAAGAGAGAGATTTCTGAAGTTTGAAGGCAGTAGGAACTTGCAAAGAAGCTTCCCAAGGAGTCCTGGCTGCCCTGGCAAAAGTGAGTGACTGGTGTAATAACGCCCCTGAATTCCCAGAGGAAAATATTTGGGAGGGTAAGCGAGGCTGGGGGAGAGGAGGAGGCTCGGGTGGGCTGCTGGGCTCTGGGACCAGCCCTGGGGAGGTGATGCCTCTGTGGTTCCCCAGCCTCCCTGTTTGTTCTAGCACTGGGACTGGCTATCTGCTCTCTCTCTCTCTTCAGAATACAGCAGAAAAAGTCAATTATCTTGTATGCTTTTAAGTAAAATATTTTTTTGGCCTCAAAGTCATCCTTTTTAATAGGATGTTAGATAAATTTCATGGTACGTATTACTTATTTTGTTTGGGTAATGCCTCGTAAGTAGGATTTTAGATTAATTTAATTTTAATTGTTTCTTGTTTTGTTTAGATAATGCATTATAGTAAGACTTTTGAAATTAATGTGAACTTATTACTAAATTATAATGGAGCAATTATGAAAATAATGAATTTATTATCACAACTGCTGGTAGAATAAGAAGGAAGAAGATTCTAATGACCTGACTTTTTCTTTGCTGATATATCAGAAGAAAATGTGGTTTGGAATACAAAATTTATATTCAAACAGTTTAATATTTGGGGAGAAACTTTCAGAACTTCACACTTACGTAATATTTACTTTGGAACAAAAAGCCCTTTTCTAATCAGGCTGAATGCAGAGGCCAAACTAAGCAATCCTTTTGTCTTGAGACTTGAAACTTTTTTGAGGATCTCTAATGAAAAATGCTTTCCCTTCCCGCCTTCTCCCCCCTCAAATTTTGATTTTCATTTGAGCAAGCTCTGACTTTGAGAAGGTGTGTCCTGTTGCTCCGAGTTGCACAAAGTTTTCTTTTTATCTCTGGCTGTAACAATGAGCACCTGGAGATGAGAATATCTCCCTCGACAAAGCAGCAGGGAATCTGTTTAAATCGGTGATTTAAATGATTCTTTTTCTTTCTGTATGTCAGTGGTCTGCATTTGTTCACATATTGTTTGTGTTTCTTCAAAGGCTTCTCTACTTTCTGATACTAGTTTTATTCAGACATTTGGTAACTTGTAAATCTTTGTGAGAGACGATGGAAGGCATGACCTAGGCATGGTCTTATAGAGAAACAACCTAAACCAATTATTATAGGGAAAACACTCGGCCATTCTTTAAAACTCTGGGCTGGGTTTGTCCCTGATGACTCTATCTTCAGACCACAGTGTAAAAGTTTGTTTCTCTAAAGGATCTTCCTGTGGCAGGAGAGCTGCTGTTTAAGAAGTTACTACTCTGTCTGGTGAGGGGTACGAACTCATGCACTGAAAAGGGAAACAGCGATAACTTCGTGTAACTGGTTTGTTGTCAGATGGTTTAAGTCTGCTCCAGAAACGGGCAGCTCTGCCCACCATTTGCACGCTCTGGTGTGTAGGCGGTTCAGCCCTTTGGGTCTAACAGCTCGCCAGAGGAGGGTGTGGAGGTGGGGAATCTGTAGCTCAAGGGGTCCTGTTTGAGAAGGGGGAGGAGATCTCCGTGGTACCTCGGTTTTCATGAACCTGCCTGGGCTTGTTGGGTATCGTGGGCTGGAAGGGGAGCCTCTTGTCCCTTAGGAAGAGGGATCCAGCTAATACAGGCAAGTCAGTCATGCAGTCCCTTTCAGGTTCATCTTAAAGGCTGCTGGTTGTTTTCCTCCTGGAAGCAGGTGTAATCCTTAATGCTTTTGTAAAGGGTCCTCTTCAGTGGTTTTTGGGCTTTGGTCTGCACAGAGGAGCTCTGTGAACCTCGGTGCTGCTCTCCTCTTCACCCAGCCTGGGCTGGAGGTAGGGGGGTGCTGTTCTTTATGGGCATGATCCAGGAGCTTCTGGAGGTGAAAACATGTCCGAGCAAAGCTGTCTCACTCAGTGGGCTGCGGACTTGGGGCCTGGTCTGGGGAGTGAAAACCCATTCCTTATCTCTGCCATCTCCATATGGCTCTGCATCCTCTGGGCTCTTCCCTTGTGCTGCCAGAACATGCAGCAGTTTTGTCCCCTGGAGAGTGCCAGTGATGCGAGCGAGTAGGTCCTATTCTCTCTGTTTGCTGTTTGTTTTATTTGGTGTGTTGTTAACCTTTACCCAGTGCACTTATTTACTTCAGGTTTTAATAGTGTGATAAGGTCACAACAAATTTAGTGGGAGGCATTTTAAGCATTTACAGCAATAAATCACAGTGTACATCACCCTTGTGGGGTTTATCCAGAACTAGAGAAATCGAATTTGGTCCATAATATGAAGGCCAAATAAAGCCAGGTATCATAGTGAGAAAGCTTTGACGTATGATTCTGAAAGAACCTGCACACTTTTCCTCTATAAATTAACAGCTTTTTTGCAGAGCTGACAAGTAGCTGATGTTCTTGGAACTAGTCCTATTTGTGGCTTCCCCCCCCCATCCTCACCCCCTTCCATTCCAGCCTCTTGATCTTTCCCTTTAGAAAATCCAAAGAAGGGAAAAAAAAAAAAAGCAGTCTGTTCTCTAATGTAGGTTTTAAAACAACTGGTGGTATGGACACATCTCACAAGTGCAATGAACTTGCTGGGTAGTGCATGAAACCCTAAAACCTCAGGGACTCATCTCTGCAGGAATATGTTCTTATCTATTCCTTTATACACTGGTTTTTGTGTGGGTTTCTTTTTTTTTTTTTTTTTTTTTCTTCTTAGACAAGACGGCCTTTGCAGGTAGGATTAAACCAGCCTGCAGGTCATCCGAAGAGCTGCAAAGTCCTAGTGACCAGAAATGAATAGTAGCAAGCTCTATTCAAGAGCTGTAGATAAAGCACGAGGGAATGTGTTGTGGGCCACTAAACTGTGCTGGCTGGGAAATGGGCTTGATAACCTGGCATATATATCCCACTTTAATTCCTGTTGGTTTACGGCCCCTGCAGTATCCCAGGAGCCCTGCTGGTCATCTGACCTTACCCCTGCCTTTAGTCCAGCCAAATTGAAAGGGTGTTTGAGGGGGAGGAAGGGATTAGTTGCAGGCAGTAGTGTTGGACTCCTGAACTCTCTAAATGACCCCAAAGGAGATTGATTTTGCTGATGTGTAAAGACTAGCAACCACCTGGGTTTTAAGCTAACATTAAAAATTAAATGCCAGTTTCCATGTTATTAAAGGCGGAATGAAAAATGTTGTGCTTTACCACATTCAGAGCAAGAAAAAGATGCAGACTTCGTAGAGCTCGGCAATGCCACAACTGTGAAGTGCAAAAGCTGTGTGAGGAGGAAGGACAACCGTCTCCTCATCTGAGTTTCTCCTTCATCTGGGTAGCAAGAGAAGAAAAAACACTCTCCAAGTGAGAGACAGTGCTGTGGTGTCTGCCAAACTTGCCAGAGAGCAGTGTCTGGCTGGGCTGTGTGAGACACACACCTGAGGGATGCTCGAATGCAGCATCCATAAACATTGGCAAGTTGGGTTTTTCCAGGCCCAGCTGCCTCTCACTCAGTGTCAAATATTCCCTGCAAGAGCAGCTCCCCGTGATAGATTAAAAAGCAGCAAGAGCTCATAAAAATCTGGGTACAATCTTGTTTAGGTAAATAAAACCTTGTCATTATGGAAGAATGGAGGAACTGGGTGAATTTTTGTGGGGTCTGTGGGTGAGGAGGGTTTCCCTCTTACCACCACGGGGGTGTTTTGGGTACATGTAACCATTGCTGGTTCTGCTGTTTCAACTTTGAATCCTTGCCTGATGTCTTTATGAAGACTACAGCTGCCAGAAACGTGTGGTTTGTTTTTAAAGGCATGAGCTTCTTGCCTTCATCTGCATATGTGGCTTGTGAATATCTGACGTGTCTGCATCGGGCTGGAAGGAAAGCTAGACTTTTTTTGGTCATCAAACACTACGACTTCTATCTAAGTACATGTGCTCTTGGAGCAGTGGGGCTGAGTGTACTGAATGGATGAACAGCTGATGCACAGGACCTGTGTAACCTGATTGGGGTTCCTATAAAGGAACACGGAAGTCGCCAGTCCCTGCTGTGAAACTTGGGGAGTAGGAGGCAGAGGTTTAATGGAGCTGCAACCTATTGTAGGTACCAACTCTATAGCTGTCACCGGCAAAGAACAGATGAGAGCAACAGAGGCACTAGGAATGGGGCACTTGCTTTTAAACGGGGTCTGCACCTCTGCCCAAAGCACTGGGCACCAACAGTGATCGCTCTGCTGTGGGCTGAAAGCTGCAGCTCCAGAGCATTTTGCATGCGGAATAGTCTGTCTCGCTCTTTAATGCCTAAGTATTCTGATTATCAGCTTTTAATTTTTTGCTGACTAACTACATCCATAACTTCTTTGCTCTAGTAAAAATCTGCTTAATGCACAGCCATGTTGTAAAGTCAAGCTACAGTTCCAACATGCCTAATCCTAAAAGAAGCATTTGTTCAAAAAAGATCCATTTCCCTAGGAAATGTGCTTTGATTTGCAAAACAGAAAATGTATTCATTTAACAGAGCCATTCATGTGACAGGTCACTATTTCACCCTTTTGGTGCAGTAAAAGTTTATTCTTTTAATAGGTTTATTGCTTTTCGGTTATTCGTTTCCAAAGGACTAACTTGAGTGCTGCAGCTCTGATCTGGAGTACAGAAAATTAATTCTTTTTATGGTAGTCTATTCCTTTCACAAGTCCTCATTTTAAGCACAGCTCAACTGTATTACAAATAACATGTGGCCCTAGAGGGAGTACGAAGCCTCTAATTTAATATTGTACTGGAGGCCTTATAATGTCACTGCTGCCAAATCAAGCTTTTCTCTTTCGAGCCTTCCTCTGTGTCCCAAGGGGAGTTGTGAGGTACCAGGCTGGCCACTGTCAGTGGTCATGGATGTTGCTGGGTTTGTGTGTTCATTCTTCTAGTTTTGGATTTTCTGATCCTGAGCCTCATTAATGGAAATGAACGTCCAGAATGAAGACTTGTCTCAAGACTCTGTAATAAATAGGCAAACACTGTGTGCAAAAATCATCTGTTACTGCCAGGCTTTCATGTTGAAGTGCTCTACTGGGAAGACATCAAACCCTATGGAGACATCCTAAACTCTCTCTGCTGATGATCCCTGGCAGACCACGGCAGACTTCACCTAGAGTCTTGGGAGAAAATTGCTGAGTTTCCAAAGTCAGACTTGGGGCATGGTGCTGTTAGTGCCATTCCTTTTGCATCTACTCCTCTGCTCAGTCCTTTGAGAGAGTTTGGGGGATAAAACCTTACAAACCTTGGTTTGGTACCTGTAGAATAGGTTTAAATGAGAATGATAGTCTCATTTACAGTCATATTATAGTCTCATAGACAGTTATAATAGAAAATGACCCATGTTTTGTTTACTCAGGAACTCACAGTGGCATCAGAATCCACCATTTCATTAATGTCTAGGATGAATCAAAGCTCTGGAGAGTTCTTTTATGCCTCTCCGTTTTTTTGCAGAACTATTCCACCTTTACTTCCTAACTTCCTTCTCTTCCTCTGGCTAGTTCTGGGTAGGTTTCTTCCCTGTCACTGTTGGAAGATGACCTAGATCTGGTGTATCTTTTCTGGAGAAAACAGCCAAGCTGATTCTACTTATTCTCCGTGCTGTTTAAAGCTGGGCATGGTTCAGCAGAACTCAACCACTTTGCCCTTGAGAGTAAATCCCAAGCTCCGAGATGCATCTTTACTGTTGTGTTTCATGCTCTATGGACTGAAGTACCCGTCGATTTCTTGTGAGCAGTGGGGATGAGCTGATGCTCTCCACCTCGCTTCAGCATGCTGACAAGGCACTAACCACTCAATGCTGACTGGCTCGATTTCATTTTGCTTGTGTCATGTTGGTATCTCACCCCATGTGAAATCAGAGCCCCTGTTTATTTTGTAGGAGTAGATTCTGTATGTACCTACAGTGAGCAGTGGTTGGGCCTGCAGGAAAAAATGATCCGGGTAGCCAAGACAGAGGGCAAGAAACAAAAATATGTGCCCTTTTCTGTAGGGGATCTAAGGCAGAGAGAGAGGAGGAGCAGACTTCCCCTTGCTAGAATCCCTAGCAATGACTTTGAGGCTATTCTGGATGTTGGTGGCAGTGCAGAAAGCAAGTGAGATGCTCCTGGGTGAGGTCCGTGACTCTTCCCTTGGCCGGGGGAAGAGGAAAATTAAATTTAATTGCCTGAACAGCATGGGCTTACTTTTGAAACAACTATTTATTATTATTTACTCTGGGATGATTTCTGCACTGTCAGCACTCAAGTTCCCAGACTTTTGATGCAGGATTTGGATGCCCTGTTCCTGCCTGCAGGGCTGGCAAGCTCCGATGGGAGCACGTGGAACTGGAGGCGATGCTCAGTGAAAGAGGAAAATGGAACCATTTCAGAGTATCATTTGTAATTATGCTTGTAATTGTTACCTTGCTTTGAAAGACTTTGTGAAAGTGCAGACATATGGACTCCCTCAGCATTCAGTTGTTTTCAAGAGGCATATTGTGAGTGGGTGGGTGGTTGATTGATAGGATAGAAATAAGGAAACCAGAATTCTCCCAACTGGTGAATCACTTTTGGTTCTCCCATTAACAGAAGGTCTCCCTTTCAAGGTGACTTTATTAATTGGGCCCTTTATCATCTCTTACATCACAGGGGAAAGTGAAAAGATATCAGCAACTTTGTGTGGTCCTGGCTACAGAAGAAACAGACGGCTACCGTCTGCAAAATTGAGCCCTTTCCATCAAAAATTAATTAAATTAGCCCAGACTCCATAAGTAATACAGCTAGATCTCCCTGGTACCTCCCAAGAGAAGCACATTCTAAGTCAAGTGCACCCAGAGACCATATTTGGAAATGAGGCAATTATTAGTTTAATACAGTCATCAAATTAATTTTACAGGAGCAGAAAATGCCAACCACTGGAGGAGGTGGCAGTGGTGTGTAGCACGCAGCCTGCTCTGGCTCCAGCAGGACTGTGGTGGAGGCAGTGAGAGGACAGACAGACTGACTGCCCTTAGCTGGAAGCTGCCCGTTTGCCCGTTCTCTTCATGCTTTTCTAGATGGGTTTTCATTCTGCCCTCAGCACAACAGCATCAAAGAGGCGTAATCGAAGGGCAGCTTCCTAAGCTGCCACAGCTGCTGTATCGCATGAGCTCCAGAGAGCACGGAGAGGTTAAGGCTGGGAACTGGCCAGGGCTCCTGGACAACAACTCACTCATCAGCCACCGAAGAGAAGTAGTTGTGACACAGAAATTAGATTCTGATAGTAGATAGTTTGACTACAGCCCTAAGCACCACCATGATATGCATTAAGTGACCTGTCACATGCAGTTTGCTGTTTTGTTCATTCTCTGCCCTGGAGCCAACTGTGTGCACAATGACTTATTTGTAGTGGTAGGAATTTCTGGAATAACCATACACCCTTCTGTCTGCTGGAGAAAGCAAGCTGAGATGTGGGGATAGTTACAACAGAGTGTGCAGTGATGGTCCTTTAATCACACAAAAGTTGTTTTACTTCATGGGCTCTGACCAGTTCCCGAGAAGACACTGTCTTGTGTGCCTAACAAGAAAATAAACGCGCTTCCCACAGAGCTTTTTGGTTGTTCCACCAAAACCAATATGACTACTGATGTAGCTACAGGTGGTGTAAGCTTTGGTCTTTAACCACTTGTTTGCCAGAACTCTTGGAAAAGCCATACATGTATGAGGTGTACTCATTTGTTTTTAAAAGTTGGCTCACTCTAGAACTCAGATATGACTTTAAACCACAATCATGGATACTTCATTGACCCCAGTAGGGTATCTATCTTTCTGCAAAGCAGTGTCAGTCTGTCAGATGCTAAAAGTGCTGGTATAGTTAAAAGAGATTCTCTAATTTAAAATCAATGTAAATATTTTAGCCTACAAATTACTAGAATAAGGGGAAGCCATGCTCCCTGCCATGGTCCAATTTCTCTAGTGTTGAGAAGTTCTCTTCCGGCTAAACTATCTCTGGGTTTACCAATTATTTTGTTAGAGAACCTGTACGGTCATCCTTAGAGACTTTTTGATAGGTACAGAAACACTTGTATGCAAACCTTTTCCTTTTTTTGCTGCTTCTTGTTCTGCATCTCTTTTATAGGAATGAGAACTGGGTTTAAATATTTCCATTTCAGTATCCATGTCAACTGTGCTACCTTCCTGAGAGGATGCCTTTTCTAGGCTCTTTGGGAGTGCTCATGTTTCCTGGCACCAGTGGATGTGCTTGTTTCATCTATACCTGTCTTGTCCTGATCTTGATTGATTTCTTGAGTACCCTTACCTGCTGATGGTACCACCTCTCTGGGTTCCTTCTCCTGTCTCTGGCAGCCCCAATGAACAATGTAGGTGCAAGCAGAAAAACCTTGTCTGGCCATTCACTCTTATGGTGTACTTCACATCTGAACGCTTAGGTATGCTTTGAGGTGGGGAAGAAACCTTCAACCTCTTCATTTTAATTTTATGGGAGTCTTTGTGCAATAAACTCACCATTACAAGAGAATTACTTAATAATTATTTAATAAGAAGCTGGAATTTTCCCTTATTGCAGGGGATCTTATGCAACATACATTGGTTTTCTGTCTGGGATAGTTTATACTTTTTTTTTGTGATGAAAATATCTGCTTTAATAAATAACACCAACTGAATCTGTTTTCCCTGACATTTGACAGTTGAAGGGTTTCTTTTTGCTGGCACACATGGATACTTCAGGCAAAGTAACTTGAAATCTTTGGGTGATGGACAAAAATAAGCTTCTTTTGTTATGAATATTTTTAATTGGTTAAAGTAAAAGAAACCCAACACTACAGGCTTTCTTTCACTGTTTCATGCATTAGAGAAAGTCTTCGATCCAGGCCTGTAGTCAGAGATGTGATACCGTGACCTTATTGAGTGGGATAACCTTTGCTATCCAGCACCTTGATCCAGACTTGAAGTGAAATAAGACGGGAGAGAGCACTTGGAGGTTAATGTTCAGTGCTCTGTGCAGGGAGTTTAGCCATCCACGTGATTGCCATTAATGGTAATGATGGTTGTGAATCTACATTCTCATGCATCAGGTTGGACAACTACCCCTTTGGAGCATCTCTTGAGGTTCCCTCTTCGTGTTTTGCCACCAGCCAGAGCACCTGCCTCTCCTCCAGACCCCCCCATGAGATCCATTTCACCACTCGCTTGTAACAGGTCTCATTATCTGGGATATTTCATCAGTATTTACCTTAAGGAGAAGATCTAAATAATCCTGCCAAGGCACGATAATAAAAACTGGAAGGGACAATAAAAAAACAACTGTAAGACAGTTTCTTCTTTGGTACCCCATACACAGAGCAAGGCCCTGTCAAGTTCACTCACATCCTCTGCATGGGTCCTAAGTGACCACTCTTATATCTGCAGGAACAGTTTCTACTAACAATTTAGTTACCCATGTACAATTTGGTCACTTCGGTGGCAGGAACTGCTGGGGACTGGCAGGTTCTCCAGCCGGGGGTTAATCCATATGTCTGAGGCGACGAGTGATGTCCATCAGCTGATCTTTGTTCAACAGGAGCAGAAAATTCTTTTTCTGGGTGAATTAACCTGTGTTGAACTTAATCATTTGCAACTAGATGGTTTGGGGTCTTTGCTAAGTATCTCTGTTAAAATTCATCACTCGTTCATACCATTAGTCACTGCACCCATGTAGGATTAACAGGTGGTTCTTGGTAGTCACTTAACCACGAGCGGGGAAGCCTTGTGCAGGAGAAGTTGCTGCATTGAATATGGATGGCAGAAGATGGTTCCTCCCTGCTCCCTTGCATTGCTCCTCTGACCTGAAAGTCATTTGCTTTCTTCTTCAGTGAATTTTAATACAGTGGTGCCTGCACAGCCTCCGATCAAAGGAGTATTGTCATGGTGCTGTGGTGAGGTAGATCATAGACAGTGTATTCCATGGTTTCACCTGTTTTTCTGTACTGTTGTTTTTCCCTTTTGCCGATTCTTTTCTGTTACCCAGCTCCAGTGTGATGAGGTGTGGCACTTTAATGCTGCTAACGATGTTCTGAGCTCGTTGGTCTCACTGGGAAGTACCAGTATGGCATCAAAAGCCACCTGGCGTAGAAGAGCTAAGGTAACCTATGGACCAGTAAATAGCTGTAGGGCTCAGTGATGCTTTGCATTCCCACAGAGGAGCAGGGGTCCAAGGAGTCAGCACATAAGCTTTGCTTTACCAGATGATTTCTCAATGGCCATTTAAATCAGCCTTATTTTTATTTCAACTTGTTTTTCAGACCACCCGCAGTCAGATAATCTAATCCTTCTAACATGTGCTTGAACAGTGCTGAAAATGACACGTTTGTGCTGAATCCAGAGCTTGGACCACAGACACGATCCAATTGAGCCTTTGAATTTCTGTTTTGGTACAGGTATGCCCTTCAGTTTGGCTCTAGGTGCGATGAGAGCCTGTCTGTGGGAAACTATGGCAGTGAGGAGGGACTTCTGGTTTTGGGATGTCCAGGACAGCTTTGTGCCTCACAGCACTGGGGCTAAATCATCTTTGGTGCAACGTGCTAAGTCCACTGGTGGTGCTCCAGTAAGGGATCTGACCCCAGCTGCAGTTTTCTTGCCCACTTAAGCGTGTTTACTTGGCTTTGCCAAAAAGATGGTGTGTGAAAATTGCTTTTATTACCAGAAAAAGAAGTTTGCAATAAAACCTGTCTCCTTGGGTGCACTAATTCTATTTTACGAAGAAAGAACATATTGTTTTAATTAATCATATGAAAGCAAAATTAGCATGATTATGTGAAAGGTGCTGTAAATCATTCTGATCCACATCATTGAACAAAGAGCACTTAGTTATTCCAGAGTTGTTAAAGATTTTATCTACCCAAGTGAAAATTCAATTAGCACAAACCAGTCTCATATAAAACTAAGGATTCTGACTGCTGGAAAAACTTTGTGTGTGAATACTACCTTGTGCCAGTTTGATAAATTACTGTAATTAACTGTATCCCACGCAAGCTAAACAAAATTTACAGAAATGTTGTTGTACAAAAGAGGAATATCTTCTCTCTTGTTCTTAGGTAGAAATTTGAATAGTCTCTATAATATTGTTCTGAACATCCTATTCTACATCAAGGTAAAAAAAAATACTGCCAACAAATGCAGACAGCTCTGAAAACTCATTGTTTGGGTTTGTGTTTTTTTTTCCTACCCTCTCCTGCTGCATCGGAAACAGGCACTGCACTTAACACGTTTCAATTAAGCAACTTGAATTCAATTAGTTAACCCGAGACATTAGTAGTGATAGACAAACTGAAAAAGAAATGAGATTACTTAGAAAAAGAGCTGTGTTCCTATTCCTGGTCCAGCAGGGAGACTCGCAGAGGTGTTAAAGAAAGGGGCAGAAATGGTCAGTATGGCAAGTTATGCCAGAATGCATCGTCTCAATGGAAAAATAACTGTACAAATAAATGGGTTTGTTCTTGAAATGTGTCTTTCCTGACCTATTAATTATATTTGTCAAGTTTTGGCTGAATTCTCCTCCTGTAAGGAACGCCTGCTGTCAATGACTGCAGGGTCAGGCTCTTTGCTGGTACGTGTGTGCGGTGACGTATTGATACAGCTCTCTGATTTGAGGCTGCTTTCTGTGTTACTCTCCCCCTGTGCTGCTCTTGGTTTGTCTTACAAACCATCTTATTAAGCAAATAGTAGTGGCCTGTTCTAGTGAGAGTAGTCAAGCAGAGTTGAAGTGGTGGTTTTAAGTGTTTTAATACTCCAGGGAGGGTTTTCTTACTTCTGGGGGTTAAGCAGAACATGCAGTGTCCCATGGTCAGTTGTAACCATGTTTGGGGAAGATTATCGTTATTATCCTCAAAGATTCTACCCTGGGCAAACCCCAAAGATGATGTAGAATAGTCTACAGTGTTTGGACTGGGCCGTGTGTATCAAGAAGGGCAGCCTTTCAGGGTCTGGAATGTAATTGCTACGTGTCCTTGTTGCAAATGTGGTTGTTCAACACATGATCAGGTAGTGCCTGGTGTCCTTTCTTCATCTTGTCTTGGGCAGCTCCTCCCTTTGGAGAAATGGGAAAAACCATGATAAAACTGTGCAATCTGAAGGAAGAAAGGGGGAATGGAAACCCCACCTCTCTTTGGATGCTCGGCTGTGAAACGTGTTCCTTCTCTTGTTTCAGTGGTTTGCTTTGGTTGAATTTCTTGGGTGTTTTTAAATTCCTGTCAAATTTAACTTAATTGTCCGGGTTTGGATCTGGAGATAGCTCTCTTTGCCAAACGTGACCCATCCTGAGGGTCTTGGCCTGTGCAGCAGCACCGCACCAGGCTGTCTGACTTATGGGGTCTCCCTTGCTTTTTGTACTGAAAACAAAAAACTGAATGCAAGTAAACCTTGAATTGTAAAATGGACTGGTGTGTGTGTCCCTGGACTCTTAACACTGCAAGTAAACCTTATGGCAGGTGTCCGCGTGTATGTTAATCAAAAGAGTAAGCTGTCTGGATAAGATCCCTGTGCACCATACCCATTGTACTGATCCCCTCCCCTTTGATTCAGGGAAGGAAAAAAACAACCTTATGAACTGCGGAATTGCTGGCACTGCTTTCTGTAGCACCTGAAAGTGTCTTGGACATCTCCCAAACATGTAATGACCTGGTCTGGTTCTACTTCTATTACAGCTCAAGCACGGGAAGTCCTGAGGTCAGATCCTCAGCTGGAATAAATGAGCATTGCTCTGATTGCAGTCAAAGATCTCTGCCAGCCAGCCTTGGCTGAGCACCTGGCTGCTGGTTTTTAAGGGAAAATGTGGGCAAATGTAACCGGTAGCAAATAGGATACAAATGGCTGTAGGTTTAGGCAAGGTGAGTAAAAGCGTGGCAGGGGGCGTGAGGGGGAGAGGACGACAGCAAACACCCGAAAAAGCTGTCACTGCAGTATAGATTACTTAAGTGAAAACATTTACTCAGAGCACAAGTGGAAGATCTGTCTGTGTGGCTAAAGTTATGTTTAAGCTTGTTCTCTCGGGGGTGAACAGGGAGGGAATATTCCTTTTTCTACTTTTAAAAAAAAAACCAAGCCAACCCCCCTCAGAAATCCCCAGCAATGAGCAAACCCCCGTGCTGGCAAGGGGGTCATTGGGATGCAACTGCTCTGGCCCCCCGGCAGCTCTGCGTCTCTTTCCAGAGCAAATTGCTGTTTCTCAGCAGCTCGCTTGCCCTGCCAGCTTAATTTCAAGTCGGTTGGATTTCAGGCGTCCTCCTTTTAATCCCCACTTATTTCTTTAAACAGAAACGGTCAACCGCTTTGGGGCGAGGTGGATTAGTGGAAGCGTTGTGTGTGTTGGCAGAGAGCGATCTCTCGGTGCGGGAAAACCCACAGCGTGTTTCCTCCCCGTGCCAGATTATCTCCGCCGGTCCCTGCCGAGTGAGGAAATGGGTCATTGCTAATGTTGTTTAATTTTGTTTCTCTGAGATGGGCTGTGGCTGCCTTAGGTCCGTGCAGCTGGGCCGCATTCAGGTTGTCACTCGTAAGCCTCTGTGCCTTTCAATAGCAGGATGATACGGGTGACGCTTTCACAGAGCTGAAGTGGGTCAATTGTGGGGTTTTTTTACCCTATTCAGATGTTAGCCTGCACTCCTCGCTAAGACAAAAGTTCATTTTAGCCAAGTAAGACTTGGTGGGTTGAGAATCTAATCTGTTCTCCTTTTGCTTCTTACTTAAAGCCCGAAGTGGTACCTTATGAAATAGGCAATTGTGCCACCGCCTGCCTTACTCATCCCAGGCTTAGGGCAAAGTTTCGGGGAATAGTTTTGTTAATTGCCCCTGTAATGAAGTCTGTTCCCTTTGCTGACTGCTGGGTGCTCTGACACACCGCTACTCTCTAAATAAGAAGCGGTAGTACTAGCAATTTGCTGCCTTTTGTGAAGATGAGGCACACACAATATTTCCTTGGAAATAGAAAGAACACAGCAAGAAGCCCTGTTACTTTTTTTGCTCCAGCTCGAGGCTTTGCAAGTAAATTACTGAAAATGTTATTCTAGCAAACATCCGTGTGTGCTCCTGTGCGTTCACACGTGTGTGTGGGTAGCGGTGGGTGCCAGAAGCTTTGCCCAATGCGTGTTGCCTCCAGGGCTGGTCACTGGTTTGTCACAGGATGTGAATCTCACTGCTGTGACCGAGTCCCTCCTGTAGCGCTGGTGGTCAGGGTCTGGGTGCTTGCGCTTGAGCCTGGGTTCAAGCTGCTGTGCCAACCTGCCCAGGAGGCTGTCCTCCTGGTTAATTGAAAAGCAATGCCAAAGCGTGCTGTGGCTGCCCTCCCCATCTTTTGCACTGATTTAGAAGCTGATTATGTATCGAGTAGTTTATTCATCCTTTCCTCTTTGTCCCCCCTTACACTTTCTTGGTCTGTTTTCTGAACAAACATTAACTCGTATAATTTTATTGGCTGTCAAGCTGTGGTGGAGTTTATTTGGCTAGTCACTTTTTGTTTTGCAAAATTAATTAGATAAGGATAGATTTAAGCGACTGTGGAAGTCAGCAAAGAAACATTACATTCTCATTAACCAGAATACTACAGTTGCTCTGCTGTAATCTGCAGAATCTCTGCAGAGCCAACAAGATGAACGAGAGGAGAGGAAGTTTTGCAGTGACCTCTTGCCAAGGGGGTTGGCAATGGGATGGTCACTTGTCATCAATATGCCGCCTTTGGAAAGGGCAGCCTTCTTGGTCGGAGCTGCAGAGGGTAACTGGGGGGGCTGTTCTTGGCTTTCAGGAGCAGAGTCAGCATTTCTGGTGCATCTCCAAGGCACTTGGTTGTCCTCCCCCTCCCACCACTAAAAGGTTCCCTTGCCCACCCTGTCGCTGCAGACTTCCCACCGGGGAAGGCAAAAATAGCTCCTTCCTTTACAAATAAAGAAGAATAGAAGGGAAAGGAAAAGGACGAGGTAATAGAGAAAATCAAATAGGACAGAAGAACAAACCGCAGACTACGTAGCAAAGTGGGACTGAGTCTGTTCCCGTGTTCAGGTTGGTGTGTGTTCAGGCATGTGTGGTTTTGAGCACTTTGAGGTGTTTTGTTGTCATCGCAAATGCTACCATGCTAGAAATAATAAGGCTTTCTGTTGGGATGAATAAAGAACCGCATTTTATATTGGAGGATTTCAGTGTTGTGCTAGGTTTAGTAGCCTGAAAAATAGGTTCTGAGGACCCTGCTTTTACCCATTTAGAGTTCATATCTCTATGTGGAAATGGCTGTTGTGGAGACTAAATGGAAATCTTATGTCCGGGAGGATGGAGCTCTGCTTCTGCAGAGAAGATGAGCTGTCGTGAATGCCGATCTGCAGCCTGCAAGCAGAAAGGTGATCGAATTCCTGGAGCTGGAGCTGTACTGACATACGACTGGGGGCACGGATTCGGGGAGTGGATGAGTCCCTTCTATAAATAATTGCTGAGGAATACAGCACACGGGATGCAGAGGACAGAAAACAATGGCAAGGACAAAAATGCACAACTAGGGAATACTCTGAGAGAGTGGAATGAATCATATAGTGAAAAACAAACCTGAACAGGGGAAGGTGCTGGGGTTACAGCAAATAATGATGCACCTCTCCTGTGGAGTGCCTCAAATGAAAGGCACTTGGTGAAAGTGGTTTATAAGCTGTACACTGGATTGAATTCCCACTGAGGCCCGTGGAATTGCTCCCATTTATTTTTTTTAATGAGTTGATTTGGGCCTCGCAGGCCACGCTTTGATCCCTTGTACTTTGTGGATGTTTTCTTACTCTACTGGGCAAATACATCAATTGGTTTCAGTTGGACTATTTGAGAACTAAGACTGTGTTAATTGTGAGTTAGGATATTGCTGTTGTAGTTTAGGATTGTAAATGGTCATGGGATGAAGAACCTTTTTGCCTACCAGAGTTTTAAAATAGATGCTGTGGCCAACGCAGATGACGCTCCAGTGCGATGCTGGGTAGGGCTGTAGCTGGGGAGCAAGACTTTAAGGGAAGATAGAGAGCTGAGAATATTGCAAATGTGTGAAGAACTCAGCAGCAGCTTCTAGCTGAGAAGTCAACACTGGCAGGGGACACTTCTCAAAGCAAGACCCCCAAAGCATTTCTTATGCTTCAAAGCAGCATACGAAATTCACCCCGATTATTGTTACTTAGGCCATGCACCTAATTCTTTTATCCGCTAATGATACCAAGCGATTAGTTTGTCAAATGTTTGTAGCTGACTCAAAAATATAAATATTTTTTAGCTTTGAAACAGAAAAGATTATTTTGCTCTTCTCTCCTGAAAGGTGCCAGACATTCAGCTGACAGCAGTAGGAGTCTGAGGCAGCAGAATGCTGTCAGCGGAGACCGCGCAGGGTCAGGTTTGAACCCCCATCTCCAAACTGCTACTGGATCTTTAGCTCTTCCAAGCTGTTGGGTTTTTCCCTCCAGACCTTCCAGTTAGGGTAGTAGCAGGACACTGACACCTCTTCGGGTTGTTTTTTACTTCTAAATTACTAACCCGGGCTCTCTATGTTTATTTTAAAGTTTGTTGTGACCATGCACCACGTAATTGCAGATGTGAGTGTAAATCAGGGAAAGGCGCCTGGGGCTTGAGTTTTATTGTCAATAAATAACTGTAAGAATTTGGGAGCTGCAGCGCGGTGAGGAGTATCTGTGCACCAAAGGGGTAGGACACTGAAAGTGCAGTGAAGCAGGAGAGTGGAGAAAAAATAACTAATTAATGCTTATTGAATAAAACTATTTTGCTCTTGATCTGTGGGAATTAGATTTAGAAAGAATTAGATTTAGAAGAGACTTGAGCAAGCTGATTCGGTGACATGGGTTTTGGTGTAGCGCTGGGGCCGGTGTTGTTTGCAGAAGCACAGACACCAAGGTCGTGTCTTTGAACTACACTCGTTTTTGATGGGAATAAAAAAGAGACATTCCTGGTGTCTTTGAACTAGTATCCAAAAAAAAAAAAAAAAAGGAGCTAGAGGTCACAATGTGACAGTGAAGGAGTGGATGCACCCGAAATATTCATGACAAAAATTTCTTCAGCTGGGCAGAGCTTGGTACTGCAGAAGAAATCAGCTGCGTTAAAAATACCCTGCAAGAAAATGCTCAAAGGGAGAAGAATGGTTTTGTATTAGGAAAACAGTGTATAAATTAAATCTTGCCTTGTGTTTGGAGTGATGGCTGGGCTGGTGCCTCAAAACTCAGCTGTGGAAAGCAGCAGCAGCACCTGTGTCGCTGGCAGACACCGGAAGGAGGACATAGGACCAGAGAGGTTACCTCCATACTGTTGGTAGGAGAAGGATGCTCCTCTCCCATGCAGCTGGTATAGTAGAGAATACTGGTGAGTTGGTGGGCAAGGGGAGAGAGGCAATGGGAGGTATGTGAGAAGTTTAGTACTGGTTTTTCTCTTCCCCCTGCTCTTTTGCAGCTTGTCCTGGAATTTTCAGCCTTGCAGACATCTTGGTGTCCCAGCATCCCTGGCTGTCTGAGGGTGAACAAGGGTTCCTAGCACAGGGGTGTTGCTGGGGTCTTGCCCCCCAGCAGAGCTCCTTCCAGCATGGACCCTGCTGTGGCTTCTCACTTGTTGTTGGGACGTAACATGTCTGCAGCAGGATGGCCTGGTGCAAAGTCTCCCGAGATAAAGACAAGGAGAGTGTTTGAGGTGGGGAAGGCTGAGCCACATGTCTTGAAACAATTTATAGAAGTTAAGTATCTAAAACACCCAACTTTTTTTCCCTATTCTGAGCAGCAGCAGGACCCGTGCTGAGGCCACAGGCTGTTTCATCCATGCAGCCAGCCCCAGTGCTGGTTCTTCCCTTCCCGAGGGCTAAAGTTCAGCTGAAGCAGAGCCCCTCTGAACTTAGCTGAGCTTAAGGAAAAGGTTTGCATTGACTGTGGGTCTGTTCTTGGTGCTGTTCTTCATGCTTACTGACCTTTCCTGGCCACTTCCTCGCCTGTCCCTGATATGTCTTCCTCCTGTCTATGATTATCCACGTTATCCATCCATCCATCTAGGAGGGGTGCTGTTAGAAAGTGCCGTCACTCTTGATGATTGACAAAAGGAAGGGCATTTGTCCTTTTGTCTATCAGTGTGATAAGCAAATCCAGTGCCAGTCATTTGCATGCAGAGAGGACCGTTTCATTAAGAATTTCATTAAGATGGTAATGTTTAATGTTTCCTGGAAAAAATGAGTTTTTGGGTTGTTCAATTATATAATTAAAGTTAGAGAATTAGGGAAGATTGCAAGCTGCTTGCATAATGTGGGCAAGTTTAATGGTAAAACTTGTAAATAAGTTCAAAGGAAATGAGCTTGCTTTATGTTACTTGCCTTGAATGGAGTTTGTCCCCTGCAAGGGTGAGGGATACGGAGGAGGGCAGATGGGGAGTTAACAGGCTTTGACAGAGGAATGTATTAGCAGACGGATCTCTTTTTCTTTTTTTTTTTTCCCCTCTGAGTTTGAGCAACAGGAGACAGGTGACCTGGTAAAACACAGAAAGCGCTGCTAGAGAGCCTGCTGCGTGAGCTCTGCCCGTGGGCTCTCGGAAATCGTGCCTTGCAGAGGCTGAGATTTAAGAACATTTCTTCCACTTTATTTAGCACAGCGCTGGGTTACAATGGCATTGGCCTAGTATTTTGCAAGCTTTGCATTAATTTGTTCCCGGTGATGTTATCTCCGTTCCCACCACGAGTGGGGTTGAAATGCTACCCCATATGTTGTGCTAGAATTGTCTGCCTGCTGTGTGTGATTGTGTGGGCAAGGGAGGAGCATCCAACACTGACCTGAGTGAGGGCCAAGAGCAGGTGTATAACCAGGCTTGTAAGGTGAAGTCAAGGTATGTGAAATATGCGCATGCGTATATGTATGTATAGATCTACATATCTCCATAAACACATATGTATACGTGTGTGTTTATCTGAGAAGAACAGATTCAAACGCTGTAGTATTAATTCCTTAAACTAATAGAACATTCCTTATCTGCTTTTCGGTAGAATGGGTTTCCTTCAGGTCTCAAGGCAGTGGGAATGGTTTGAGAGGGATCCTTTTCTCTACAGGGGACAAACTTTTAAAGATAACTCTGCCCCATCAACACAGTTTCCATTGCAGCAGGCTGAAGACCTTCTGTCTCCCCGGTTTGCCCAAATCCTACCTGCTAGGAGGAGCTCTCCTGATCACACCCTGGGTTTTTCAGAGCACTAGAGGAGCTGAATCTGGAGTTCATTAGCATCCAGATGTCTCATTAGACTCCCTGAGTCCTGTCCTGCACCAGCACTAGTTATCATTCAAGTGATAGGGAGCTGATGTGCTCCTGTCTGCTGAGGGCTACCAGCTCCATGTAGTTACTCCAGAAGCTCTCTGAATCTTTTGGTAGCATCCTTTAAATGACAGTCCTGAAAAGGGACATAAAAAGGGAATTTATTAGGGGGAATTCCCAACAGAAGCTCAAGCAGTTTAACACCTTAAAAAGAAAATGGTGACCTGACAACGCTGCAACAATAAGTCATGTATTATGTGCTTCTCTTTTTAGTGCTTTATATAGCTTATTTTAAGGAGATGATCATTTTGGATGCACCATTATTCTTTATAAGGAAGACCTATAGTTGAGTGATTGAGAATAAGAACTGTTTCCTCTTTTTTTTTTATTTATTTTTCACAGTGTTCCAGTTCAGTTCATTATGGGCTTTTATTTGGTTTAATTTGTGCCTTTGAAAGCTGGCCAGCATATTAATAATTTCATATGGAAAATCACTTATGGATTAATTTATTCAATAGTCTTTCTCTCATTCAGCTTGTGAAAGATTCACAGATTTCCTTAAATTTCTTAAATCCTGTCATTTTTTCCCTTCAATATATATATTGCAACTGCAGCCTGGGTTGTAGGATAGTTTGGAGCATTTTATTTGGAGTATGTGTTGATACTACATTTTTGGACGTGAGATCAGGCTATGTTTTGGCTAGGGCTGGCCATCTGGTCTTGGTGGCAGGGTCCCTTTTAGCCCCCTAGTAAGTTTATGCCTCAATATCTATTCCCTATTCTTACAGATTAACACTTGATTTTTTTTTTTTTCCCTCTCCCCAACCTCTGTGCATTCAGCAAATCTTTTCAGTACATTGACAAGAATGATGCATAGGTCTTTCTTTATTATTTATCTGTAATGTATTATGAGTCAATGAATCACATATTTGCCTCCTGCCTGATAAATACTTGCCTGCAGGGAGAAATATACCCAGTCATTAGTAGTCAAAGAATGGTAATTCCTATGAGTTTACTACCGGGTCAATAAAAATGTGTCTAGGCATTATGCTGGACAAAAGGGGATTACTGGGTTACTGAATGGGAGGGGAGCGATTATCGATTTGAAGTATTTGTGTTTTGAAATGGGTTTGAATAAAAACATACTGCGCATGTTGTCACTTGCCAAACTCTTGGATTGTCTCTGTGACAATAGAAATGCTCCTTTTTGTGTTGCTCGTTAATCGTGATGTTATTCACCTGTTATGTTTGTAATGCAGGCTTGATCTGCAGGTCAGCTCTGCATTTTTCCCAATGAAACTGTGTGAATTCTGGGATTCACGAGATCCAAAATGTGCTGCATGGATTTTCCCATGACCAGTGGGACCAGCGAGGGCCAGCCCTTGTCCTACAGCTCAGTCTGGCAATCGCACAGCGATCTGGAGCCGCTCTCTGCTTTAGCACCACTCTTCATTTAACATTTCCATATTTGCTGTCATCATAGTGTTGAGAAGAGTGGGAATGTATTTTGCTTCCCAAATTCCCTGAAGGAACTGGCTCTCTTACTGCAAAGTAGTTGAGAATGCTGCATAGATGGGGAAGATTGATGAGCAGTAAGTAAAATATTTAAACACGTATGTAAGACAAGCTTTGCATGGTATCCATTTATCATCTTGAGTGAATTTCATTTCCAAGCTGAGTTCAGACTGTTAAAGGAGAAAACAAGAGCTTTCGCTCTTGGAGCGGCAGCTTTAGAGAACTTCAAGGAGCAGCAGCCACTGCAAAATTAGTCTATCTCTGGATCTTTATTGAACTGTTAGTGGTTACACATTTGTCGCTGCAAAGGCTTGGTGGCTGCTGATGGCAAGAGGGACACAATCAGACATTTCAATGGTGTAATTACTCTGGTGTGGAGGCAACAAAGTTGTTCCAAGGTCATGTTGTCACATCAGAGCAGGCTGTTTCCTGCATCTCATTTTTATGCCCACACACAAAGAGACACTTTTCTGGCTGATATTTATAGAGAAGTCCTACAGTCATTTTAATTATGCACAACATACTGATGCCTGCCTCACTGATCATAATTGCAGCTCTGACCTGTTTTATTTTGTGATTTAGATGCTTTCTCTTAAGCATTGCTCTGGGGTGTGATTTACAGTGGCAGGTACTGGAAGTGAGGAGACAGCCATTGATAACGCGGCTTCAGCTGGAGGAGGCTGAAATGTTGCTGTGGGCTGTCGCTGAAGGGCTCCTGCCTGTTCTTGAGGAAAGTGTTGCCAGCAACAGCTGGGAGGGGACAAACCAGGACCTGCCTGTCCCGTCCTGCCTGGATGACTTATCCTGTCTGTCCCCTCCAACTTCATTTCCCCTCCTAGCCCTTCTCGGCATGAAAAGTCCACAGCCAAAACCTTCACTCTCTGTCTATTCCTTCTGAAAGTGATTTTTTTTTTTTTTTTTTTTTCCTGATCCGAGTGACTGGTTGTGCAAAGGCAGGGCCAGGAGCAATTTGAGCGCCCTTCCATAGGCAGCCTCCTGCATCGTGGTGTCCAAGAAAAGCATTCCAGCACTATTACTGTGTCCCTTCCTTTTGTCACATTAAAGATTCAATAACCAGAGAAATCTGCTTCTTGTAAAACAAGGAAATGTGGGAACATGGCATCTCGCGAGCAGCAGTGCTGCCAGCCTGCATATCACAGCAAAAGAACCCCCAGGGAATATCTGGGAAGACTTAATTTTTTAAATCCCTTGTCATGTTTTTATGCCACTCGTTCAGTTACCAGCAGAGGTGTCAGAAGACAAGTCCCGTGGGCCTTCTGCAGAGCTTGGCAACAAAGCATTTGTCACCTAATGCTTTTAAGTGGTTATCCAGGACAGGAAAGTCATGAGTGTTTGGGAGAGAAGATGACCCATTTTTATCTTTCAGAAATCTTGTTTAGATGGAAGCTTTGCTAGCAGGGATTTCTGCTGATGGAAGAAAGCCAGGAGACAACAAGCCCTTTGGAGAGCTGCTCTTCTTTGGAGCCCTGTCTGCGGAGCCCTGTTTCGGTCGCTTTAGCCCAGTTAGAGTCAGTGAGGGCTTGCATCTGCTCTTTCTCTGCAGTAAAGTCCTGCCATGTTCAAATCCACTGTAACCAGAGCATCAGGACGTGGTCTGTCTGCACACAGACTCTTTGGTGGTTCTCGTGAGCTAAGTCTGGAATCCTGAACCCTAAAAATGAGTAATCCTGTGTCCTAGGGCTACAAATAAAGCTCTTCCAGCTGCAGCAAAGGCTTGTATTCCACAGTGGGAAAAGATCCTTATGCTGAACCAGGTGAGGACACTGCACCAGCCTCCCCCTTGTCAATGGGCAGATACAGAGTAGAGGCCGGTCCCTGTCTGAACTGGGACCAGTTCAGTTCTTTTGGGGGAAAAAAAACCAAACAAACAAAAAACCACACACCCAGAAAACAACCCAACCTAATTTAACACTTCCTCTGAATTCTTCACTTCAGCAAAGAACACCTGGTGGTGGTGGGGTAGACTGGAGAACCAGCTCTGCGGACAACAAAAAGTAAACTAATCATAGAATGGCTAGAGTTGGAAAGGACCTTAAAGATCATCTAGTTCCAACCCCCCTGCCATGGGCAGGGACACCTCCCACTAGAGCAGGTTGCTCAAAGCCCCATCCAGCCTGGCCTTGAACACTTCCAGGGATGGGGCATCCACAACTTCCCTGGGCAACCTGTTCCAGTGCCTCACCACCCTCACTGTAAAGAATTTCTTCCTTATATCTAATCTAAATCTCTTCTCTTCCAATTTAAAACCGTTGCCCTTTGTCCTGTCACCACTCTTCCTGACAAAGAGTCCCTCTTCAGCTCTTCTGTAGGCTCCCTTCAGGTATTGATAGGCTGTTATAAGGTCTCCCCGGAGCCTTCTCTTCTCCAGGAAGTGAAGAGAAGGAAGTCTTCTCTTCACTTCTTAATGAAGTGATGGGAAATGTGGCTCATTGCTTGCTTTGGTTCTCCCCTGGTGTCTATTTGACTGCATTCCTCTACATGGAGAAAGTCTGCTTTCTTTGGTACGGCTTACTCTAGTATTTTAAAGAAACATGACGTGGCATAACTCCTGTAGGAGAAGTGATGTTCAATAACGTAACACTTTAATCGCTGTGGAAGCGTTCAGCTCGGGGCACCTAATAGTCCATTGGAACGGGCTATGGCTTTTCTCACCTTCAGGTTAATAGTTTGTATTGCACTTCACTGCTCTGAAATGGGTGTAATGCCATGTGCTGAATCTAGTTTGGAGGAGAAGCCATAGTAAGAGAGGAAATGTTGAGATACATTTCAGCTGGGTTGTTTTGTTTGATTGGTTATTGAGTTTTTTGTTTGTGGTTTGTTTTTTTTTTTTTTTTCCTACTGGGGAAAGAAATGCAGGAAGTGCTAGCCTTATTCTGTAGCATTCCCAGGCTACTTCTGCTATTATTTTAGCAGGAGCTGAAACAAAAATTCCCCTTTTCTCAGTGTATTTCAGCACTACATCTTTATCCCAGGCTCGCTGCGCTGGCATGAGAGAGATGAGAGCAGCCTTTCACTCCACACTGACCTGAAATGTGGAATTCATTTTATTTAAGCTATTGAGTTGCTGTGATTTGTCCCTTATTGTGTGAGAGTAAACAGTATGGGAATCCTTTGTGTCCCCTCACCTTTTCAATATGGGAGCATCATATTGTCTGCTCTCATTTTGTCCTGCCACAAAACTTGTCAGAAGCTGCAATCCTGTACAGGGATTTCAAAGTGGTTCTTTAAAAAGCAAAAAAGGAGGAAAAAGAAAAAAGCTCCACCCACTGACATGCTGAATAGGGACAACTTAATTTACAATAACAGACAGGTGACTTCAAGTGTGGTCTTCAAGTGTCCTCAGTAAGAGAGGAAAAGTACCTGGAGTCCAAAGCAAACAAGTAGCAGCCTTGACTGGTGCTTCCTCTGCCTCTCTCAAAGCTGCACCCCGCAGCGACGACCTTACGCTGTTGTTTCATGCAAGCAGAGGGCTTGCAGACCTGACTGCTCCTTGACCAGGAGCCAGATGGTCATCTCTGCAGTGGCTGGACCTGCTCTTAACGGGTGAGAGTGTAAAACAAAACTAATCTGCGCCACCCCAGCTGCTTTCTTCTTTTTTCTTGGGCTCTTTCCCCACTGAGGCAGGAAGTCTGTGACTTCCAAAAGCAAATGCCTCACTCGGTCTGTCTCGGATCAAACTGCATCACAAGTGGCAGGTCCTTAAAGCAGATGTGACAGCTACAATAGGGCACATCCCCCCAGCTGGTGCCATCAGGACCTGGTGTGACAGCCACAGTGCATTGAGGGCCTGGCAATAGGCAGAAGAGCCCCTGGAAACTTCTCAGCACAAAACCAGCTTATGAATGATTGATCGTCAGAGTGTGGGCACCGCACGAAGTGCTCGCGCCAGCTTGACTGAATTCGGTATCTGCCGTTCTCCCTGACCGACTCTGCAGGGAGATAAGTGCTGCTTATTGACCTGAAGGGGACTATTGCCGGTTGACTTTGCAGAAGGGGGTTGCAAGATCCTGCCTGTTTCAGAGCTTAAACCTACCCCTTGGAGCACAGTGTGACTGCACCATGTCTGGGTGGATCTCGTTTGAATTGCGCTAAGAAGGCGCAGACTCTGCTGGTCTGTCCTTGCGCTTGGGAACTCATTTCAGATAGGTTCTCTGCTGGGTGCTCGTACCACCTCCGGAGTGCTGCTGGTGAAAATAATCAAGTGCAGAATCAAACTCCATCAAATGGGTTATGTAGGCAGCGACTGATAATCTATCTTGAGGAGTTAAAGCCTGAATTTGATATCCGATGTGCCCCTGCTACCTTGCTTGCGTCAAGTGGGAGTTATTGAGAAGTTAAGGTTTAGGCACTTGGCTGATCTCATGCAAGAAACACTTAATTGCCCTTCGGCTTCTGTCCTTACAACCTCAAAGTGCTTCAAGGTGTCAGCATATGACATCTTCTGTGTCTCCGCATAACGGAAAGAAGTCTGACAGTTTGGATAAATGTCTCTGGGTATCAGGCGCAGGTATGAAACAGGATAATAAATGTGATGAAATCTGAGGCCATTTCCTTTGCTATCTTGTGCACCTGGGAGGTGCTTTATTTTGATGTGTGTTTCCTGCTTTTACCAAAAAGTATTTCCCCTTCATTCTTAACATTTGGTATTCGCAGCTCAAACGAGGTTGGCAGGAGATGAGCAGAAAGCAACCGCTGAACTCTGGTGCTCTCTTGCAGTGTGAGAGCTGCAGACCTGTACTCTATGAAGCAGCGTTCTCCTGCCACAGGCTCTGACTTGGTCCCGATTCAAATTCACGTGGGCCCCAGGTTTTGTAAGCACAAAGCTTTCTGGAATAACCTGCCTCCATCACCCTTGTTGCAGCTTCTATGCATGTTTTTTTTTTGTTTTGTTTTTGTGGTTTTTTTTCAACACCAAAATGCTGCCTCTTTGTATATCATTGGACACTGGGGGCTTTGCAACTGTCAGTCTTTTCTTTCCAGAGCACAGCAATATGCTGACACCAAAGAGTTAGGAGAGGGGTAACGACATCGGCAGGACGAGTATGGGAGGCTGTTCAGGGTTGGATGTGCACAGAGAGCTTTCCCCAGCTCGCAGGAATTGCTGGACTCACCTTCCCCTTCCTATCTGGCAGTAATGCACCATCAGCTGAAAGCCGAGAGCTGTTTATTGATTATTACATGCTGTCATTAACCAGCACGTGCTGAAAGGAGGCATTGAAGTAGAGAGTGAAAATCTGGCTTTCGACTCCTGGGACTGATTTTCCAGGAAGGTGAAAGCAAGCCTGTAACAGTCAACAAATTGGGAAATTCCTGATGCGTCACACATCACTGCCAGCCTGTACAGCAGCTAGGGAGGACCTGACGCAGAAATACGACCCATTAGCAGACCTCATATGTTGTCAATATTCTCGTGAATGGGCCAGGCTGTAAAACTAGCCAGGCAAGACAACAGACTGCAAGCCTGGCACCTTGAGAAAGTTCATCTTCCAGAAGCACCCAGGAAGGGGTGATGTGACTTTGAATGTGCTGCCACTAAGGTGCAGCAACTGGTGGCCCAAAAGCAGCTTGGGCAGTGGAGATGTGGTAATTGCCAGCTCAAAAGGAGGAGGCGAACGTGTAGGCAGGCAGAGGAACAGGACTGTGTTTTCTGTTTGGTTGGTTTGTTTGCAGAAATTTGAGCTGTACACCAATTAGATGAATCCTTTCAGTGGTGGTGCCAGGGATTTTAGCTTCACCCCAGTGCTCTCCCAGCCAGGTCCTCAGGTGGTGGGAGCGGCGGTTGCTGAGGCTGTCACTGCTGCTCATCGCCTGAAGCACCTTATCGCACTGTAACGGGCAAGGAAACGTGCCAGTACAGGCAGGTGTTAGAGCCGCTTACTAATTTTTATCAAACGATAAATGTTTTCATTTATTCTCTGTCGCAGAAGAAGCCTTGGTTACTCTTTGGGAAAATTGAACAGAGATAATAGGTTTCTGCTAATGCTCCTCTTCTATCTTGCTTACCCAGAGCTGGTCCTGTCTCTACAATGGGGAAACCAGCTTGTCCGTTGAACATATCACTGCCAAAGCAAACTGTGGAAATCTAATGATATTACATATTGCTCTCAAAGGTGGAGAAAACATTTGTAATACTCTGGCTTATCACTAAGCTGCCCAGTCATGAAAGAAGTGGCAAGCTGATGCATTCAAATAATAGTATAAAAATTACAGAGGAGAAGAAAAATGTTTTAAGAAAACTCTGCTTGGTGCTAACTTTTTCTATCAAAAAGACTGATGCTTTGGCTAGGTCAGTATGATTGTTCCAGCATCTCTGAGATATGATTTGATGTGATATTTGTGGAGGTATTGTTTGGCAAGTTTACTTTTACCCTGCCAACCTCCTTCTCTCTTCTGTAGTTACACTGAAAAAATAATAATTGAGAGTGTGTATAATGCCTAAGTTTTTATTCATAGCGACTATCCACTGGTGAGCTTTAGTAACAATTATCTTCCTCCCAAAGTATAGGACTGCATAGCAAGAGATTAGATTGGTTTCGTGACTTTGCAACCAACTTTCTTTCTAACCTTGGGTGAACCTTTTGATCACAATTATGTCCCAGTGCACCAGTGTTATTAAATTTAATAATATTTAATAATATAATTTAAAACAAATACTGTGGTTTAAATGGGTACTCTGACATAAGCCTGCCTCTTTTTTTTTTTTTTTTTTTTCCCCCTCTGAAGATCTCAACTCACAGCTTTTACTGACTAGTTGACCTTTGTGTTCTGAGCTATTGGGTTACTTCATACTACAGTTCTTGATTGTCTGAACCAAGCATGAGCCTTCACATGGCCAAGGCATGTGGGCCATGTGAAATGTATGGGGCTGAGGGAGCCCAGAGCAGCACCTCTGCTTGGAGTGGACACCACAGCTCCTGCTGCATCCTTGCAGATGAGCTGTGCAGGATGCGTGGAGGGGCTTCAGGGACACCCAGTCATGGGCTGCAGCCGTTTTGCTTCACTTCCATCTAGGGCTGCAGGCATGGCCTGGGTGCTGCTCTCTACCACTGCAGGACTGGTATGTTGCTCAGGGTTGGGCAGTTTCTGGTGTTTAAGAGCCCCATGCTAAACACAGATCTCAGCCGAGGTGATTTTGTAATGTCTGTGCTACCTCCTTTGATGGATTTGATGCCTTTAGCCAGATTGAATTGGTGTCTTCTGACAATGGAAAAAGTGAAATGACCTTCAGGGTGCCCAGTGTGTTTGACGTGAAGTCCACAAAGAACAGAAATCATTGCTGCAGCCTTGGTCTCTCTTGTCTTTGGCCATTCGTGTCTCCCTAGTACAACAATATCCAGATAAAGCTGTCCAATTACTAGGGAAATCTCCTTTCCAAGCTCTTCCTGAGTCAGCCAATGCACCTACCCTGGACGTGCAGTTGATAACGCATGCCAGATGTAGCCCAAGGGACATCCTCTTGCTCCACCTCCACCTTTTGCCTGATTCCTGTTTCATGAGAGGACCTGAGGTTGCAAGGGGGGTTCCCAGAAATGATCAATCAGCGCGGTGAATCCTGTTGCTTCCTCCCCATCACTCACTCGAAGGGGATGCTGCATTGTAGATATTGAACTTAATTGCTTTCTGAACGGCTTCGCATTAGGTTTAATTACCCATAAAATTGAAGTACAGATACTTTAGGTTCAAAATAATTTTCCAGCTCAGTAATCTATATGTGGCCAAACTCTTGGCACAATGTCTTATGTTTCCAAAGGCATTTCAGGGTGCAACAATTACACACACATCCATCAAAACATTTTTACTTGGAAAAACTCCTTTTGCATTTGGCAGTTTTTTGGTTGTAATCAAAAAGCAAGAGTTTTGGTTGCAATCAAAAAGCTCTTGGCTAGCTTGCAACTGAAATAACCTCTAGGACTGCAAAGTAGAGGTAAAATTCTACCAGGTCAGAACAGTAGTGTTACCTTTTATCTTTTAGCTGATTGCTCTTGTAAAAAGTAAAAGTGGGAAAACCCAAGCCGATTAAAATAGAAGACATGCATCTTCTTTTAACTCTATTGATATTGGAAGAAATAAGCCAGATCAAATGCAGAGAGGGATAACTAAAGAGAAACTTTAATCTGCCTATGAGATCTTGTAAAATTAAAAGTAGTTCTTGCTCCTATATTGAAGTTATGAGCTCTGTGAATAGAAACAGGATGAAAAGAGGTATCCTAAAAGATCCTATGATTTTTTTTGTTTCTGTTTCTCTGCCCCCTGCTTCCAGCCATCAAGTTCTCCTGGCCAGGGTCCCTCTGGGGCATATCTGCTTGGGCACTTTCAACTGCATGGGATGTCTTCAGATTTTGTAACACGTTGTCATCTTGCTGGGGCTATGTAAGGAATTAAATTGGGAAGTGTTTAAATTGCATTAAAGCATAACTGAGATGAGGCTCAAGAGACGGAAAAGAGAGCCGTTCAACCATTTCTTCTTGTGCTTTTTTTTTTTAGGTGTGTTTTTTTCTGCACACAGGTCACTTACATCCATTGGAGATCATCACTACAAACCCACACCAAAGGTTTCAGGAAGGGAACGTTGTTATTTATCTGAATAAGAGTATCTGGAATTAAATAGCTAGTATTAGCAGCATTAAGGTTTTCAAAGAGATTGAGAGATGACTCACATTTCGGGGAAAAAGTCCTAAACAGTGAGTGTTATGAGCCACCTGTCCATGAACAGGCCACCCCAGTGGGAGTCCATAGCAAGGCACATTCAGCTACTCACTGTGGAATAATTGTTCTTTTGTTTGGAAGGAGAATAGTAGATCCTAGTCTTAACCTGTTTAACTGTGACTCTGTTCCCATTTCTTCTCCGGTCTGTGGGAAGAAAATGCAATGGAGCCTGTTATTCATGATGGCCCTGAATTCAAGGAATTAAATAAGATAGGTACAGGCTAGGTGAGCTCAAGCACAAAAGTGTATTAGTATTTCCATGGTGGCTGAGTAGGATTCTGCTTGTGCTGAGCTGCAGCTTTGCTTTTGCCTGCTCTGTATCTCAAAAACATCATGAGTTTTCCTATTGCTTTCCCTATAAATCATTCTTTGTCGAGCAAGCTACATACCTCACTGAGCAAAAGCTAAATATTCCCTCCTTAATCTGGAGTATATATTATTCTGCTAATGCTCATATGGCTACTTTTTATTTTTTTCAAGGTCATTAGTCACTCATCACAATGGTAAAATGTGATGAACAACCCTATGAAAAGTTCAATGAAATGAATAACTAGCTTTAAACTATTTTATGGAGGAAAAAAAAAGGCAGCAGTAAACTAGGCAGTGTGTTTCACGCAGATGAATTTTCTATGATTAACTTTGCTAGGCTGAAATTCAGTCTTCTACACTGTTTTTTACCATACCCTCATGAAATTACTCTAATGATCAAGAATTTCCTTTATTATTTTCTTGTACCTTTTAGTTTCTCAGACAAGACATGGGTGGCAACTAGAATTTTGCTGCCTCTGAGAAGTGATGCTAGACCTCTTGTGTATTTTAATAATTTCAGAGCTTTCCCCCATAAACCACAGAGTAGATGAGTAATGAACTGGTTTCAGTTGGAGCTGTTCTACTCAATACACACCATACTATGATGAATTAATAAATTCACAACAAAAAGGACTTATCACAGTGGTGGGTACCCTGATATAATGAGTCCCTGGTATTTCTGTGGGAAAGCTGCTATAAAGCTATCAACCCTGATGTTTGTATTTACTTATTGACCTGAATAAGTAAATAAATTAGGTGCAGCTGGTTTAAGAAGAAAAAAAAAAGATTAGTTTGTTACAGTGGCCTTCAGGTTGAGCTATGAGAATGACCTGTGGCATGGCACAAGCAAATCATCCAATGCTGTGAACACATCAACCTTCTCCTGTAGTGACACGGGGTATTGAAGAGGCACTTGCTGTGTTATCTAATGTAGAGGTGTCCAGTGAGACCTGTTTAGGGTTAGGAAGTTGCTCTGAGGTTTTGGCTGTAGGTTCTTCTGGCTGGGTAAAGCATTGCACTTATGAACAGAAATGGAAGTGAATATTACTTTTTTTCCCTAGTGCCTTTGAATGCTTTCAAATTCCAATGTTTTTAGTTCCTGCAAATTTTTGTTTCTTCAACTGCTGCGATGCACGCAAAGGTGAGGTTTGCCCTTCTGGAAAGGCTCAGCACAAGTACACTAGATTTACTCTGCTAAATCTTGTATGGATTTTGATTCCTCTTTGCATAGGATTGAATTTCTGCTACAACTGTGAGTAGCAACTTCAGTGATTTTTTTTTTTTTTTTTCTTATTGTCATATTCATATTCTAAATCTTTTATGATAATCTTATGGTATCTTTATAGATAAAGCCATCCAAAAAGGCATTTCCAAACCACGTTCTTTTGTATTGAAAAAAAATTGGTCTTGCCCTTCATGGTTACACAAGAGGTCTTAAGAGTACAATCGGAGAGTCTTCCATATAATGGAAGAAGACAACAAGACGAGAGAATAAGCAGAACTGCATTTTTGCTTGTCATGGCTGAAACCACTGTAATTTTTGAAATATGGAAGGTTCGGGGGCTTTTGAATATCTGTTGGTGGCAATTGTTATGACATTCGCATTCCTTCCAGTTAATGCACTGTGCAAAGGTAAAAAGGCACCTTAGCAACTCGCGAAGTGTTGCTGACCTGCCTGATGTCAACAGAATTGGGAGATAGGAGTGTATCCTGGTCACTGAAATGACAACATAGCTGTAGAGGTGACCTCCTTGAAGGTGGAGAAGGATATTTGGGTTGGAGATGCACAAAGCTAGCTAGATATCATCTCCCTTGAGTCCTGTAATTTTCAAAACATTACGTATGCAGTAATATAACCATGTAAATAAATGAAGGATAAAACCCCTGGTTCCATGGAGCTAAAACAGCAACACTGTGGAGATGGCTACTCCTAGCTTTGGAGTGATCGATGCCGGACAGGGCCAAATGAGCTGCTCTCTGAGGAGGCCTGGTAAAGAAATACATCTGTTTGTTTCTACTGTGGTTACAAGTGGCAAGAGTTTTCTAAAGATGGCTTCTTGTTGTCAAATTATCACTACTTATACTGTTGTTGAAATGCTAGACGGAATATCTCAAGTGCCACTTGAGACGTAGCAGCAGATTTGTTGGCGAGGGATGGAGACAGCAAGAGAACACAATGCTCGCCCAGGGAGAGGTTGAAACTGTCAGTTCGCTCTTTAATGGAGACAGGAAAGGTAATTAACAGCTAGCGTTGTGTACAGATTTGTATTTCATGGGGAAGATGACTCATTTTGGCTCTGAGCAAGTATGAGAATGAAATTAAACCAATGCCTGGTGCCATGCCAGCGACTCTGGCATTTTAAAAATATCTCCCCTCTGTGTCCCAACACAAGCTCACTATATTTTCAAAATCAGTACGTGCTTTGTGGGAGCAGTGTTTTCCAGGCTCTTTCTGTAGGTGAAATACAGCTTTTCTTTTCCTACTTGCATCCAAATTCATTCACTTAGTAACCTCATTGTGCATTAGCTGTGTGGTTTTTATGCGCATCAGCCTGTTTCCATAGAGTTTCGAAGTTGTGCTAGCTCAAGGTTAGATTTATTGGGACAATGGAGTAGTTTGTAGAAGAGTGCGTTGGGCAGGGCTGGCAGAACAGGATACGCTGAACAAGACGGCAGGAAAGGCTGTGATTATTCCTTCCATTTGGACCATGCTACCTACAGTTTTCTCCTGCATCCCTGATGGTCAGGATGGCTCAGCCATGCTATGCCTGGAGCTTCTCTCCATCTCCAGGGAGTTGTGGTGGGTTTTTTTTGGTTTTTTTTTTGCATGTAATGGATCAATGGGATACTCCAACAGAGCGCTGCAGATAATGCATCAAAGTTTGGGAAAATGCTGTGAGTGAAATGCAAGACAAACTAATATTTAGAGCAGTGTATTCTTTGCTCAGTGGTGTGGATTTACTCTATGTGTTATTGTTTTTGGGAAGTGATTGATGACAAAGGTCTCCAATTAGACCTGCCTTGTTCTTACTTCTCTGCCTTTTTATTCTGCGAGTCTTCCCTTTTTTCTCTGACAATGTATTATCTACAAGTGCCAGCTGAGGGGTGGCTGGATACCATCACCAGTTCGTGGAGAGACTCTTAAGTCGGCATAGAGGTCTACCTTGGCCAAGGATCAGTGTGGAACCTTTGTTGTCAGTGGGATGGAATAGGAAGAAGGGAATTACCTGCATCCTTGAGGAGGCAGTTGCCTAAATATCATGTTGTGACAAATAAGAAGGGAATGGCTGCGGAATAAACCATGCACTGGGTTAGAGATGGGGACAAGCAGCAGCAGCAAGCTGAGGATGGGACTATGTTCCCTTTGATGTGCAGAGCCCTGGGGCAACCATGAGGCACTGCCTCTGTGCTGTCCACAGTTTCTCCGGTGTCACTTGTGTTAACACCAAGCAAGTGTTGAGCAAACGAGTCTCAATTCCAGTATGTTTATATTTACCTTTCACAGCTGTAAAGGACTGTCCAGTGCCTTTTTACTACTTAGGCAAAGTAATAGCCAGAAATAAGCCATATTTTGAAATGTTCTAATATATTCCAATGTTATCTTTATTCTGTGAACTTTTTTTGTAAAAGGTGGTAGAGACCTTGATTATTTATTTTTATTTCATTATTTCTTTTTAGGAAAAAGCATCCATAAATAAACCTCTACTGATGGACTGATTCATTACCTCTTCCCCTGCCCATTTCCAAAATAACAACCCAGATTCAGTTCCCCACCAGCTTTACGACAGCAGGAACAGAATTTGGATAATGAGGGCATGAGGAAAAGGTTACCAAACAAAGCTAAGGGAGTTAAATTTAGAGAAGTAAGAGCTAACAGGTGGCCAGAGAAAAGGGAGGGAGGAAGACTTTGGAGAGGCAGTGAATAGAAATGTGATTGCATTCGTTATGAGGTTTTTATAATAGCGAAAATGTTGGGAGTGAAATAAACTCTATAAAGAACTATTTAAAAATGTATTGTTTGCAGAAAACTGTAATCAATCTAACTGACAGTCAGAAAGGTCTATTTAAATTGCAGGGCTTTTCTCCCTTGCTCTCTTACCAAAATCAGCTTCAACAAATCTGGAGGAGTATAGAAACAGCTAGTGAACTCATCCACCGACATGTTAAACCATTCTTAAGTCTTCACTGCATTTCGTGCCTCTCCCTTTATTTTATGGTATGATCTGATCCGGTTTTGGTCCAAGGGTTCGTTTTGGGATGTTAACACCAAGATCCAAGTGCCTTTCAGGGTTTGGCTTGCTTGTTTATCTTCGTACTAAGTTGTTTCTTTGCCCCAAAGACAACTTTTATCAAAGGAGCAGTGAAAAAATGGGGATCTAACAAAAGTCATCTACCCGCTGCTTTCATTTGGCAATGATAGCTTTGACCGCAACAGTGCACCGTGAACCGACTCCTAAAACAGAGATTAATTGTCCATGTGGGGGACTGAGATGTATCTAAAGAAAGAAACAGAAGTTTGGCCCGTATTCTGGGCAGTGCCCTTGAGCTCAATTCTTGTGATGTTGGAGGATATTGTCGGAAGGAAGGATCTGGTTCACTCTGTATGACAAGAGTGATTTGGTGACTAACTCAATGCTGTATTTTTTTTTAATTGGTACCGAGGCTTTCTAAATTTGTTTTATACAGTTTTTGAATAAAACTATATCTTGGCCACAGAGCTATTTTCCAGGTTTTTTAGACTGCAGAAACGGGATTTATCTTTAGCATTAGTCATTTGCAATGGTGCTTTTGTCTATCCATCAGTAATGGAATGAAAGGGATTTCCCTCCTGAAGTACATGGCTCTTCATATATGTGGTCTAAATGAATTTTCTTATGTAAATATTCACATTGTTGGTAGTTGAAGTTGGACAGATGAATCCCACATGATGTGCTCACTGTACTGAACTGGAATTTGGGAGTCTCAGTCGCACTACATTTCAGAGGTTTTTGTCAGTATAGCAGTATTAAGCCCTTAGGTAATATATTATTGTTTATACTTAGTGGAAATCCTCTAAGGATTACTTTCTTTCTTCTTGTAGAGTTTGTCTAGATTAAGGAGGTGTACTATGACAATGTTGTATCGCTACTCAGTTTTATCTGAAGGAATAACTTGTATTTCTACTGTCCCTGAACCGTGATCAGTTGTGCGTTGATATGGCTGGGGTGCTTTTATGTTACCTAGATGTGGCCTGTGGCTGGTGTGTCAGAACTCGGCGTTATCCTGAAGAGAACCTTTCAGTCTCTTTATGATTTAGGGACAACCTCTTGAATTTCTTCTTTGACATGATGGCAACTGACACCATTTTCAGAAGTATTGATTCTGAACAGGAGCATTTAGATAGTGCCACAGCCACTGTTACAAGGACAATAACAAGGTTTTTCTTTCTCTCTCCTTGATTAATCCCTAGAAAACGTAGCCCTGGCTACCCAAGCCAGATTTAAAAGGGAAAATGCAGCACATAGACTCTGTTCTTCACTTGGTGGAAATACTTTATTTTTGGACATCCTTTTTATTCAGAGGATTGGCACAGCCTCAGATGGCCTTTTGTTCTAATTCTGCCCTGGCTTTGATTGATGTTATCTCTCTCTTTGGGGATTGACTAATTAAGGCTATCCTATCTAAAATCAGTTTGCTTTGCTTGTTGGGTTTGGTTTTTTTGGCGTGGCTTTTTTCCACCCAATAATTATTTTGATTTTGAAATGGAGCAGGGCACCCTGTTGTACAACTTCTTTTAAAGTGTTTCCTTTCCCAGTGCTAAAACCAAATCAGATTTGAACTCTTTCCTTTACTTTAGAGTTCTCCCTGATCCAATCTACCTGTCCTTACTTAACAAAATCACCCTGTTTCAGATTACTGTGTTGCTAATTATAGTATTGATTACCTCTTCCTCTCATTCATTCTTTTTTCAGGCTTGTTAACGGGTAGCTTGAAATTCTGAAAGGGGAGTTTGCATAGCATATCCTTGAAATTACACTTGGAAACTATTACTTGGACAGTTACTTTAGAGGCATTCTTGGAGGTCATTACGGTTTTTGTCAAGAACAGTTTAATTCTCTGCCATTTTCCACTTTTGTTATTATTGTGGATTGTCATGGGAGCAGGTTAATTTGGTCCAATTTCCTCCTCATGTTCTGTCCCCTCATCTCATGAATGCAAACACGCGAAGGCTGGACTCTGCAGAAGATTAAACCTGTGGTGACAAGTAATTCCTGTGACAGAGGCTTTAATGAGAAGAGAAAAAGACCTTAAAATATCTTCTTTCACTTAATAAGAATAATCTAAAAAGTGGTATGAGAATTGCCGGAGGACAGCTCTGACCTGTCTGCTGGTCACATTACAAGCCACACTGGGACTGGCCTTTGGGCATGTACATATGGGGAAGTGACTCCATGGGTAGGCAAAATTAAAGCCTTTCTCTTTGAAAAGCAAATCAAGCTCCTCTATAGTGATCTAAGAGAACATGGGTCGGTGGTCCTGCTGTCTGAAGGCCAACGCATGAAGGGCTGGTTCCTGCGATCTTCCCATGCAGTGTCTTGGCTCCACACTGCTCTGTTCTCTGGCCCTGCTCACTGCTAAGGACAATGTGGAAGTAGCCATCACCTGGTCAGCTAAAGTCTGTCTAGTGGCAGATGCATAGAAAAGGCACAAGAAATAAATAGACATTGAACCTGCCTCAGATAAACCTTTCCAGTTTTTGGCAGTTGCTGGTTTAGAGGCTTTCAAGCCGTACCCTTAGGTACTAAGTCTTCATGACTTTGTCTAGTCCCTTATTAAATCCTTTTAAAAACCTTTGTCTTCTGCAATAACTTGTGTCAAGGAGTTCTATAAATTTACTGTGTAAAAAAGCACTTTATTTAATTTGTGTTAGACATGCTGCCTGATCACATCATCCAATTCCACCCCTCCCCGCCATTTATTAAGTTGGGAGTAGTTGCCCTCTCACTACCTTTCCACTCCTGATTTTACAGACGTCTTACTCCCCCCCTCCAACACTCCCACCACACTCTAGAGAGAGCCCTTGAGGAAACGCAGACCCGTTAAATGGGAGACCAGTTCCAAGCTGCTCCTCAGGGTCAGATTCATCAAGCAGCGCCGTGGACCTCAAAGGGAGTGCACTCTGTAGGAATGAAGTAGCACTTTTATCCGTGATGTTGAAAGAGGCTACTTGCAATGGGAAGCATTTACCATAGGTGTTGCCTTCCACACATACACTATTCGGGCAGGCATAAGGATGTTTTTAGGGTAACTTTTTCACAATAGGAATCAGTTAGTTTGTTGTCATGTGCCAGAAACACCTGCCCATCACCCTAGGGAGAAAATCATTACTTTCTGGAGTTTATTGATGGCAGGGCTCTGATAACTATTTCCAGCTCTGGGTTTCTCCTGAAAGTTGTCTCTTGCTGCTTCATCCCTTGACCCATCCCTAAACCATAGCATCCTTTGACCAGAGGGGCAAAGGAAGCAGGATAAAAAATAGCTGCCATATTTCAGTGAGATTGCCTGGTACATTGTTTGGATGTCCACATGAACTTAGCTCAGCAGGTCAGTCAAGCCTTCCTCCTGTGCTTGCTTCTCATTGACTGCTGTAAAAGCCAAGCACACATAAACCATGTGCTTACAGTTTCTCCCTGGGTCAGGATGAGAGCAGTCACCTTGCAGGTGGCTCAGCTGTAACACTGTGCCTTGGGTCTGCTGGGACTGGGGAAGCTGGAGGTTTTTCTGCTCCTGACCTGCTGGATGAGCTTGGGGAAAAGTCACTGCCCTGTTCTGTGCCTCCAGGCTCCCGGCTTGTCACTCGGAGCAATAAGTGTTCTGCCTCCTTGCAATCTGTGGCAAACCATCCCTGCGTAAGTTATAGCTGTTACTAAACGACTGTCATGGCAGCAGCTTGGAGATTACGCCCAGTATCTGAGAGGCTTTTGTTGTTGGAAACCTGCTCATTTATATGTGAAGAAATCAGAATTTTTATAAGCAGAATGTTTTTGGTTTTTTTTCCCAGGTCTGGATTCTCTCAAAAGCAAGAACGTTTCCACCAGGTATTAAAATCTGACTTTTGCTTTCAGCGGCAGGCAAGGACGTGTGTTATTACTGTACTTGGACAAAATGTCACTCAGGATAATACAGAGCTGCAGACAAGCATTGCTTTAAAAGCAGGCCCTTGTCTCTCTGTATTTCCTCAGCACACTGAATGTTTGGCTAAGCTCCAGGAACTTTCCAAACACAAACAAGCATTTATGTATTAAGCCTTTTTATCAGGCTACGCTCTGTCTGAGCTGGGATGCGGGCAGCCTTTCTAATAAGGTGTATGCAGAATTGTTAATGGCTTTCCCATCAACCCGTGCAGCAAAAATATCTAAACTTTTAAATATTAAATCACTAAAAGTTTTTTAGGAGTAAATCACTGTCTTCTTTTCACTAAACAGTGTTAGAAGAATGAGCTAATTATGGGTTTGATGAAAACCCTAATTTTTTTTCCCCCCAAGTAAATGGATTGCTGCATGTGTATGGTGACAATATGAAAAGCAGGTTTGAAGCTTTTGGATGTGGTTCCTGGTGCTGGAATGAACTTTGGCAACACTGATCCAGCCCTGTCCCCTGGTCAGTGGGTGACAGTCCCACCAGCTCTTGGGTTCCTTACATCAGGGGAGCTGTTGAACCTGGGCCAGGTTCCAGGCAGCAGATAATAACCAAACGAATAATGCTTGTGCAGTTGCTAGCATAAAATGGCCAATAACTTAAGATTTCTAAATGCATTTCTAACATAAATAGCGCTAGTTCCTTTCAATGTCAAGGATGAGTGGGAGCTGGGAAAGGTACAATGCTGTGTGATCTCTGGTCCACCAGCCCAATGCAGTGGGTGACTGCCCTGGAGCAGTTGTAATCACACTGGCATTTTGAGTTGATGAAGTTTGAATTGCTGGTGCTCAAGCTGAGCTTGTTGCAAACTCTAGTAAAGGATTTCAGGGCATTTACTCTGCTCTGTTTTCTTCACCAGACTCACTGAAATGAAAAAGATATGAATTTAAAATATATACATTTAAATATGTAGATATATTTTAGATTTGAAGATGCAATCTGTTGTTCGGTCCTTAGTTTACGTGTTTTATGTCAGTGGAATGATCTCCAAAAAGCTACTAACTCTCAACGCATACCACAGCAAAACCTGGCCTCAAATAGTGCCTTGAAATACAGTCTCATCAGCTGCAAGACGTGCTTTGTATTCACAGTGTCGCTCATCTTGACTCATTTTCCATACACTTATAGGTCCCATGCTATCCCTTCTGTCCGTAGACAGGAGGAGAGATAGTCCTCGAAAGAGAAGTTTAAGTGTTTGCCTCTCTGGACTCAAATTTTGTTAGCCTCAAATAGCATCTGAAATGATCTCATTTATGTTTTCATCAAATAGATAAGTTGGAGTTATCGAATAATACCCTGTGTCTCCATGGGGTGATTGATAGCAGTGAGCTGCATGTGGGCAGGTATGAAAGGGGACAGGATCAGGGCATTTCCTATGCTCCCCTCATCAGGGAAAATCAGGGGATCCTTATCCCCTAAAGTCAATAAGAAAGGGACATGATTGTGGTGGGGAAAAGCTAGCAGCAACCTCTGGAGAGCAGAGGTGGTGGTGGTAGCTGTTCAGGAAGGTGGGTTAGAAGCATCCACCAGGTCTTGTCTGTGTCCAAGGTGGAGGTTTCTGAGAGCTGTGTGGGGAGGACGTTTCTGAGTGAGCTGCTGTCACAGAAACAGGTTCACGTGCTGAATGAATGTGGCTTTGAGGAGTAGTCTTTGATACACCACACTGTTTCTGGAAAAATCAAATATTTGGGTTCAATCACAGTTCATTTTTAAATCTCTAAGGTATACTGTAGTTCGCCCCTCTCTTTCCTTCCAGGAGTATTTATTTTTTTTCTCACCCTTGTTTCTTGCTGGTCCCTGTTAGAATGCAGCTCTCCTTGTATTTAGAGATCAAAAAATCCTGTATATATGACAGGGCTATTGAAAGTAAAAAGGAGATAAAAGAGTGATAGCTGGGAATAAAGCCAATGTTGTGGTTTCTCAAAAAACATCCTTCTGAAGTGTGAGTGTTCAGTAAAAGCACCAGATGTGTGGTGTGTGTGTATTTTTAATATAGCTTTGACTAGAGGGAAGTGATAAAGATGGTTATCTCTAGAAAAGGGGATTCGGGGCAGGTAGGAGCTGAAGACCAAATGCTCCCCTTCATTTGTACTTCCTCTCGTCTGGGAGGGGAGGAACATTTCAGATGATTGATCTTTGGGCCAGAGCAGCTGTGGCTAGTAGACAAACAGACACTTTAAACAGCAAGTTTCTTTAAACTCTCTTAGTGTTAGTCTTTCTTCCTCTTAAATGAAGAGGAGATGCCCTTAGCATCTGCTGTGGCCTGGGATTGCTTTCTCTTGTGTGCTGGGATCCCTTCACATCTGCTTCAGGCAACAAACCTCCCCTGCAGAGCAGATCTCCAGGTCTGCCAAGAGAGAAGGAAAAAGTGATGCTTAGCCAGCTCTCCCCATCCTACTGTTTTGCTGAGGCCTGCACAGGCACTCCAGTTTTGGGAAATGAAGTACTGCTAGGGTTTCTTGCATGAAGTTTGGCTTTTGGAGGCCCGTCTGCAAGTAGGGCAATGCTCAGGGCTGCAGTGGAGGTCAGATTGGTCCCTGCAGTCCCAAGGTTGATGCTGGCACTTGGCAGCCGGTTTCATTTCTCCCAGGGACCTCTTCCTTTTCTTTCCCTTCCCCATTATAGCAGGGCAGGGGTTCCCTGGTTCCCCCTAGCTGGCTAACACATTTAGCTTTGACCCCTGTGCATCTCTCCTTCAGCAGAGACCTACGGCGAGAGCTCGTAGATGTGACCTAGGTCGGGCTGGGACAAGTACTAATGCTCTGCATTAGAAATCCCCGTGTTAAACGGTTCGCAGGCACGCGGCTGACATGACCTCGCTGAGATCAGAGGAGCTGTGGCAGGAGAAGTTTCTGCTCGGTGGCTGTGAATTATGTGCGTCGCCACCGCCGCGGAGGCTCAATTCTGTTTCTGAACACGTCTCCGCTGGCAGGATGAGCTGTGAACAGAACAAGGTGCTGGGAAGGAAGGAAGAGTCAGCTTGGTGGTCTGGGAAGGCAGAGAATTATTTTTTTTTTTGAGTAATTTTTCTGAGCAACTCAAATTACTAAATTAATGCCAAAGCAGCCTGATGGTTGCCACGGGGGTCAAGGAGCCGCTGTGTTTCTTGATGCCAAATCACTAACACTCTGTGCAACTTTTAAGTGAGGTGGGTCTCCCTTTCTTTGTCAGTCTTTTCTGCTGTATGAGAAAAGACAGTGAGAGAGAAGAGAAAGGGAAGGAGCAGGAATCTCCTGGAAAACCTAGGAGATTGCACTGGAGCGTGAGCCGTCCTGGGGTACATTAGCAATCTCAATGTTGTTTGTGGGTGTATCGTTAAGGAAGTGTTTCTAAATAATAGCTCTGATGCAGTTTTTCTACGTAGAAAGCTTACTTAACCGTGATTTCTCCCAGGACATCTAGTGCTTTTCTTTTCTTTTGACAAAACATAGAAGGATAAAATGGATCCTTCCACAAAAGCCCCAAAAGCTGCTGCTTTCACCAGCAGAGCTGGCTGTCACCTGGGATGGCCAGGAGCATCACTCATGGAGTATCTCAGTAATTGGACTTTGCCAAGGAAGAAGTAAATAAAAGTATCCAGTGAGGATTGCTCCAACAGCATGGATTTCACAAATTGAAAACATATTAGCTTCTGACAGCTCTGTTCTTCTATAGACAAAACAACTACATTCCCAGGAGCTCTGTGTTTAAAACTTTAAAACCTTTTCCCTTCCGGTGAATTCTTTGTGCATCTAAAGAAGGCTCCTGAAGTCTGATTTTTACACTCTTTTGCACCTTGGTTCATCATTCACACCAATGCCAAGAAGGCTCAAAATGTTCCGATGCATCTGATTTGGCAGCATTTCACATCCGCTTGGCACTGGGGCATGTGTTTATGTCTCTTACTCCACTGGGTATGAGACAGTAAAAAATTTGGCCCTCTAGGTATTTCTTACAGTTGAATACAGGGTTAGGTATATCCTCTGGGAGTCTGCAAGGTTTCAATTTGTTTATTCTTTACTCGGCTCATCTTGCCTCTATTCTTGGTGCCTGCTGATAAAATTAAAAAAAAAAATAAAAATCTTAAAAGTTTTGAAGATGCAAAATGTCAGGTGCATCTTAGAAACAGACTTTTAGTTCAAGTTCGTGGCTGCCCTGTCCTGCTAGGCTGTGTGCAGCGTACTCTGGACTAGGAAAGGTGGGGAGGAGGGAGACTGGTGCAGCGGTTATCATCTCATAAGAGCACTTTCTCAGGCTGGAAGAGGGGAAGCTCTGTGCTTTGCATCCATCTGCCAATATAGAGTTGAGTCAATAGGTGCCTTTTTTTCCCCTCTCCACATGGATGAATTTGGCTCATGGGTTTTCCAGTAAATCACTAGAAAACTATTTATGACTTAGCCTTCTTTGTATGACTTCTGCTCCGACTGCCAGTTACACCAAATAGAAAAACTGACAGCAGGGCAGATCTATGCTCCTTGTCTCGCTATAAATTGGGGCCATTTTTTGCCCAGTAATGGGTTGCAGCCAGCCCTTTCAGTATCCGTAAGAAGCGGAGGTAGGTGCAAGGTCATCCCGTTAACAAGTAGAGATGAGTGGAGCATGAAAGACTCCAGAGGCTATCTGATAATCTGCCAGGCTTAGCTAGGCAGCTTTGGGGTGAGCTTTCTCTCCTCAGTTTGGGTCTTGGTGAGCTCTTGAAGGGAGAGTAGCCCAGGGCTTACGGTGCTAGCCAAGCTCTGCCCCACAGGGATGATGGCAATGCCTATGGGGGAGCGCTGAAGGCAGGGGTTGACTCTAGTGGGAAAACTGAATCAGTGTCGCCTTTTGCACAAAGTGTGGGGGCAAACTGAGCACCTCCAGCTGTTTCTGTATAACCTGAAGCCACCAGACACCCCCCTGCTCTGAGCTTTGCCAAGCCAGTCTAGTTTGTCCTGTTCTGGGAGTCAAATAAATGGGTTGGGCAGAGGTAGGTAACCACCATGGTACAGCAAGTACCTCCCCATGCTTTCTGATGATGTCCTCCCCTGAAATGGGGACAGGAGGAGGCTCAGCACAGTCCTACTTTGCTGCATTGCTCAAACCAAGTCTGCAGCCTGTTTCGTGCTCAGCTGGGCAGCAGTTGGGAATACTAGAGAAAGGAAGCTGAACTCCTGGGACAGTGTCACGTAGCCCTGGCTCTTAAGCAACTGTTCTCTAACCAACCTGAGAAATGTGTTGACCAGACCTATCCTCTTTTTTGGCTGTGGGAAGAATCAGTGCAGTCTGTGGGGACAGAGAAAATAGATGGGAATGAATGGAGGATGTAAGGGAAGGATTTTGCACGACAAAGTCGTGCACAGAATCAATTTCAAAACAGGCACTGAAGATTGGTGCTTTTAGGGGAACCCAGGGAGCCATCCCCACATCCTCTGCTGTCTTCTCAGGAAGTTTTTGCACTGTGGTACACAAAGGAAGAAGCAACAAAGCCTCTTTCCCCTCTTCTAATGGCAGTGCTCAGCTCTTGACACTTAAACTGTGAATTGGCAGCCCCAGCACAGGTTGCAGAAGCTACTGCATTTGTGTTCACTACAACTTCACAAAGTCCTGCTCTGATCTGCGCTACTGTTGCTCTGCACTGCAATGGTGTTTCTGGAGAGGTGGTATTGAATTTCATGGTTTGTATCGTTTGGTGTGTTTTTCTGGGGACTTGGAGCAGTTTATGCCCTGGCTGCTGTTTGTGATCTGCAGTTGGAGAAGAGTTGCAGTAGCTCACCTGTGTGTGGAGGGAGCCGAGAGCACCATTTCCCAGGCTTCTTGGGAAGCTGCTGTGCTGCTGTTAAGGCATTTTCATGTGGATGTCCCTTGAAAACATCCCAGCCTCATATAAGTCTGTTTAGCCTTCAGTGATTGGATTCGTGTCTCGGGGAAACCTGTGCTGCAGGGAGGAACCCAAGAATTCATTTTTACTGGGCATTTACAGACACTGCTGGTTGGCTTTGGAAACTTCAGCTTATAATTATTTTTGATCATATCAGTGTCAGGGTTTTTATGCTAGTGTGCGTACTATGGGCCAGATGGTGCAACTGTTGTTACCTGCATTGCAGATGCAATTTGGCCCAAATGATGGTGTAAGTCACTCCCAAGTGTCTTCTGGGTGTCAGAGTTAAATATTAGCTTTTAAGAATATTATTTTTACCTCCTAGAGATGAAACAGGGCAAAATAGATATGGTGAAAGGAAAAAAAGGAACTAACCAGTACAGCTAATACAAGGCTAATCCTTGGCTGCAGCTTTGAGCTGTTGCAGCACAAATGAGCGAGCAGCCTTCAGACTTCGCTAGTCATCCAAAAAGGACAGGTCCCAGTCACCCACGATAGGATTAGGAGGGTACAGAAGCATAGAGCCCTTGCCATTTTTGCAATCCTTTCCATCCCCGTGAGTCGCTCCGAGCAGAGATATCCGGTAGACAAGGCAGGGCAGAGAGGCGAGGTTGAAGACAGCAGGAAATTTCAGTATTGCTCAAAGTGCCGTGTTTCTCCGATTCTTCCTCGTCAGGGGGATTTAGTGTGGTCGCTCTTAAAACGGGCATCTGGATTGATTTAACAGCTGTTGTGCTTGTGTGATACCTAATATACTTGACATCTAATGGATGAAAGGCAAAAAAATCAGGGAGGCAGGATAAAATGACCTGTAATCACAGTTGCTAACACTTGTGATTTTATCGAATGTCTTGGGGTATTTGGTAGCATTGGAGAGTCCTGTGATTATGCAGGACTGCTCCTTTGCAAAGGAAAAAAAAAGAAAGGGTATTTCAAGAACAAAGTGTTATGATGTGGTCTTTAAGACTCAAACAACAGGGAATAAAAATAACATTGCATGTATTTTGTTGTTGTTCTAAAAATGCATACAAAATATCATGACTTTAACCTCTTGATTTTCTGACCTATTCATGAGCTCTTGGAGTTGGTCACTCTAGACCTTTAGGAAGAGTGTAACAACAAGGTTTCAGTGCTGTGTGGGTTTTCAGTATTTTGTATTTCCAAAGCAGGTAGTCTGCGGAAAAGAGCTGAGACACCCTTTGTCTGCCACGGGCTTAGGCTGTAAGCTTTACAGGACTTTAAAGCTGTTTTAGGCTTAATCACAGAAGTGTGTGTTACCCCTCTTGAGAATAAACTGTATCGTATATTGTAACTGCAGCTCGCGTAGAGGAGAGGAGAGACTACCCTGGAAATCCGTGTAAAGCCTTTACTCCTTTCCCTGCTTTTTGTTGCTTTCTCCCAGGTGCTGTGACTGTCTTGGGGAAAGCAGAAATGGCTTTTAGAACAAATGAGACAAACACTGAAGTAAAGATCAAGGCTGCTTGAAATGAAGTGTAACATCCTCACACTCCTTCCTTTAATGCATTGGAAAATAAGTGCAAAAAGAGAAATATGATGTGCAATGAATTTTGACTCCTTCGATACTTGTTCAAAAGAACCAATGTTTTTGCTGGGACTTGGATTTCAGGAGTAATTGCTGTGTTAACCTTGCAGCATCAAATGCATTTCCTCTGATCTCTTCTTGCAATATAATTGTTGTATCACTCTGGTCAGCCGCATTCCCTCTTTCCGCAATTGCTTTATGCTTCCCCTGCAATAGGAATGCAGAATTCAGGATCCACGTTTCAGAAGCAAATCAGAAAAAGCATCTGCATACAAATGGCTCTGAAACACGTGAGCTTTTCCTCTTTGGCTCAGAGGTCTTCAGAGCTATAGCACCACTGTGAATATTTTCCTTGCTTGGTTTCTAGCAATGCAAGTAGGCAAGAGCCCATTTGCACTGAGATCGGAAGAGCCTCGTTATGTGACTTGCCGTACTTGTGTGTAACTGTGCTTCCATGTTCCCCATCAGTACTTCTTGTCTTTGCCCATATCAAAGGGGAGGCTGCTGCACTTCTGAAGGGCAGAAGTCCTTTCCCTTTCCCGGGCTGGCTTTGCGTCCCGGCAGTGGCCTGTGGTATCTGTGATGGAGCAGAGGTAATTCCGCTCTCCTCTTCTGCTCCCTCACCACTGTTTCTGCTGCGTGTCCCGATACACTCCTTAGGTTATTTGCTGCCAATGTTGTCTTACAGGTTTTTTGTCCTTAATGTCTGCAGTGCGTCCAAGTTTAGGCTGAGCCTTTTGAAACGATGGCTGGGAATTAGGCACCCACCTCCTAGGAGATCTGCTGGAATTTTCAGCATTGCGAAACTGGGCTTTGGTGATGCTTTTGGTGTATTTCACACCAGTGGTATGGACTTCTGTTGCTCTTTCCCAGGAGCTGTGACTGTCCTGTGGAAACAAGAAACAGCTGATTTTCTACAGAGCCCAGGGTATGCTGCTCCGTTTATACCTACTATTTATGATAAAACTTGGTTTGTGATCTGGCAGTCTTTAATCCCAGCAAAACCATCTGTGGCAAGATAGATGGGGTGACTTTTTGGAGTAATTTCTCATGACTCTCTAGTGTCCTTTTGGTACCACCTAATATTTTCTTTTGTTTGTTTCACTGTTGTACTGTGTGTAAATACATACATGGGAGCCATAGTCAAATGAGTTCAGTTCTTCAGGACTTTGGCTTTTCACAGCCTGCGCCTGTGTTTCCCCGGAGGTCTTCAAGAGAAGTTGGTGATTGCTAAATGTTTTGTTGCCCATGTGCCTTCTAAGCCTTTGAAAAGCCAGTCCCCCACTTGACGGGGGAGACGTTGCCATGATATCTGCACATCGGTGACTGGTGGGTTTGGCTGATTTGAGCCTTATAATGTGGTCTCTGATAGCAAATGTTCTCCAGTTTCAGGTAATAAAACATACCAGGGAACTAAAGCCTTCTCTTGCATCTCAGCTGTAAAGTTTCAGTTCCTGACCCTTTCTAAAAGTAGACAGAAATTTGAAGTAGATGAAATTAAATTGTTTTGTGTCTGGAAGGATCTCTCAGCCCTTGGACTGTCAAATGTTAAGTCTACTTGAAGATAAAAGGCTGATACGCTCCCATTTACACAACTATAAATATAATGAGTATCAGTATTCATGGGAGCTGTATGCAGGGTTTGGGGCCAGCATTTAAATAGAGTGGGGACACTTAGAAACTGAATTTTGCAACTATTGGCTTTATCAAAGGTGGGCCTGATCCAGCCCGATTCTGACCTCTGACATGTCTCTGACCAAGCAGAGATGGTTATTTCTTGCAGGACTCTTGTTTTTGTCATTGTAGGGGGGGCTGGAGCTGCTTAGCTTAGACCAGGGTTCAGCCACTTCAATTTAGAGTTTCACGGAGAAACGTTTGTTTAATTAGCTTGTTGGGGGATATTTAAATAGACTTAATGTGCTCAGTGCATGCATCCTTCTCCGATTCTTTTTATTTTGTGTAGCTCATGTTTTCCTCACGCTTCAAATCCGCCCTAACAAAAAAAAAGTTTCTCCTTTACTTAGACTTTCACAAAGTTTCAATACCTGTTACTTCACAGTGCATGAAAAAGCTGAATGCTATTATATTTCCTATTTACTGCTTGCAGTTATAATACCCCTCTTAATGACGTGAAATATAAATGAATTATGTGCCCTTATTTGTGGTTGCAAGTTGCTAGTATGAATAATGCAAATGGATGCTTGTGAGGTGGTATTCAAAATTTTTTTTGAAAAGAAATGATAGGAAGAATGGAAGAAAAGCAGCTTTTTGGTTGGCTTGTGGTTTGCAGTAACATTTGTGACTTAGCTGTGCAGAACTCTTTATTGACTCATTGCTCTATTTTTTTTTTTATTTAAATCTTTTGTCTTAAAAACTGCTTATATTCCAAAATGCCATTCTAGTGTTACCTCGACTTTCCTGTTAGCGATGAGAAATAAGTTTTAAAAATAAATTTAATTTCAGAATTTGTTTGCTGCAGGAAAATGAGAAACTTGATATATAAATCTTTTGCAGGGACTGTAGGAAAAAATGTTTTCTAAAGGATAGAGTGTGTGGGACTGGTTTTGAAACCAGTGAAGCAACAAAGTTGATTTCTTATACCTAGGATATCATAAATAATTCATTTAGTGTTGTAATTTATCATTACTTACATGAAACTTAATTTTTTTATTTGTATCTGCTTTTTAAAAAGTTTGCCAGCAGCATCTAAGAGCTGCATCTTTAATTGTAAGTACGTGGAGAGTCAAACCTGCTTGTACTATTTGCAAGGCTTGGGCTATATCCCCCTCCTCCCGGCAAAAACTTGCTGCTGCTTTTAAAAATGAGAAACAGATAGAAGATGACCTGAAGGCACCTGAAAAAAAAAAGTCCTCACCTGAAATTAATAAATTGCTCATGTGATTTCTATTATTCTCTTAAATATTTTGTTGAATTGCAGCTCAAATAGTAATATCTTGAGTGATGGGGGTATAAATACATTCTTTATAGCTTTATTCTCTAATAACCGAAATACAACTGATCATAAGTCTTCATTATGTGCTAAGTTTCAATAAAATCTTTTTTTTTCAGAAAAATACATATGTTAAACGCTGTCTGAATTTTGCAACTATTACATTAAAAGATCATCCTTCTTGTTCTTTTTGGCATTGAATTTTTCTCCTGTTTCTCTTTTATTCTTCATTGCCAATTTTGACTGCTCAGCTCAGTCACAGGAGTTTATCAAAATAAAAAATGCTTTGTTTTAGATAAGTGTGAACATCAGCTGTGAAATGATTAAATGAAAAGAGGAATGAAAAATAGCTCCTTGAACATCAGCAGCAAGAGTGAGGATTGGGATTTTTTTTTTTGGGGGGGGGGTTAAACTGCCCATTGAGTTTTTATTAAAATATCCCAATTAGCTGTTATGAGCAAGTCCTGCAGCATCTCCTTGTGCTTGCAGCTTTGAGGTTACTGAGAGTAACTCATGCCCACATTGGAGATGGGAAGCATCAAGGCTGGTTTAGGGATTTTGGAGTCTCTGGCTGCGGACTGAGCCCTCTGTGCTCTGGAGCAGTGAGCTGTGCCCCTGCAGCTCTGCCAGCGAGACATTTAAATCTATATTGAGTCCACAGTGGTATATTTTCCCATATCCAGCACTTGAGATGATATATATGGTCTCTAGCATGCAATGAGTTGTTAAGTTTTTCCAGCGAAGCCAATTCAGCGCTACGAGGCTGAGCTAAGGATGTATTTGGGGCTGCTGATGTGTTACAGCAACAGAGACGGTGCCACTTTTTGCCAGACTGGGTGACTTTCGGGGACATTTTGTCTTCTGCTCTCTCTTCAATGGGCCTGCTGGAGAGTGAATTCGATAAGTGTACTTTCCAGATGATGATGATCGAAGAAAAAGACTGCCATGAAATCACAACAAGGATCCTCTCCCCCTCTTTTCCTTGCACTCTACCTTCATTTATCTCGGCAAGCTTGAATTGCAGTCCCATTGCTATTAACCTTTCGACTGCTGGCATTTTACCCAGAGCGCTCAGCCCCAGCTGGCAGCGGAGAGGATTTGAGCAACTCTGTAGTGATGAATTGGCGTTGGCGCTTCACTCAATGGCCATGCTCTGGAAAGTCGAAAACTCATTGTGCAGCTCTGTGGTCTTAATACTATGTCTGTCCAGCCTGAAATCCAGGAGCAAATGAGAAGGGAGAACTGCAGCACCGCAAGACTTGTTTTTCTTTCTACCTTCCACAATCAACTGCTTTGCCCCTATACAAGGAGGCAAATTTTCTCAGCTCTCATGGCAGCAGCTGCCTTCCAGGCTGGTGCTGACGAATCAGGCTGGGTGGCTTTGCCTTCTGCTGAGGGGTGGTTGCTGGAGGGGAGCACCAAGTTATGGAATCATGGAATCAGGGAATTCTCAGAGTTGGAAGGGACCTCTAGAGATCATCTAGTCCAACTCCCCTGCTGAAGCAGGATTTCCCAGAGCACATTATTCAGGACTGCATCAAGGCAGGTCCTGAAAATCTCCAGAGAAGGGGACTCCACGACCTTCCTGGGCAGCCGGTTCCAGTGCTCTGTCACCCTCACCATAAAGAAGTTTCTCCTCATATTTAAATGGAGCTTCCTATGTTCCAGTTAGCCTGTTTCTCCCGAGGGCTGGCCCTTTCCCTCTCAAATCTGGTACCCAACTCCCAGATGTGACTCATTTTCTAGGCTGTGCCACCAGGTTTCAAGGTGCCTGGTGGACTGCAGGGTTGGTATTAGCTCTGTCATGCTGTTCTCTGTCCTCCCCGGAGCCCCTCGGATGCACAGCGTGATGCTCGGTGCTGTGTTGGCTGGGACTTGGCTGTGTAATCGCCAGTCCTGCCATCTGCTAAGCGCAGGGCAGGGAATATTTTGTACTGGCTTTCTCTGGCCTGTCAGCACAGCGCGCGGCAGGAGGTATCGTAGACCAGGGAGGTGTGATGGAGTCTGGTCGTGTTGCTTGGCAGGGGAAGGGAGGCTGCCTTCCACGGGTCCGGCCCCTGGGAGAGCTGTTGGCAGATCTGCCTGCGATATCGACCGTCACGCTACGGCTCTGCTGGGCCCTCGCAGGTACGTGGCTGGGCACAACAGCCTCTATTCTCATCTCTGCTCTAGAGAATCCTGCTAGATAAATGTCAACAAATGACTCGGTCTTCAGTTAATGAAGAGGGGCTTTTCTTCTAAAGAGCTAATTGTCCATCTTTTCTGCATAAGAAATGCAGGGCGCTTTGGCTTTTTTTTTTTTCTTCCCCCCTAGCAATGTGGCAGAACTTACAGATGTGCAAATACTGTGGGCAACATCTATTATTTAACTTTCATTACCATTAATATGAATTAAATTGATGGCGTTTGTCAGGATGCTTTATGTGTTGTAGCAGATGCCTTAGGGAACTGCTTTTGAAAAAGAATTTCAGGAAAAGAAAAGTTGATTTAGTGGCTAGGAGGAAAGGACTCCAGAGAATTGAGTTTAGCCCTCAGAAGTGAGAGCTGAATTTGGTTCTCTCTATGACCTCATGTAAATATTCAGGACCAGAGTTTCTGTGAAACTCACCTCCTCTTTATACAGCTTCCTGAAGTGGCCGGATTTTCAAAATAGGTCTGGTAACCCAAATGAGGTGATCTTGTGTCCAGTTCAGGAAAAAATGTGAAAATATAAGAACAGGTGGCAGGCAGAACACATGTGCTATTGGTCAGATGTGACCAAGAAGTGTTGGCTGTGATTTGCATGTTCTGTAGACCTGATCGTGAAGTGGCATAACAGGAATTTCTCAGTCTTATCGGCGCTAAAAGACAGCTATGTAGGAACGGACATGTGTGGTGAGGTCCAGGTATACTATCTTTGGAGTGTGAGGGTTGCAGCCATCTACTCAAGCATCAAATGGCATTGCTGCGTGAGCAGATTAACAGTTCAGAGGCTGAGTGATCTGCATCCAGTAGCTGTGGATGTCCCTCTGCTCTCATCTGCTGAGAGGGGGAGAGGAGGAAAAGAAAAAAGAAGAAAAAAAAAAAAAAAAAAAAGTAGAGCTTGAACAGAAGAGTTTCAATTTAAAGGTAGTAGAGGTACTGCAGTAGGACCTGTTTCCTACCTCTGCTGGCTTCTGCAGATGTGTGGCCAGGCCCTCTCCGGGGGCTCTGCCCAGCCAGCTCATCTGGTAGCACCTGCTTTATTTGTTACCTGTGTTTGTGTGGGCTTGGTGAATCGCCGTGCAGGCAGGAGGCCTGCCTCTCTTAATCCCTTTTACATTTCAATTCTTAAAAGCAATTTCAGAAACATTAGTTCTTTTTAAGGTGGATTTAAAGAAATAGGAGAAAGTCACTAGTATTATGCTTAAGTTAATGTGAGTGACTCAGTATGAGATAAATTAACCCAAGTGCCTGGTTACAGTAGTGCACATCTCACTGCAAGTGAGAGATTTGAGCTGCCATTTTCTCATCCTTTTTTCTCTTCTGGTGTTAATTTTATTTGCTGGACAATGAGTACTCCTTTAATAGAAGCATTGACTTGCACAGCAGGTTATGTGAAAGAGCCTCTAAAAATACCTGGGTAATTGGTACTAGGCTAGAAGTGAAAGACGACCCCAAATGCAGCAGTTTTTGCAAGTTCCACCTAAACCGCTTGGGCAGTAGATGGTTGCAGTACAGCACAGAAATGGTCAGCTGCCTTTCAGCAGCCTTGTTGGGAGAAGGAATCTGTCTAACTTTGGCCACACGTGAAACTCAACTTTGTCAGTCTGTAGACAGGGAGTCACTGTGTGCCTGCCAAGAAAGTGCATCAGTGTTTCTTCCGTAGGGGACCAGATAGGGTTGAGAGAACTGGTCAGTCCCCTTTGGCTCCCTTGCTTGGACTTGAGTGTTCCTGATGTTGCTTTGGGTGCAAACTTGGTGGTTTTATTTACGAAGTTGTGTGGAGACTGTCTGCTGAGAAACGTGTGAAGGCGTCACCTTCTTTCGCATTGAGCATGAAATAGTAGCAACTTTCTGAACTCTCTTGGTCCAGACCAGGGCTGAATTGATAAGGAAGAAACTTCCTATCTCATTGCCAATCCCTGAAATTCCACGGTTGCTTTTTTAATATCTACTACAATAAAAATCTATGGCCGTGGACCACCTTTTTTTGATTCCTATTCTAAGGGAGCATCCCCGTTAAAAAATTTAGAGGTTCTGGCTGCCACTTTGGTTTATATATTCTGTCCGTGTCCGGCAGTAGTTTCTGTAAATGTTGGCCCAGCCGCAGTTTAAGTTGCAGTTTATCTCAGTAGAGAATACGGACAGGAGCTTTTCTGAGGAGTAAACTCCCCAGACTGAAATAGCTTACGGTATAAGCTGAAAGGTTGCCAGCCTGTCAAAATATTCACAGCACTGATTTTTCAAGTCATTGTTCATACCAGGATGAACTCTAGACCAATTCAATCTCTCCATAGTTCCTAAATAATACTACTGGTCTAACTTCCTGTACCTTGGATCCAAGCACAATAACAAGAATAAGATTTGAGACAGGCACTTAAAATCTCATCTTCTGGGGCCAGAGATGAGAGAAGGAGCCCTTTCCTTTGCCTCGCTTGCCAAGGCAGGCAGGGGTGTCACCTCCTCAGAGAAGGCGTGGGACAGGTGCTACACACCAGACCAGAGGCCTGGGAAGCCCTGAAGAAATATCCATGCTGCATTTGAGTTGTTTATACCTATGTATTTGGTATTCTGGCTGGAGCTTGTAGCCTTTGGGCCACATCTCCATCTGGGTCTGCACCTTTGCTCTAACTTCACCACGTGTATGGTGCTGAAGAAGTACAGATAATGCTTGCCTTCATGTGTAGGTGAGGATCAAACATGTTGAGATTCATGAGTGAATGGTCCTCTTCAAGTACTGAGGCTCCATCTGCAAATTCTTCAGGAAACATTTCATTTTACATTATCAGCATTTTCTGAGAGGGAAAGAAAAGAAAAACTTTTTCAGAGAAACTACTTCAGGATTCACAAAACTTGCATAGGTTTTGTGGGGAAAAAAGTGTCTCAGTTCTAATCTCTCGTTAATCGAGGTTTTGACCAGATCTAATCAATGACAGCAGCTCACTTCTGTGTCAGGGCTCTTGCTTGGTAAAGGCGCAGTTCAAACTCCTGCTCTACATTAACATCATCTCTTCAATGTGAGACCGCTGCTGTGGGACAGGTGGAGTCCTCCCCGAAACAGCCAGCAGACATCGTGCCCTCATGGGCGTTAAAGAGGCTCAGAGCAGGACCTTAGCTCACATTGCTTGCATCCCATGCAGGTGTTCTCTTTTTCTATCAGGGGGGTTAGGATTACCTTCATGCAGAATGAGAAAACTTTTGAAATCCTTGAGAGATATTACAAGTTCCTAAATTTGCTATCCCCAAATTAGTAGTAATGTCCATGGCATGAGATGAAGTCTCTCAATATTGGAGTACGGTAGATCTGTACTCGTGTGAAAAACTAAATGCTGGTTTATGCTCTAACTTAATGCCTGTTTGAGGAAACTTTTCACTGAACTTCCACTTTCTGCAAAGCAGCAAGCATGGAGATGTTGGGCATGTAGTAACCTGGTATAACATCCAATGGGTAATTTGTTCTGACAATTTTTATGAGCAGGAAAAAAAAAACCTCATCAAATGTGTGTCACACTTTCTGACCCTTCTCTGTGGTTCATTTATCTCCTGGAAGAACCACCTGCTTTCTGCTTTGATGCTCCATTTACAGTACTTGAGGGAGGAATGATTATAGTGGCATGCAGCCACTGGTTAACTTCTCTCCAGATGTGTGCTCCAGATGGCAATCCTGAGAACCCACCCCAGACCCAGATTTCCTATTTAACACTGACAGACTTGATTCAAACTGAAACACAATCTTTTGCTGTACTTTCCTCCTTCCTAACTGGTAGCATCCACAGAGTGGTGCGAGCCAAACACAGTCCATAGGAAGCTACTCTATATCTGTGGTTGACTCACTGGTAGCATTAAAGATGAGGGTGTTAGCCTCTTCTTTTAAAGCTTGTCTCGATCTATACGAATGGCTACAATCTGCTGCATTTCATGGAGATCAACTGACCCTCTGAAACCTGGTATGTTGGCACTGGATGAACTGTTTGAGCAAATGTGAATGCTTTTTTTTTTTAGCGCGTTCACTGGGCTCATACAGAATAATAGCTTCTCTCCTTGTTGCTTCTCACATTTTCTGTTCCATCTCGCTGAACAATAGCACCAGCTTCTTTATTCCTGAGCTCTCTCAGGATGTTATTTGTTTATCATCTTTCTTTAGTAACAACCAGTGTAGCAGAGTGATATAATTTAGCTTTGTGAAGTCCCAACCACAGCAGAATGCAAAGTGGTTCCTCTCGTTTCTCTGGAGTTCAGGAAAACTGCAACAAGAGGAAGAAAGCAAGTTGTGCTCTCTCTATATGCTCACTTCTCTATCCCCTGCCTGGGTCCTTACAAAACTCTTGTATTTCTTCCTTTTTTTTTTTTTTTTTTTTTTTTTTAACATGGAATCGATATTTTCTTTTCCTCAAGTTCTGTTGATCACCTCAGGGTACATAGCAGAGCTAGGCTGAGCATCCTCCTCTCAAGTCACGTCCCCTGCAGATGTGATACTAGGCATAACAAAGCACGTCAGGTCACTGAATTTCAGTGTTGGTGCTCGTGCCTTGGGATCAAGTAACCTCAGGGCACAGTGTGACTCTTCTTCAAGAGAACATCTCTGCTGTGGCACCAGAATACAGTGCAGATCACAAGAAAAGACTGAAGCCTGGAGAACCCCAGCAAGCTTTGCTGTAGGGGATTTGTTGCCTTCCTACCAGGTTACAACATATATGATTACAGTATTTTGAGGTAATCCTCCTATTACCTCCAGGGGACTAGGGGAGACTCAACCTGGTACTTTGTAGATGAAATCCAACCTTTGAAGCTGGTCCTAATAAAGCCTCTCAAGCAACAGGCTGCTCTGATGTTGCTCACATCTCCAGGAATTAAAAAAACCAAACAAACAGGAAATTATAATCAACAGAGGCAGGACAGTCTGATGCTCTGTGTTGTAACTTTTAAAAGTCTTCACCCGTGATGTTCTGTTTCCAAGTTCCCTGGCATGACCCAGCAAGTGGGTACAGTGATTGCTTGGAGGATGTAAAATCTGGTCAATGGCATAAGTATACAGGTCCCCCCAAAGCCTGGGGGTTGGGTTGTGCCAAGGAGCCTGATGAACTCCAGGGAGAGTTGGAGTCACAGGACCCAGGGAGTCCAGCTACACGGTCACAGCATGAAAATGGAGACTTTGGAAGTGTGTGACAGCTGAAGCGTCCTGTGTGCCAGAGGAGGAGGGATGCTGCAGAAGGGGAGCAGCACTGTTTGCTGCTCTGATGCGCTCCTTTCCATCAAGTCTTTGGGAGTGCTTTCAACACCTTATTCCAGGAAATATGCCAAGAAAGGGCAAATATACTGGTTATTTATAGGCCTTCTTATGGCCGCCTTATTACTGCCTGGAGTCCATTGGGGTAGGCATTTTATGTACTGCTTTGACCTTTTCTGCCAGCTGAGAGAACACAGATCCTCTGTTTCTCCAATGACCTTCCAGTGTACTCTTTCTTGAGAAGACAGAAATAAGAAAAGAATCCCCAAGGATCCTCAAGGAAGAAACATTTTTCTCTCATTAAAAGATCTACTGTAAGTATTCATAATTGGCAAAGAAAGAGGTTTTGTAGGCTTCTTTCTTCCTTTGTCACGGGTGTGAATCAAACAAGGAATTTTTATTTTTTTTTCTGTCACCTCAGCTCAGGATGATAGAAATAATGTTTATTTGTATGAAGTCACTGTTGAGAATGTTTTCAATATCTCCTATGAACAGAAGCAAAACTCCCACAGCAAAGACTCCATTAATCTTTGCTGCCCTGATCTAGATTGACTTATTCAGTGCGTGAACTAGATCATTAGCAACACCAGGGATTTCCCTTCATCCTGTGGTGGAGAGATCAGTGGAAATAATAAACAAGTGTGAGCGACTATGCAGGATGATTAGTGTATACACATATTTTCATGCTTGGACGCTTTTGTAATATCTCCCCTGGCATTAGGTGCTGCTTATTGACTCTTGTGTTGCAAGAGGTCAGTGGTATCCCCACTCCCCAGGGCCACTGCTTATCATAGATGGTACTTATGTTTGACTAAACTTCAAAACAACTTTGACCTTTTAATTATTTTTTTATCTGTGCAATTTAATGTTTTTTGGAGGGTGGGTGGAAGAAGAACTCTTCTGGCAGCCTTTCCAAGAGTCACCCAGGGGAGCTGGGTTTCTTGCAAAGGCCAAGTTATCTCCTTCAAGACATAATTTCTCTGAAAATAGGATAGTTTAAAACCTAATTTTCTTACTTAAAAACTTGGAATCTCTAGTGTGCGGGTGAGAGAGATGCAGATGTTTTCAGGCACTTGGGAACTGCTCACTGGTTAGTTTAAAATATTTAGCTATTTGCATGCTTCGTTTTGAGGTATGCAAAATAAATGGAATCATAAATCACTCCTTAAATATTCTACTTGGTGCTGGGTGACTGGAAATAACAGATGGATGCTTACAGGCGGGATTTAATTTCGCTCTAAGTTAGCGATGGGTTAGAAACCAGAACACCACATCTTAGCCCCCTAAAGCTTTGGATCTGTTTGCATCTGTGTTGGGAACTTTCTAAGGCACAAGACTTGCATTAAATGGGTAACAGCTGCAACCCTCCAGATCAGAGCTATCTTCAACATTGGGGCAGTTCAGGTCCAAGCCTGGGGGAGTGCTCCCAATTTTATGCTTAAAACTGCTGTCAAAGTATGGTGGTATTTAAATAGCATGGGAAGGGCTGTAATTTCTGTCTTTTCCAGAACACCATTGAAAATAATACACCTGGAAAATAGGAGGGGGTTGGGGACGGCAAAAAATACAGCAATACAGCTCAGGTAGGTCAGTGATTTAAAGCGAACTTGCACACCGTCAGACTCCTTCTGGCGGTGTGTGTAAGTCAGTCTTGCTACACGGAGGGAGATAAGGCTGAATGCTGGCTGTGAGCACCTGCAAGACGTTGACATGATACCCTCGTTGTCTGTCTGCCAGCTGTGCCAATACTTTCTCTTTTCATGCAAGAAAAGGAGAGCGAGCGAGTGGGAGAAAAGAGATTGTGATCCTCTGCCAGGAGGCTTGTGCTCTTTGTACAGCTCCCCTTTGCATGGACGGCTGCCGGAGGGTGAGATTAAGTCATGAGGAGGGATTGCATGGGACAAGAAGAGAAGCAGTGTTATCCCCTGTTTCTTGCATTAATAAAAGCTAAGAGAGATGTAGAATTGTACCCACTGTCAGCTCACTAGTTTTAAAAATAGTTTAAATTGCAGATCCCGGCTAATGGGACCAGGTCTCCCTCGAGCATATCTCTAAGCAGGAGGAACACAGCTTGGAGCAGAATTTGGGCTGCTGGGCAGGCAGGGAGCTTGTGGAGTCCCCTACTCTGGAGATTTTCAAGACCCGCCTTGATGCAGTCCTGAATAATGTGCTCTAGGCAATCCTGCTTTAGCAGGAGAGTTGGACTAGGTGATCTCTAGAGGTCCCTTCCAACTCTGAGAATTCCGTGATTTAGGTGATGCGGGTGGGGGCAGGCTTGTGTGTGCATCGGCCACGGTGCTCACCAGTTCCTGTTGCAAGGCTAAAGCTGCTGAGCTTGAGAACCGCCCATTGCTGTGCCAAACAGTGCTTTTGTTGTGCTGTGTGTTAAGTCAGAACATGCCCTGTTTTCCCAGGGGCTGACTGCACCACAGGTAGTATCATAAAGATACTGGAATGCATTTGTAGAGACAAGGATTTGCCGTTACTGGGGACTGGGCAATCTGGGAGTGCACAGGGATACAAAGCTCTAATAACTGCTGAAAAAGATCATTGGTCTTGGGCACTGTCCTAATTTTTCTCACATCTACTGCACACAGAATTTGGGATGAGTTTTTTAGGCTCCTTTAAGCAAACTTCTGCTAATGTATCTAGAAATTTGCCTGAGGTTGAAAGTTTCCCCATTTGCTTATCTGTTTTTTTCTAGTAATAAGATTCTTGGTAACACTGAAGTTGAGAAAACTACAAATGATTTAATAGCAGATGTGGCTTCCGTTTCCATTTGCCAAGTCACTGCCTAGTTCAGTGCAAACATTTAGTTTTTCTTTTATCTGAAGGTGAAAGAGTCTCCCTAGCAGTAATCCTGCAGAGCCCAGTGTACACACTTCATCTTCCATGCTGGGCCCACAAGGCCAGCCCAGTGACATTTGGCTCGGAGAACTCTTTCCAAGTACATTTAAAGTTCAACCTTGACTGGGAGGATTCTCCATCACAACAGCATCTTCATTACTACCAACTTGCAGAAGGAGGGAGAGAAGGAACGGCGCTGTTGAGGTCAATTTGCAGGCGCAGTGCTCTTGGCTTGCTGAATAAACTGGGTTTCGAGATGGTGCTGATGATTTTGCTTGCATCCGCCAGAGAAAGGTTATTGAGCATTCAGTAAATCTCCTGGGGATCAGTTATAAAGAATGGTATTTACAGGAGGGTAAACCATAAATCTTTATGACCTTCTTGCAGTTAGTAGCATTTAAAGTTGCATTATTCTTTTCTTTTCCTGTAGACAAGGCTTTGATAAAACTATCTGTCAGTTAACTTAAATAATCCATGGACAACAGGGTCTTTGCTGGAGAAGAGGAGAAATGACTTAGTTGAATTTTAACTTGTTTGTTTGTTTTCTTGCCAATTTTTTTTTTTTTTTTTGGAGAGATTAAAGATGAATTTAATGTTTTGATGGGTTCTCTGCGGATCATTTACCTTGACAGGAGGTGAAAAAAAGGTCCCCTTAGGTCACTCTTGTCTTCCTTTCTGAACTTCTTGTCAGATAGGTGATGACAACAGGACTGTGGAGAGTTGAACAAAGGAATCTCTGTCATTCAAACTATTGCATGTTTGATCCCTGCTATCACACTTTCATGAATTTCGCATGCACAATGTGTGTCTCCACTTGTTACAAATTAGCGCCTGGTATTTTTCAGGCTACCTGGGATAACCTTCCTCTTAAATAATTGAAATTTATGTTATTCTGATTTTACTTTTTCAGTTTTGAGGCTTTTATTCTCAGTATTTCATTTACCTAATAAGAAATTAAAATTTTTCTCTTTTTCCTTGTTCTTTCATTAGTCCCTGTCAGTGCCATAATTTCTTGTCAATTGAGTTTCACTGGCTTTTTAACATTTATTGTGAACAGATTGCGTATCTTATTTGAATATATTTACAGACCTTTTGCTTCTGTTGAAGCCATGCAAAAAACTGTCTGGCATGGATACTTCTATTTTGTCTCTATATTTAGGCCTAATATTTATAAACAAGCTTTCTAAAACCAAACAAGCTAGGCTGCTGCTGTCTGTTGTATGGAGGCAATTAGATGGGTAAGAAGGAACTTTCGCTAGTCTTACTCATTTCTATTCTTGTATAGGAATATTTATGCCATTATAGAACACCTCTACACTAGTAAAATTGCATTCACATTTACGTTGCTAAGCTAGTGCTGCTATATCAGAGACCAGCTGTAATTCTACTGGAAGACTTAAAGCGGGACAACCTCTTCTTGTAGGCAAACCTTCAGGTGGCGTGGAGGCCAGGATGCCCTGTGCAACTCCAGCTGCAGGACTTGCAGATGTCTCTTGAGGACATGGACATCTCATTTCAAGCTAGTACATTTGCAATAGGTGTTGTTGTATAAGTAAATGTTAACGTACAGGGCTCTGGGCAAGTTATAGGCTGTTCAAACCTCCCTAAGAGGCAATGTATGATGTTAGGAAAGAGAGTCAAATTTTTAATCTAGGTTCTTCACAGTCTTTGGTGTAGTAATGGGAGTTTGTACGATCAGAAAACTGAGTGCCAAAAATATTCAGCAAAATTGGTCAACTTGAGTGCAGAGGAAACATGGACATTGGGTGGGAGGCTGGCATTGCTCTGCCTTTCATATATTTCTTTTTAAGAAACAAATGCCAATACAGGAAACTTTCCAAATCATTCTTTGACTTCCTAAAGCAGCAGTTTTAGGCTGCAGTAGGCTGTGGGTGCTTGAGAACAGAGCATCCACATATGAAGTTGTGTGTGATTCCTTACCAGAGGAGACATTAATATCTTAAAAGGAAGAGCAAGTATCTGTGACTTGGAAGTAGACAGTTTTGTTTTGTCTTCTGTAAATTATGCAGAGCAAGAACTTTCACAAATAACTGGTAATGTATAAACATTTACTGGCTGGAGCAAGGTTAATATATATATTTGTTTGAAAGAAACATACATGTTACTCCAAGGGTCTGGTTTGTGAAGCATTTAAGTACTTGCTTATGCCCTGCTGAAGCCAAAGAGAGATACTGTAACTACAGATGGAGCCAGCTTTTCCTATCAACTCCTGCTCAGGTGTGATTTGCAAATGAAGTATTTTGGCTTGGAGGAACACTTTCTCTGGAGAAGCTAATGGTGACACATGGCACAATCATTTATGGCTCTCAGGCATTGCGTGGAAAAGCATCACATCACAGCAATAGGGGAATTAACTGGTGCTGACGATTGAGTAATTGGGAGGGTATGGCACAGAGTGGATATAGTTGGTAGTGCCTCAAAGTTCTTTGTGCCCTTTGCTTTAAAATTAAGAAACAGATGGCCTGTTGGAGTTACTTGCTTCCCCTTCCCTCCTCAGGTGCTCGTTTTATGCTAAAGGCAGCCATCTGCTTAGGGCTGCCGACTTGTACCTGTGGAAAATAAATACCGAATAGGTTTCATTCTACTGTAAGTGACTTTTAAGCTTGGAACACCATACTGAAGTATTACCAAGTTCCTATTTGTGTCTGTTTCTGCTGCGGCACAGCGATGTATATTTAATACCCTAACTGTGTGGTGCGTAGGAACTAGCTCTGAAATACTAGTGCATGACATATGTTTTGTTTCTGTCTAGGGGGAGAGCCATACCCTGTAATGGGTATCTCACTGTGCTCCTTTGTACAGTGCAGCTGGACTCCTCTTTATTTACCCTTTTTATTCTAAAATTGTCTGCCAGTGCTCTTTTTGCTTGTGAACAACTGTAGGCAGACAGGAGTTTCCTGAAAGCCCCTGCTATATGTGAATGAAGGTACCGTGTTGTATTTCACTTGCAATCTGCTCATTTAAGCAAACACTGTATCATACAATTTTCAGGCTCCAAAGCAAATGCCTCATTATTTCCTTTAGTCTTCCAGGTCCCTGAAGATCTTCCTCTGTTTCTCTCTTTACCTTTGTTGCTGTCCTCTGTGGCGGATGCCAGGCTCCTGGTAAAACAAGCCTGACTGGTCTTTTCATTGGTGGTTTGCTTCCAGCTCTAAAATACAGCGAATTTGTTTTTGAAATCCTACAACATTGTGGGAACAATGTTATCCGGGTGCTGCACGCCTCTGTGGTCCTTTCTGTAGTGATTCGTGCCCAGGTTCCTGCCCTGCCAGGCTCTGTGCCAGTGGCCGGGCTCCCCCTTTTGTGAAGGCTCTGAAGCACAGGTTTTTTGCAGGAATGGAAGCATGAAATACGGTGGCATGAGCAAATATGTACAGAATAAAGCTCAGAGCCTTTGAAACTGGCTCAAAACTGCCTTGGAAATGCAGCCAATTGGGCTAGATGCATCCCAGGTATAAAACTGTGGACTTAAATTCACTGATTGCTGTGGTTGTCTGATGCACTCAGAGATGATTCTGGAGCAGAGATCATGGGCATGAGGGACCTATGTCTGTTTCTACTAACAGACGGACACCATGATCTAATGGTTTTGCATGGATGTAGGCATGTACATAAGGAGATCATTCCTGATCTTCTTACACAGAGTGCATGGATTAAATATTGGAAATTTTAGTAACAGGTTCTGGCTCAGACAGAAAAATTCCTTTGCCATCACCACCCTCTCCTCTGTATTGTAAATGGTGCAGCTTCTCCAAGTGGAGGGCACCCGAAAAATAATGAGCACTGCTGTCCATCAATTCCTAGCAGCAGGTCAGGAGAGATGTGAGATTGTGGCAATCGGCTAAAAACTTTGCTGAGAGAAATCATAATGGGGGTGAAGTACAATAAATAAAAAATGAAGGCAGCCAACACAGTACAAAAGGAACACAACTGAAGAGAGAAGAGCAGAATTTGAGTGGAAAACAGTTTAGTGAAATCATGTTGGAATGGGCTGAGTTTGCAGGTAAGATGTGCTCTTTACTTATCCCTTAGAATTGCATTTTGATTCTTTTGTCTGCTGCTTTGTGCAGCTCTGCTACCTCTTCTCAGGATTAAGAAAGTGTCCCCAAATGAGCATAACTAATCCTTGCTTGCCTACTTAATGCCTTCTCCTGGTTATTTGTAGAGCATCTTTTGAGAGAGCTGTGGCTGCTGTTGCAGCTCTTAATTCAGTCCTTCCAGGCTGAAGCAAGAGGAAAAGAGTCTGAACAGCAGTCAGTGACGCAGGAATTTCCTGAGCTTTGCTCCTGGGCCTGCATAGTACTAGATAATTCATTTTTTCAACTTGCTGCCGGAGGTCCTGCGGTTACCTGTCTCTGAGAAAGTGAAGCAATGTTTGCGTGAGGCATGTAAAGCGCCGAGTGATGCCAACAGTGTCGGTTTGGGATTAGCCGCTGCAGCGCAACCACCCTGGTGGCAGAGCTGGAGCTCAGAAGATGATCCCCTCCAAACCTGGAGTGCTGTAAGAGAAAGCAGCAGAGGAAATGGGGCGTTCTCTCCTGTCTGTAGCATTTGCAGCACTCAAAACTTTGCCCATGTCTGTTGCCTCTGTAAAAAACCAAGGCAGCATGAGGGGGGCGTTGGAAACACCATGTGGGGACATGGAGATGTTTGGTCTTAGATAGTATATTTTTCTGTTGTTGCAAGTACACTAGTGCCAGCAGCCCATGATGACAGTTCTGTGTTTCTCCCTATCACAGCAGAAAACAGGCGGTTTTGAAGGCTGGAGGTCCTTACAGCAGTTGTGGAGTTTTTCAGCAGAGTTTTAAGATCTGATGATAATTTCAAGTATCCAGCTTGGATGTGGCGAAATCAACTGTGTCCTTCATCTGTCATCTGAGAACAATTCAGGTTCTTACCATGACCATTTTCTGTGCTTAGAAATTACCTGCACTGACAGCAGATTTCACCAGCTAACATTATTATCCTGGGGATCAACAACTTATTTTTCAAAACATGACCAAAATGATCATAGAATCATTTAGGTTGGAAAAGACCCTTAAGGTCATCAAATCCTGCTTCTATATTCCCCTTGTCCCCTAAAGGAGGGTTAAAAATACTTGTGTTTACTATAGCCACATTCCCCATCAATATGGAATTCAGAAAACAATATGATACTCCACAGGCAAAAAAATATATCCTCAGTGATGTAAACAAATTTAAACAAATCAATCATGTCAGAAGAAGTAATTATTGACTGATAAACAGTTAAACCTTTTGGGTGCTGCTAGAGAGAGGAATGAAACTCTAGCCTGGGATCTACCTGAGACTGTCCTGGGTGAAAAGTGCCAACTGGAGAATAGTGCCAAGTGGATTTAACAGCGCAGGGGCTGGTCTCTGTTCCTCTCCCTGTTTGTTGCTAGTTTGGGCTCTGCTAAATGGAATGAAATCCATTTTCCTTCTTCTTTCCTACACTGCTAGTGCCCTGTTGATCATTCTATTTTCCTGACACGATTGCCAGCTTGCCTTGTGGAGGTGACTCCTGTGTCTGCTCGCTCCAGCAGATTATCTCTTGTTACACTGTTTGTGTGAGCTGGTTTTATGGAGTAAGATGAGCGACCAGACTGAATAAATATACATATATGTGTATATATACATGTGTATACCTACATACCTTTTGTCCCCAGTGATGTTGAACCCACTTGAGTTTTTTGAGAGCCCGAAAACCCAACCCAAGAAGTTCAGCTGGACACATCCTGTTTTACCAGCCATATTGTGTCTGTCAGCCTCACATCTTGGTACACCGTCCTGAAGGTCCATTTGGTTTCAGGTCTTGTCTTGCTTGCAAAATGGCTCCCAGTGCCCTTTTGAGAAGGGTGTTATTTATTACAGATCGTCCACATGCAGTTTAATGTACTCTGTACCAATATACTAGCTGAAAGCACTCATATATGTTATCTATCAGATCAGTATTTTAAATGCAAAAATGAATATTCTGTGTAAACTCATATGTTCTGTGTATTGGATTTCTGCAGATCTCTGAAATCCAGCAGGCTTAAAAACCTATTTTTGAGGGACATCTTGGGCTGACAATTGTTTTGGTGTTGGAGGAGGTGAATTGTGAATTCTGTCTGATATGCCACTCCAGCCAGCACGGGTTGATCTGCAGGGGGGGGCATGACTCTTGGGGCAGGGTCCGAGCAGCATCCTTAGCTACGAACCAGCTGCCCTGCAGTCAGGATTAGGGGCTGTGCAGTCCAGTAACCTCTCTGACAGTCTCAACCCAGGGTCTGCGTGCCTAGCAGGTCACGCTGCAATGTTAGGATCGTGCTCCACAGTGAAGGGACAACTGTCATACTTGTGATGGCTCAGGGGAGAAAGGTTTTTCTGCACTGCAGAACCAATTATTTTGAGAGATGCTCTTAGGTGCAAAGGCATCCACATCCAAGCTGCCTTGTGACCAAATGTGAGATTTTCCAGGTTGGCTAGTCTCTCCACCAGCTGGGGAAGCTGGAAAATGAGTGGTTGAGTGAGCCAGGAGAGAAGTCTCTTGATCCCCTTCCCCTGTTAGGATACTTGGTTTGGCGCTTTTCCAGAGGTAAGCTCTAAATACGAGCTTCTCTTTGCTTTAAGTGGCTTAGGTATTCTGTGCAGCGGTGAGAGAGGGAGAGATGTAGCTTATTAGCTTCAATTTTGCGGTATAGGTAAACGCTCATGCAGTATGTGTGGTACATAAATCTTGACCCATGAAGACTTACACAAAGAGAAAGAAAGTTGAATTGAATAAAAAAATAAGTTAACAGGTTAGTTTCTCTTCTCCTTTTTCTGAAAGAAGACGTTTTCTTTAGTTTGATTACATCTAGAAAGGAAGAGTCTTGTGATGGGAGCGTACTAAGCACAGTGAACAGAATTACACTCCAACTCCCATCCCCATCCCATGAATGTGGCAGCACAAAACATCATCCAAGGACAGATGCTACCCCATTGCGGTTGATACCTGGAATTGAATATGTGTATGTTCTGCTGTACTCTATCTCACTGGATGGGTTTTCTCTGGAAATTTGATTCTTTGGGGTCTGTCTCAGTAAGATGTATCCAGACAGATGTCAGTGTCACCTTAGGAAGTGGCAGCGGGCATGTCTGGAAGCGCTTGGCAGTGGGTGGGATTGGAAAATCGGTTTTGGAGGTCTTTGAACCTGGACTGTTTGCTTGATTTCTGGTTCAAAGGAAGGCTTATTCTGTATGGTGTCTGCTTCATGGTGTTTGGACTGTGTGTTCTGTCAGTTTATCTTCATGCTTAGAAAAAAATCCACAAAACAAAACCCCAACAAACAGCAGCAAAATGATGCCGGCTTTTACTGTATCTCTTATTAGCAATGAAAAGTGAACTAACTGCTGGGTCCTGTGGGACTGCTTCTGCCTTGATGATTTCTTAATATCTTTTGTTTTCTTCAAAGGTTAATCTCCTTTAGCTACCCTGTGGTATCTGGCCCCTTTCCACATGCACCTGCTTTTCTCAGCTGGGTCTTCAGTAGTGACCTTCTAACTCTGTAGACAAACATGATCATTGTTGATCTGTCAAATCCAATATCACCCTACTTAAATGTCAGGTGGATTTATGTTATTGCTTTGGGAGGCAATAATCCAGAAGGGAATTCGTTTTACAGAGAGGTCTTCTGCCTTGCTGAAGGGATGTTGGTTGGATGAGTCATCTGCCTAACATCATCCCAGTTGGTTTGCTGCCTCATTTTTTCATACATCTACTTGGTTCTCACACATAGACTAAGAAGCAAAGTCTGATCTTTCCATCTGAGACTTGGTAATCCCTGCTTACAGCCAATGAAGAAGTTTCTCTGACTTAGGCGTGTAAATATTGCACTGCTGAGGCTTTACTGTGTAATGCCATTGGAGAGAGGAGATAACAGATGAAGGCTAGTTATCATTTGGACCCTGCTGCTTCTTTGGTTGCTTACAACAGCATTTTTAGAAGCCAGACAAGTGAACAGTAGGGACAGCAAATACAAGTTAACCCAGCCAAAACCCACAAAACCAACTGCAATTGGCTGTGCTGGAGGCTTTAGGAAACCTCTGTATGTGTACGACTGTGATCTCTGCTGTTCAGACCTCCAGAGCAGTGCCAGAGATGTAGATTAAGGGCCGCTCTACTAAGCGTTATCACATGCTCTTCTTTCTAGGGGTGGGAAAAGTACACTGAGCTTAATGGAATAAAAATCTGTTGCAACAGAAAGGGACTGAAGTGAAATTTATTAATGGAGTTACATTTGATGATATCCTCTATGGCTGTTTAGTCTGGTTAAAAAAAAAAAAAATTAAAAAGAAGGTATTTTCCAGCTGGTTGTTGGTCTGGCTTGACTGGAAGAGGAATACACATGCATTCAGCATCCAGGGTTTGTGAGCTCTTGCCTTGAGTAACTGGGCTGTGCAGGAACATCTCTCTGGAAGCAGGGTGTGTTTGCTTGAGCTGCAGAGCTGATGGACCCTTCATTCCTGAGAGCCCGATGTCACCTTTGGCACCTTATTTAGCACCTCCTGCTCTATGGTTTCAGCAGGAGCTTTCGCAGTCTCCTTTTAAATGTAGCCTTTCAACATTTAGCTGAGGAATAGAAACAACTTAATGTGACTAAGAGTTTCTGCTTGGTGACCACGCATTCAGTTCAGACAATTGTTTCCCCTTCTGGCCATAGAAAATAGCTGTAAATAAATCAAGATCACCAGCACGTTAAGCACAGGCTGTTTCTCTCATGAGTATCCATGTGGAGTCCAGCCAGCCCAATGGAGCCCAGCTCCATAACGGAGCTGCTACTCAATGCAGGAATATAAACATTAACAAATGTAAAAAGGTTTCTCAGAGTGCTAGAAAACCAAAAGTAGCTTGGGGTGAGGTTAATTCATTTTACTGCAGACTTGTGAAAAGATGCAGGGACCAAAGCAAATGATGAGCTAATTATTTTTCAAAAGTGTTTACAGCTTTGGGTTATTTGTCTTGTAAAACCTCAGAATGTTGTTGCCTTTGTATGTAAGTATGTATTTGTTGTGTTGTTTGCACAAACCCTATCTGTTCACAGATTATATGCCCAGTTTTAGCCCAGACAGGTTGTAACAATTTTTTTGAACTGGTATAAAAGCAAAAAGGTTGCATTAAGGACATATGTGCATTTATTTTCTTAGAAGCGGCTCTATTATTTCAAGATGCATATTTTCTTTAACAGGATTAGTGTTGTGGGTGTTGGTGGTGGTCATTTTTAAAGGGATTATTTTGGCTCCTCTGACCTGATTAGCAAGGTAGCTTTAATGTAGTCATCTGTTAGAGATGGGACTCCTTATGAATTAGACAGATTGGGGGCCTGAATTGACCTGGAAAACAATTTGTTGTGAATCCCCTGAAGGAATGTTAAAATTTCAGTAGTAAAAAATTGCTCTCTGCTCACCTCTGCAAGTTGTGAGTCATTAGGGATAAACTCATTTTGTAAAGAGAGTTTTCGGTTGTTAAAAATTCATCCTGCTAAATATTGCAAGAGAAAATACATTGATAAACTTGGAACTTCTTGGTTTTCTATCTTTATGACAAATGCATACCATAGGGGCTAAGATATATTTTCCATCTCTTTCTTTTTTTTTTTTTTTTCCCCCCTTTTTTTGTCCCCCCACAACCTGTCATGGACTGCTGGGCCATTGGGACACTTGAAGCTACCGTGTTCACAGAAGCAGAACGTGGAGAAGGATCTAGGGTTTTGTGAAAGTGTTTTGAAAGACGGTATATGCTGGGCAGTAGCAGTTGGTCTCTGCCCTAGAAAAGTCTTAGCCCAGCTTTTGCAAGCTCAGTCAGAAGGTTGCTTTGGTTTTTTTTTCTTTTTTTTTTTTTTTTTTTTTTTAGGCTGGAAAGGCAAAGCAGCTGTGCCAGCACAGTGGGAACATCCTAGTCTCAACCTCAGTTACCTCCCAGCATGTCTTTTTGCCTGTCTGGATCGCTTGTCCCAGGTGCAGCACCTGTAGAGAGCCTTTCTGTCTTGTTGACAAAAATACATGTATCGATTGGCATATAAAATTGCAGCAAATGACATTTATTCCATTATATTCTACACTTGCTTGCAGTACAGCTATAGACACAAAGTCAATGGCACTATCAACGTTTGCTGCGTTTTGAGTACAGATGTTTTCTGGTATATCTTCCTGTGCCAGATGCATGTAAAAAACCTGTCACCGTTAAAACAATAACCAAAAAAAGGACATCAAATGGTGTTCCAATATTAAAAGAAATTTCAGAATCATTCTTTTAACTGATTTAGTTTTTTTACAGAATCCGTTTGGATGGTGCAATGAGTTTTGAGACAGATTAATATGGTACCGTGGAATGAGCTGAAGTAAAGTTTGTATTTCTGCATGCTACAGTACTGGAGAGATATTAGAGAAATAAATAAAACCAATGGTGGTCAGTATAATTGGGAAGAGGTTAAAAAATGGAGCTGTTTGAAAAAGTTTGGAAATTATGTTTTTTCTGTTAAGACAGAGGCAGCAGCTTAATGGAATAAGGGGTTAAAAAGCAAGAACTTAGGGAATGAACAAAAATAACTGTTAAAGGACTGCATGGAGCAAGCTCTCAAAGGTGATATCTAAAATTGCTGACACCTGCCTGTTGACTACCTATGACTTGTGCCGCAGTCAGGAAAGATGAGCATCTTCTGAAATTGCTTAAGAACCAGGAATTATGCGATTATGATTCACCTTTCCCACATCTATATGTAAGCCAAGAACTCTCTTTTTTATTCCTGGGATGCCACGTGTGACTCATGCAGGCAGCTGCTCGTCTTTTGCAGCGTGCGTACGGTCCCTTCCTGATGCCCTTTCTCAGCCTGTATTGCACCGGTCTCCTGCCGCTGATTGAGAGGTTTGAATGAGAAAGGACCATAAATCTTGGGTAGAAGATAGCACAAAGAAAGCCGGTTAGACAGCTAATGCAGGGCCAGGTGTGTGGCTGCACCCTCATCTGCACTCCCTTCTTCCCAAATCCAGCGTGCTCTCCTCTCCAGCTCCATCAGGAGCTGCATGGGCTTGGCTTTGTAGGGGCTTGGCACAAGGAGGAGGGTTAGGGCTGAGGACCTTGGGGACTTTCTGAGCTGGGATCCCTCTGGAGGGTCCTGCTGAACATGGACAAAGACTGGGGTCAGGACAGCTTAGCTCGAAGGACATGTGGAGCGGGGCACCAAACCTCTAAGCCCTTCTTGGATGGGGAAGGGCTTGAGGAAAAGGAAAGCAGAACAGCAGCTGGTTTTGTGAGTGAGTTTTCTTCATTCCTGACCCACCCAAACTGTCCCTGCTGTAAGTTTCTGCCGTTTCTTAGTTCTTCTCCTGAAATTGATCGTTATCTATTTGGAAGAACACTTTTTGTGGGTATTTAGCCAGTTTTTGGCTTTCACGAGGAGGGAATCACTTCAAAGGTCAAACACGTGCTTGTCTTGCGTGCAGCCTCACTTACGGTCCCGCTCAGCCCCGTGGCAGCAGCAGGCACAGCCTGCCTGCTGCATCTCCTTTTTGGGCCATGGAGTGTCTCAGGGATCATAGCTTTTATTTCAAATTCCCCGTGTTTTGATTTGAGTTAGTTGAAATATAAATACAATTAGAGTTAGCAGAATACCTCTGACTTCGATTTTTGCCCTCTCGTTTGTGCTCCAGGCATTATGCTTTAGGCAGCAGCTAAAATGGGATCTAAACCATTAAAAAGCCCACAGGTCCTGACTCAAAACTCTGTTTCATGTTTAAAGGGAAAGGCTGAGTTATCACCACTTTGTAGTGATGCCTGCTCAGCAGGGATGGTGCACTGAAACTTGCAGAGAGTTTGAATCTTCTTCTGTATCCGCAAAGAAAGCAAAAGGAATGAGGTCCGGTTTGATCTGAACAAGTGAATTTGTGGAATGCATAGTAAATTGTACCTAGAGACTTGAAAAGACCTGATGATTATTATTTTTTTTTTTTTTTTACGTGACTTCAAAAACGCAGACTCATCTACAAAACTTTAAGTTTCGGATTTTTACGTGTAGTTACAGAGCTTTGCATGCATAAGCATTTTTGTATAGTTTGGGGCTTATGTTTTCTCTGGATACAAATTAAGTTATAAAAGCATGTAATAAGTTCCTAGAAGGAAGGCTGCTACTTCTCCAGTGCTGCACTGTCACTCTACCTGGTTCCACGATATTTACAAACCGTGGTTTAAGCAAAGATGTTTCAGTTTCACTCGTTCTGCCTTTGCTGTTTTTACAGTTGTACGATTGAGGGTATAATTTTCTTATTCAGTTCAATTTGCATTGCTGCTATCTCTCTTTACAGCTATCTATTTCAAGCTATGCCCACTCACTGCATTAGCCTGTAAATGCAGACATCAGCTACTGGAACTTCCCAGAGATTGATTTTATGGAACTTAACTGGAAATAAAATGATACCAATAAAATCTTTTTCTTACTTTGCCTTGACAAACTGCAGGCAAAGTCTGCCATGCATCTTATGATGGGTTCTCCTTTAGTCTGTGAGTGGTCTTATTTCCCTAGAAAAAAGGGGAGCGCAGAGCACTACTCATGGTCTGTAGGGATACAGCGGAATCTGTAGCCCTGTAAATAAGGGGCGATTGCTCTCAACTGGAGTCATAAACTCTTCCACCTTTTTTTTTTTTTTTTTTTTTCAATTACCAGCAGTTGCCATCATTTGAAAGGTGGTAGCAGAGCTCTAGCTGAACGAAACTGTTTAAAAAATGAAAGAATAGTTTTTTCCTGTCTCTTATTTCCAGTGGGAGAGGACGAAAAAGAATCGGCATCCAGCACTGCTGAGCAGAGGAGGTCTCTGACCTTGGCAGAGCCGGTGTTTGAACCAAAGAGTCCCCATAAGCTTTGTGGGAATTAGTTACACAGGAAATAGGTAGAGAGAGGATATGAAAGATACTATCTAATGAAAATGAGCCTTATGAATACGAGCAATTGGAAACCTTACCTTTTAATGGAGAATGCTGTAATCTGAAAAAACCACAGTAGGGAGGTCTGTGTTAGCAACTCTCTGAATGAGGTAAATGCTAGGAGAGGTTATAGGGGAAGGGATGGGTCTGAGTAGACTGCATAGCGCTGGAAAAACTGACTGATTTGGGCACACAAACTCTTCTTCAAGAAACAAAAGCCACATTGGTAATAAAACCCCTTTCATTTGCTCGTATATTAGCTGATTGTGCACCTTTCTTTTATGCTATTTTCTTTGCTTTATCTCAGACCAAAGATTATTTTCCTCCTCTTCCCTTTCAGATATGATCAAAATACATTTATTTGTCCTTGAGAAACAGTATTGTTGTTATTTATATAGCGGTAGCTGTGTTCACAGGGGTAATGAAATAATAGCAAAGCCCTAGTTTGCTGAGATAGAGAAATCTGATATGTAGGAAAATAGTAAAAGTATGGTGAGTGGTTGGGGTTTAGTTATTTATTTCCAGTGTTTTTCCTTGTAATATTTCCTACATTGTCTCTGCATTAGAATATTTCTTTTTGTTATTGCCATTTTCCTTTTAGAAATTCAAAGACCAAATGTTCTTAAGACAGCTGTTTCCTAAAAAACATGGAAGTAGTTGGACCATCACTGTAATTATGAACAAACAACATTCCTGATGTAGTGGAGCCCATTAGAAGGCTGGTGCTTGCTGGACAAGCTCTGTTGTTCTTAGGTATGTTTTTCTCCTTGTGTCTGGTAAATGTTGCTACTAAGTGCCTTCCTACTACAGAGGCAGATGCAAAAAAACCCTGAACATAGTTGAGATGACAGCTTTGGGACCCCTTCAAGAATCCTTTAGTGTTGGTGGAAATTCCTCATTAGGGAAAATTCTGCAGGGGTGGCAAGTGTTACCTTCTCAAGTCAAAGCCTGGGATGGAGCATCCTGTTCCCAGTCCGGATTTCAGATGTGATGGAGGTGCTGGTGCACAGCTGAGGCAGGTACCCTGCAGTTTCCGAGCACACATGGTGAGCGTCTGGTGGGAGCTGGCAGAGCACAACCCTGGCTCTGCAGCAGCGATAGTCTCCATTGTGGTGTGATTGCCATCTCATATGTCTGTTTCCTAGGCCTGCTTCCCTTTAAAGCTTGGTTTTAAATACTGTTGGTTTGAAATGTAAGATGTAGACCCGAAATCAATTCTGCTGTAGTACCTTTCTAATCAACTGGCCTCTGGCTTGCGTTTCTCAATAGCTGCAGGGATTTTGTGGCGTGGCAGGTCTCGGAGTGGGCTTGTGCCTTTCAGCAGAGAACATTTCTATGGAGGGAGAACACCTGCTGATTAATCTCCAGTGTCCTTCCCAAAATTGGCTTCTTTCCATCACAGCTCACTTGTGGCTGCCACCGAGTACATGAAAATCATCTCATTAGACACACAAGAGGGCCTGTGCAAGTAACACACTGAATTTTTCTTTTCAGCAGGACAATGAAATATGTGATATTATCAAGATCTGTCCTATTTACATCCTACTGCTCCATCATCCATCCATCATTCCTGGATTTGGCTAAATGGTCCAATGGTCCTCCTGCATGCAGGAGAGAGGAAAGCTGATGTGTTCAGAATCCTTCTTTCAGAAAGTGTCATGGAAACTGATAGTTTTAAACTTTGCCGTCTAAAAGTTGGACCCTATGGTGGTGTATCTTGATCAAAGTGATCCTAATATCAGGGATTGGCCCTCAGTTGTCCATTTAGAAGGTCCCTGTACCTTATAAAGAGGAGGATTCCTAACCACGAACATCATCCTGCTCCTTTCATGAATGTGTCTCCTCTGGACTGAACTGCCTTCTCTGCTTGTATGAGATAAAAGTCCAGAGCATGTTTGCATGGTGCACCAAAATGCCAAAGCTTTAAATTATACAGGTTATTAAAATCAACTGTAAAGCTGCTGTCTTAAGAATGACTTGTTCAATGCAGCTATTGCAGGTGCAACCACTTGCAACACTGGTTGTTTCAAGCCCAAATGACTTTATTGGGTCTATTTGGGTGACTTGCAGCAAAACATGTGATCTTGAAAATCAAACCAATGCTGGGCTATTGACAGGTTATGACTCGGTGGCCGTGTAAATGAACATTGAGCAACCGCAGGGACAGTGTGGCTGTGACAAACACCCCACCATGGCTTCAAAAAGCTAGGGAGGATTCTTGAAAGTTTGTCTCTGATACAAAATAGAGCGGACTGAGGGCACCATGCGTGAACGGGATTGTGCTGGCAGTGTCATCCAAAATGCCCTTATCAGCATAATGGCATTTTACCAAACAGTCATATTTAATAAGCTTTGCCACAACTTATTCTTGCTTACATGTTCCCTTTGTTGGCTCTTCCTCTGAACAAGGATGATGTCTCAAAAAGAGCTGAATTCATAATTTTTATTTTTCGTTCATCAGCAGCCATTCCACTTCTGCAGAAAAATTCTATTCTGTGAATTACTTAATCTGAAACCAAAGCTCAGGGAAAGTCCTTGTAATCACAGTATGGGTCAAGTAGGGCCCCTCAGCTGCTCATTTAGGGAGAAATAATAAGTAGCAGGTTCCAAAATTGCTCAGCTGGGAGAAACTTGTTTGTGGAAGGAAGTTAGTCTAGAAGAGTGACAGAGCACCCGTGCCTACTGCTCACCCACTTTTACATAAAAACAAGCCCAAATTGGAACTGATGCTCCCAAAATCTGCTGAAAACAGTAGATGCTCAAGTTCTGTGTATTCTTGCTTTTGAAAATCCATTCATTTGCATCAGTTGGGAAGGAACTCAAAAGGAAGCCATTGAGCTGATGCTCAGTTTATTGCTGCTGTGAAGCAATGGGATTTTTCTAGCACAAAGTGGTGAAAGAAGGTATTCACAGCAAGGAGAAGACCATGCACTGAGCGTTCATCTCACGGTGCCTTGGTTCCTCTTCTTTCTCTGCAGTCTGTGTTTTGAAATAGATTTTCGGTGAGGTTGTTGCAGGGAACCCTCTGCATCACTTTATCAGCTTTTGGGGCAAAGTTGCTTTCGGTCCCTCGGCAGAAGGGGGCAGAGAAGTCCCAGTCCAACCAGATGGATTTTATTCTCACCTGTTTGGCATTTGTCTCTTTATTGCCTTCTTAGCATCTTTTTCTTTTCCTGATGGCACTCCCTGCTTGTCAGTGGTTTAGATTGGGGCCAGGAGCACATCTTTGTGGGTCAGACATACTTTCTGATTTTGCCAGCTTTTGTATTGTGCCTTTTACCAGTATAAAGTCTGCATCTCTATTGCTAGGCTGCAGGATAGAAATTATATTCAAAATTAAGCTGGTCTTCCATTTGAATATGCACTTTTTATTATGTATTTAGCTGATGGCTCTTCATGTTTATGGCTCGCTTTCTTCTCTCTTCTGCTCCACCCTAGCAGAGGTGCTGCTGGCAGGATCATACTCAGCACCTGAGTCTAGTCTTTAGCTGGGAATTATTTCAGAGAAACTCCAATGAACAAAAAGGACTTACGCTTGAGGAAAAACAAGGTGATAGCAGAAGAGAAGGCCTGGATATTTCCTCTTTTTCCTTTCCTCTGAGTGCAAAACTGTTTTGAGTTATTCTCTATGTTTCAGTTCAATGTTTGTTGTTTCCTTTTCTATTCCATTGGTTAGTGGTACAGTGCCTCCAAGATTTAGCCTGAAGCACCTGCAAAAAAGAGGCAGCAACGACAGGTCAAAGGAAAGGCCAGGAATACACAGATATTTTTGTCTTCATTTGATCCATTTTCAACATCTTGTCACAGCCCTGCTCTACCACCAATGTTTCCAGTCCATTTTTCTGTATAAATTCTTCATCCTTCAGCTTTGCTGCCAGTACCTGAGGCAACCATCTGGGATTAGGAGAAGGACTTTAATTGGCTGGTTTTATATCATCTGTAAGAAAGAGATGATATTTTTATCGTCAGGCCAGCAACAATGCTTCGGCAGTTATATAGCGCTGTAGACTAACAAGCTGATCCCCCTTCGTCCCCCAGCCCCCTCCACCTCTGCTCTCCCTGCTGCGAAGGAGAAAGCCAGGGAAGCTGCAGCATCCTAATTTTCCAGATGACAGTGCTCCCAAGCCTCCCAGGGAGCTGCAGATGGATCTGATCCCAGCTGCGTTTGGCTCCCCTCAGCTTGTGGAGGCTGAGCCAGGAGATTGCTGCTTCCTCTGGAGGAACGTGCGCCTTCCAGACTGGCCTATAAATGTGGGAGCTGCCTCAACCCCCCGAGCAAACAAGGAACAAAAACTGTAATAAAACATATTAATATGCCAAGAGTTGGCCAAGTTACTAGGGCACATACTGGCAGAGCTGTAAAGCAGAGAATGAAGTCCAAAATGCTTGCAGTTATTTACAAGCTTCACATTGTTTTACAGAACAAATTACTTCATGGTGGTTTTATACAGAAAAGGAGACAGGGGGCAGCTCCTCAGCTGCCTTCCCTGAAACATCTTGAAAGGAGTCTAGCCCTCCTGCAAGGTCCTAAATAGCAAACCAGGCATGGGTGAGGGAGGAAAGGGAAGGATCCCCATTAAGGAAGCAAACTCAAAGACACTTTCTTCTTCTTCAATTTTAAAAATATGTTCTTTACCCAAAATTGCAGTGTCTTCCTCAGGTTTTCTTGTTCTTTGGTTCTAGAATGTCATTTCAAAGATAAAGGAAATGTCCTTGGTGGTTGAGATGTCACCCTTTCCTTTGAGCAGGCCCGTCTAATGCTGATGTTTGCCAATTCTGCCTGCAAACTTTTAGTGCAGCTTGAAATTGTACCCTTTCCAAGTAAGTCAAAGCCATCTTTAGAGAGAAAGGGTAAAAATGGCTCTACAACTGGTTTTAATGCTTTTCTGAGCCACAGATCTGATATGTGTTTTCTTATTAATGTGGTGGGGGAGAATTGCTGGGATTGTATAACTCAAATCTTTTTTTCTCCCATGAGATATGCATTTGGTACTAACCCACAGCATGAAATTTTCCTGTCCTGTGGCATTTTTACCCAATGCTTTTTTGTTACCAGATGCATGTCTCTGATTGACAGAATTACTAATCCATTATAATCATATTTTCATAATTAGTCCCACTGAGCCTCCAATGCCTGCATGCAAGCATAGGTAAACTACAGCCTGCCACAATATGTTTTTACTTACTGACACCTCAGTGTGAAGGAAATGTCTGTCTAGTTCCTGCAGCGGTTATTGGAGTTGCCTTTTGTTTTTCCTTTCACTCTTTCTTTTTCTTGCTTGCTTCTTTTTTTTCCAAGTCTCTGCTAATGTGGACTCTTTGTTGATTTTAAGTCACCATTATCAACTTCTAATCCTTAGGAATATCAGGAAATATTGGAGATTGGAACTTCAAAGTCACTTTTGAATAAAAACACATGGAAATGCATAAATTATTCACCAGGTAAAGCCTGAGCAGACATAGATGCCAATAACTGTTTGTTTGCCTGATGGAGGAAAGGTTGCCAAAGCTTTCAGATTTGTCTTTTTGCATCTTTCACATCACGTCGTTATGGCTGTGTCCTACGTGCCATGCAATCTTGTGTCCTATCCAGCCTTTTCTCTGTCTTGGATGACTTTGAGGCATTAGCTCACTTCTTGGCGCCTCATTCCAGGTTTGGTTCTGCCATGGACGAGTCCTTGGAAGAGTGTAAAGACAGTCCCACAGAATCCATCTGAAGGGCTCTTTGGCAACAAGCACTATTCCCCTTACTCTCCGTGGACCTCCTGCCATTCTCAGCTACTTGCTCTATTCTTCTGGACTTTACAACCACGTGACTTCCCTTTTGGTTTCAATAACTTCTTGAAATTTGCTTTATTTCTAACAAACTTACTGTAAATCTTGGATAGTTCTTGAAGTAGCATATTTTAACTTAAATGATTAAACAAAAAGTGTTAAAGTGTTTAATAACCCCTAAATAAAAAGAAACAAACAAACACACACACAAAAACAACCTTGCTAAAAGATGACGGTTTGAATTGGCCAAAACCTTAATTAGAATATTCTGTCCATCTCTTAAACAAAAGGTTTGAGAAAGTTCATCTCACTTCAGCCTGTCTTGACGTTTCTACCCCCTGTACCAAACCTTTTTTTCCAGAAATTTAAGCTTCAGACATTAAATCTGAGCACCTTTATTACCCTGCAAGTTCTTGATTAGGACAGAGGGCTGCAGTCCCCGGGCAGAAAGATGTGAGGTATTTGATGCATTCACTGATAGATAAGTCACTGCTGCAGGGATTGTAAGGAGTTACCTGGCCGCAGGAGAAGCTGAGGTCTGGAGGGGTGCAGCAAGGATTTTTCATGTGAAAATCAGCTACCTCCTTAATTACTGCCATCATAAGTCATCTGCACATGCCATACGATCTGTTCTGATCACACAGTAGGTAAGAAAGACAGCGGGAAGGGCTGTGTCTGGCTCTGCTTTTTGATCGGCACACAGCTCTGCTGATCCCAATTGCAGACGTAACCTCCTGCCACCTCTGTGACCTTTAGGCTGCTGCAAGGGGAAGATGAGCTTCCACCTTTTCCATCTCTGGCTTCCCTGATACTCAGAGCTGCTGGGGCACCCCGTGTCTGCTCTGAATCTCCTCCAGTGACAGGATGTGAAATCCCCTAATCTCAGAAGGCAGTGTTAGGTGGTGGAGAGCTCACATCAGACTCTCCTCGAAGTGCTCCTGTCACTGCAGCTTCTCCTTGTGCTGCTCATCGCTCCTGTATGGGCAGGGTATGAGGATCGAGCACACCAATGGCACCCGTACTCTTAAGGGTTTTGCTGGGGAGTGCTGGGAGCAGGACACCTCTTTTTCTGCCTCCCTTAAAGAACACAAGGGAGATGACTTCTCTCTAATTCCCACATCTTGTTATTATGGTATCAGAGATCATATCTCCCACTGTGCAACTCCCAGGAGCAACTTGGCATGCCTTAAAACAAATATGTGCTTGTGTGAATCCTAAGTAATGGATGAGTACCATGCTGAGCACTATTTTGCTGACACGTTTATTTCCAGTAAGACACCAGGGACTCCAGGTGAGACAAATCGCTCCTTAGGAGACTCTTCTTCTGCAGAGACTCCCAGTGCTAATTCCTCAGCCACAGAAGTCTGATTGGGTTTGGTTTGCTTTTTGTTTTACAGACATTGCTTAAATAGTGGCCTTTCTGCTCTCTCTGGTTGTATTAAGGTCTGAGCTGGGAACAGAAGCATCTCTGGGCAGTGCCTGGCCAGCACCCTTTCTTTGTAATGAGAGATGCAGCACACAAACAACAAAAAATAAAATTACTTTCCCCTGCACTTTGTGACCAGAGCAGACCCAGCTGCGTTTGGGCTGAGGATCTGGTGATACAGCTTTTTGTGTGTCTGAAGCTCCAGCTGTAACACTGAGATATATTTATGTTTAAGGAAGAGGGACTTGGGCTCTGATCTCTGAAGCTGCCTGCCCCTTGTATGGCCTTCTGTGCCTTTATGACCTGATTCTTGCTTTTTGGCCTCACCGTGGCACAGCGGTTGAGTTGTCAGCCCCCTCAGGCCTCTGTAACAGATTTCATGGCCTGCCTTCCCCAGAGTTACCAGTCTTCCATTTTGGAAGACATTCAAAAGAATTTTCTTATGCCTAATGCACATTGATTGGAGCATGGTTTTTAATTTGCCTTTCAAAATAAGCAAACAGTAGTGGATATTTCTGTATCTCTAGACATTCTTGAAAACCAGGGTGGAATGGAGGACTTCGACTTTTGGCGTATCATGTCTTGCAGTTGCAAAGCAGGTGTCTTGAAGCGTGAGAAGTTTAGGATGTACGTAGGCTCTGCTAAGGTCTTCACTGTTGTCGATCTAATTAATGGGGGAGATGGTCTGGTACTCTCTAGGGGCAGTACCTGGCTAAGATGTGTAAAAAGGCACTGAAGCAATAGGAAAGGAGCATCTTGGCTTTTCTAGTGAAAGTCATAGGTGAGTATTGGTTAACGAAGCCTGTGCTGGTGTTTGATGGAAAACTCAGGCCTTGAAGTCTTTCATGAATAAATTCATTAGCAAACCCTTTAAAAAGGTCTAACTCAATTTTCCTTCCCATTACCCCCAAAATGGATTCTAGCACAAAGCCAGTTAAGAGCAATAAGGAGGGCAAAACCTGACCAGAACCTGCCAGTATCTTTTCTCTAGGTCGGATGGGAGGTGAGGCTGCGCATGTGATGGGAGATGATTGCATCCCGCTGTATCTGTGCTTGCAGATTCAGGGCACAGGGAAGGGCTGCTCGGGGAACAGCCACTGCCATGGTGTTCTCTCCAACTCCATGTGATGACAATGAAGTAAGACCAGGATTGAAGGTGTGAGCTGGTAGCATTGCTTCTGCAATGCTCCTTGTTAAAATCGAGCATTTTACCAGTAATAACACATTTGTGGGAAAATAAATCAGTATAGTGTTTTCTTTTGTCACAGAGCAAAGACTTTCAAGCAGAGTTGGAGGCCAACTTGGTTTGAATGCCTGGAGTCAGGAGTCCCTTACCTGTAGAGCTGGGGCACTACAGAGAATCTCTATGGAGAATACTCTATGAAGCAAAAGTGGATGTGTTACCTGTTTTCATGCATTTCCATGCATTGCCGTGCATTTCCATGGGCTGTGTGGGCATGCAGGGGTAGGTATTCCTTTCTCCTACCCCAGGGTTGCGGCAGTAAATCTCTTCACCTGCTGTGGGAAAACCACAGATGGCTGATCTTTTGAGGAGAGTTCAGCTCAGGGTTATATCGGTAGGTCTGTTAGATGCTGAATAATGTATCCTGGCAGCAATGTTTCAGTCAGTGACACAGATGTGACATTTGCCTGCATTATGTCTTTTTTCATCCGCCTCCCTTAGATCAAGGAGGCTTAAAATCTCTCTGGCGTTTTGGATGACTGGTCATCTGTGGAAAGGGGGCCAGTTGAAAGTGAAATGGCTGAGACGGTTGCATCAAAACATCCTTGGAGAAGCAAACAGATCCTGAATGTGAACATGGGCCTTTCCCCAACTACTTGTATGTGACATGTGGCCATGAAATGAAACATACCTGGAAATAAAAGCGATGTGGCATGGTGCACACTGATGCTTATTTGAGGGCTTTGAGGATCACCTGTCTATCAGGGCCATATGGTTCTCTTTGAAACTGCTTGGGGTAAGTACAGACTAAGTAGAGTCAGATCTGCAACTCCAAGTGCCACAGAGGGAGTAATTCCTGTCATCAATCAGCTCACAGCATAACTTCTTGGGGTGGCTGATAACTAAGCGGTTTTCTCTAAGGTTTAAAAAAGGATCAAGAGGAATAGGTACAGCCAAAATATCCTGTGCATCTCTAATTTATGCTTAATTAAATCTAATGGTTGGCAGTCCCTCAGAGCATTTTTGGTACTCTATATATCTTGATTTAAGTAATGTAGGCAATAATACTTCTGTACTGGGACAATGAAATCTGTTCTTGGTAAAACTGGGTCAGAATCAGGGTTTTGCATGGTTCAGCCCATCATCTTTTGGTGAAACTTCAGGGAAACTAGATTTCACAAAATTGTCTTCAGGGCAGTTGGCCTGTACTGGCCTTGCTGTCTACCAGAGAGGTCCTGCTGAGGTTCATCGCACAAGTCATCAGATTTTTGTCTTCTGCAGAGAAAGAAAAAGGGATTACTAACCTGTGAACTATCAGGAGTTTGGTCATGACAAATCCTTAACTTGCAGCCCTGAGGCAGCCTACCCCAATTGCAGCCTCAAGAGGAGCCTCCTGAAATCTTTTCCCTTCCTTCTTTAAACACTATAAATTCATCCTTTCTATGTGTCTCCCAGTGGGACTGATGCCCTAACACTGTTTTCACCGCTTTTCATAGAAAGCAGATCTAGACGGTAATAGTAAATCTGAATGGAAGAGTTTAGTGACTTGCTGGTCACTCTGGTGGTGACTTCTGGCCACCCTCCAGATGGATCCCACGTCTCAGAGAGGATTACCCATGTGGGGGACACTTGGGCAGCGACCTGGCAAGCTCTGTGGGAAAATATCTTGTATGGTTGTTTTCCAAATCGCTCTGCAGAACAGAATAGCGTTGAGCTGCTCAGTTACTTGAGATGATGAGCAGAAAATGGACAGAAAAATCAAGTAAAGGTGATTTGATCAAATGAAAGCTATTGCAAATAAACGTCCCCAAGGGAAGAAACTAACTTAGCTGCACATTTGCCAGCCTGTCAGTTTATCTCCCACCCTCCGTGCCAGACTATCCAAGCACTGAGCACTGCAGTGATTGCTTCAGTTTACTCAGTCTACATGTACAGGAGGGGATGGGGGTGGAAAAGTCGGTATTTGCCTCTGCATCAAAGTGAGAGAACTGGGGAAGCAGAGTGCGCAGAGCAGTTCCCAGAACCACAGACTCTGAGGGATAATTATAGAGAAGACCAAACACATCGCAGAAAGACTAATTGTAATAAATTGGCCAAGAAACTTAAAACTTTGGTTGTGCATTGCAGCAAAACAAGAATTAATTCCTGGGAGCAGACAGGGCCCCAGGTTGGCAGAAGACTAATGTAATTGGCTCTGGGTGCGCTCAGACGGCACTGGCATCTCAGTGCCTTGGCATTTGAGAGGGTAACAAAGAAATGAGAGGCTGCCCTGCCAGCTACAGCACTAGAACTGATTGGATTTGGTGCATGTTAAAGCAACAATGATCCTACACTGTGGCCTCCGGATGATCACAGAACAAGTGAGCAAATGTAGATAATCACGCAGCAAGAGCCATGGCAAAGGAAAGGCCAACGAGGCCTCAAGCTGGGAGAACAGAACAGGCTCTATGTCCAGGAAATATGGGATTGCTGGCTGAGAAGTGGGACTCCACCTGGGCTGGGAGGGTTTCAAGCATCAGGCTTTGTCTTGTCCAGCTCTTACTGAGATAGATTAGCAAGGAGAAGCTAGAGCATGTGCTGGAGGTGCTTTTATGGTATGTTGGTTTGGCTTTATTTTTGTTTGGCTGGGTTGGGCTTGTTTGTTTTTTTTTTTTAAACTGTAGCTGCTCTATCCTTCCGTGATGTGAAGGGGATTAAATGCTGGAGTAAGAAAAGTGGAGGTATCAGTCACAGTTTGCTGGAAGGGCTGTACTTATGGAAGTCTGAATTAGTATACTGCTGGGGAAGGTGATCTGGGGTAATCCACATCAATTAATTTAAAACCTTTTCCTCCTTTGCCTCAGCCTGGCTTGTGGTGAAGACATGATACAGTGTAGGGTTTTCCATGCTTTACAAGCCCTGAAAGAATTAGATGTCACAACCATCTACACGGAAATAATAATGGGTGGACTGAATATGACACTTCAAATTTGCCAATGGAGTAAAAGTATCTCCTGTAATAGCGCGGTCCTGCCCTGTGGGCTGCAGTGTCCTAGACCATTCTTGCCTCTTCTGAACCCCTCGCCAATATTGGGGTAGTCCCCCTACAGGAATTGTAGGCTTGAGAATCCTCCTTTTTTTGCCTTTGTTGATACCTGGAAGAGCTGATGTGCTTACTGGGAATGGGATATACCCATTTTTTGCAGCCCTTCGTATATAGTTAACTAAAAAAAAAAAAAAGGAATACATGTTTCACCTTGTTCTTTCTCTTGTTCCACCTTCGGTAGTCTCCCTAGGGCTACCTGAAGCCTGTTTTGTTTCTTTGTGAATTATTTGTTGCCCAGGGTCTGAAATAACAGATCAGTAGTTCTGCCATAAGTGTGTGTGCTGTCTGTGAAACATGAAGCCCTTTGTTCCTGGGATACTGGGTGCACCTGTAGTCTTGAGAGACCATGAGGGACTCAGAGAGAGCTGCATGGGGAGGAGATGCAGAGCTGCTGCTGCATGCACAGTCACGCAGAAGCCAACTATTGGAAGAGGAGAAAGCACTTTCTCTTATACCCTGTGTATATAACGGGCTTGTCTTATTATTACATGTAGCAGTGTCAAAATTTTCTAAAAATCCCGTGTTGCCTTATGCACATTAAATAGGCCATGCTGACAAAAGCTCCTGTGTGCCGAGGCCCTGATAGATATTCGTATCCGTGAACTGGATTCTTCTTTGCTGGCTAATATCTACAAAAGGGAGTTTGAACCTTTGTAGCTGGAGTTGGTTGGTCTCTTTACGTATAACTAATTCTTTTATCACCAATCATTGTGAATAATTTGCCTCTGGATAACTTCTGATAATTGTGCCTGAAACCTGATGGTGGGGATGTTTGGTTGTGTGTTATCTGTGTCGTAGCTGCTGACCTCTTACCCTTCTTATATATATATTCTATGCATGCATGTATTTGCTCCAGAAGGGGCCTCAGGAAGATGTATTTGAAGTACATGTGTTATTTCTACGCTTGTCCTGATTAACTCTGGGGTGAACAGGGTACACGGGCCAGTGACAATGGAGACAATTTCATTTACTGTATTGGCTTCATGAGAGATGCAGCGGACCTCTGAGTCTGTGTTTCCAAGGGGTCATGCAGATTCTTATTTCATTTTTATCTGCAAAGCAAAGGGTAGTTATTCCACTTGAGCTATTGCATCAGGAGCACAGTTTAGGGAAATCCCTCAGGATTGCTGCATGCTACATAAGACCTGACAGAATGACTCCCCAGAATGACTCCTTTCTGTCTCAATTTCCCTGTCTGGATGGTCTCTGTGCAGGATGGGACCCCATCCTTTTTCAGACAGTATCAGATTTGAGAGCAGTTCTGTCACTGCTCTCCTGGGTCTCTCGGTGCTGGATGCTGCTCTTGGAGTCCTGTACTTGTGCAGCTCATACAGAAGGTCCACAGACTCCAAGCATTGCTTTTTCTTTTAATCCTGCTACTGCAGAGCTAACAGACCAGTGCACTAACCTGGTGCGCAGATGTCTGTGTTGCCTGAGAAGAGCTTTTCATAGAATCATAGAATGGTTAGAGTTGGAAGGGACCTTAAAAATCATCGAGTTCCAACCCCCCTGCCATGGGCAGGGACACCTCCACTAGAGCAGGTTGCTCAAAGCCCCATCCAGCCTGGCCTTAAACACTTCCAGTGATGGGGCAGCCACAATTTCCCTGGGCAACCTGTTCCAGTGCTTCACCACCCTCACCTTAAAGAATTTCCTCCTAATATCTAATCTAAATCTCCCCTCTTCCAATTTAAAACCACTACCCCTTGTCCTGTCACTACATCTCCTGACAAGGAGTCCCTCTCTGGCTCTCCTGTAGGCTCCCTTCAGATATTGGAAGGCTGCTATGAGGTCTTCCCGGAGCCTTCTCTTCTCCAGGCTGAACAACCTCAGCTCTCTCAGCCTGTCTTCATAGGAGAGGTGTTTCATCCCTCTGATCATTTTCGTGGCCCTCCGCTGGACCCGTTCCAACAGGTCCATGTCCTTCCTGTGTGGAGGACTCCAAAGCTGGACACAGTATTCCAGGTGGGGTCTCACGAGCGCAGAGTAGAGGGGTAGAATCACCTCCCGCGACCTGCTGGCCACACTTCTCTCGATGCAGCCCAGGATTCGGTTGGCTTTCTGGGCTGCCAGTGCGCACTGCCGGCTCATGTTGAGCTTCTCATCCACCAACACCCCCAATAATTTTCACCCTCAATAATTTAGAGATGCGTTTGTAATAAGATATGTGATGAACTGTTATAACCTGACAATTCATCACAATCATAGGAAAATGCCTATACCAGGTGTTTTAAGAAAAAAAATATTTTAAAAAGTAAGTCTTCTGTGGTCCAGTAACTTTCCAGACTACTTCAATGGTATGAAATTACCTCCACAAAATGCTTCTGTACATAAAACAGTAGGAACTTCTCTGTTATAAGTATATTTACAATGCATATCTCCTGGGTAGTTGCTAAATGCATGAACATTCCACTGGCATTTCCTCTTTAAACATTGTCATTTTATTGCTTTATCTATCTAGAGGAGAGCAGAAATTATCCTTTAATTACAATGAATTTAATGGTATTGGTTATGCGGCATTTTAGTTCACACACAGCATGACAAAGCTTAGGGTTTAGCATACTCCTATCATGCATCACTGATTCATCTTTTCATCCTGGAGTGCTGAGTCTTTCCTAAGTCTCTGCTAAAAGCAGGTAAAAGATTGTGAGCTGGAGATGTTTATAATGTCTTAGTCAAAAAGAATCAAAATTGGACTAGAGGGAGGCATGGGCAAGGTAGGTCGTGCTAATACTTTGCTATGCTGCTCCTGAGAAGGGAGAGGAAAGCATGGGACTAAAATGCTTGTCATTATCAAAACACAACAGTATAACATGAAGAGGTGGAGTAATTTATCTTTAAGTAACAGGCTGACCTATTCAGAACTGTAATTTTAATGTAAGGCTAACCTTTGAAAATAGATCAAGTGATATAAATTATTAAGGAACAGACATTCGTCAGATAGATGGTCTCTATTAGTAATTTTATGCATGAATGGTTATCTTCAAAGGTAGAGTTGCTGTCTGCTGAGAAAGAAAGTGCAAAAGCAGGTTACCTTAAGCTGATGTGTGAGGCTGACTTTTAATCAGTGTTTTTCTAATCCAATCTTAAAAAAGGCTGAAGTGGGGTCATCTCTCTACATCAGGCTGCTCAGCCTGTGTAGTTCTTGGATTTTTTTGCTAGCAGAGGAAACTCCTGATAATGTTGCTGATGTTTCTAAAATATCTTCCAGTAGTTTTAGGGCTCAAACAAAAGGGCGTGTGTCCCCATTTGAGAATGGCAGCACCCATGCTGGGTGCCACTGGGTTGTCCCAGCCTCTGGGCAAAGGAGAGCTGCTACCCAGATGGGGGTGATGCCTGCTCTGGGTGAGGCGTGGGTCCCTTTTTTTTTTTTTCCTGCAAGTATTCAAGAAGAATGTTTTATAAAGTATTAGCATCTGTCACTCTGATGATGTTTGGCCCACATTTTCAACTTGGAATAGGAGAAGAAAAAGAGAGAGGTCAAGCTATTTGTGAAAGATACTTTTCCTCCATCTGATCACTCTACCTTTTTTTTCCCCCCTCCAAATTACTCTCTCCATGAGTTTCCTTCTGCTTTGTTTGCGTGTTATTTTATATGCAAACTACCCTGATGCCCTTGTGAACAAAGTACTGCAGTGCACTTAATGTAAAGCTAAATCCTTTTGAGAAGCTGTTGGTAGGAGACTGTAGTCATAAACTTGATTTTCTCTATACTCCATTCTTTGCATATGCTTGGCATGGAAAAGTAGGAAAGTAAAGGTAACCTTAAGCTATATATTCCTAGCCTGTTTGGTCCTGTAAACAGAAGCAACTTCAGTTTTTTCTTAATTTTTTCGGTCTGCAGCTTTTGTTATGTCTTGTCTTCCAGTCACAGATGCTGCTGCTGCTCAGTTTTTGAATGGGGTGTGCACAGAGGGTCTTATAACCCTTCCTCCATCCTTTAGCCACACTGAAGCCTGTAATACCTCTGGAGAACTTGTGTGTACACTGAAGCACATCCCTGTTGCATGGGAGCTGTACCCAGCACGTGATGCTTCACACAGTCCCTGCACTCCTTATTTTGCACAGTGTCTCTTAGCCATTGCATTACCTCTATGGCATAATATAATGTATTTGATCTCTTCTGACATCTTTATTCACTCAGAAGGTGAAAGGGGAATAATCTACAATATTTGGTGTCTGCAAATTCTACGACACTTTGACAGACAACATAAGCAATCATATCAGGGAGGGAAAGACTTATCTGGCCAACTTTAACTTCCAAAGAATCTGGAAACTGCACATATGTACAAGAGTATCTCTTCTCAGCAGGAATCTTCCTTTTCTTTTTTACCAAACATCAGTCTCATCTATATTTCCATGTGAATTAAGGCCCCAAGACTAAGGTTTCTAAGGAATTGAAATTTATGACACTTTTGACAGTATTTACGAAGAAATTTATTTTCTGAATCCTATTCTCTTCAACTCCATTTGAACAATTGGCAGGGAAAAAAAATGGAAGTATAAACAATTACTCCAGTGTGTGGAGTCCTACTGACTTCTCTCTTTTTCTCTTCTTTCTTCACCTAGTTCATTGCTATGCCAGGATGAATGGTTTGTGGTTAAAACACTGGAGTGGGATGCAAATTATGCAAGTTTAAATTTCCAGATATGTCGAAGGCTTCCTCTATAACAACGTTTAATAGTCCTGTGATCTCTGTATGTTCTTTAGATACAAAAGGTATCTAAAAATATGACCTTTTCTTGCATTCTTTTTGTCTGTTTAGACAGTCATAAAACAGACTCTGGATGTTTGAAACCCCTTCACTTTGTTTCTTTGAACAAAATGCCTCCTGTTTGTGTTGAAGTGATACAGGTTAACACTTTGAACAAGAAAAAAAGATAAGCATTCTGTGTACTAATTTCAGGAGCAACTGTTTTCAGTAGCCTGGAACTCTTCTGCAGTATATTGATGTTTCAATTTGTACAGAGTAGCAGCTGCCCTTAATGATAAAGAAAAGCGACTGCTCTGCTCTGCTGCTTGATGATTTGACATGGCAGCAGTAGTCTTGTGGAATGTGACATGACAACTTGAAGTAATGGTATGCAGATACGATGCCACAGACATGTCATGAAATAACATAAATTACTAAAAATGATAGGAAGGGAAAACCATCTTCAGAGCAAAAATATTGAGACAAAAAGTTGTCACTCATCACATCTGAGGTTGAGACAAATGTGCCAGTTAATGTGATTCCTACTAGAAACAGTTGAGTTTAAATGGTCTTTTATAATTGTGCTTTCTTAAAAATCAACACAGTTACCAGTAGACTCTAACTTGTTTCACAGAGAAGATGATTTTCTAGCATCTGCAATGCTTTTTAGTATAAATTCTTTCTGACTATGGATATGTGTGTGACCACGCTCAAGCGGCTGTGAAGGCTATGCCCACAGAAACAAGTAATACATCTTAACCAAGAACACATCTGCAGAGAAAAAGGTCCTGCAGTGCTGAAGGTCCAGCCCCCACACTACACACATTTTGTAGGTTTTTACTCCTGGTAGCTGTAGTTTGACTGATCTGCTGCCCACCAACTGCTGAGGCACAGTAGGTGAACTCCTGGAGTGCATCTTCCAGTTTAATGTTATGCTGAATTAAAATTGGGTGCTCTAAGCACAGGCTGCGATGGGAACCAAAGCCCTGCAAGTAGAGACAACCAGGACAGCATCTTCAGAAGCACATCCTTGGCCCACAGTGAAGCATTAATACACCCATGTCCAAAGACATTTGGGATCTCTGAGTGCTTCCAAAAGACAAACTAAATTGTTTATTTAAACAATCAGATTAATCCTCCTGGAGGTAAGAGAATTATCATTGTGCTGATTAGAATTGGATCCATGGATGATCCTTTTATCCAGGAGCTTCCTTCATCCAATTGGGCTTTGTTGGTTCAAAGAAAATGGAAATTGTCTCTGAACCATCTCTGATGTTGGGTAATGTGAAAACCAAGGTCTGAGCTCTTTGAATCATTTCCATTACAAATAATGTCAGTGTGGTTCCTTAGACATTCTTCCGGACAAATCTTTATGCCAATATCTACTCTGAACTTCCTGCCTCCCTTCCTGCTCTCTTCAGCCTTCTCTTTCTGTAAGAGAAGAGACTGTGCTTCATTCTTCTCTGAAGGCTTCTGTTAAACAAAAGCAATTGACTCTGAAAGTCATACTCTGACATCAAACCCTTAGACTTTTCAAAGCAATGCTCTGGGTTTCAGATGTGAGGCTCCTATTGAATTTAATTGGAGCTGTGCAGCTGCACCAAAGCTTTCAAGATGCACACCCTGAAATATTCATGTTGCCTTCCTCTCTTTCCTTTCTCTCAGCCGCATTTGTTTAAGTTTAAAGGAAGTGGCTTCCAGTTCTTGTAGGTGCAAATTTGTGCTTGCATAGTCTATGAAGACATTAGCATTTAGACACTGAACATCCTTGATTTGTATGCACCAGTCACTTGGTAAACAGCTGGAGTGGCTGCCTATGTGCTGTCAGTAAAGTCTGGCTACAAAAATGTATTCCACTTTTAAAAAGTCAAGCCCTACCAGGTACCTGCTCTTCTGTTACTTGCACATAAAATTATTTTGATTCTAGGATTTTAAAATCCCCCCTGTCCAGGCAGAAATTTTCTGTTGCTGGTTGGTTTGTTCTCAGTTTGCAGGATCCCAAGGTTGTCCAAGGTTGCTTTCCTTTCAGTAGGGAGAGCATGACACAAGACAAAGGTGAGGTATTAAAATACGGACATATTCCCTCAGTTTGTGTAGCACTCTTGAACAGAAGATCTGGGGGCAGAGCTTGATTTTCTGAAATGAGTTTGCTCAGTGTCTGAGAGAAAGAGTACGTGAGTGCTAGGCACAAGAGCACCACAACCTAATAAGGATGATATATCATAATAAGGATGGTATCACTCATTTTAGAGCCACACATGTAGCGGGTGTCTATCCCAGAGGAATATCATCTTCAGAAATTAGTTTAGAAATAATTATACTCAGTTGTTCTGTTTTAACTATAGACCCTTCAGAATTAGCTATCATCTTATTTTCAAGCACATCCACATCCACAGGTTGACTGCAAAGCAAGTCTGCTGAAAATGCAGTCTGCTAGAAGAAGCAGAAGTGCTTCTGTTTATAGGGAAAAGCTCAGGAAAAAATAGCAGGAATGCAGCTTTCTCTTCTCTTCCTCTCTCTATGTGCTGCATAGCCTTGATTCAGCAACCTGTTGTCGTCTCAGTCTGCCCATCAGTAAAATGGGTATAAGGGTATAAGTAAGAATAATAAAGGGCAATCTGTGGCAAAAGCTGACTTTATCATGGCACTGACCATTTTACAGAGTTGCTGATACTGCAATCTCGTGAGTTCCCGTGCTTCAGAATTTCCTGCTCGTTAGCTGTACTGAACTAACTGACCACATGCATCGCCCTAATCTATTGCAAACACAGAGTAAAATGCATTATCTTTAAATACCCTGAAGGCAATCTGGGTGATAAGCAGAAAATCAGAAAGATCTGTTTACTCGTTTGTTTGTAATTGTGAGTCCACACCCATAACTAATGTTTCTGGGCTGCTCTGAGGCCTTCAGAAGCAAAGGATATTAGGAGAACTTGTACTTTTGTTTGTTGTTGTCAGGCTTTGTAAAATCTCTTGCATGAACTGCCTTCAGAAATACTGTTTTATCCTTCAGCCTGGGAAAGATTTGCCTCGTCAGCAAGGTGCTGCTATTTTAGCTGCCTACCTTTCTAATTGAATTTAGAATATAATAGAATCATCACTAGCAGCACTGCAAACCTTCCCGGTTTGCTTTGGATAATTTTGTCTCGCTGCTGCAGGGTTTTCTGCATACTGTTGGGAATACCCAGGGAAAAATGCAAATTGTGACATAGAATTACTTAGCTCTCCGCAACAGCCGACAAGATCTAAGTACGTTCTCTGTGTCTATCTCTGCTTCTGATTTCATTTGTTGTCATGTGTTTAGATTGGCAATTGTTTTGTACAGATAGACCTGTAGTGTTAATATCCTGCTTTGATGATATTACTCTTCAGGAATATTAATGAGTGGCTTCTGCATGTGGCATCTTTAAAAGCTTCCATTGCTGGTATATTTTTATTTTTATTTTTAAGTGGTGAAAGAGCACTGCTGAAGGCCCCTTGGGTAAATAGTGTTTAAAGTAGTCCATGCATTTTAATTAGCAAAGAAATACATAGATAAGGATGAAAGATTTGTTTTCCTCAGGCAAGCCAGGAGAACATCAGGCCCACAGGTAGCTTAGTTTAACTCCAGAGAGATTACATTTATATCTCCTCATCTAAATCTTAGAAATGCCGTTCTGTTACAAGCAGTACAAATTAAGGAAAGATAAAGGTGTCTTCTCTGCTGGAGGTTTAAGGTCCTTTTTGCTGCACATTATTAAGGTGTCCAATACAGGAGGGAGGTAAAAAAAAAAAAGCAAAACTAGAAAAAGAAAACTGCAGCATAATCTGTGTATGAGACTGGGTATCTTTTTGCGTGTAAAGGAAAAACATGGGTTATTTTCAGTAATGACTGGTCACAGAAGTGGGTTGATTGTGTTTCCTGGTCATGAACTAGTGGGTTCTTGAAGCACGTTTACATGTTTTAATTATTGAACATCAGGTTTGTGTGTTAGCAAGCTTCTGGTAGATGATGTACCCCTGGTACTCACCTTTGCTGTGTAGCCACAGGTTAGTCATTTAACTTCTTGAGTTGTGGGGTGGTTTCTTTGTGGGTTTTTTGTTTGGTTTTTTGTTTTTTTAAACTTCAGGTTTTTAACCTCTCTTGAGGTTAAAACCCTGATTTTTAACCTCCTTTGAGATGTTAAATGACTAGCCTGTGCCTACACAGCTTATACATGAGCACCCGTATGGTATACAAGGGGTATGTTTTGAGGCAGGAGGTTAGCAATGACTTGTAGAGCCTTCATCACTTGATGGAGTTCTAAGCAAGGGTTACTCTTTGCTTCTCAGGAGGAGTAACTTAAAGACTGAAAGAAGATAAGGCCATGCATAGAAAGGTCTGAGGAAGGATGTTTTGCCGTGAATTACTTTTGTAGCTGCTGTAGCATTTGTCTCTCTGAAAGGGCATGGAGATGGCTGCGTTTTGAGATCAACAATGTCAGGAGGACAAGGAAGGTGCTGCATGTGCAGCATGAGCTCCTCATGGGGCTACAGCTCCATTTCCATGCTATTTTCTAGATTTCCAGTGAGGTCATCGGCTCAGGAGCAAGGGAATCTGCCTGACTTGGCTGAGATCGAACGGAAGGGACACAAACTGATCAACTGGAGGCATCAGAGGGCCTCCTGGTTCCCAGTGAGAAGGCAGGGCCATGGTTGCTGCTGCTCCCTCTTCCTTCTGTCTTTCAGAAGCAGCTGGACTTGCTTGCGCCAAAACACAGCGAATGACTGAAAGACAATGGTGAGATTTTTCTAAATGTCTGCCTTGAGACCATTATCAGCGCAGCTCAGATAAAGATGCCAGTTAGTTTGGAGATAAAGGAACCCATCGTACCTTGCAGTGTTCATTGTGTAGGAGCTGGTCTTAAAAGGTGTCTGGTCCAGTCCTGTGAAAGGCAGCATATAGACCCAGTGCTGCCTGTTATATTTTGTGTCAAGAGGAGGCTGAGTATGCCACAGAACTTGATTGAGATCCTGTGATACCAGAATAAACTCGTGTAGAGTTATTGTGCTTTATTCAATGAAGCAAAACATTTCTGAAAGGCATCATCTCCAAGTGCATGCAAGATCGATTTGATTTCCAGACCTAAGAGAGATTATTTGGTGTTACTAAGCCCGAGACCGGAATGGGAAAGGGATGCTGTCTGCTCTCTAGGTTGTGCACTGATCTAGGTAGCCCCTGGGCTGCTCTAATTAATCTCTCCCCTGCTTTGGGATATTCAGAGCAAGAAGGGCAGGCTGGCATCCAAAACCATGAGGTCTGTGCCAGACAAGGGTCCCACATGCTGACGGGGTCTGTAGCTCTGCCCCCCAGCCCCCTTGCTGTGCTGATGCCATCCAAATGGGGCAGCCCAGAGCCGAGAAACGTGAGCCTTTACATGAACAGCTCTGAAAAATGTCTGCCAGGGCCATAACCATCATCGTGTGTGATTATGGCACACACACAGGTAGATTTGTGAAACAGAGTGCAAGGTGGAAGAGCCTTCCTCTGCTTAAGCAGAAGCCTTTTTTATAGAAGCCTCTGCTATTTACTGATCATTTGTTGTGGTCTTTTGAGAAATAAGTCAGTGCTGTCTCCAACTTAATTACCAGTGTAGAAGACAATTTATCACTTACCAAAGCTTTGATTGCTTTTTCAGCCTTGCACGGCCTCTTGGTTGGTAGGTGGAATTGTGTACAAGATTGGCATTTTTTTTTTTTTTTAAGGGAAAGTTTTACCAGAAAAAAAAAAGAAAGAAAGGAGCCAAAAATTCAACTTCCAGTTCTGTGCTCTAACATCTGTCTGATGTTTTTCATTTTCTTTGAATGTAAGTTTATAATAGTTCTCGTTTAGAAATCGGGAAAAATAAAATCTCATTTAAGAAGTCTATCTTTGGGTTCATATTTTTTAAAAATTTTGCCCCTGAGAATGAAGATGCAGCTTCCCATAGCCTAAAATGCAAGAGTCAGCAGGAGAAATAGCTCACTGGAAAAAAATCTGAGGTATAATTATTAATTAATGTACAAAAAAAGATTTGGTGTGCAAAAATCTCTGGCTTTTTCTCATTTCTATCACTTATTTCCTCTTCTGGACTTTAGATGCAACTCTGAACAAGCCGTCTTGTGTCATGTTTTTACAGATCAAATTATCAGAAGAAAACAGGTCATATGTTTTGATAGATACCACATAAAAGGAAATGTTTAGACTGCTATAGCCATACTCAAATTTGATTATAGGGAATTAAGTTTCTTCAAAGCAAATGGCTTTCTTTTTCTTCTCAGTATTTCTCATGCAATTAGCAAGTTGGTTATATTAACTTGGTTGACAGACGATATTACTGATCTTATCAACTTCCACTTGTGTATACAGGGCTTTATTAATTTCTTGTTTGCTTATGAACTTCTTTGTCAACAATAAAATTGGTGGGTAAATGTGGAACATACGTGTCATGGTAATGTGTTGTTTGCCTTGCTTATCAGTAAATAACAAACTTTTGGCAAATGAATAAGGGCAACAAGGGACCAGGTGGGTCTTAGGGGTTTCTTTTGCCACTGTTGGCACTTTGTCATGTTGCTAAGTTACAGAAGCTTCTGGCTTCCACTTCAGAGAGTAGAAGTTATTTTTAAATGTATAATGAATACAGTACCAGGGACTCACAAAGCTGTTCTGGAAGTGGCTGTAATACAGGAGGGATTGTGAATGTGGTCTGAAGGCCAATTCTACAAAATACTGGTCTGACACAAAACCAGTTCCTACCATCGCATTACAATTACAAAGGTGTGCACTTTATTTATTTTCATAAAATGCCTTAAAAATAGCAAACAGCAATAATTAACTGCTGGATTGGACAGTACCTGCCTTCGACTCGCAGAGTATAGGTTGAGCATGGATATTCTTCTGAGAATATAGCAATGATCATGACCAGGAGTAAAAAATTCCAAATTAACATCCATGAAGAGAGTATTCTCAGAATAGATTCTATTTCTTTACTGAAAACTTAGTTCTTTATATCACTAGTCAAAATTTTTTATTCCTCATGTTGCAACAGTGATTTCATTATACTGCTATGGAGATAACACCCACCTCCCAAAGCAGGAATTTTGAACTCGTTCCAAAATCACCCAGCAAGGTCCTTGCTATTCCTTCTTCTGAGGCACCTGAGGGAAACCCAGTGATATTACTTAGAGTTCAATTGGTCTGGTGGCATTACAAAGGCTGAAGCTCTGAACTCAAAAATGGTATCAGCGTTCCTATTGAAATTGGAAAATACGTACAGATTTTTATTGATATTCCAGTTGGTGAGAGGAAAACATCATTTTCCTGCTGGTTAGAAGTTGCACTCTACCATCTGTTGCTGGACAATGTAAGCCCTTTGAAAGGGCTGGAGTTCAACTCCACTTGGCTTCAGGCTTAACCTGCTTCTCTCGTGAAGGAGAGGAGTCCAGGGGGTCAGATGGTGGGACCATATGACTCAAAGCTGCTGGGAGACATTGGAGGATGGCCTGAGTCCAGGGACATGAGCACAGGGTAGCTTAATGCAGAAAATTGTTAAGTAGTGTGCTTTGGCAGCAAGTTGTCTGTCTGAGAACCGTGAAATTGTATGGGGCAGTGAGAGGATGCCCTGTAGCAGGGGATTGAAACCCCAAGAGAGCTTGAAACCAGTGAGTCTACGGAAAAAAGATAGGTATTTCTGGCCATTGGCTGAACTTCTGGTTTATGTCAGTTAATAATTTCCAGGTGTAAAGTTAACTCAACATACTACTTGCCAGAGTTAGATAGTGTTTGGTAGATCCTAATGCCCTGGGAGGTGAGACCCTGACAGTATGTTCTCTAGTCTGAGTACTTCTACCTGAAGATATTCTTTCATCCAGTCTTTCTTTTTCCTGCTGAAATGGGCCCTGGAGGAAGGGTTTGGTTTGTTTGGTACTTTTTTTTTGTTTTTTTGTTTGGGGGTGGTGGTTGTTTTTTTGAATTTTTTTTAAGAATTCGTAAAGTTGGCTCAGGTCTGCTTCTGATGAAGTCCATAGGTGTCCTATCCCTGCTAAAGATAATTCCATGGGGATGTAGGGAATATTCTTGTCTGTGAGAGGGAAATGGTCTTCTCTGCTGTTGGGAAGCTGATAAAAGACTGCCAATGTTTTGGTTTTTTTTTTTCTGGCTACCTCAGTTTTCTCTCAGGGTGAATTGTCTAAATTCTATATTCTTATATGTAAGAAAAGAAAATATGTGAAACCTCAGAGACACAGCTGGGGAGAAGCAGCAAGCCCTAGGACACCTGTCTAAAGGAAAAATCAGAATAGCTGTAAAGATGACACTAGTACTAAGCATTTCTTTAGCAGATGGTTATAGGTATAGACTGACTCACATGAGGACTACCTGAGGCACTTCTCCCTTTGTGCCCCCGGGAGCCCGCTGGGATGTCTGATTCATCCCTGCAGGCTGAGACAGAACCATCAGACTCTGAAAAATGGATTTCAAGGGGATTTCACTCGTTGTCTCAGCATGGCACTCTTCAGGACAGCTAGCCCTCTGCAGAAATCATCATAATTGTGCCTAGGCTTCTCAAAGGAGGTTGTGCTGGGTTCCTAGCCTCCCCTGGGATCTGGGATCATTATGTGGTGACATGGCTTCAGAGACATCCTTTCTTCTTAGAACAGATGAAGTCAATAGGGGGTCTGCAGAAACAGGCTTTTGAAAGAAAGTTGGTGAATATAATGGGGAGCAGGAAACTTTCCATATGATTTTAAACCTGCCCTTCCAGAGCTTCAGCTGATTACATGTATGCTCAAACTTTATAGGTAGGGCTCTAAAATGCAGAGAGAAGGCCTCTGTCCTTCTCTGCTCCGCACCATCAGGGGTATTACAAACCAAAACGAAAGCAGAAGATCTCAGTGGAGTTGCTACGGGTGAACCACAGGGAGACCCAGAGGCCAGAGCCAGGTCTGGAGCTTTTTTTTTTTCTTTCTTCCCATAGAGTAGTGAGAAATTCTTGTATCTCCCACAGGACTGATCATGGAGGTTTGTTAAATGTGAACCACAGCTCGGTATTCTCAGAGATTCAAGAGCAGACCTAGCTTAGAGCTCCTACCATCTGTTACTTGTCACCAGCACTGTCCCTCCAGGCGAAGCCGTGGTGGGGCAGTGCTGCAGCAGCCAGCTGTAAAGCCATGAGTGGGGAAGCGATGCAAAAGGATGATTATTCACTGGTTTTCACAATAAGGGAATTAGGGAGCATCTGAATCTCACAGCAGGTTAATAACTCGGAAGAAGCATTATTTCCACATAGCGCGTAACGGAACTGTGGAGTTTTTTACTCTGTGATTTGGTGGGGATAAAAAAAGTTTAGTTGACTTCCAAAAGCCATTGGGAAACATTATGGAAGGAAAATGCACTGACTGGTAACCTCAGACTGGCAACTCCTCCCAGTTCCTCACCATGGAAGGATCACTTTAGATCTTTTCTCTACACCCCTTCAGCTGATGCTCAACAGGTACTGCGTTAGACCTCAAGTGCACATAAACCAGTATGACAATTCCTATGTTTCTTATGCTGGCTTTACGCCAAGAAGAATTGTGGTGGAGGTGATTTTGGACTCCTTTTGATACTCAGTCTCAGGCCAAAAAATGGCCAAGAAGGATGAAGAAAGAAGGGCAAGTATGTAGGATTTATTACCGTCATTTGATATGGAACAGCCTGGCAAACCATTTAATTCAGCATCCAGTTTTTAAAATAACATCTGTATCACCGTGCAGTCTCTATATTTAAAGATTTTATAACTGAAGTAGTCAGATATGATGGTGAGGACAGCCACAAAGGCATTGCAATAGGGTGGTGACTGGCCGCATAAGAAGATGGGTAGATGGTCCTGCTTATCTTATCAGACCGGAGCTGCTGTCAGCATGGTTCACAGGCTTCTTCAAGCAGTAGCAGTTCATAGAGATGCTTGGCTCATCACAAGTCCAAAGTAAAACATATTAGCCTCAACCTAATGAAGGAGGTTAGGATAAACACATCATCATCTTTGTTGTGAGCTGAGAGCATGCATACGAGCAGTTACTGCGGCTCAGCTGATGTGTGGTAACTCATTACACTGCAATAGCTTGATCATACTTCTGAGCCCTTGAGCTTCTCGGTTTACTGCAAGGATCTTCGTTTACTGCCAGGATCTTCGTTTACTGCCAAGCTCATACCTCCTCTTTGTTTTTCAGCAAAAATTCCTCTGGCGTTTTATGCTCTTCTCTACTTTTACCTGCAATTCCTTTGACATTTGTCTGAAACACACCTCAAATCCCAGTGTCAAGATATAGGAACTAGTAGATCTTGTTGTTCTTGACCTTTTTTGGAACCTCACAAGGAACAGCCCTGGAGCTGTTTCCTCTGAAGTACACTCACCCATTTATATCTGTGACAGATGCCTGGGAGGTGCCAAGACACAGGTTTCCCACCTTGGGAAGGAGCAAAGGTCTGTGCTCATTCAGCCCTATGGAGGGTTAATTATTGTTTTGCTTAAAAAAGCATTCGGCTGCCCTTAGGTATAGGAATTTATTTAAGCCTTATCTGCATAATTATCATGTTTATTGCTCAACACAGCTGGATGGATATGAAGAGTATGCAGTTTTTGATACACACTTTATGTCAGAACCATTACAAGGGAAAATGATCATCTCTTACAGCCCCTGCAAAGAGGCTGGCAGTAATAGTTAGTTTTGTGACTTTAAAAAACAAATCCTAGGACCAGATTTATTGGGCCTATTTACATATTTTTGATGCTAAAGCTTTTCCTCCCTTTATGGAAATGCATGCTGTGGTGATGAAGTGATGAACAGCCCAGGATTTTGAAGGGTGATTGGTGACCCGAGGTGCTTGGCTTAATAGACTCAAATTGCAAAGAGGAGGGAACTGCATCACGTGAAAGTCATTCACTTCTTTCAGGGACTCCTGTCAGGCACCCGAAATCACCATTTATCTTCAGAAATCTTAGCCACTTCTAACATCATCAGTGTTGAGATACTTAACATAGAAATTCTGGAGTAGCCAGAAAAACACAGAGAGCATTTTAATCTATGAGTTTGGGTTGGTTTGGGGTTTTGTTTGTTTGTTTGTTTGTTTGTTTTTGTTTTTTACATCTCTGAAGACAGCTATTGCTCTTTTTGAAAGCATAGTATGTTGTGTCTTTTATAGGTAAACTTTTATGAGGCATTGATGGGTATTTCTGTATTTGTAATACGGTGCAAGCATCTAAATGGTTCAACTTTGAGTCATTCATTAGAGAGTGCTTACTATTTCAGATTCCTGTTATTGCATGAGGCAGCGTACTGCAGTCTGAGGGCTTCCTGCTCCAGCCTGCAGTCTGCAGAAATCTTGCAAATAGCTGCATCGCACCACCCTGGGGCAGCAGCTGGCTCACATGCTGGTGTGACTGCCAGTGATCTGGAATAACCCTTGAGAATGAATACAAGAGACACACAAGTGCAAGCAAGGGCAGGACAGGGACCTCTTCTGTATGTTTTAGCCACTAACAGCCCCTTTCTGTCCAAAGTGGGGGCAGGGTGCTATATTGGCAAAATGAACATTTAGCATAATTCTGACAAAGCTGATATTATCACCAGATAACATTTGATCTCAGCGACTGGGTTATGGAATGAGAATACATAAGACCTAAAAAAGTAGCATTTTGGTTACTATCACCTTCATCAGTGAGAGCTACTTAAATTAAAACCTTGATTGCGTATGGTGGAAGTAGATATCAGTCAGCCTGTTGACATTAGTTGGAATGCTAGCTACTTCTGATTTTTGTTTGTTATACAAATGAACATTTTAGTTGTGGTTGGGAAGAAGATGAATGTGTTAAAGTAACAGGATAGAAATTTTGCATAAAAACCAAAATAGTTAGAAGGGAGGGAGGCGAACACCCATCAGTTACGACTTCTCTTCTCCTCCACTGATCTCTCCATGTTCCATGGATGATAAATTACCTATCACTCTCTTTCTTTGGGAGATATCTCTTCCCATGCTAACACCCTGCCCCTACTCCTCAGTTACCCAAGCACCTTCTCTCTTCTGGTCTGATCAGTATCTCTAGTCAGATAAATTGCTTTTCACCTGCTTACTCTGAAGAGTGTGTGTGTAACTTCCAACAGTATGAACTGGTCTTATAAAAGTTACATTATCTCCAACCACAAACATTACCTGGCTCTCAGTTACAACTTTGTCCCTATATAATAGGTGGTGTCATTATGGCCTGATGATTGTGGTACAAACTACCCACTGGACTAAAAGGCTGTTTAGCAGGAGGTGGTTCCTGAAGCTCTTACATGTGTATAAATCCCTTTGGAATGACCTCCTGGGCCACAGCAGAAAACCTTATTTGCCCGTTATCCTACAGGTTGTGAAATTTGGGAGAAGGATATAGAAAGTATCATTATCTCTCCAGAATGCTTTTCTAATGCAAAGCTATTTCAGAACCGAGCAGTTGTTTAATCTCCTTTACCATTTCTGCTTTACAGTTCTGCAGATCAGCACAAAATGTGAACAATTTGTTGAATGGAGCAGGGGATCAGTGTCAAAATCAAGAGTCTGAGCCTGGGTTGTGAACTTGCGACTGTCTCAAGCTGAAGGATACAGTACTCTCAAGCAAACTTTAAAGGTATGTGTTTTAATTGCTCCTGGCCACTGCCCAGTGACTTTCCTGGGTTTGCACATTAGCCCTGCAAAGAGGTCCCCTGCATTCTTTGCAAAAGTGACAGATAAGAGTTCTCACTAGTAGTTTATATATTTGGCATCAGATTTAACAAGGTCTGCAAATACATGACTAAGCCTGTCATTCAAAGATTTTTTTCTGAATCTTTTTTTCATGAACTTTTTTAATTATTTTTTTTTTTTTTTTAATTTTTACCCCAATTTCACTTGCTGTTATTCTGATTTGAAAGCTTTGGGATGAGAAGTCGGTGGAATGTTTTCATTACTCTTAACAGACTGACCATGGTATGAAGAGTAATGTTACATTCCCAGTTAAGAGACTTTATTCAGCATTTAATAGAACGATCATCCCAGCTCGTCTTGTTAATTTACCATCACACTTTCAAGGTGTTGATTAGCTTAGAGGGGTCTCCAGTTTATCAAAACATCTTCCTCTCTCTTCTGTCACGTTTCCTCACCATGAGATAAATAAGACTTTCTACAGGTGATCAGAACAACATATGGCCTCAAATTAGGAAGCAGTGACACTTGGCCGTTTCCCTTGTTGAGGAGTACCTTAGTCCAAATAAAGTCTCATTGGAGCAAACGTAACCCTGTAGAGAGACATGGAGGAGCTGCTCCTCAGATTACTTTCTTTTAATTTCTTGATATGTAGCTTGCTGTAGGGTGAAATAGGTGTTGTCTTGTGAAGAGCAGCCAGTGACTGAGGCTCTGTCTTACAAGCATTCCTTGTGAGGGATGGTTGAGTTGAGTGCCCTAGGTGGGAAATTTTATGGAATTGCCTCATTTGAACCTTTCATACTCTGGACCTTGATGCTTGGGATTGGAATTCCTTGTAAGAAGATGATGGATCTGCGTGAAAGTAGGAAAAGTGTGTTTGGTTTGGTGAGGGTAAAAGAAATATGAGAGATGGGAAAAATGAAAACCATAAAAGTTTCATATAGACGATGAAGAGTTTGGTTTCTTGGGGACTATTGAAGGATAAACTTCTGAGACATTTAAGGCATGCTCCTCACTAACTACATTCAGAAATAGATCTTCCTTCTTCCCTTTAAAGACTAGCACTACAATCCTCTGACAACTTGCATTACATTCAGCAGGACCACGCAGTATTACATCATGTCATGGGTTTTTTTTCTACTGGCTGGTGCTAACAGGAGCTGACATTACATGAGTGAGCTAATGTAGCCAAAGTAGCTGTGATGGTGTGGGCTGTCACCTGAACTGAAGTCAAGAGGGTGAAAAAGACTAAAGCAAAGAAAAAAGTATTCTGTTCTTTGGAAAGGGCACTAATTTTGCCAGCAATAGGATTCAAAGTAGACATTGCTGAACCATTAGGAGAGATTTCAGCATTTTTTTCTTGGGGGGGAAGGGGGATCTTAACACGATCTATTTCTGGTTTTTCAGGGTTTATTGTCCTAAAGTATTTGCCAATGGCTTATAGAGTGTCCTTAAATATTCAGTTTACTTGTTATTTTTGGCAATTAGTCACTGAAAGCATATGTTATAATTTCTGCACCTTGGTCAGCTAAAAAGGAACAATAAATAAACATGGAATTTGGCGTTATTTTTGCTAATTGCAGGCTTCCTCTTAAGGAAACACTTATGACCTGTGGTTGTTGAATCTAACAGAAAAAGGCCCTCAGGAAGAATTTGCTGATACTGTTATCAAAAATGTCTTGAAATCTTGTGTTAATTCCAACAGCTTTAGGGGAGACAACAGCACTACAGGCTCTTTGGAGTAGCAATCTATTAAGTTCTGCTTTAGGAGCAATGTCTCCCCATGCCGTTATTCACACAGCTCCAAATGCAGCTGGCCCCGAGTGGCAGGGTCTCTCTCTGATGCCAGAGTTTCGTGCTCCGTCTCATTGATGTTAACTCACACCTTTTTCCGGTGTACCAAGTCTCACCCCAGAATCGCCAAGATTCTGGTTAGTGGAGATGCTCATTCGATATTTGGGTCCAGGCTGTGGGTCTGCTTGATTCAGAACATAGAAATGAATTCAAATATCCCTTTGGCTGGGCAGTGTGTTGGGGTAGGTTACATCCCTCTGCTGGATCAAGGAATGTTTATTTTTATCAAGTAAATAAAATACCCCATTAGAAGACAGAGATGTATTTTTTGTGAGGTGGTGTGAATGTCATATCTCATTTGAGTGGAGTTCTGATCTGAAGCAGGTTTTTAAATGTGGAAAACCAGCTTTTGGCCACTCTGGGGTGGTTAAATGTGTCTGATTTGTCCACAGACTCTGTACTGGACATGGGAAATATTTCTTACTTAAGGACTTGTCTAAACTGATACATATTCAGAAATTTTGAATCAAAGTCTTCTAGTATAAAGCCCGCTGTTCTTTTATACTAAAACGAAACTCTTTAGAACTCCCTTTATTCTGAATTCTTGTTGCTTTTTAAGTTTTACTGTACTCTACCAGTGAGACACTGTTATGTGCAGAGCACCTCTAATTTCAGACATCTCCCTTCAAGTTTGTTAGCATATTCCTGATAATGAGCTCAGAGAAGAGCAATAAAATAGTTATGAATGCAAATAAATGTAATTACACAGAAAAATTAAGATTGTACAGTGTGATACCCGAGTAAAGAATGATTAAGTGGTGGGAGACAGTGAAGTTCTTAGAATTACCTACAAAATATGAGCTTTGGGGAGGAAAGAATTATTTACAGGTAGAAAGTATAAGGGAGAGTAATATAATGAAAGAAAGGAAAACTTGGTTCGAGTATCAGCCAAACTTCTGACAGCGAAATGTAGTGTGTTATGATACGGTCTGCCTGGGCAAGTGGCAGTAGTTCAGTATCTGGCATGTTTAAAGCTAGACCAGATAAAACACTGAAAAATGAATAATGAGGAGCAATCCTACAGTGACAGGAAGACGAACTGGAAGACCCAAGTGGTTGCTACCAATCTCAAGATCCCATGCTATCACTCCACAGATGTAGAGCCAGGGAAAGAGGTGTTTTTCTGTATTCATGCAAAGTTAGGATGTTTGACTATGCTATCTGTAGTGGTCATGTCTTGGCTGAGATGAAAGGAAAGGTGAGGACTCCAGTAAGCTTAATTATTTTCCTTAAAAATATTTTTTTAAATTCTGTCTCAAAAAAAGAAAGGTTAAAATGAAGGAGTCTTGCATATCTGCTTGCCCCTTAGGACTGAAAAATATGGATAAACTGTAAGAAAAACAAAAAAAACCCCCAAACTACATTGTGTCTGATGGATAATGCAGCCAGAGCCTGGGGATGTGTCATCTCTCTGAAGCTCAAGAGAATGTATACTTATAAAGTAGCAACAACAACAAAAAAAATGCCAAGAAATGATTGGATTCCCCACCAAATATCAGAAACTTTAAAAAATGTGAAACTTGTTTTAGAGCTAAGCTAGAAAACGCCAGAAGTGTATGTTATACTCCTTAAACTTCAGGGTGAACACTTGGATGCTTTTATCAAGCAAATGCTTGATTTAGTAGAAAAAAGAAATATTTGATGCTTCCAAGGGTTTTCGAGTATGTTATTTCTGTGGAGATGGTGCTGAGCATCATCTCACCAGAGCAGGAGTCTCCCATCCCAGCTCTGGGGTAGTGTCTCGCAGCTGGCCTGAGCTCCAAGCTTAAAGGTCCAGCTGGGAGCAGCCATGTGTGTTGGCTGTGGCATCTGAAATATTTCAGTGAGGAAACAGAGAACAATGAAGTGGAGTAACCTGTCAGACTTCTGGATGTCTGAATAAGTGATTTCTCAGGTGGGACAAGTCCTATCTTCAGGATTGCTAACATGGACCAGGGTATGCTTTTCCCAACCAGGACAGAGGGGAATTCATGTTGTCTTACTTGAAGGGAGCATCTCCAACTCCTTTCAAGGTTTGAAGGACTGAGAGAGGTTTGATGGAGCTCAGATTTAAATCCCGGAGCTTGCTGGTCCCAGCCTGCTTCTGTGCCAGTTAGAGAAGGCTGCCACTCTCATGGCTGATGCATAATTTCAGTCAAGGGCATATGAATCAGCATAGTATTTCATTGAATGTAAATTCTCTGACTTAACCTTATTTTAACCTTTGCATGACTGTAGAAGGCTGTTGGTTTGAAGAGATCCCATGGGGGGTGTTAAAACTGTCCATGTGGGAGAGTTCATTTTATAAACATAAACTGTACAGGCAGTTTGCTAGGAAACTACATAAATTATTTGGTAATAAACGGTACTTGTGATTTCAGGAGAGCACTGCAGATTGATAAACTGACTTCGGGGAAAGGTCAGCAGCCGTGACTTAATTGCTCCAGGGCCCCCACTAATGATCTCTCCCGCGCGCCCCGTGCTGCGTTGCCCTGCCTGAGCGGGGCTGGCGGGCGGCAGGAGCAGCATCTTCCGGAGGCAGACGTCGTGCCGAGGCTGTTAGAACAAGTGATGCCAGGTTCAGTTTTCAAACCCGGTCACCCAACAGCCCTCAAGTTGTCATCGGAATGGTTTTTAGAAACCCCTCAAACAGCTTTTTGTGCAAGTCCAGGCTGTAAAGAAAATTAATTTGGAAACTCTCTTTGCCTTTTCTTTTTTCCCTCCTATTTTACCTTTTCCCCTGGTACACCCTGACTTTGTCCCAGACTAGTCATTTCACACCTACCCTTGTCTCACTGGCCTTTTGTTATGTTTTGACTAAAAATATCAATTATGGATGCAATTATTTGCATTGCTGAAGAGACTTGTGTGCCCCTCTAAATCTCCTGTGTCCACAATTCTTTTAATTAAATTTGCATCTTAGTTTCCTGTTTCCCAGGGCTCTGCTCTGGCTAGTGGCATTAGTTTGAGAGTGATGGAGCTCTATTTTTCCAGAACTGTGAAGGATTTTCTGCGAACAGGTACATCTCTCTCCTTGTTAAGCTATCAATTTTGTGAGATAAAGATTCGGAAGCGATAGGCTCTTTTGCAGGCTGTACAACTCAGTAATTTTGGACGTTGTGACTCGGCTGTTTCCATATTGCTGACTTGTAAATTTGGGTTCTGCTGAATGGCGAGTTTTGATTTTGCCAAGTTGTGACGTCCGAAATTAGAGTTGTGCAGTCACAACTTGCTGAGATCTGGAGATACCTGAGGTGCTTGGGTTTCTGAGTGGCAGCAACAAAGTTTTTTTGTTGAAGTTCTTAAATTTGCTTCTCAAACAGGCCTCAGCTTAATTGTTACATTAACAAAAAAGATATGGAACGACATATTTTTATTTTATATAGGTAACTGTCCTGACCCTTCTAAGGAGAGTAGCTCTCCCTGGAGATCTCTATCCTCACCTGCTAATGAGAAAGGAAATACCTGCATTGATTTCAAGGGGTGCTGGATTTGGCTTCATAGGAATCTTCTATATTTTATATCCTTTTAGTATGAACTGTTCTTTTGGAGGTAGCAACCTAAATATCAGACCGCTCTGGCCCTCTGACAAGCCACAGGTACTGCAGGCAGATCTTCAACATTGCTCCAGAGTTTCCCTTGAAAAGATCCATTTTAAAAGCGCAGGTGAACAGGGAGCATCCAGGGCTAAAGAGCACTGAAGTGCACAAACGGTCCTGATGTCAGCCAAATGAACTGGATCATCCAATTATTTTCAATTACAATTCCGATTCTTTCCTTAATGTTTTGCTATGCTGATATCTGTGTTGGTAATGTAGCCAACTCTGGCTTTATGATCCCCCTTGTTGCAACGTGCTGTGCTTAATTACTTTGCCTCCATAACAAACAGACATTCTGAACAATTAGACAATAATACGGAAACCGGAAAGGAAAATAGCTCAAGATACTTTCATTTTAATTATGCTGATAGTGCACCCCATGGTTTTGAATCAAGGCTGGAATAATGTTCTTTTGATAGTCTTCAATAACTTTAAACGAGATCTAATAAATTTGTATTTTTATGTGAAGTTTAGAAGGAAAAATCCCCTGTTGTTGATTTTCCTTTCAATTGAAAATCACAACTCCCATGATTTGTACTCTTGTGTTCTAATTGGATGTCCACCCTCATTGAACAAATCACTTAAACACCTTAATTACTATACTGGAAGGGATTACACTTCAAGCACATGTTTAATACTTTCCTGAGTTGCTGCCCTGTTGCAAAAACAACCCTCTTGCATTTTAGAAATTGGTAAAATAGGAAGAATTATATTTAGGGCTTTTTTCCCTATAGACAATCACAAATTTCTAAGTGTATATTTTTTTTTTAAGCTAATAAGTTGACAGTAAGCAGAGTAGACTCTTTGCAAGTAGGAAGGAAGATTGGTGTCATAAAGTGAATGTCCAGCTGCTTTGTTCTTTAAAATTAAATGAAGCTAATTTTGGAAGGGCTGCTACTGAGCCACGCTGACATTAACACACAAATTTGCTGTATTGTGCTACACAGCCACAGGTGCATGTTTAGCTCCTTAAATCTTCTTCACCAATGTCACAATAATAAAACAAGAAGCACTAAACCAGCCAGTTTTCTGAGATGATATGGGAAGAAAACAGATTAATTCCTTTGTTAATACTATTTACATGGAATTACCATAATTTCTAAACTACAACTTTTGACAGTTCTCCTAATATAAAGAAATACCTAAGGCACATGGAAAGCCCCTGTGAGCTGCTCCTGTAGTCTTAAATAAAGCAAGGAAAATGTAAATAGGGTATTTTAAAGCTCAGAGGATGTGATAAATCTGTTTCCATCATTGTGAAATGTTTAGGGCATTTAAGGAGATACTTGAGTGTGCTGTGCTGAGTTTCTAATGAACTCAGTAAGGATTATGCTGGGATACTGCTAAACAAAGGTTCATTTCACTCATCTTAAACTCCCAGTCTTTGCAGGGAAATGCCTGGAAGTCTCTGGTGTTTGACTGTCCAAATTCAGCTTTGCAAGATTCAGCACCTCTTGTCTTTGCACTTGTAACTGAGGGCAGAAACTGTCTTCAAAAGCCTTAGTTTCGTGATGAGCACCCTCGGGAATATTTGGTTTGGTAAAGGGTTTGTACTGGTAAACCTGGTTCTGAAAGCTCCAAGCTAAATTTGCACAGCAGCGTAGAAAAGGAAGGTCTGAATAAGCTCCCAGTGCCTACGGGATGGCAATATGGCTGGCCAGGCTTGTGCTCATGGCAGCATCCCCACCAAGCCCTTGGGGTCTATCTGCCGGCTGGTTATGCAGGCATGATCATGGACCGTATGAGCAATATATGCCTAAGGAGCCAGAATAATTACCTTCAATGGGTTCAAATTATTACAAAACGGGTATAACTTTAAAAGAGAAAGAAAAAAAATCTTTGCTCATTGGATGATTAGTACTTTGAAATTCCTGTCTGTAGCTGCATTTCTTAATAAAGTCTGGCCTGTGATGCCCATTAAAGACAGACAGTGCTTTGGTTACTGCTTTAGACTGCACAAGTTTTTACAATTAATTTGGAAAAAAGAGTTTCAGCAGTGGATTTATAAATGGATAATCAAATTTAGAGTGTGTGTATAAGCATGTGCAGGATGCGCTTTAAAAAGCGGGTGAATGACACGTACCAGCCTTTGAAAAGGGGTCTCATTCAAGCATGTGACATTGGCTATCAAAAAAAGAAGGCTCCAAAGTTATTACTCACTACTGAAAACCTTGGCTGTGCACACTGCACTAGATCAGGCAAAACCTACATGATTATTTTTATTGCTGCTCAACATTGTGGTTTGACCCGACTTCTCCAAAATTGAGTGTAACAACACTACTGCTTAGATGGATATATCTTGTCAAATGATTTTAGAAACATAAATATATTATGCTAAGCTTTGTATCACTTGGTATACAGCTGAATGTAGATCCCAGATATTCAGGTGATAGCGTTCCTGCTGTAAACTCTAGACTGACTTCTCAATAATTCACTTTGCCCATGGGATCCCGTAAGCAAAACTTTTGGAAGAAAAACCACAGATCTTCTTGATTTACAGTGATCAGGTAGACAAGTGTCTCTACTTTCCAGACTGAAAGCTGTTTTCTGTGAAGCAGCAGATATAGCTGTCAGTGGGGAAAATTATTTGATATCGCCCGAGTTTCTCAACCACAGCATAAGCAAAGTGTTTCCTGTAATATGGAGCATTTATGGATATTATTTGTAGAGTAATTGCTATGCAATCACTGCTCCACTGCCAAAGTTTTCAGTCAGTTGTTATGAATCTTGCAGTAACAATCCAGTCTGGGACAGTGCGATGAAAACATCACAAGCATTTGGGAAAATGATGTGAGGTCAGTTGGTTTGATTTGACTTGATGTGGGTATTCAATATGCTGCACTGCCTGGTGTTGAGAGCGTTTTATTTTCAAATCTGAAAAAGGAGAAGCGTTAGATGAAAAATTAGTGGGAAGCTGGAATGCAATTACCACTATTCATGGTATCTAGAAAGAAACAAGAACCTGGTGTCCTTTGGGTGACACCATGTGTTGTGCTCTTTTGGAAGAGGAGCAAGAAATCCAGGTCCAAAATACTGATTGTTTTTTTCTTGGTACATAGCATATTTTCGATAAGTGTCCTTATCCTTTTCTTGAAAAGTGCAGCCTTTTTTTTTTTTTTTCATTTGTGGAAATCAGATTGATGGCAAATCCAACTGAACTTTTCTTTGAAATTTTCACCTAACAGTAGAAAAATCTTACATCTAATCTAAATCCAAGGTCTCATATCTTTGATTTTTTTCTTATCTAATACTGAACAGTGGCCCATTGTATTTAATTTTAGTTCTGAGAGGTCATTGCTTTCTTCTGCCTAATGATAAATGTTTACTCTTTGCTACGGAAGATCAGTGATCCTTCCCTGCAGGATACTCCTTCATCATAATTTTTAGCACGTGTAATCTTACTTTTTTGACGACTTTCACTGGAAAGCAGTGAGAAATGGGATCTATTGTCAGCTTCTTTTGTGACTTTTAGAAAGTTGAGGCGGGGTGTGGTTTCCCTGCCGTTCTGCAAGCTGTGCACTTTCCTGAGTCTCTTGTGCTGAATCATCAAAAGCAGAATCTCATCATGTAACTTTTGCTGTCTACGTTACGCAGCTACATGACAGTCAGTGTTTTACCCCCGAAACCGAGCTGTCAGAGTAGCGAGCTGATTGTTTCTCATTAACGTTCGGCAAAATACTCAGCTGTGTTTGGATGAATTTGCTGTGAGGTGTTTGCAACTTTCCCTGACCTTTAATTTAATTTATTTGTTTTTCTGCCATCAAGGTTCTCCAAGTCAGCAAAAGAAATATTCCTACTGGGCTGATTAACCCAAGGAAGTGTCTCGCTTAAACAAGAGCATGAGTTAGGTGAGGGACTCTTTTTGGCAGATGGAATTCAGTGGAGATAAAGCAGCTTGTCTGGCAAAGGCTGGCTGGTGTGAAATGAATTGTAACGGAAATGGGCGTTTTGGTGCAGTTTCTATGGCAAGATGTCTTCTTCGCCACATTATCACATTCAGTGCCTCCTGCTGAGCTCTGCGTAGAGCAGCCAAGGCTGAAGTGGCCAAGGACTGGTCTTCCATCCAGAGGAGGGCACCTCCTGGAGGAGGAAGGCAGGGGCTGGCTGTCTTGGCCTACAAGAGCGCTCCTGAATGGTGGTGGGATTTTTTTGCTCAGAGAGGAGCAAACCCTAAATGCTACTAATGCTGTCATTTCCATGAAAACTTCTTCTTGTGGAACTGAATTTTCTGTTTGCTGCTTTAACTTCTTTGGTCCCTTTGCAAAGATTTTAGTACATGCAGAGAAGGCATTGCTTTGGGGGCACTGTGGCTCTATGTCTGAGTGTGTGATGCGGAGGTGGTCTTTTGGTCTTACCGCTTTCAGTCCTGCTAGTGTCTGCAAATCTTGAGGCTGGATTTTGAAACTCGGTCACTCAATGTCTTAGACTGGCCATGCAAGTGCACAATGTGTTTGCTGAGAGCTGCTATTATGTTCTACTGAGCCTTTTTTGTTTAAATTTTTTTTCCTCCTCAATTATTCTTTTTTTTTTGATGTATTTGACAAATTTCCAGGGGCTCCCTTCTCGGAGAGAGCCATTGAAGGGTCTTGATCCCCAAGTAACCTGGAAATGGTCTTATTACTAATATTTTTCTCCACAATTTCTGTTTATGAAGCCTTATAATCGAGTGTCCAACCTAGCCCAGGACTTAGATCAAATTTTGTATTTGTGGTGATATCTCTGTTGTAAGCTGGTGTTGTTCCCTTAACCTTGGTAGAATTCCAGTGGGGATTTGTGTATTGTATTTGGGGGGGACTGCTTGATTCTTCCCTTCACTGATCTGTTTTTCTTATCAGTATTTGCCACGCTCCAGCAATGTTATATTTGCTCTTTCTGCAGAACACCAACTTCTGTTCTGAAATTTCTGTATTTTATGCTCCACTGGGGTAAGGAACGGATTTCGTCTTGTTGTATAGCAGGGATCTGTACAAATATCTTCTCCCTAGCACTTGAAGGAATCTAATAGCTTAAGCACTTCATTAGCAGAGTACCACAGTTGCTGCTGTTTCTTGTTGGCAGAAGGTGAGCTAGAATTAAATATTAAGCATTTATTTCACCCTTTGCTTTTTGTGCATCCACAGAAACAAGGCCATATTCAGCTTTTCCCAGTGTTGTGCTGGAAAGGTTGGCATTTTTATTTAAAACAGGAATGTACTTTTGCATTCCGTCGTTGCAGAATTCAGTAAGATAAAGTGTGTAACATGGACTTGTAGAAATCAATTCTGTGGTTGAAGAAGAATCGATGACCCTAAACAGAACTAAAAATAAGAGTAGTGCTCTTTGGAGTGTTTGCACTGTCACTCTAGAGAAGCTATTGAATACAGGGCAAGTTGGATACTGTTTGCTCATACCACCACACGATCTCGAGAGTGTCTGCCTTTCACTTATTTGAAAGGATTCCTGTAGTTTTAGGTGAAATTAAAGGTTTTGTAGCTAAGTTGGCAAAAATGGTCTGGAAAAATGTAATATCCCACAGCTGATTAACTCTGGAGCATATGATACTAGAGTCAAGATGTGAGATCCTTTGGAAACAAATTAGCTTAAATTTTATTGAAAATTATTGATTTTCATGGTCAGGGGTTAACGAAGTTTGCTTTCATTTAGCTTCCCTGCTCTTGGGAGAATAATGAAATTGCCTGAAGATACAGACCATTCAATTAAAATCAACAGATGAGTCAAACATATATTAGAGTTGATTTTTGGTACTCTATCAATTTTTGTTTTGTGCATTTTAGTATCTTGGGCTTTTGAAGAAGCATGTGAGGGGATGGTTTTTGAAACACATGGCATCTATCAGTTTGTTTTCTAGATAGATGAGCCTCTGACGCCTCACTGATAGGAATGCACCCTGAAGGCAAAATTATGTGCACTAGACTGACAGATCAGGATTGATTAGATAAGTGTGCTGGGGAGAGGGGATGCATATTGAAGAGAATAGTATCAGAAGACAGCAGGATTTTTTTTTTTTACTTAAAAACTTCATTAACGGTTTCAGTAGTATATACATACAGCTAAAACATGCCTTTGTGTTTAATTTCTGATATTGTGTGAATACAAACAAAAAAACAGCCTTGAGCAGCATGGTGCCTGACGGCTGCAACGCTGAGCCTGACTTGTCTCTCTGCTGAGCCTCTGCATCTCATTCCAGTAGCAAGATGCCTATTTTCCACAAAATTTTGAAGGGACCTAATACCTATGAGATTCCTGCACCTCTGCCAAACTTGAGGTAAGCTGGCCAAAAGGAAAAAGGCTCCTTGTGAAAGAGGTGGTATGTTTTTTCTCTAGGGGAGGACTGTAAAGTCTTCCCTCCCCCCGCCAAATTGAATGTAGTGATTTAACTTTTAAAGAGTTCTGTCACTTTGATAAGATCTGTGTCGTTCCAGCAGAAACAGCTCATGAAACACCAGCTTCAGGGGCTGAAGGCCACCAGAGCACCGCGTGCTTGTGCCACGCACTTTCTCAGCATCGGATAATGTCATTTATGTATTGTGAGGGAACTGCTTAACCTTTCAGATGGTTCTGCACACCCCTTAGGCTCCCAAATACTCGGGGAATCTTTGTCTGTCTCTTTGTGGCAACTGCATTTCACTGCCTGCTCTTCCAGCTGTACCAAGTGTCAGAGGTGCTGGTGGGAAACCTGAGGGCTCAGCGTGGCATTTCATGCATTACAGCTGCTTCTGTTCAGAGGAGCTGCTTTGCACAGACCCAGAAGTAACTTCTATTCAAAAAGCTTCACATGCTGCTCTGTTTTCCTGGAATAAATTGGGAGTGATTGTGCTGAAAGCTGTGGAGCTGCTGCCTCCCTAAAGGAGAAGTAGCTGAAAGTAAAGCAGCCTGACTTTTTCCTCCCTTCATTTCTCTTCCTGTGTAGCCTCCACGTCATTTCAGGAGAGAATGAGGAGAAAATAAAGACAAAAGCAAAAGCCTTTGGTGTACTTCTGCCCCATCAATATTGTTCATGTCTCAAGGGCAGCATGCAGTTCAGATGCCCTTCTTGTCTGTTGTCCACTTGGATTAGAGAAGGGATTCCAGCCAACCCAAGCAGTTAGCATGTCCTTGTCAAGTATCAAGCTGCAGGCCTTCCTAGATGTTCTCTTCAGTACAAGAAGAAATGCACCGGGGCTCAGAGTTTGCAGTGGTCTGTGTACAAGGATGTCCAGTCCACATGGAGTTCATAACCACCCTGAGGTTTAAGTTACCATGATGGCTGAAGGAAGACAAATACATTGCTGAACCACTGCAGCAATGCTTTGCTGCTTGTTCTTAGTCAAAGAGAGATAAATCCATCTAGGGACCTCATGACAAAGCACACGGGAAAGGCTGAGATTCTCAACCCCGTCTTCACCTTGGTCTTTGCTCGTAAGGTTTACCCTCAGGAATCCCAGGCCTCTGAGATCAGTGGGAAAGTCTGGAGCAAGGAAGACTTATCCTTGCTGGAGGAAGATGAGGTGAGGGTGCATTTAAGCAAATGATGATTGGGAGTGGTCAGTATGGATTTAGAAAGGGAAATCATGTCTCAGCAACCTGATAGCCTTCTACAATGAAACAACAAGCTAGTGGATGTTGTCAATCTGGACATTAACAAGGCTTTTAACATTGTCTCCTTCAACATCCTAATTAACAAATTGGTGATATGTGGACAGTGAGGTGGATGGAAAACTGGCTGAACTGTGCAGCTCAAACAGTTGTGATCAGCAGCACAAAGTCCAGCTGGAGACTGGGCACCAGCTACACACTCTGGGGATAGGCACTGGGGCCAGTGCTGTCTAATATCTCCATCACTGACCTGGATGATGAGTTGCACCCTCAGCAAGTTTATAGGTGATACAAAACAGGAGTGGTTGATAGGTGCTGCAGCCTCATCGTTACCAGCAGTGGAGGTGTTCTACCCTTCGCACTCTGTCCCATGAGGATGTTCATGAAACTGTCACGCTGTTGGGAGAGCCGATAATCTTCACATAACCTGGAGGAGCTGGTAACATTTGTCAAGGAAATTATTATCTTGAGGGTTTTCCCTTTTGTGTTCAGCTTCAGCAGCTCTGGCATGGTCCAAAAGATGGATATCCATTAGATGTCCTGCACAGACCCGCCCTGTTCCCTGACCAATCGTGGGCTACAAGGAAACTAAATTTAATCAGTCTTTCAAAAGCACGAGAAACTGAGGCTCTTTTTCAGTCTGATTTCATTCCTAGGGTGTCCATAGCAGCAGAACATTGTAGAAAAATCAGCATTCATGCTCTAGCTTTCAACAGTTACCCCATGTGAATATCATGAACACTATTTCATCATCATGAAGATTAACCAAACGAAATAGAAAGGTCAAATACTAAAAAACAATTAAATGAGCATTTCCATCTACTGACAAAATCAATCAAGAATGAAATTTGGTTTTCCACTTCCAGTAACCTCAAACATATTCGAATATGTATCTCTGAAGAGCTGAAAAGACAAACTGCTCCTGTCCCACGCCTCCAACAAAACACATTTTGGTAGCAAAGGAGAAGTGATGGTTTTATTTCAGAAGTGCCAAGCACCTGTACCTTCCACTCGATTCAGAACAGGCTTCTTTGATGGCTTTGAACTACAGACAACAGGTTTCTGCTTTCCACATTTTGCTGACACATTTTGATGTTTCTCTCATTCCGTGACATTGGCCATCCCTGGGAGGGAAGGGTCCATGTGGCCCCAGGTCATCCTCCCAACAGTGAAAAGAATAACAAGAAGAGTTGCTTAGGAAAGGGATATAGGCAGCAGGACATGTGTAGAGCAATCCTTCTCCTCCCATCTGCTGTTGCCTAGCACCCAAGCTTGGTGCTTTTGGATCATTGTGTTTATTGGTCCTGCTAGACCTCTTCTCTGTAACAGCACATGTTCTCCTTTGGAAACTATTTGTCCTCTTTTGCCTTACCCAGGTGCATTAATGATGGTTTATATTTTTTTGGTTAAACCTTCCCCAATTCCTGATATTTTACTAGCCATTTTGATTACTGTTGAGGATTGATCTGATTTTCATTGGAAACTAACAGAAGGCTCCAGCATCCATCCACTGAATGGCAATTGTTTATGTAGAGCCTATCAATTTGTGAATATAACTATTTTTCCCAGCATGCAATGCTTTCTTCAGCAAAACTGGATTTCATCTACCGTTTTATCATCCAATTGCTTATACTGCAAGTTCCTTATGCAATAGTTCATGGTCCACTTTAGATTTGATTATTCTGAATGATTTTGTACCACCTGCAAACTTTGTCTTTTCACTATTCATCTCTTTTTCCGGATCATTTATGAACAGAAGTGTACATTTTCTAGTCCTTAATGATCCACCTTCAGAAACATTGATTTCTGCCACTGAAATTTGCCTTTTGAAAAAGCATTACAGAATTCAATAAGAATTGCCAACTTTCACAGAATGCTTTTTGGGCTGTTTCATGAAATACCTATTTTCAGTAGCAAAAACTTTTGAGCAACTGCACTATTTTTTTTTCTTTTATAAGAAGAGTTGTATGTGTGGAAGAGGTTGTTATTTAATGAGTTTAGTAGTGACTACATGAAAGGGTAGAGAATTTGGCTTTGTTTGGTTTGTGGTGTTTGGTTTTTTTTAACTTCCCTCCCCCCCCCCGGTGGTAGGAAAACGGCCAAAAATTTAGAACGACAAAACTTTCTGCCTGTATGTTTATTTTCTATAGGTTTGAGGGATTTTTTTACGTTCACTTTTACAGACTTAAGCTCTCTCTCAAAGCAGTGAAATTTCTGTCCCTAAGAGTAGAGACAAGCCATCTGGTTTTACTGGGCTGTCCAGCTTTGCTAGAACATACTGTCTAACTGCATAGTTTAGAGCACAAGGTACAAAATTTCTAGCCAAAATAGTTATTTCCATAGGAATAAAATTGTTTGGAGTTTCTTTTCCTGTACCTGACCCCACTGCTTCTGGGGAAGTTGTGGTCATTCACTTTCTTTCTTGGCGTGCACCAAGACTTTCTGATGTCCAGGGACAAGATACTACAGATTTCAGAGTCTCAAAGCCACCAAATCAGGGTTTAAAGCTCAAACTCCTTCATTACTTAAACAAGTTTCCTATTAGATGTAGTCACCCTGAATCACGTTTTACCTTCATCATGGATAACAAAAGAGGAAAACCAGGGCTGAAGAGGCTTGTGGAATAGTCCTGAAAATCAGTGTGGAGTTACTCAGGTGTCTGCAACAAGTGTCCATTTCTTGTGCTCCCTTCGTTTACTTCTGTTTCTGTACTCTTGTTTCAAACAGGCTTTCGGTTCTGGCACGGCATGTGGTCTTCCTCGCACCTGAGAATCACAAAAAAAATATTCTTCTTTAAACTTTGCCATGTGCCATCACTGATAAACTACAGGTCAGCTTCCCACTTTGATACTCCTGTAAAGAAAAATCTGAGTTCTGGTGTCATTCAGCCAGTAATTGGGTGATGATCGCAGTTAATGCTTGTCTGGAGCGCACCGTAATAAAAGCTACTTTGACAAGATTAAACCATATTCAATCCCTATTACAAAACAGTGCAGCTCGATGCAGACCCAGTCCATTCTGACAAGATACCCAGGTCTTGAATTTATTTTTATAGTTTACAGAATTAGTTCAAAGGACTGAAAATCTAGAAGTGATATGTCAGCATTCCCTGGCTACTTAACAATCCACTATTGTGGTTTAAAATATCTTATTTAAGTCTTCATTTTGCTGATAGTCAAATAGATGAGCAACATTAGCTATTATGCAAGTGTTACTGCCTAAATGATCCAAACAAAGCAGTAACTAGGCACAAACAGTAACTTCACCTCTCCTAAAGATAATTATTTTTGTGCATGTCAGGTATTCAAAAAGACCAGGATTTTATAATAGCAGGCAGTTGCATGGTGGCTATGAAACACAAATGCTTTTATAACATGCGTAATATAAAATAGTATAACAGTTACTGATCAAGCCATAACTGCTTCACTGAGGTCAGTCGCAGTTTTTGCACTGACAGCAGTCAAACTGGAATTTAACCCTGCAAGTTTAACACAGCAGTGGTGCTTTGTCATTAACACCTCGGCTCCATCAGCTGAGGATGAATCAATTCTGCATTAGCACTTTCCAAACCTCAGAACAGTTTTCACTGGAGTCGTTGCCCTGGAGAAGCAAGCTTCAGGCTCAATCGGATTACCTTACACATGCGAGTCCATCCACCAGAACAGTAATTCCACCGTGGTGATTCTGCCTTGCCTCTAATCCTGTTTTCCGTACTGTAACTCTTCTAGCTTTTTTTGCAGTTATTTCTGATTTAATTTGCTATGCGTATTGCATCTTGTTCCTCTGTCTTGAGTGTAGGCAGAGCTATTGTTTCTTATGGGAGACTCAGCAATGGGAGGCAGCCAAGTAGGATTTCTTGTTTTCTATCTAGAAACTTGCAAAATACCCCTCGTGGTGCTTTGCTGGTTCAGCTGCAGGGAACACTCAGCTCCGGTGCAAGACCAAAGAATTCTAAGCGTTTTCCAAAAAAAGTGTTAGGGATGGTGACAGTGCCACCAGACTTTGATAAGACCCATTTGAAAAAGGCTTAGCGCTCGTGTTGCTACAGCAAATGACATCCGTACATGTGTGCCAACCTAATGTGACATGTCTTTGGCTTCAAGACAAGAATATCAGCGCCATCTAGTTAGCTAGGGAGTTTGGTGCAAAATCGTTTTAAGCAAAGGTGACACTTCTGGCATTAGTTGTGACAGCTGACCTTTCTTTAGATCATTGCACTCCTAATGGATCTCTTAACATAAACGGCACTGACACATGACAGAAGTCCTTAGGCGTTCAGACGCTCTGCACAAGTCCATTAGATGTTACAGTCGACTGTCAGCTACAGTCAAATCCTGCAGCTGCTGCTGGGGAAACGGCATCTCTGCAGGTGATGGCAAGAATATGTCACCAAGCTAGTAGTCTGCACGGTCGGTGTGGCTGGCAACTCTGTCAAGTGCTCTCAGCCGAAGAAATCTGCCTTCCTGGATTGGAAGGGACAGCCGTGTGAGACGGAGCTATTCTTTCCTTTGTGCCTCAGAGATACAGTTAACTTTTCTGGTTATGCTGCTATGGTTTTCAGACAGCGCCAGTAAGACCGGTCTTGAGAGGTCACGGTGTAGGGCTTGGCTTCCTATCGCTCAGTAAGCCCGTGGTAGGTCTGCAGCTGAATGAATGCTGATGCACAGGGAATATGCTGAGAGGATTGGCTTGGGGCATGACATTGCTTTGTGCTCCCTCCAGAGCCTACCTCTGGCATGATTTGTGTGAATGAAAGCTAAATGTGTGAAGTTTTGATGTATTTCACCTCTTTTACCCCACTGCGCTGGTACAAATCTTAACTGTGACATTTTCCTGTCTTGCACAGGGACCTCCTGGGTGTTACTTCTTTAGCTTCTCTGTGAAGTTAATTCGGAAGGTCTCTCCTCCTGCCTTTAGAGGTCCTCCTTTAGCATTTCCTGCTGATCTCCTGCCCAGCAGGATGCACTGATTAGGTAGTGGCTTATTAGTCATGGGGTATATTTCTTTCAGTATTGCTTGAAATTGTTTCTAAGATATAAAGTTATATTGTGTCATATCAATCAGCACAATTAATACCCTCGGTTTCGATTACATTGTATTGGTTTTAGGAAGAGGAGAGCGATGGGGTGTTTTACCTAGCTCTTCGAGAAGCTTTCCACTGACTGGCCACCTTCGTAAACATTACCATTAGCAGGGCTGGGGATGGTCGTTGAAGCAAATCTTTTTGATTTCTAGCTGAAGCCGTTGTCTGCTTCAGTGAAACTGTGAACGTTAAAGATCCAGAGATCCTCTGGTCTGCATGTAACTGATCTAGTTAATCAATTATCTGTTCTGTAATTAATCTTCCTGGATTAAGTGGGAAGCCCTGTAGTGGGCTGTACAAATTGAGGAGTGTTGTTTATGCGATGGCTTCCTTCAGACTACGGGCAAAGCTCAGTGGGTATTTTAAGAATCCTATTTTCCTATTTGTGAGTCTTAAATAGTATTTGTGGCGAGAGTAAAAGAATATTCTTTCAATACCTGTCAGTTTTCTTCTGAACAGCGCCGATGAGAGATAAGTCCAGTTACTGAATTGCAGGAATTGGAAAAGGCTACAATTGTGATTGACTGAAATTTGAACTATCATTCACAAATGCACTTTTTAAAGTTGAAGGTGATGCACACAATGCATGTATTTTCTCTTGGTAATACTTGAGGATAGAGCATATGTAATTTCAGTTTTGTGCTTATGAATGTAAGTTTCCACAGCAGATAGGAAAAAAGGAGTAGTCCTTCTTCCTTCCCATGCTGCCCCTTTTCCTACAGTTTTAACGTTTCTGCAGTCTTACAGTGATTTTTATCTGTCCATTGATAGAACTAAATATGAGCCCTGCAAAAAAAAGCGTAGCTTTTAATTGGAGCATCACACTGATGGAACGCAGTGTGCAGCTAACCCTGGAGAAGTGAAAGGCAGGAGCTGTTACTGAGAGCGAGCAGGGAGAGAGGCAGGGCAGCCCCTTCTGGTCATCATATGGATTGTAGATTGATCAGCTGCAAAGTTTCACCTGGACTTCAAGGATTTATTTGGGGATTCTTGGAAAAGTCTGGGCCCCTTCCCTTAAAGTTTAGGGACTTCTCTTGAAGTTTGTTTTAATGAACAGATGACAACTTCTGTAGTATAATATACTGCTGCCATTGTAAATATGAGTAACTCTTTCTATTACATAAAGAGTTTGTGCGAGTAAAATAAACCTTCTCGTGTTCCAGGAAGGACGAAGGGTTAGAAAATTGACAAAGTCTTCAGGAGAGTTTGTTTTTTGATTCTTCTAAACAGAAATTAGTTTAACTTTACATTGCAAAGACTTGATGCCCTGCCTGGCATAGTTGAATGCTTTTTGCATTTGGTGGGATGGGTATGAGCAAGTTGCACCTCTAGAGCACATAAGGTGAACAGGACGATGCTTTCCAGAATACTTTGTGAAAGCAAGGTAGGTAGTTTGTGCTATGTTTCCACCTGTTCTAATAAATCTAGATCAGGTGCTAAGAAATAATGCAGCTACCTGTCTCCTCCTCAAGTGTCTAAAGGCATTAGTGCGTTTCTCTGAATGAAATATGTTCACTTCATATCATGTTACAATACATCATGTTGTAAAACAACATGACAGTGTGTCAGGATGTGACAAACAACTGGTGCAATGCATTAAGAAGTTTAAATGAAAATTAGTTTAGACCATTTTTCTTCCCATCAGCTGGAAGAACAGGAGCTTGATCTGACATCTGTAGATCAGTTAAGTAACAGAGAGGAGCTGTGGTTTTATCTCTCTGCAGTTCCTAGTGGGTGGTCTGTGGTGGTGGGCATCTTTGGACATCCTTAATTGACAGTAATGATGGGATTCTGTGGTGGGTTAACCCTGGCTGGATACCAGGTGCCTACCAAAGCCACTCTATCATCCCCCCTCCTCAGCTGGAAGGGGAGAGAAAAATACAACAAAAGGCTTGTGGGTCGAGATAAGGACAAGGGAGATCACTCAGCAATTGCCGTCATGGGCAGAAAAGATTTGATTTCAGGAAAACTAATTTAATTTATTATGAATCAAATCAGAGTAGGGTAATGAGAAGTAAAGACTAAATCTTAAAACACCTTGCCCCCACCCTACCCTTCTTCCTGGTCTTAACCACTCCTGATTTCTCTCCCTCCTCCCCCTGAGTGGTGCAGGGGGATGGAGAATGGGGGTTGTGGTCAGTTCATCACATGTTGTCTCTGCTCCTCCTTCCTCCTCAGGGGACAACTCCTCACACTCTTTCCCTGCTCCAGTGTGGGGTCCCTCCCATAGGAGACAGTTCTCCATTAACTTCTCCAATGGTCCTTCCCATGGGCTGCAGTTTTTCACAAGCTGCTCCAGCGTGGGTCCCCTGTGGGATCACAACCTCCTTCAGGCATCCACCTGCTCTGGCATGGGGTCCTCCACGGGCTGCTGTCCATGGACTGCAGGTGGATGTCTGCTCCACCATGGACCTCCATGGGCTGCAGGGGGACAGCCTGCCCCACCATAGTCTTCAATACAGGCTGCAGGGGAATACCTGCTCCACTGCCTGGAGCACCTCCTCCCCTCCTTCTTCATTGACCTGCGTGCAGGGTTGTTTCTCTCACATATTCTCACTCCTCTTCTAGGCTGCAGTTTCCATTGTGCACTTTTTTCCCCCTTCTTAAATATGTTATCCCAGAGGCACTGCCACTGTCACTGATGGCCTTGGCCATCACCTTCCAACTTCTCTCGCTTGATCTTCTGCTGGACTTTCTGAGTTAAATTTTATTCTTGATTATTTTGGGAGTAAACAGACTTAGTTCCTTAAAAAAATATTTCCCTTTATTACGGTAAACAAAGAGTGGAATCAGACCTGTAAAATCATGTCTTTTAAAAATTAGATCCAGCCCATCTTATTATAGAAGACTAGGATAACTAATAAGATGAGTAGTGATGACTAGGATGACTTATTATAGAAGACTAGGATAACAGGATTAACTTCTGTTAATACTATACTACAATGAAAAATGGCCATTTCTTAAATCTTGTGTGTTAGTTTAAAAAACTAGAATCTTAATTAAGATTCAGAACTCATTCCCGTTTCTGAGTCCATGACTGCATAGTTTCATTAACAAAATCTTATGAAAAGCTTCAGGAAAGGTTTAAAAAAGTGAAAGTTTTTGGTGAAGTTGGTTTTCAAGACTTTGCTGACCCTTCGGAAGAATTTCAGGCTTGATTTTCCTTTATAGACTTTGTGCTGATATCCATTATGTGATTCTCATCTAGATACTTTATAATTCCATTTTTAATTGACTTTGAATTAAGTATCCATTTTTTTCATTCAAAATCACTCTCTTATCAAAAACTCCTTAGCCAGTCTAGATGGCACTTAATTTACCATTTCAGCAGTTTCTTGCAAGAGCAATATTATGTAAAATGATTTCAAATGTTAATATTACAAGCTTGGGGGGAAAGGAAGTTTAAAAAGTAATTATTTGAGAAACAACTTATTTCAAAAGTTACTGGAAGGAGACAAACAACATGTTTGCACAAGCCTTGTTTCTTTAGAAAACCAAGCTGAAGACAGGCTCTCAAAACAGCTGGACATCTGATAAACTTCACGTTTGGTATGGAAGAGTGTGGGAGCTAGTGAATCTATTTTTACATCAAACATTTCAGGAGCACCCAAAGCAGCATAATTTCTTTTTATACATAGAATTGGGATATTTAACATTTAATGTGCTGTATTTGAAATGAAAAACATATTTATTTATTTATAATTGGACCTTCAAGATGGGTATAACTTCAGCAGATGTTTTTCCCCCCAAATAAAACAGATCTTCCTCAAACAAAGCAAGCAGGTAGATTTCTTATCATTAATTTAAAAGGGATCAAGATCTGACAGGGGGTCCTAGACTTTCTCCCAGTTTAGTGGGTGGCTTGGACAGTTACCTGAATTCTGGGGAAAATCCTTGAAGGAAAAAACTCTCAAGGGGAGCTTCACCTCTTACAATAGCAATTGGGAACTTCACTAGAGCTGGTGAAGGAGGTAGTAGCCACAGGAGTTGGAATAGGTTGTCCTTCACACAGGAGTATGAAAAGCTGTGCTGTAAATGACATTGCTGCTCTAGGAACACTTGGAGAATTGAGATGACAACATTTCAGTGTGTTTTCCAGTAAGCAGGCTCCCTTTTTCTGGGCAAACTTTCCACCTGCACCTATAAGTGCAAATCTAGCCTTGTCTGTTGAACTTTTGGCTTGTTGCTTTGTTGGTATAGAACTGTAAGGGTAATTGAAGGGCTGAAGTTATTGTTCAGTCCTTTGGAAAATGCATGTTTTTGTGCACTCAGAAATGGCCATTTTCTAGTGCTCTGACAGCTACCTCTAATGTATTAGCTATAAAACAAATGTTCATTCAGGTAATATGTTGCATCGAATACTTTCTGGAGATTGTAAAAAGAGATAATTCTCGCCACTGCGTGCTTTTTCTCAGTTGGCGTATAGGGAGCCATGCAGCAGAAGAAGGACTGGGGATTCCAGGGAATGATTGTTTCTCTTTAGAGAACCCCACCGAAATACCTCTTCCAGATCTACAAGAGTACTTTGCAAACAGGGAAAGCAAATAGGTTGGCAAAGGAGAGCAGCTATCACTTGCTTGCCTCAGATACCATATCCCTAGGCTTAGCAAAAATTAGGCAGTCATAGTTCCGTGGACTATGCATGATGAAATTCATTGAATTGATTTCACATCCCACCTCTCCAAGCAGGACCATCAAGTTTCTGGAACTCATTTACCTCTCACTGCGTTCTCTCCCGGGACTGCTACTGAACCAAGGAAGTCATCTCTGCCAGGACAAATTTTCCTGTGGTTTAAGGGCAGGAAAATTGCACCGTCTGTTCCCTCTGACACATTTTTGGAAGAAAACTCAGTAAAAAACACCCTTGCAAATGTTTGAGTGATATTTGGAATAGATGAAGTGATTTGGTTGCGACTTTGTAAAGGTTCTCCCTTTTTCTCTTTGTCATTACGAGTGCTATCATGCAGAGTAGTTCAGTCCCTGTTGAAGACAGTCCCTAAATGTCAAACCTGAAAAGATACAGTTCTTTAATTAACAGGGCCGTTTTATTCCATGGATGCTCCTTTAAAGCTTCCCTAGACCCTATAATTTCTGCTCTGATAGATTGAGATTTTTTTATGTTCACTTCTAAATGTCTTTGTTTCTTTTGTAATGGATTAAATGAAGTTTTAACAAGGCTTATGGTGAGATTCCTCATCATTAAAATAACAAATGGTTGAAAAGCTGCCTTCTGTCTTGCAGAAATCTAACAGCATTAGTGGACCATAATCCAGCTGGTAACTGATTGTTGAACAACTGCAAAACCTTTCATACTTTGAGATGCTATCAGTACATAAAATATGTTTTCATGTAGTTTATTGAGCAGCTTATTAGAGGATGTTAAGGCAACGAAGCTTCACAATTCCATTTAGCATTCAAAAATATTTTATCTGAGAGTTTCAGATATTTCAAGTTTAATTGAGTTTCTTTTATCTAATCTGGATACATCAAGGTAATATTTCCTGAAAGATGTGCAGCGTTTTCTGGTTCTAGGTTAGTGGGTTTTTTTAGTTCTAACCAGATTTGAGAAACTAAAGATATTTGTAGCCTCCAAGGATGGATCATTTTCTTTTGTTCATATTTTAAGGTTCGTGCTTCATCGGGATTCTCTGGTCTCTTCCTGGAGCAAAGCACTAAAACGTTACCGACATAGTCCCAGGTATTCTGTCCTCATTTTACCACTTCCCTTAAAATCCTCCCCAGTGAATGTGCTCCATCCTAGCTGACTTGCCTGGGGACACATCCTTCCCAGCTGGAGACCTTGTTCTCCATTGCATTGCAGGTCATTGATGCCATTCCTGTAATGTGAAGCTGACACATTGCTAGGATTCCCTCAGGCCAAGGGGAGGCACTAGCTGATGCAGGGCTGCACATTTTCTCTTCTTCCCAGATACAGAAGTAACAAAGTACACGGTTGTAGGAAAAGCACGCAGGCATCCTCCAGCAATTTCTGTCTGCCCTTGCAGTTTCTTGGGCTTATGGGCACCCAAGCACAAGCTAAAGTTTTCCTGAGGCTATGCTTGTTCAAATCACAGATCAGCAAGGAAAAGTGCTTCATCCCGCTGCATCTACTTGAGGGACAAGGCTGGAAACATGACCTTTGTTATCTCTCTCTATTTTTGACAGCCAGAGCCTCTCCATCAGGCAACTGGCTGGAAGAAATCAGTTGCAGCTCCTGCTCGGTCCATCTGTCTGTCTGGATCCCTTGATTGTGAGAAACACAGTCTGTGGACGCCCTTTTTAATCCATCCTGTTTTATACAAATCACAGCCCTTCTTCTGGCTACCGTTACAGTCTCATCCAAATTTCTTTCCAGAGAGTGCCAGCCCGTTCTCTAGTTTAATCTAGTGATCAAGCCTTTTGTAGTGTGTTAGCAACAGCATAAAGCATTTCTTGACACTTCCTCTGCCTTCTGGACACTGAGTGCTTGACAGCGAGTTTTATGGATTGTTGGCAATGAAAGTTATGAGTGCTCAGTTCACAGCTAAGAATGGCAGCACACAATTTCCTCCTGGAATTGTAATTTTCCTTTCTTTTCTTTAATTCTGATAAGTAAATTGGGTCCTGCTTCCGTGCTCTGCACACTGAAGGAAAACCAGTGAGGGGGAATTTTGTTATTGTTTTTAATGCTGCCAATGTATCAGGCCCTAGCATTCAGATTACTGGATCCAGTACAGCCTCACCTATACAGAAATTTCCGAGATCCATATTCATCTTTTGTCTCATTTATTTGTGCATCCTGGATACACACGGAGAAACACCCTGTTACCTCAAGGCTTTTACATTTAGTGTGTGTGCGTGACTTCTTGTTTTCTCCCCCAGGATTGCAAAATCACATTTCAGGTGGACTGCTAGGTTACTGGGACCGTGTAGGAATTTCTTAAATCTCTTTGGAGCTTCATTTTCCTCAGACTGTAACTTCTGGGATTATTGATCAATTCTTACTACAGAAAGGAGGTCTGCTCTCAGAACTCAGTCTAAGGAACTAAACACAGTTTGCACTTAAACATGAATAAGCTATCTGTTACAGCTCTGTAAATTTCTGTTACAAACGCCCTTGAATTTTTAAAATTATTCTTTATTTCTTAGATAAGCAATGACCTAAGCAGATGATTAAAAATATTTTCACTGCATTCTGGCTAGCAGATCCAGAGACATAAATGTTGAGGAATTTTTACCATCCAGGATTTACATTTGAAGCCATTTCATGAATTTGATGTTAGGGACTATAAATGTCCTATTAAACTTCAATTGAAAGACTGCTTGAAAACCTGTAACCATTAAGTATTACCCCAGACTTGCCTTTCTGATATAGCAATATCACAAAAAAAAAAAAAGGGGGTTTGATTTTCTCTAGAGGTGCTTTGAGAGAGCTCCGTGTAAGTGAGCTCCAAGGTCAGTGCAGTACTGTTTTGGAATGCCTTTAAAAACATGACTGGCAAGAGATCCTCCAAAATTAAAAGTCTCTGCACAGATAAAATATGACAGCCCTGTCTACTGTGATTACTTCAGTTCTGCAGGGTTGTCATTCATTCCCAGTCATTCCTCTGACTTTCGGAGTAGCGCTCTCTGTCCTTCCTCACCTCCGCCTGCCCACCCTCGGGCAGTTCTGGGAGAAGAAGGGTCTCATTCAACTCCTTGCTCTTACCTCTCCTCCCTTTTATTTCTGTGTCTGCCTTCCTGTCTTCCCCAGATAACAAATTTTCCTTTGCCTGTCTTGTCCTACTACGTCTTGAAACCTGAAGGTGCTCAGCCAAAAGGGATAAGGTATTGGAGAGAAGAAGGATTGTCATCTCTGCCCTTCAGCTCATGAAAGGATATGTAAGCTGTTCCAGGCTGGGAAAGGAAATCCCTTGTAGGTATTTTTATTTATATATTTATATACACTGCGGCACATCACAGGCCTGCTGTGCTTTATAGCTTTCTCCTCTCCTCTGGCATGTCCCCGTGGTCTTCAAATGTCAAGGGGAAGTCATTAGTTTTATCTCCTTATCATGATTCTGTGATTCCTTGAAGAAACTTGGTGTCTTTTGTTCAAGGCTTGTGTGTCCTCTGGCATCTCCTGTGCTGTAGGTCTGTGGGCAATGGGTGAGTTCTGAGCAGCAGGAGGTGTTTGTGTGTGTCCAGAGAAGAAAAAGGAAGCATTTTTATGTCCTTCCTAAAATAATTCTAAGCTGCTGCTGACTTGTGTGTTAAAAGGTAGGTTGTAGAACTTTAAAAATGAGGAATGCAAGTAAATATCCTTTTACTGCCTCATTACAAGAGGGGAAAATGGAGAGAGGTCAAGGCATGAGGGAAAGGCAACTAAGAAGCGAAGGTTTTGTGCTCAGCATTAATCAGTGTGGCAAGCAGTGGAGATACCAGGGGGGCTGAAATGCATCCAATCCTCAGAAAGTGCAATTAAGTCTTTGGCAGAAAAGTTGGCCGACCTGCTTTTGGGAGTAAGGGCAGGGGAAAAAAAAGGGGACAATCTTAACAGCATCTCCCCCATCTTGTTGCCAGTCTCTTGGATGCAAAGGTATCCGGAGACCTGGCTGAAACGTGACAGCTGCCCTGTCTGCAGTAGCTGGCCTAAGGCTAGGCTTGTGGCAAGAAGAGGGAAAAAAGACTGCTGGCCTATTAAATGGAAGTGTGTTTGTAGATTAAATTTAGAAACTGTACATAATGTTGTAGAAATTACACCTGCAGGAGAAAGGACCTGTTAGAGCACAGGCTCTAGTGTGTGGCCTCCATCTCTTATTCAGTGTGCACGGGTAATACCCCTGTTCACAACATTTCCTCTTAAAATCCCCAAAGCTTCTCATCAGAAGCCTCTCAGAGTGCCAAGCAATTATCAGCGATGGAGGAATTTGCACCTTTCAAGAAATGCCCTCTGATGCGTGTACTATGATAGGAGAGTCGTGCTGAGCTCTGCTGTGGTCCCATTCCCTGTGCCTGTCCCCTCTTCAGCATGGCTGGATAACTGTAAAGCTACATTTTGAGAACTTACTTGCCCAGTTTCAGTTGGATTTGGAGACAGTTGGTGCTTTTGCAGTTTGCTGGGGGTGCGTCTTGTACCCCTCTCCAGTGCCAGTTTCCTTTTGGTGAGCAGGACATCAGCCACAGGCTTGGGTGAAGAACCACTTGGTCGAGCTCAGTAGTGAGAGGTCAACTTCCAAGCATTTTGGTAGGTACCAGAGCACAGGAAAAAGCGCTGGTGGTACCTCTGTCTCTGCTGAGGAGCCATATCTAATTGTGCAATTTTGCAATGAGGGAAGGTGAATCTGGTAGAAATCAGAAAGAGACCGTGAGCCGAGAGGTGCATGTTGGTCCTGCCCTATACATCAAGGCTTCTTGGTTCCTGTACATGACATTCTGTCATCTCAGGGGTCCAGAGAGATTGCAATGAGAAAAAGACATGAACCTCATCTCAGCTACGTGCCTGCCTGTCTCATTTTGCCAGAACCACTTGTCTCTTCCTGAGAAAGACGTCGGGAGAGGAGTGTGTTTCAGGTGCCTGTCACTCAGGACAGTGGTAAGAAGCTGTGCATCTCGCACTGTTATTGATCATGCAAAATGCTTTAAGTTAGCCAAATGTTCCCCAGAACTTTACCATGTTCTAGCAGGATTAATAAGAGAATTGATAAAGGCATCATTCTTCTTTTGACGCTTTCTATTCCACTAAATTCACCTTGTGTTTAACACCATCGCTGGGAACCAGTGAAGGATTGTTGTAGTAATGAGGATAATTCATAAAGAAGCTTTGTGCTGTTGAGAGCTATTAGAGCCTGAGGTACAGTGGGGGCTGTCCCAAAGTGGGCGGAACACACTTCCCCGTGAACTTCTGAGTGTGTATGTCTGGGGCTTAGCGTATAGCAATTTTAATAGCATTAGGGACTCAGGAACACCATGTCAAGCCTGCTTCTAGATGCTGTTGCTGTAATTGAGCATGCTCATTATTTATAGGCTTCCAAATTAAGCATTCATTTATGCTGTATTTGGAATAAATGAAATCAACAACATGCCTTTTGGTGAAAGAGCTGCAGATGCAAACAGAAGCGCTCACAGCTTTCAAGTCTTGTGTTTGTTTACGTCAGTGAATGTGGACTGTTAGAACAACTTCCACCGCTGATTATTTTCAATTAAAGCTTCAGGGATTTTGAGAGGAAACTGTCACAATACTGTGATCAGGGATATTATAGCCTCTGGATGCAAATTAGCTACCAAACTTTAAAACAACAGATTTACAGGATCTGTTTCAAATTAATTGCCAACTGGCCGTAAGCACCTCCAGCTCTTGAAGTCTGCCTCCACAGCTGATGGAAAAGGTACTGCGAGTTTACCGAGCTGCTGGGCTGTAGGCGGTAGTTTGCCTGGGAGGAGAAAGGGATGTGAATGAGTTTCTGAAGTGTCCTTCAAGAACCTTTTCCACCAGAGTCTTCTCACTGCTGATGCTGGATGCAAACCCAGCTCAGGTTCAGCTCATAGGGTCATCTCCCCCTCCAGCGATCACCCGTGAGCACCGGGCAGCCCCCGAGCATTGCAGTCGGGCAGGAGGAAAGCAGGAAGCCAGGTTCAGATCACATCAGCTGGTTCCAGGCAGGCCAAGGGTGTGTTCTTAAAAATGCACTGTGGCATGGGATTGGAAATGGAGAAGACTGATGTTGTTCAGGACTGAGGTTCTCTGGTAAGACGCTGAGAAAATTGACTTGTTGCCTTTTTGCACTCAACAATACTTACTGTCTGCTTCTGTAAGCATTTTGGCGTTCTGTAAGCATATGAGTAAAAGAAAATACAGTCTTTAACACTCCTCGAAGACATAAGCACCGTCTCTTAGATTTGTGTCTACTGCATAGCCAACAGAGAGAAATCATTTTTCATTCTTCTTTACTATTACTCATGCCACAGAAACTTCAGATGTTTAACAGTTTGTGCATTTATTTTTAAGGCAATAAACCAGCCATTTATTCCCACAAAAAAAGTCCTAATAAATTTTGGCAATTAGTGTTTTTAATTCTAATACACATTCTTTATTACAATTTCTTAGGGGAATCAGAGTAATTTGCCTACTTAATATTATCTTTAGTAAATCTAAATAAAAGAAACTTGAGTAAGATCTCCTGTGGCTCTGGTAGATTTGTGTTTCCTTGTGTCACAGTCGCAGAATACAGGCATGAAGTTGATAAAGTATATTTTATTTTTCTTTTTCTCCAAGAGTGCATAATACTTACTGACAGAGGCTGCTGCTTAAATTCAGGAGGGTTTTAAAGGCCATCAGGGGTAGCCCTTGATAAATATGCAGTGTTTGTATATCATCTCAGGTACAAATATGCAGAAAGTATGGAGAAAAAGGATGAGTTGCTTTTACTTTAGTGCCAGAGCTTAGACCAGGACAGAGTTTGAATCTAATAGAGTAGTTGTCCTTAATTTGAAGGAATGAATAAGTACCACTAGTGCAGTGACCACATAAAAAAATACAGCAGGTGCAAATCAGTCATCATTGCCCCAAAAACCCTAGTATGTGACTATTTAGGTGTTTTCCTGAAATGGGGGAGATTTGAAGTAGAAGAAAGCTTCATATCAGATATGGCCCATCAGTTTGCAAATTCTGGCTGGCAGTTGCATCAGACTGAAACATACTGTACGGACTGTCTCCGCATCAGGATTTCATTCCTCAAACGGGAGCCTGCAGGAAAAGGGAAAACATTTAACTGATAACACTTCTTGCAATGATAAATCATGACCCTTAGTATGAAGAGCGTCACAAGAAGTTGTTGGGCTGTTTAGCGCTGTGACATTATGCAGTAACTATATGTGATCAACTTTCTATTATTTTGTGTGTCATTGTCTGGTGCTTAAATAATATAATGATAGGGACGAGATAGGAGCTGCAAGGAAATAGCAAACAACTAAAAGAAGCAATTTGGCACCTTCTAGGTGATGTCTATTAAGACAGTTCAGCTTTCCTGTGTATTTTACATGCCATGAAAGGAACCTTGGGACAAAAGACAGAACAGTGTATGAAATTAGCACTAGCACATTTAGGTGGAAGCAAAAGCAAACCAGAAAAATGCTGGGTTTTTTGCATTGTCTACCACTAAGTGTCTTTATGGCTCTGCTGTAGCGCTTAGTTTCCCTTCATCATAAACTAGAATAGATTAATTTCTCCAGCTGTGTAGACTGTACAGCGACACCAGTAGTTTTATGTTCAAGTTTAATGCAGTAATCAGTCTTTTAGAAGATGATCAGCAATAAACAGCATGCAGTATTTGAAGACAGATGCCCTACTATGACCTACGGTAGGGTGGTTGTGACAGAATAGCCAAAATGTTGTTAAAATGCTTAATATTTAATTTGAAAGTTATGAAAGGTATTATGCTATCTAGCGATTAACATCATCCCCACTGAGACAAACTATTTTTACCAGACACAAGTAATTTCTTCAGGCCTCTTGTCTTTAAAAAAGATGATAAAAGCAAACATTTTGCAAAGATTATGCATGAGTTTAAATTATGGTAGGACTCAGACTACCAACTTGACCCTGTGTTAAACTGCATGACACAGCTGCGAAGAGCCACAACTCCATATTAGAGCAGCATAAGCTCTAAGAGTAGAAAACGTTGTTTCATGTTTGTTTGAAATCAGTGGTCGATTTTGATTCAGCTGTCATTGTCATCCTTTTGTGTTTGTTTTCTGTAAATGTGTCTGTGCTCAAGCTCTACTAATGAAATGACATTCAGGAAGTAAATATTTATCTAAAACAGTCACTGAAATCAGATTGTGAACTCCATAATAATTTTTGGCATTGTCAGTTTGTACTGTTGTGACCATTACAATCCAAAATCCATGCTGAAAGTCCCAGGGAGTCATACAACATTTATATAAATTACAGCATAGATGAGGAATTATGAAAAATTGATTACTGTGTACGTTATTCAATTACTCTGCCAACCAAGATTATTTGCCTCTGACAGGCACAAGCACATGTACCAAAGTGACATACTGGGTAGCCACCAAGGGGAAATGTTCAAGGGAAGTTGGGTTTTGGATATCTTAAAGCTAGTTCAGATACTGACTATACAACCTTCTTCAGTGACTGATGAAACTGAAATGCAAAATGTTACCAAAAAATGCAACTTTCTATCCTTAAATAGATTTTTAATTTTTTTTTATTCCTAAGGGGACTATGATTTTCATCTATTCTCACCAGCTGTAAAATACCTGCAACGTAGCTTATCATCCACAACATTTGCAGTGAGCTTTGGGCTTTTGAGTAAGACAAAAGGCATCCATTTCTTATCCAAATCAGAATAAACTGCTGGTCTCTTTCTAATGGAGGGACGGGGGCTTTTGGATCTTGATCCAAAGGTTTAAGAGCTCTACTCTTTTCCACGTATGTGAAGTCCAGGGTGTATCTTATCTACCTGGGAAAGATGGAAATCAATAGGATCCATCCTGCAGCTATGAAACATGCTCAGCTTAGAATAATATTTTCAGGATAGTTTAATGAAATAGTATGTTTTCTTTTTTGTGGGGAAGCTTTGAAAGAAACCTAACAGCATTGTTCTCAAAGTGATAAAGTACAGCCACTTGTATAAGAAACACATGGTGGAAAAGCATAAGGAGGAGAAAACTTGGCAGAAGCAACAATCCATAATTTAGAAATGATGCTGTCTTATCACATTCTGCAAATATCATTCCTACTGGGAAGTTAAATTACTGCACATTGAAAGTGTGGGTAAAGAGAGCAAAATTATGACCCAGAAGAGGTCTTGCTCTCACATGCCTGCGTGGGTGCGTTCCCCTGGCTCTATGCAGGGCTGGATTACTGCCTGTGTGCACAGTCCCTGTGCTGCTGCAATGCTTGTGTACCAGGGCACATGGGTGTTTTCCACCTCTAACTATGTGAAAAGCACCCCAGAAAACTCCAGTCTTTTCCCATGCAGAATTATCCTTGATCATGAGCTTTTTTTGCTTTGTCTTCCTAGTGAGAAAACATGCTGAGGTCAGATAGTTGTTTAAAATTAAACAAGAGGCGATGCAAAATGTTTTCAAGGATTAGACTAAGGAAAGTGATATAAGCCACGGGTATAGAGTAACTAGAGGCTTCTCGTTAAAGCATGTAAAAATTTGGTAAGATTGCCCTTAGTCTAGGTTGTTGACTGCTGCGGCTGCAGTTAATTTGTACCGCAAGAGCAAATCACGGCTCTGAGCAAGGAATAGCTGCCCGAGGTCTTATGCACCAGGTATAATAAGGCATTTCCTCTTCTGAGAAACTTCGGGTACCTTTAACCCAGCAGATTCAGATGTATCTGTATCTCCCTGCTCAGGTATAAGCCAGCTCTAACCTTGACCATGTCAAGACTCGTTTGGGCAGGACTGTGTCCAGGTTTGCACCTGCATTTGTTAGTCTAACCCCTTAGCTCAGCCCCATTGCTACACTAGTGCGGTTGTTCAGTTTTTATCCCAGAGCCAGCTGACATCTGGCCAGATAGAAACACCAGCCGTGGGGCTTAGATCCTCTAGCACCCGCCTCAGAATTGTGCCTTTAGGAAGATTTCAATATAGCTTAATTTTCAGGGGTAAGGGACAGAAAAATGTTCATGTTAAAAGTGTTTCTTAATTAACTACATCTGAGTAAATAATTCACAGTGAATAATTAAGTGATGAATTTAGCCTGTCTCTTTTTCTTTCTCTTTTTTTTTTTTTTTTTTCCCTGTGCACAAAACGTCCTTGAACAGATTGCAGGTTTCTTAACTTGCTGCAGGAGTGTGTCTGATATTTTATCTGCCATTTTTATTGGGTTGTTTGGAACGGGTCTGTTCCCTGCTTGCCTTAGTGAAACTTTTAAAGGCAGGAATTGAAGAATAGAACTAGTGGTCTCTGCAGGGCAATTTAAGGACCCATGCTAGGGGGGAAAGCATTAAGGAATTTACAAGATTTAAACACTTTTATTTTATGGGTAGCGCTCTCTTCAAGGTCTTAATTTTATGTCTGTACGTAACAGACAATGGTATTTCCTTTGGTGAAGTCCTTTGGTTTGGACTCGTCTTACAAGACAATTGCTTTTGCAATTGTGATTGCAGTGTTGTACCACAGAGCTGGGCATTTTGCATCAAGTGAAATGTCTGTATTCCACACCTGAAATTCATTCCTTTTGGTCTTCACGGGTCTTTTCCTATCTGAAATCTCCTGGCAGAATCAAGCTCATTGCTAAAGAGAGAGCCTCACCCTGTGCAGAGGCAACGTCATTACTCAGTCCAAATTTGCCCTGCAGGACAGTGTTATCACAGCAACTGTGTGCTGCGAGGACGGCCAGCCGAGTCTCGGCAGGTTAGTCCATCGAGAGGGTGGGTGTTTGCCTTTCATTTGGGAAATCATTGCTTTTGGGGATTAAATAGTCGCTGCCGGCTCAACCCATCTGTCTTTGTGGTGTTGGTTTTGCAGCAGCAGCATCCAAATGTAGGAACTCCTCCTGCTTGCTTGCAGACAGACAGATGCAGCATATATACCTCCTGCTTAAATTAGCAGAACATTTTGCATAAATCTTTCTTGGGCATATCACTGGGAATGTGCCCCAGAGCATAACACAGTTGACTGGCAGTTTTGTATGGCTTAGCTGACACTGTGATTTCACCTGTTGCTGCAGGAGGCAGAGAAGAGAAGGAGGCCAAGAGGCTGCAGGTCTGGTGATGTCTCTGGGTTGATGTAAATATGGGGCAAAAACAGTGGGAGACCAAAGTGTCCACGTTCAGCGTGTGGGTGGCAGCAGATCTTTCACCCCATCCCTTTGGGCTGGTAAAAGATGCTTCTGAATCCCTGGTGAGAAACATTTTCATGCCTTATGACGGGGCCGCAGGCACTGCTCTGATGGAGACGTAATCCTGGCATCAACCCTCTAAGCTTTGACTAGGAACAATATGGGGGAAAAATGCCCCAAACCTGAAGTGCTCCTTGTTGAATTAGCATAATGTGAGGATAAAATAAAGTAGGGCATTTGCAGCTGCTTTGTACACTGTAACTGGGGCAGGATATTTTAGCATCCTGCTGGAGATATTAGCCCCGTACCGTCCTGTAGCTGCTAAGAGAAAAGGCTTAGCGATATCGGTTAATGAACGTTGTTTCTCACACAGGAAAACCAGCAGAGAACAGCATATGGACTCTGTGACAAGAGTGACTGTAGGGTGCTGGACTCCACTGACTTGATAGTTTTCCTTACATCCTACTTAGCCGTAAAATTCTAATAAAGAAGAAAGAGGCCATTATATTAATGGTGTTATGGGGATTGCAGCATGATCTCTAGGACCCATGGGGATTTCTCTGATGTCCAGAATAAATGCTCTTCTATTCTAACGACCATAAATGACCTCTCTCCAAACCTGGTATTGATGAAATAGCTTTAATGTTTCAACATCAATACTCCAAGCTTTGCTGAACAGTGACATTAATCTGATATTGCATAGCACATGGGGAAGAACAGCCAAAAACTGTGCTGGAGCTTATAAAGTTATGCAGCTTTCTAGCCTGACAGCAGCTTTCATGCTATTTTCCCACCAAGTGGAAACAAGTCGTGGGATACAAATGACAGAGAAGCTTTCCCTGAAAACCTGATGGAAGGAAATCGCAGGTGGTTGGAAACTGCTCGTAATTTCAAAGGGTACAGTGTAAACAGAGGAAGTTCTCTGAAAAGTTGGTGTACCACGCTCCTGTGTTTGCTTCTGTCAGGTTACAATCTTTCTCCTAGCAAACATTTTTGATTACTTAGCATATCTTAATTAATATGCAAACACAGACATGGATTCTCAGAGCATAAAAACAGAGGCATTGGCTGATTTATGATTTTAATCAGGTCAGCCTTAGCTGATATGCAGTAAGAAATAATTAGTTAGCTGTTTGTACACAGAATTGCACTGTATCCAACCCATAGGAGACAGCTTTTCCTGACACTTCAATCCCCTGCTGACTTTGTTTTCTTAGCTTTCCTTCTGGTCGCAAAATAAGAACTGTGTATAATAGATTTCCACCTCTGAGATCGTTGCCCTCTATTCTTCGCTCAGGGTAGGCAGGCCATTTGCAGGCCTTAGGAAACAATTTTGGTACAATTGGCTGAAATACTGAAGTAAGAGTTTGACTATTAGTCACAGTGGCCAAAAGACATTGTCCAGGAAAATCTCTTTCTATGTATTTAGTAGCAGCTCTCGCTCTCTGCCTTGCTGTTTCTGAGATTACCAATGCCTCTAAAATGCATCTCCAAATTTCTTAAGTATGCCCAAGGGCACAGAGAAGCGTCATGTAGACCAGACAGTTGTGACATATTAGTATTGACTGGTCTGAACTGGATTCCAGCTTTTCAGAAACTGGAGCATGGACCCAAGGTTCCCCCAGAAAGAGAGGTATTGAAGTCGCACAGAGGGTGACTGTTTCCCCCACTCCTCCCCCAAAATCCCAGCTGTGCCAGTGTCTCTAAGCCGCAGAGCCCAGGTAGGTGGTAATCAATTATGTCACTGTATCTGTCCTGTGAAAAGAGAGGTTTAGCCTGCAAGGTTATCAGTTTAAGCGGTTTTAGCAGCAGCTGAATGTGGATTCTGTGTGCCTGGCACTGCCTCTGTAGCGACTAGACATTTCATGCCATTCTGTACCATATGGGAGTGTAAAGGCTGTGTATCTGTGGCTCTTCCTTTTTGCCTCTATGCTAACAAAGGAAATCTGCAAAGTACTGAAACTTGTCGTGAGTCTTGAGTTTCATTAACCCTTTGTGAAAACCCATAAGCCTCTTGCATTGGAGACCAAACAGACGACATGGTTTCTAATGTTGCTTCTCTGCAAACTAATTGATGTATTTGGCACCAGCCAACAGGCATCAAAATGTTTGTACAGATGTGAGGGTCTGTCTAGACTAGATAATTGCTTCCCCTTTTGGCTTGATTTCACCGATTGCCAAGTTGGGTAACATTTAACCTTGAATTCTGGAGGCACGGTCACTGCCCAAGCCCTCCTAACGAGGAGCCATCTAGCAAGTTGACATGACAAGACCGTGTTAATCTGAGTCTTCTGCCTGTGAGTCTGGTCACATTGCGGTCAACGCTGATGTATTTGCATTAATCCTGTTTCTGTCCATACATCTTAATTCACCCTGAGAGCACTGCTAAGTTCTTCTGTTAATCGTTTTCTCCCTGTCTCCCCCCATGAAGCGAAGTTCATTCTGTGAACAACGCTGATGCAGCCAGGTTAATAACTATTGATGTCGCCATGTTAATAACCATCTTGCTGCCCATGAATCTGAGCCTCTGCCTGACGAGGTGGAGGACACAAGCCACTTAATCATTACATCTCCCTGTCCATGGATCTCAGTTCGCCCTGTGAAATTTTAATCATTCTGACTAGCTAATCACAATAATTTCTCACTGTCCGAGGGTGTGAGTTCTCCCCATGACCAGCTCCAATGTCCTTCTTAATCATTGTAATCTTTTACTGTTCACAAACTGCAAAACGCAGGGATGCCTCTGCCTATTGTCACTTCAATACCTTGCTGTCTGGGGGCTGGAAGAGCTCCCCGTGCCTTTGCAAGGGATGCCCAGGGCACTTGATTCTCCTTCTGCCCCCAATTCTGGAGCCACAGCAAATGCTGCTCTTCAACAGCAAAGTTTTCCTGGCAGCTGCCTACACGCAACCAGCTGTGTGCAACCTCTCTGAAGTGACATGTTGAATAACAGAGTGTGTTTGCATGCCGAGCAGCCTGGCTCTGTTGGTTGAATGGTGCTTTCTTGAAAGGTGAGCTCAGAGCAGGGAGATAAGCATTAAGTCAATGAGACATTTGGGTTCATTCTGCTGAGACACGCCATTGTCCCGGGTAGGTCTGATAGGACTGTAAAACTAAATAGGTGTTGATGTGGTGCTACACGCTGTTCCCTTATGTTGGTTCCAGCATGGGGCCCAGTGCTTTTAATGAACACTTACAGCTGTTAATGCCTCAGCCTGTAACATCCTGAATCATTGCAGGAACCTGACGGACAATGAGAGGGAAGATCAATCACAATTTTAAGGCATTGTAAAGTCCCACCACGTTTTCCACCTTATGCCGGGAGAATGTGGTCCTGGTTGAAGCTTGGGAAGGGCATAAGGGAGTTTGTTGAAACTACGCAAATTGCAAATGTTTTGCAAACTCAAGCCCACGTTCTTTAACAAAGGCACATGAATTGCAGTGAAGACTCTGGAGCTGCATGTAATATTTGAATGAGAAACTTGGCTCACTTTCAGCAGGTTTCTCCCATGTGCTCTGTACAGACCCTCCCAGGGCTCCTCGAAGTGCTGGATTTGTCTCTGAAAACCCAGCTACCTTCAGCTGCAAGTAGAATTAAGAAGTGGCTTTAACAGAAACTGCTAGGAGCAGCTTTGTGAGCCAAAGAGGTAGAAATAACAGCGTGAAGCAAAGTCTAAAAGAAGCCACCTCCATCTTCAGAGAGCCACAGAGCCAGTGTCACCAGTCATCTTTTGGAGGCAGTAGGCAGAGGTCATCTTCCCCATGGAATCTTGAGTGATTGCTTTTTTTCCAGAGACTTTAGCTTGGGCAGCTTACTGCAATGTATTAGAAGAGACAGTAGACTTGTCAAGATTTTGTTTCTTTTTTTTATTTTATGTTTTTTATTTTCCTCCCTCTCATCCCTCGATTGGTTTGGGAGTTTAGATTAATAAACAGAGAAGCAGTTAGTTTGATTAAAAGTGGCATATGTTCTGCTGTGGCGGAGACAGACTCAGGGGTGTTCATGCCTGCGTTTTGAGAATAAGAAACCACTGTCACTCTTGGGTACGATGGTAAATAACTGTTTTCCAGTGAAACTCTAGAAGCACTTTCATGCAGATGATTTTGCTCTTTATAAAAATCTAAGGGAAGGGAAGACTGGTGTCTTGGAAAACAAAACAAACCAAAAAATTGGAGGGAGTGAGACTTACACCTGAGTGAAGCTAATTAGCATTAAAATAAAGCAGGCTATGAAAAGGTGAAACTAAATGCTGCGGAAGTGCTGAATTAAAGGGGCAGCCGTTAACAAAGATGTCTTGAAAAGATTTATGAAGGTATTTTCCATCAGTCTAGTCCAAGGGGTATGGAAAACCAGTGCTGCTCCTTTTGCACAGTGCCAGGGAAGAAGGGGTATATGATATAGGGGAGAACTTTGCAGTGTAGGGTAGATGGTTGGACTCGATGATCCCAAGGGTCTCTTCCAACCTGGGTGATTCTATGATTCTATGAAGCAGAGACACCCTTTTTTCTTTGCTGGTGTTAGACTGTCAGCAGCCTGGCCGAGGTGGCTGGAGCAGCCACAGAGAAGCCGGAGGTTCTGCAGGCCCTTCCTGGGTAATCAGAAATTACAGTCCTCCCGCGCCTGAGCCACCTCCTCTGCAAAGGGAGGCAGGTAAACATCGCAAATTTTCATTATTGTTTGTAAACCTCTCATTTGCAAACACAAAGTGTTTTTCGGACTTAACTTCTGGGATGCCCTGAGCACACAGCTCCCAGCCTCTCCCTTCCCTGATTAGCCCCAGAGTGAACCAGCCCGGCCTCAGCTTCCCAAACAGCTCTCTTCCTTCGCACAGATATAAAACATCTCCATCGCTGCAGCAGATACATGGTGCACAGGCAGGGAAGTAACATTTTTTAAAGGAGCTCGGGAACCGAAATCTCATTTCTAAAGATAATTTCAGCCATGTCTGCACTGCAATAAAGCTCGAGACTAGGAGCCAGCCCGCTGTTTATATTCACCTTAAATCTTAGAGTGTAAGCTTTTAAAAGTTGGGTTTTTTTCAGCCAGGACAGGAAGCTTTCCCCAAGCCAAGATCAGAGCACACTGACTGTATTTACCACATGTAATTCATTCTAAGGAGAGTGACAAAAAATACTTATCTCAAGAAACATGAAAACTGGCAAAAAGAAAAGGCAGCAGGGCCATGAAATATGAACTATCACAGCTTTTCTCTTAAGTGTAGCCGTATGATAAATGGAAACATTTAATTTTCTAGTTTGGGCGTGTTATTCTGGATAACCCCCTTGGCTTCAGATGGAGATCTACTGCAAACAGACTGGTGTAGGCATCAGGAGAAGACAAAAAGTGCTCTTATTAGTGCCATTAGGATCTGTTTTGTGGAATGACCAACTATCATTCACTGATGTTGCAGTTTTTCTCTTGTGCAGTTGTATTTATATCACACACCCCTAACGGTAAAGGCAGATAAAGCAGGGTGTAAGCTTAAGGTCATTGAGCTTTTTAAAAATGACAACAGGTTTGTGTGTCCACGTATGCGATGCTCATGGCATTTGTAAGGCCAGTCTTGGTATTCATCACTGCATCTTCTGACCTTGCATTCCTACTTTGTAACCTTGTCCTGATGGTTGTGGTCCTCTGGGACTCACCTGCACTTTGGATCTTCTGTCTTCAGATCTTACCTGTGACAAATGCCAGCCAATGGTGGCAGCAGGTGTGGAGGATTTCAGTCCACCCATGTTCAGCGCTTGGGATGCACATGACAGGATGGTGACTGCAGGAAGATTTTCTCTTCTGTGACATTAATTGCGGGTTGGTCTTCTCCTGTTCCGTATACCATGCACAGAGGTAGGTGTTAGGTGTTTGCGGTCCCCGGTACTGAACATACATTAACTGTCCTCTGTTTTGGTGAGGTTTTTGTAGTAGAGATTACAACAGGGTCTCCTAGTGTGACAATTCAGGTATAATAACTTCTCATCCTCTGATGGGTCTGACTTATGAAATCTATTAAGCCGCGTGGTTCTGGCTCTATTCCTGGACTCCTCAAGATAAAGGCTTTTTAGTTTTTTGTTCAAAGTAAATGTTTATTTGTTATCAACAGTTTAGATTCACCAATTACCAGCATTTTGAACCTGCAGATATCTCTGACTAGAAAACATTTGTATGTTGACCATCTAATGCCCACAGTTTAGGAGAAAAAGCCAAGCATGGTACTTAATCCAGTCCCCGCAATTTCCTCCATCTGAAACTTTGAACTAGCTCAAAATCAAGGGGTAAAATAAAACAGAGGATCTTCTGTCTTAAGAGATTGGAAGGATTTTCTCTGAGTATAACAGTTTCCTGACACCGCTTCAGGATTTGATTCTGCAATACCCTGCTCCTATCCCTGCTTAATACAAAGACTTTCAAAGTTATTAAATTCTGTACTTCCCCTCATCCTCCTCCCTGAGAGCTCTGCAGATGGGCTGTCACTGAACACTAGCATCAGGTCATGTCTTCCAATGAGGCTACCTGTGTCAGTGCCATCCCCAACCCATCCCTTCTCCATCTCATCCCAGCTGCACTTGGTGCAGGCTCCTCACTCTTAAATGGGTGTTTCTCTGACTTCCAGGATCCTCTTTCTAAGCTGGACAGGAGAAGTTAATGAGGAAAATGTCTTTTGCGCAGGTCTGCCTGCAACTATCTATTATCTGCTTCTGTCCATTAGACTTTTTCAGGGGGAAAAAAACCCAACCCTGCAAAAGAAAAGAATGGGAAAATAACCATCAGCTAGGTTACATGTAACAAATATCTTTAGGGGTTTGATGCAAATGAAAATGTGGAGCCTTTTGGGAAAAATACAGATTTTATTTTGATTTTATATTAAAACACTCATAGTCGGTGGAAATTTGCTTGGATTTGCATAGGCCTCTGCGAAATTACTTTGAAAGAAAATATAATTTCCAAGCCAAATTATCTGTTGGGATGAATAATTTTCCTGATTTTGAGTGGATTTTTTCCAGGAGAAAATCTGGCCAATCTTGCTTAACCAAATCGCAACTTGGACTGTAGGCCTGGAAGCAGGATCATTTGGATGTTTTAACCTCCAGTGAATAGCAAATAGAGAATGCTGATGTCATGCAGTGCAAAATAAAATACAACAATATGTGTAATGAGCTAATTTAAAATGCAGCTTTAAAAAAATCACTTTGCTTTTTCTCACAATCCATCAGGGCATCAATAGGTCTTTCATTGCTCCAGCACATAGTTTTTAATAGTGCCAAAAAATGCAGATTGTAGGCTTGGGGCTTCTGTAAGTTTGCTACGGGTATTCTAGGAAAAGTAAAATGCAAGTTAGATATGCTGTAGCAAAAGGGAAGAGAGGCCAGGGTGGGCAGTGTGGGAAGCAGAGCGACATGCTGGCGAGCCCTTGGCTACATGGAGATGCTCAGGCTTTGTCCCAAATAGTTGCACCTGTGAATTAACTAAATCAAATAAAGCCCCATATGGGTTTCCCAGTTCACAATTGTGAGCGGCTTTGAAGAAATTTCATGAAATTCACCTCCAAAGAGGTAAATATGAATTCAAGTATGGTCATTCCTAATCAGAACTTAACCTGGCCACCATTCTGGTTAATACAGTAAAGGGAACAATTTCAAAAGTTAATTTGGATTTGCTTTCCTGAGGGCTCCTCTGTGGGTAAATCCTGATGCCTGTCAGTATGTCCACACAACCTTAAAAAAGTCTTAATTTGCAGTGTTTTCCTGTCTGTTCACATTTCCTACTGCTGTTTAGAAAATGTCATACCTACCTATCCGTCCTCCACACCAGAGCAAACTTCCACTCAGTGAGCTTGGTGTGTTTTACTTCTGACTGGTGAATGCCATTCTAAATTTATTACAAAAAATGAACAAAAGATCGTTCTTTTGTTCCTGATGTCAGATCTTATTTTCTTTTGAACTGTAGCAACTACAAACCTAATGGAGATAGTGTATTTTGACTTTGAGGTCTCTGCTGATTGCTAACCTATTTATAAGGAGTACTGTGGACTGCAGGAGTATTTTATAGCCTTTAAGAAGATGTTTCCCTGAATGGGTCAATTTAGGACCTCCATTAAAGGAAGTTCAGGGTATCTTTCAGTTTCTGGCTGTTTTTGTCAGCCAACAAAGCATAAAGACATAACTGCATTTTACAATATTAATGATCGGCTGTAAAATCCTGGCATAACATTTTTATAGTTCTATAACTAATCTTTTTATTATCAAGTTACAATGGTTTGCATCGAATATGTATCATCTGTAGTTAACTTTAAAACTTTTACAAGTTGATGGTATGGAATATTGTTGTAGATTAATTAAGTTTATAAATATATGGTTTTGTTTGAAATAATTGAAATTTTATATGAAGGGTGTAAAAACTTTGATTGAAGTCGGTCCTGTGTGTCAAACTTTTCCTACTGGAATGAGAGCGTATCTCAGTTCACAGGTGGAAGCAGAGCCTGGGAGTTGACTTATGGCTTTGCCTGGGATGTTAGCTAAGGGCACAAATCTGTCTGCTGGGATCGTAAACTGAGCTTATCTATTACTTGACCCATTAATAGAGCTTAAAATTCACCAGTGCTGGACTTGAGGGGATGTAGTGTTGCCGTGAACTCCTGGGAGTGTAGCTTCCAGAGGTCCTGCATAGTTACAGTCCTCTGGGAATTTTCATTCTAGAAGAAATAAGAGGGAAGGGGGAGAGGATACGGAGGGAAGGCTGTAAGAAAAGCTCTCTGGACTCATGGTTAATAGACTATGGGAAAGCAAAACAGGCAGAATCACAGTGCCTTGGCTAAATCTCATAATGGAAGTGCTTGAGAGAGAATTAAAGGCTATTTTAAACTGCTTCCCCATGTTTATTCTCAGTGACTCGCAATAAAAAGGAGCAGGAGAGGGAACTGGTACAGGCTCATCAGCAACTGCTTTTTTTCCTTTACCAGAGCAAAATCTACCCTCTGGCTGATGCTTAGAAAGTGATGTATACTTTGGCTTCACCGCCTGTTTAAAGGTCTCACAGGTTTTGTCCCCTCTGGGGTTGCTTTTGGAGGGAGTCTCAGGAAAGGTGGAGGGACCTTCTCTGCATCCTCAGCACCGTTGATTGGGGCGTAGTGGTACCGTGCTGGGAAACCTGGCTGCTCGCACTGTCCGTACAGACTCGAAATATCTCCTGTGGAGCTGGTGTGGATGGGGATGATCAAAATATTTGCTTGGAGCTGCTGTAATTGTCCCAGCAGTGGCCCTGAAATGAGTCATCTTTTGTGCATGAAGCTGAGCCACTTAAAAACACTGCACAGATTTGATCCTGTTCCAGATGTATTGGTGCTGGCCTCCGGAGAGGAAACCAGACTATCCTGAATATTCGTGACATTTTTTTATATGTTTCCAGCTCACTAGTACCGATGATGTAAAGGTATGAATGAGCTGTCCTGCTGACCACCTGTACAGCACTGGCTGCATCCTTTTAGCAGACATGTAAGTTAAAAATCTGGCTGACTTGAGAGTCGTCACAAATTGGAGCTTAATTACAATGCCTTGAAAAGATGCAGGAAAAGCTCAAATGATCATGATTTCTGGGCTTTCGAACCAAAAGGGGGATTCACTAAAGTAATTTCACTTCATTACAGATATTCTAAACCTGCCTTGCCTGAGTGAGTTTAATTTTTTTCACCTGTCACTTATCTGCTTTTGAGAAGCATAATTGAAACATTTGTTCAGAGCTATAGGCCTCTGAAATGGGAAAGGGATTTTTTTTTTTCTGTGCAAACATTCAAAAACAAAAGGGAAAAAGAGAGACTATTTTTAAGACAGGCTTTGCCACACACACGTGCCTGTGCACAGACGTATGGCCTCTTTTAGGTTTTCTTTCTTAATTTTAATATCTTAAAAATACATATATCTCTGGGGGAAGCTTAATAAGAAACAGCCAGCTGAAGCAAAGATTTTAGGAGGAAAAAGAAGTCAGGGGACTTGTGCAGTAGAGACAGCAGTTCAAACAGTGAAAAAGAGGACACAGCTGTGCACATCAGAAATCCACAGCTGGGGAAGTGGAAAGAATATTCCCACATCTGCCCTTATAAATCATCTTTCACCTTTCAGATCCCTTATTTTTCTGTTGTGTTGAATAATTTTATATAGAGGGAGAGGTATTTGCATTTTTCTCCTCCTGCTGTTTGTGATATCTAGGTCAGTTTTACTTACCAAAGCACCAAAAAAGCACTGCGGATTTCTTCGGTGTCCTTCGTAGCAGGGTGTTTTTCTTACCCTTCAAAGTCAAGGATTCTCCAGCAAAAGAACAAGGGAGGCCTTAGCAGCAGGTACATAAACCAACATACAGGGAAAAATAAGAGGAAAAGGCAGCAAAGACTCTGCCTTCAAAAGAGTCGTGCTAGAAAGGTCTAAGGAAAAGGTGGAAGAAGCATTGTTTTAAAAGCACCTCTCTGGACCCCAGCTGAGCCATAAACCAAGCCAGACTTGGACACTCACTATAACTCTTGTGGGAGCAGGAGTAAAGGAGCAAAGCACTGAATCTGCTCCAGCCCCAGGAATTACTGATTTCCTCTCCGTTCCTAACCACAGCTGAAGAAAGGGCAGCACAGACGCTGTTTACACTTTGTCAAGGAAGGAGTTTCAGCACAATGGCTAAAGCAGTTTTGGTAGAGGAACTGGTTAGGCTGCGCGAGCGCTCATCATCCTTTGGGACCAGGCTAGGACAAGGCACTTTCAGCCACGGTTCTGAATCGTCCAGCAAATACAATCCCTGCTGTGGCATAAGCTGTGACCAGAACCAAGAGTACAAAACAGCCAGATCAAAAGGTTTTGGTTAAATTTTCCACAGAGCTCTGCAAACTTGGTACTGTACCATCAGGTGAATAAATTTTTAGATGTTGAATAGTCAGATTACCTTTTAAACTGAAGATGGACTTGGAGGCCTTCAGTCTTCCTGCGTCCCTGGGATTTGATTCAGAATAACAGCTCATAAAATCTGGGAGGGGCCAGTCCACATCTGCAAAATCACACATACCATAGCTCATATACTATTAATTATGCTCCAGCGTTGAACCTTGGTAATAGCTTACATGATAATGGAAACTAGAGAGTTTTGCTTCTCCTGGCTAAAATAAGATGTTTCCATAGTAAGTAAAATACTGAAGTGCCTTTTGCTTGAATAATACATTCTATCTCAAAACATTTAAAGGAACATTTCCAGCAGCCAGTTTTGACGTGCTGTATTCCAGCCCTTCAGCTGGATTCATTGTAAAATTTAGCAGAAGAGAGGGAGAATAACACATCTACCTTAGAACGGTGAAGGAACCATAGTTAGACAGAAAAAAAAAAAGAATGGCATCCTGGCCGCGTCCAGGTTGGAAGTTCTGCCTCACCTGCTATAGTCAACTGGAAAAATAGCTTTAAATTTAATGATCATAGAAATGCGATAATTTGGGAACACACCTCTCCAAGTTCTTAGTGAGAGATTTGGCACAAGTTGTTATGGTTATTCGGGGAAGAAAAGAAGTTTGGGTATATGTCAGTATAATAAGAGTTTATCTATCAGTGTAGTGGGAGCATATCTTTCTCATACCAAACGTAAGGGAGTTAATGTGCATCTTGGTGTTGCAGAGTCGGGCTGAATACAATCCCTGATATAATGCCAGTAAAGTTATGCCAAGGATAAATTATGCTATTGGATAACTAGCTCGAGAAGTCTGTGGATAATGCCAGAGACTAAAGAATGGACAAGCAGAACTCACTGTATGATAAAACCTCTCCTGCTTGTCTGCCTTCTCCTGTCCATGCTTTACATTGAATGAGACAGTTGGCTTCCCCAGAGGTGGTTGAAAGTTCTGTTTTCCACCAATACTAAAAAGAGAAGATAAGAATTTTGCAGTTTATTTCAGGGATTTTTTTTTATTATTAATGAGAAAAATAACATGTATGAAAATGTTTTATTTTTGTGACAGGTCCCCAGAAAAAAAGAATGAAAACTGATAACTATTCCCAAGTTTCTAGTTAATGTTTTTTAATGCTTAACTTGAAAACAATATGTAAAAAGACAAATTAGGTCTAGGCTTTGTAGTTATAAACACCCTGAAGACATTAGATACCAATTTATAACAATGAACCATTTCAGTTTCTGAAAGAAGCCTGTTTTGAGAAAATATTTTTAGCTGTTCAAGTCAGTGTTTTTCAACAAGCAAATTCACTGTAGGAAAACATTTTAAAATGACCAGCAAGTAGAAATCGGAGTAATCTGAACTTTTCCCCAGAAACTGTAAGCTTCCATTAAGTGCAAGGTAGGCTAAAACAGAGGGAAACATAATTATTACGGCACAAAATAACAGAATATTGATACCCTGTCATTGGATCAATCGAATCTGTTCTCCAGGCTCAGTTAATAAATTGCTGTGTTAAAATATGATTTCTTCTTATAAAACACATTTATTTTTTTCTCTCAGCATTTATTTTAATAACTTCTCATACCAAGAATTTTTGCGTACCTGCTTTTTTCAACACTGTGTGTACAACGCCTTCCATGAGGCCATTTTAAAGGGGATGTGAATCTCAGCATCTATGTCTCCGTGTCCTTGGGTGATGAGGGACAAGTGGCAGGATGGCTTGAAGCATGCAGCAGGGTGCCTTACAGCAGCCTAATTATCTTATGTCTGGGTGCGTATCTACCGTAATCTAGACAAGTTTCTAATTTGTTTTTCGGTACTGTAAGATGAGTCAACTTAACTCTAATTAAACATTGTCCATTGCGTAGTGTGGCCAGAGAGCCAAACGAGACCACAGTCTGCCATGATTACTGATTGCGGCCAGGCTGCTTTTCTTACCCTTTATAGGTTGAGTATGGTCATGAATGTGTAGTAGTAGAATGGGGCAGATATTATTTTGTGAAGCTTAGGAAAATGCTTGTGTGCTGCCTGGCCAGAGGGCTGTCAGTGAGCATGGAGAGCCATGGAGATGCCATGGGTACTGTTTCCTCCGTCTCAAATACACAGGTCAAAATCCTGCTCTGATTTACACCAGGGCTCAGACTTGTGAATTCACATTTTCTTATCTATGTAACATTCACTCCTAAGTCCCCCATTGGAGCTTCCATAGCCCAGAAACCACACACCATCAACAGAGCATTGCCTGATTTTCTCATTCCAGTGGTGGGAGTAGCTAATGGAGTTAATGTCGCAATATTTTCTGCTCTATCATAAGCCCAGTGATAAGGCACTTCAATTTATTGTTCCCTCATGTAAGGGATCAAGTGAGTACCTGAATTACGGGCAGGCCCTAGAGATGCCTGTTGGTTGATGGATGTGCCCCATTTCCAGAAGTCGCGACTGGTCTGGCCCCTTTTCTTCTTCCTCACCAGACATAGACGTGCCATCACGGACAGCACACAGCATCATCCTTCACTCTGGTTCCTGGATATTGCACATCACTGAGGTCTCTCCAGATCCTTTCTTTTCACCCACCAGCCTCCATGCTGCTTCTCCTTTTCCTTTACGTGTTGTCTTCTCCATTTGCTCTCTTTCCAGCACTTTCCTGGCCCCAGCATATCAGTCTTCTGTTCCCATATGACTCCCACTAATTACAGAGCTATCTTGCTGCTTAATGCTACCACCTCTTTCCTCACTAGTTCTTTAAAAAGGCCGTTAGCTAGAAATACATCATCCTTCAGCTTTGAACCTGAAGTCCACTCAGTAAGCATTTTATACAGTCTTAATAAATGAGGAGAGAAGAAGAAAACAGCAGAGGAATACAAAAAGGGTCCCCTGGGAGTAAGGTTGTCAGAAAGTCATGGCTACTTTATAACTCTGGGCATTAGTCATTTTTCTTACCATGGGTGGTCCTGGTATGGGCTGAATTTTGAAAGGTTTTTCTTAGCGTTCAGCAAAGATGTGACATTGCAGAGCGCTGGAGGAGAGGTGAGACCCGCAGGTGCCAGCACTGCCATGCTGTGCGAAGGATGACTCTTTCCCAAAAACTTTAGAGCCTGTTTGTTCTTCAGGTTGCTTTGGTGCTTTGCGGGAGGCCCTAACCCTGCCAAGAGGAGACCATCACAGCTGGGCTCAAAGCAGGGGTAAATGAGAAGTTTGACCCTTTGTGTGGCTGCTATGGAAGGCTGCTCTCAGTGCTGTGCCTCAGCTCCAGCCTGGTCCCAGAATGAAGGACCACCGGCAAAGCTGTAAGAGATGACCAGAGAACAGCCTTGAGGATTTGCTTGTGTGTGTGGCTATGCCACACGGGGGGTGATTCCCACCTGGACCGGCTGTCTCCACCTCTCCTGGGGAGGGAACAGGGCTCAGCCCCTGTGTTAGTGTGCACCTGGACTCGGTGTATCACAGACCCTGCTGCTCCCAGACCCCGCAGTGTAGCAGCACTGAACCATCACATTAACACAGGTGCCAGGAGGTGCTTGCTGGAAGCTGGGAGGATTTTGGAAGCTGCTGGTTGTATGCAGGAGGCTGGTAGGGCAGCACCGGCTGCAGCAGCGTGGGCTCCCTGGGGGACTGTTTCTCCTGCTGAGAAGCTCCTCCAGCAGCACACAGACTTCCCAGCGGGATATGTGAGGCTCCCTCCTGAGCCTGCCTGCGAGGATGCTGGTTCAGGTCTCTCCTCACTCCTCTGTGGTCTGGAAGTAGATGTAGCCTTAACCTTGGACCAGAAGAGATCCTGAAGTACAATTAATTCTTTAATTTTTTTCAGTTATTTTCTTAGTAGCAGGCTTGTGCTGTGTCATTTTCTCGTCTGCATTGCCAAAATACAGTGTTAGGTGTTATAAATTTCTATGAAGGACCAGAGGAACTTTCTTTCTGTTGGGTGGTGATTTTTCATTTGTGTCCAAGCCCAGTTTCTTGGCTGTTTTGCCTCACTGACCCAAGAAGACAGTTGACCAATAAGATAAGTCTCAAGGTAGAAAAAGGCCAATTATGTAGGCCTGATTAGTTGCTGCAATAATCCAGATGAATGAAGTACGAGCAGTGTTGGAGCTGCTGGCGATGCTTGGATGATGGAGTGGTCACTGCTCCAGAATGTGGAAGAAGAATCTGTTGATTTTTTAAAAGACTATAAAAAACCTCTTTGGTTGAGTGGTTACAGTGAAATTTGGATGCGTGGTTACTTCCTCCCCCACATTGCTTGAGCAGGTTGTGGGGAAGCACAACCCCATTTTGCACTGTTCCTCATGTCAGACAGAGCATCACGTGCAAACTCTTGTTCTGGGAAGCTGAAGTCTGCTGGGACATGTGTCTGTGCTGTCTTTCTTTGGCCAGGCCTCCTATACTGTGGCTCTGATGGCTGTGGAGCCCATTGCAAAGCAGACAGGCTGACCAGAACGTCTGTCCCTCTTGCTTTTATGTGCCCAGATTCGACACTGGTCCCAAATGGCTGTATGCTGCTGTGTCCCTCCTGAATTCAAATTATACCCACAAGCGGCACTGTGCATTTACTGAAGCTCATTAGAATGAAATGGGAAATACACGTATTTCAAAAGTATTTGATTTGGAATACTAATCTTATTTTAGAATTCACGTTAAGCTGTTGAATCCTTGGCAACTAACGTGAAAACACACTGAATCATAATGAAATACAGTGTTACTGTATTCCATTATACACTACACCAGCATGACAGCAGCTTTTTCTCTTGCTGAAAATAGGATTGCTTACATTTTATTTTTATTTATTTTAGGGGAGCAAGTAATAAAGCATTTCATAATAAAATCCAGCTGTTAGCTCATATCTTGCTGCATGTACTAGTAGCTGTGGGGCAGGGAGAGGGAAACTGATGACTGCACTGAACTTTAGTAGGTGTTCCAGTGCCTGGTACTTCCATTCTGGGCGATCTGGACCTCAGTTCAGGCTGCAGAGAGTCAAATTGCACAGAGCAGCGTTTCAGGCGCTGGGCTGGGGCTGCAATATACAGCACATCAGCCAGAGAAGTGATCCAATGTGCTGTATATCATCATAATGCTGTAGGTAAAGAATACTGTGGTGATATAGGGGAATAATACATGGTTGATGCCACTTTATGGCAAACAGTCGCTGTGCAGTCATATATAACACTGTAGGAGTCAACACACCGCAAACTTCATCCTCTGCCCTCTTGTGGAAACAAGCAGCTGTAGAATAAGGATTACCGAGTACACAAATCAGTGTGAAACTCTTCTTATCCCTTTCCCTGGCAGATGTAAAATTGTGGTTGAAGACTGAGCCTTGGTTGCTTTGGGAACTACAACTCAGAGGTACTGATGGAGCAGAGAAGAAATATATAGCACCCTGAGTGGGCTGAATCATCCCAGTTGTTTCACTCCCTTTTGTGCTGAAGCATTTTATTTTTAACAAACAGCCTGAGAAACAGAGATTTAAGGCCCAATAATAGCATGACGCGAATGAATTAATCTAGTAACGCCAGAGACTGCATTGGAAATGCGCTATGCTCACCACAGTAATCACTAATTTTAAGAAAGTAGATTATACCAACTGCTCTATATTTTTTTCTTTCTGTTTTCATGAGGAGTGACGTTTGTATGGGACACAGCAGAGAAAATATCAAGCTTTAAGAATCAAGGAAAATTGTAAAGAGCAGAAGGATAGAAAAAACTTAAATGTAGGGGTGTTTTATTTGTATTGTGGTTCAAACCAGCTCCAAGTTGCCTGTAGGCTGTGGGGTCCTGTCCTTAAAGATGGACCAAGAGTGATCCAGCTCAGGGGAAATGTTAAGGACAGTCAGGACAGGATGCGATGTACATTCTCTCTTCTCCTGCCAAAGATTTCAGTCATAAGTTAATTTTTCTCTGGCCTTCAGTTTGCTTTGCTTGCTGTGTCTTTCCTCCTGCTGGCTAAGCATCTGAAATACTCCCTTGCACTGGGAGTGCACTCTGCTTCATTAAAGAAGTGAAAAAGCGGGAGATGCTGCATAGATGAAATAGGAGTTATAAGAGTGGAAGGGACCTAGGGAGATCATCTAATCCATCTCTCTGCCTCAAAGGAGGTGAACATGTAATTAACTGCTCCTGGTGGCTGGCTGTCTGATCTGTTTTTCAAAACTTACTGCATGGGGATTTCCGTCACCTAAGAGTTTAGCCCAACATTTCACTATTTTCATGCTAGAGAGTTCTCCTTAATCTCTAACTAAAATCTCCTTTGCTTTTATTTAAGCCCCTCGAGACTTATTCTCATGCTTTTTGAGAACTTTGGTTATTCTTGTGGTTCTCTGTTGGACTTTTTCTCATTGGTCTGTAAACTTTCATCGTATGCTCTGGCTAAATCTGTCAGTGTTGCCCTCAGCACTGGGAAGAAGAGAATTTTTTCATGTATCATTTCCAGGTGATAGCTGAACCTATAACTTAAAGACATCCAGCACTTCTGCAGTTTGGTCACTAAGATCTTCATTTCAGATAATTCCACTGAATAGTACCCTTAAATTTTCAATTTTCCCTTTTTGAAAAACCTTACTGACAGACTTTTTCTTTAAATTTTCTTTCACTTTGAAGAAAATAAACTCATGCTGATTCACTTATAACAAAATTATTTGTTATAAGTAGGGTTCCTATCTGAATTTATCACTTCCCTAAAGCCTAGTATTAAGCATCTTGTTTACTTAGAGTCCGTGCAGCAAAGAAATGTGTTGGTAACCACAATCAAGTGTCTGAGGCCCACTGTAATAAGTAGCATTTGTTCTCCAATTTCCATCTGGAACATTAAAGCCTTCCTACTACAATTCCTGTAACCACAGCTCTGGTATCCTTCATATCTCTAATAACATCATACAGATTTCTGTTCATATCATATCAGATATAACAGCGACTCATCTTGTTTTTCATCTCTGTCTTCAAGGAAGACAATCATTGTTCTGAAGATGGAATGATCGGCTTATCTGAAGTGTCCTGAAGAGATACTGGCTCTTTTAACACCATTTTTATCAGCTCTTTAATTACTTGGAATTTTGTCATGCAGTCTGTGAAGCCATGTACACATCATGAAGATTTTGACTTTCCCTCAAGCTGCTAAAACAAAAAAAGGCGTTTGCACAGAAAGCTGTTTCAGATGACCTGCTGCTGAGTACCCAGACAGAAGTCCAAAGGAGAGTTTTGCACACAAAGAATTTGGACTTTCCTGACATCCGACACGGATCTCAGGACCAGAGGAAATACCCAGCTGTGGATCCATTTGACCTTGCTTAACTCCCCTAAAATGCCTCTCAGCTCTCTGCAGTGTGCTAACAGAGGATCCCAGACTTTTGCATGCTCAGAATGTCTTGTTCTGCCTCAACAAGCTTCAACTTGCTGCCTTCACCTTTAAAACGCACCACTTTCTCTGGGCTCCTTTCCCCCAACCCACTGCTCATGTATTTCCTGATGAAGACTAGTCCCTTTTTTTCAAACCAAACAGTGTCAGACAGAAATTGTCTCTTGCTGGCGTAGAAGTGCCAGTTTATCAGCCTTATCTAAGTAGTGACAATCTAATATTAATGTAGCCCAAGAGTCATTTTGTTGTTTATTGGAGACAAAAATCCCATCTGAAGTCCATGGATGGTTTTGCCTAAATAAATGTTGTATGGTAGGTGCAGATAAAAATAATCATCTGTCTAGTTAAAGTCAAAGATGTCAGCAGGGATTCTGTAGTTTTTTGAGCTCACTCTTGCTAAAAAAGCAAAGTTTATCTCTTGTTAAACAACCAAATCCATTTTTGTTTAAAATTATGAGTTTTCCTGCATGGCAGCAACATGGAGACGCTCTTTAGTACCCTTGTCCAGTACTCCTGTGCAGACAGCTCAGTGAATGGCAGCAGAGAGGTCAGCACAGCTCTGGCCCACAGAAGAGAACCACAGCTCCTGACCACCGCAGCTGAGAGCTACAGAGATTGCTGTGGGTATGAGGTGTCCCTCTATCATCAACAGAAGGGCAAATTTGGCCAACGACCAGGAGCAAGGATGAGCTGCAATGCAAAGTGCCTAAATGTTTTCAGTTCTCATGCAGGATGGTTGCATTTGGCTCCAGAGCTTGGTGCCTGTTAATCCCAGCACAGTTTGCTTAGATCTTTCTTGGAAGATGCTCATGGAGGAAACGGCAGGAGGCCACACTATTGTGGGGCAGCCAGGCAGCACTGATGAGGTGTGGGTTCATTAGCTTGGCAAGGAGCTCTCTTGCATAGGCGTCCTCAGCAAGTTTGTCTACCCAACCTTGTATTGCGTGTGTGGAGGTACCAGGTGGAGTTGGCTTTGGCTCATGCCCTCTCTTATATGCATTTTGATGATGGAAAGTTGAAGTGTTGGTGTATTTTCATCCCTGGGGCTAGCAAGCATGTTTTCAAAGAGTCTGGCTAATTTTTGTCCCAGCCCTCTCCAAGCCTTCTTCCTACCTTACCTTGCAAGCCAGATATGCTGCAGCAATGGAGCAAACCTGCCTGCCTCCTTCTAAAGTTTCTTGCAGTAGCAGCTCCAGAAGAGCCCCGGAAAAATGATTTGCTTCCCTTAAAAATGGTTCCTTCTTCCCCCGGGGAGCAGTGGAGTGATAGAGCTCCTGTTTCCCCAGAAGCCTTCTGTGAAAACTGAACAATAAATTAAAAGAAAGGTATGTCCTAGTTCAAGGGAAGAAGATTGAGCTTTACATGAGAAGAACTGAAGTATGCATATTCTGGCCCTGTGTGCAGAAATCCCAGCAAGCTCACTGCCTAGATCTCTAGCTGCAGAGATGTAAATTTCCTTCTTTTTTTTTTTTTCCTTTTTTTTTTTTTCCCCAGAAGCTTGACAAGTTGAGGAGGCAGAGACAGTGATGTCTTAATGTATTAGACACTATTTTTGCCTGTACACCTGAGCTGGTGCAAGGTTGCCATTTCCTAATTCCTGAATTTATGGGAAGAACTATTAAAACTGCTTAAGCCATAAGGAAAGCAATGAAGGGCTGTGCATTGAGTATGTGGGTGAGGGGAGGTAAGCTGCTAACCAAGGGGTGCCTAAAATCCAGCAAAGAGCACACCCAGCCCTTTGTTGTGACCACTGCCACTAGACAGGAAGATGGCCAAAGTTCCTAATTTATCTAGGATAAGATCTAATTTATTCCGATCAGTTCATAACAGCACAAAGAGGCTCCTGGAGTGTTTGGCTCCAATATCAGCTGGAGCAGTAATGGGGAAAGAAAGGAAAAAAAGAAGTCAATTATAAAATCTGTCCATCACACTGTGAATACAGGCTCAGATATCCCAAGGTTTTTAAGTAACTAAACTTCCACTGACTTCTCTGAGAATTTAAACCTTTAAGTAAGAGGAAGCACCAGCATATCTTTACAGATCTGATGGTCAGAATCCAGAGCTCAGTCACACGTAGCACCCTGTGAGAAGGAGATAGGTACACATGACACCCTAGAACAATGGTATAAAAAACCCTAGGTGCTGAGCAACCCTAGTTTATTATGGAGAAATTCAGCCTTTCCAAGCGGCCCATCCTCCCTACTGTAAGTACAAGAAGGTGAGGTTTTGTCATGACAGTCCAACCATTCTTTGCTTTTCCCAAGGTTTCTTAGAGGTTTCCTAGTCCCTTTTATCCCACGGCACAGTCGGGTCGGAGTGATACAAAAAGGGATTGGAAAATCTCTGATGAGAATGACAATGGTTGCCCTGTCAGGTGTGATTAACACCAATGTGGTTAAACACCTTACCAAGGAAGACCTGCAGGATGTGTGTGAAATTTTAAAAAAGCTGTTCTCTTTCCAGTCATGCCCTCTTGGTAAATTATAATTTCAGTATATTAAGCAGAATGCTGATGAAAAATTTAATGTGGAATCTGGCAATTCTGACAGCCCAGCAAAGTCTACAACAACCCTTGAAAAACTCTTCCTTTCGATATCATGAGGCAGCTTTTCAACACTGTCACGTCCATCCCACTGTACGCTGCACATAAGAAGTTTATGATTACAAGTAAAATTAAATGTTTCTCAAATAAGCACAACAAAGGCAGATTTACTCGGCACTTTCTTTCTCTCATGGAAAACCCCCTACAAGAAAGTTCACTAATCGTAACGAAATTACAGGCTGCTTTCTGCTCTCGTGTTAACTGCAGAGCTTGTGACAAGATGAGCTGTGAGCAAGGCAGCCTTCACTGGGTGCCGTGAGCGGCACGATACAGCACCACATCACTAATAGCGGAGTCAGGGCTCTCGAGCTGTCATGTACAAATCTTGTTATAATGAGAAGAGCATTAGTAATAGAGGCTGAAATTTCCAAGCTGCCTAAGGGATTTAGATGCTCAGTTCCCATTAAATTTAATGGGATGCGTGCCTCAAAATCCCACCCACAATAAATTTTTAGCAGCCATTCTTTGTGCAAAGGAAGGAGAGGGGAGAGAAAAATAGAGGGATGGAGAGAATCAAGTATAAGGGTGTTCCTTACTGGGACTGAAGGCCAGCTGGTTGTTGTAAAATAGCATCCAAAGAGGGACCAGAATGAAATACTTCACAGGGGTCTCTTCTGATACTCGGGTAATTTGAGTCTGGACTCTGCTCCAGTCTGCCCTGTGAGGTGGATGGGAACATAATGCCCTCTGCGCTTTGAGAGTTCTATTTCTGGACTGCAGACCTACTTGCAGTCATTAAAGCACGCTTAAAAATGAAAATTAGGTAGAGATACATAGATGGGATAGCAGTCGTCTTTGGAGATATGTAGGAAAAGGATGAAAGGAGGCTGTAAATTGAGAAAGCCTTGTGTTACACCGGTTCACTTCTCTAATTAGGTCTTGTTGCATTTACTTCTTCAACCAGATTTATCTGTATTTAAATCAGGTGTATTTTTTAAGTGTCAAAAATACTAAAGATCAACATGTTTCCCTGGTAACTGTGGATCCCATTACTTTGCTTCCAGCAAGCCACCAGCTCCTAGACTCAGCTCCAGCCATCATAAGTTCAGGCCCCAAACTGAGTGAGAGTCTCTTTCGGTTTCCTCCATAGATCACGAAAAGAGAGGGGTGGAGAGTGACGTACTGATGGTTCAGCTCTTGCCCCTGGGGACGAGAAGGGTTCACCTTGTTTGACTTCACTAACTCATACATTAGGCACCAGCTCTTTGATCTCTGCCTAAGCTTCCTCCACAGACTGGCAGGTACTTCCCGTAGGAAATTGCTTCACCTGAAGTTATGTATTTAAGATAGGTGCCCTGATAGGAGCCTACAGTTACACCGTCCTGCCTTGAATGAATGCTGACAGTTAGCTAGGATGAACCTATGCCCAAATACTCAGTTATGAGTGAATCCCATTGGGCTTCAGTTGCAGATGCTTTTGATCATCGTGTTTACATGTGCTCATAGTGAGGCTTTCCCTTATGCCCATACTGATCTTCTCTTTTGCCTGTAAGTCACCTACCGGAACCCTAGGTTAACAGCAGAAAACACAGCACAGACGTCAATACTTCCAAACTTCAACCTGTGACTTGTATTTCCCTCGTTCCCAAGGAAGAGTCTGTTTTCAAGATGACTAAGGTGGGTTTTTTTCGTTTTGTTTTGTTGTTTCCCACCTCCCCCCCCCTTTCTTGGCTATTTCCACAGCTTGATTTTCCATCTGGAAATAAATAAGGATAAAACGCTCTCTCCACCCTGTGTTTGCCCTGCCTGTTCAGCATGAGTGATGTGGAGGCGGGTAGGAGGGATTCCAGGCAGCCTGCTGCAATGTGGCATCTGGAGACACAAACTTGGAGGGGTTCCCAGGAAGGGAATATAACATTTGGCAAGGAAAGAAGGAGCTTAGATGAGAGAGGGCTGTGAGGTTTCCCCCTCTTCTATCCCCGTCCTGTTGCTTATTTCTGAATATTTGTTTTATTCCCCAGCCATATTAGAAGTGTAAATTAGACAGATGAGCTAATGAGATCATCTGTGTCTGTGCCATTTGGGGAAGAGGGAAACATGGAGATGCTTTCTCCTTTCTAATCATTTACCTTTACTTTGAGACTAAAGATGCTCAGATTCTGCACACTTGGCTCTCTGAGCCTGGGACAGATCCTATGGCATTTCTTCTGTGACTTAATATGTATTTTTCCTTTGTGTTTGTGTCATTCACTCCAAACATCTCTTTTGTCTTATGGCATATGCATGTGGTGAAGTTCTGGTCCATGGAAGTTTGGGTTGTACAGAAATAGAACCTGGTTTTGGACAATGCAGAGCTTTAGGTTCAATAAATATAAGGAAGAAGGTGTTGATAGCAATCTCCTCCTATTTTTCCCTGAATTCTGTTGAGTAATGACTGTAGGCAGCTCTGGGTAAGTGTTCAGCTGGCGTAAATGTAGGCACCTTCACTGCAGCGTTGCTGATTTATTGGGATGTGACCCTATGTTTGCAATTAAAATTATGTCCATAGAACAGATGGGTCAGAGTGATGCATTTGCCTTTATGAGGCACTGAATCAGATTCCCCACAATAGATCATTCATATCACAAATTGGTGCCATGCTGTTTTAAATAGCAGTGGTGCAAGGAGGAATTTCTTGCAGCAGTTGACAACTTTCAGACTTTAATACGTGAAGTTTCTTCTCTTGCTAAATGTTTATTTGTGTGGAAGGGAAACAAGTCTGTAAGACATTTTTTTTGTTTCTGTGCTGAAATTACAGTTCTGTTTTTAAACAGAGTTTGAAGGATGCTCAGTTAGTAAAAAGCCTTTTAGTGGGAGGGTAAAGACAGTTCTTTATTCAGAAACAGTTTGTACAGTTTGGTTGTGAATCCCTCCATAGAGACACTACTGTTGTTTTTATCCTCACTCCTGGTAGTTGCCTGAAATGTATATTCTCAGAAATACACAAACTCCAATTGGGAAACACTTAGTGCGTTTCTCAGCTGAGGCAGGGACGTCATTACTTAAGTGCTCTGATGCTAGAGAGCTGGGTTGACAGGTCATATATGGGACACTGCCATGTTCCCCATTACATGCTGCTTTTTCAAGAACGTTCCTGGTCACTGGAAGATGCTGTTTCTATTTAGTCCAGAATTGGCAATGTTGGCATCTGTCTTTTGCTTTTCCGTGCCTTGGATTTAGTTATCATCACTCCTTTAGGAGTAGAATAAATGATTGTTGGTTCATTCAACTCAATTGTCAGTAAACATGAGGAGATATGAGAAGAAAGTACCTAAAAAGAGAAATCTGCAAGATCAAGAGAAAATTATAAAAAGATAAAATGTCTTTTGTAGCACAGATCTTCCTTCTCATCTTTGTTCCCCAACAAGCTACCCTACCTTCCTCCTTTCCTTAACTTACAGGTAAGCTTAAAAGCAAAATGAAATTTTGTTACTCTGCATTGTAAGGGGTCTGTTCCCCTCTCCTGGGAGGGGAGGAAGGGAATATGCCATCCCAAACTGTAATGCTCAGTCCTGCCCAATCTCTTCTTCCAAACTTTACTTTCTCATTTCTTGCACTGGGACACCATATGGGAGAGAGGGAAGAGGCAGAAGGAGGAGTTATATCTTTTCATTTTTCTCTTTAAGATCCTTTGATAAACATTTTTATGCTACACCTTAATATCTGGCTTCAGGCTGCTTTTCTGTTTGGATACCTTCTGCGTGACAACACAGATAGCAAAACTAAACATTTTTTTGGAGTTAAGCTGCATTAAATTGAGCTGAGCAACCCTGCTCAGGGTCCCCTTACATGCTGGGACCAGGCTACCACCAGTTGGACAGTGTCAACACAATTTTTAAAAACATTTTGAGTAGGAGAGCAGCAAATCACCCATCCCTTCCAAACAGAAGGGTCATATCTTGTCACTGTGACTTCTAAGCCCCAGGCAAGGAAATCTTAAGGCAGGAGTAATGTTAGGAAGGGATCACTGTGCTCCATAATCAAGCCGTGAGTGGAAAAGCCCTGCTCCTTTTGCCGTCTGAGTGGTGTCTCCCACCAACTGGACCAAGCTGTCACTCCGTTCCCTATTTCTTACTCTGTGGAAGTTCAGGCATGGCACAGAGGATAGTAAGAGTTCAAAATAAGGGTTCACCTCCTTAATCTGGAGCACGGTGGGACTTCTTCCTTTTGCGTAAGTCATCCAAATTCAGAACGCTTAACCTGTGGCAGAAATAATTCAGATTTGAACACATTAATTGCACCAGGTCAAGGTAACAGTTGTTTTCTGTACGGATCATTTCAGAATATTTTCTGCGGGTGTTTGCAGCAAGCAAATCATAGGATGCAGTTGTTGCTATAGCAATAAGCCTCTTTTAGTGAATGAGGTAGGGTAGCCCCCCTCAGACAGACCAGCATACTCCCACCAGTTATCACTGCAATGAGGTACCTGACACGGTTTACTTACCAGGGATGTGATAGGTATCGATAAACCCTGAATTCTAGGAGCAAATGGATCCCATGGGATTTATATGTTTCTGAAAATCCTTCTTTGTTTGAGGTTTGACTCACCAGTGAATCTGAAATTTGCTGACTATAATTGCATCAATTATACTAATGAGTGATTTTTTTCAGTTGTGTATGATCTGAGTATGGGGTATGTAATTTCGGCATGTGTGTAATAAGTTGTATTTTAATTTGGAAGCCAAGAGAAACACAGTGGCTTGGGCAGCCTCTGTGGTAGCTCTGTGAACAGGCTGGACCAGCTAGGGCAGTCAAAATAACACAGCTAAACCTGGCCTTCATTCTCAGGGAAAAGATTGAGTAAAATATCCCTGAAATATTTCATCTAGAAGAGAAAAATTAAAGCATAAGAGAGCTTATAATAATAACAACTTTTTCCTGGTGTCTGCTTTGTCTATCGGTTCATACGGCAATGGTGGCATGCAGTCTTCAGGGAGTGAATGTTTTGTTTTTAAATAGTCTGTGGGCTGATCTCAGGAGATCGGCTGGGCAGGGCTGCCGGCACACACACCGTGTGAGGCGTCTAATCCTTGTTCCTCCTGCTTTGTGAGAAACTGGGTCTGGTCCAAACCCCTTTGAAGTCAGTGCAAAGCCAGGATCCTTTGGAAGGATCTCTTGGGTTGGGTCCTGTGAACAGGATTTAAGGCTTGACCATTCAGCTCTGAATCCAAACTCGCTCCCTGAGTCACTGGAGTGATTCTGAATTTACACTGATAAAAACAGAAGAAAAATTAGTCCCTTCTTCCCAACATTGGCACGTAACGAGGAATTACCAGCTCAGTTCACTTCGCAGGTGTTGTACTTGCTGTTTCCTCTCATCTCTTTTCTCCCTCGTGTTCTTCACATACTCACAACACATATGAAAAACAGATCCCTTCCGATGGCTCCTATAGGTGGCATCTAATTTATGGTGATGATGGCATAGTGGCTGTTGGAGAAACAGAATGAAAGAGAAAGCAGTTGTAAAATTGCAGCTTTTTGTGGACTACTTGCACTTGTCTGTAAGTATTTATTATCCTAGATGGCAATCTAACTGATTCTCCTTGAGGTACTCCAGCACTAATAAAGAATTTTGCAGCATTATTACAGCAATTTTAACTCAGTTCACTCAGAGAACGCTGTTGCGCTCTGGAAGTCAATTATAGATATCACTTAAAAAAATAGATAACGCAAGTCTGGACCTGTGTTTTCATCACTACATAGAAAGCAAAATAAAATTACAGTAAGGGAAATGCACATTAGAAAACTGGAGGTGTTGTGAAAGGAGGGGACTAGCATGAAAGGTGATGTTTCTGGTGCTAGGTTTTCTTCAGGCTTCGGAGCATTACTGACACTCTGCCACCTGCTTTGCTTTCCCCTCCAGCTCCCAAGTGGCCTTCAGGCAGAAACATCACATCTCATCATGGCTTTGCTTTCTAGAACAGGTCTTGCTAAGGATCATCATGAAAGCATTGAGGAGCCATGTCTGGACCTTGGGTGAATTAACCTGCCTGAGGTTAATGATGGGTTGATCCTTCAAGGCCCAGAAAAAGCCAGAAACTGATAAATATAAAGCACGTTCCACCATGTGAGGTAGATGCCTACTTCTTTAATATTATGTTTTATTCCCTGGGCACTGAAGGTCCACATAATTTTCAGTTCCTTCTGTCACCATGTCCTTCGCAGAAGTGATTTTTTTTCTTGTTGTTGAATCTCCTGGGAGCATTAAAAGGATTTCTATTATTGTGGCTGGAAACAGTCACTGGTTTTTAATTCTTAAATTCTCTTTTCCTCTCTTTTATAGAGAAAAGCCTTGAAGGATTTCTGGCAGTCAATTTGGGTTTAATGCAGAGGGGTCCTTAGAAAGAAGGAGTGGAAATAATTTGTGATTGTTCACGACTCTAGGAATTGAGTCCTGATCATTTGATAAAAACATTAACTAAAGCAGGACATATAGCAAGCAAGCGCTGGCAAAATAAGGATAATAGTGCCCTTTTTTTTTCTGCTTAGAAAGGCTCTTCTTTTTAGCCAAAATACTACTTTATCTATAAAAATCTGGTTTTGATGCCTGTTAATTGTCACATCTCTGGGCAGGGGGAGTTTGAAGTTTCAGGGCAGAAAATACCATGCCAACAGTATGATAAACCGCCAAGCAACTGTGCTCTATCTTTGGTGAAAGATAAGCTGGAATAAGAGGAGTGATTAAGAGTTGTGTTCAAGATTTATCTAATCAGCTTGGAGACCAGGTCAGCGTGTTGTCTTGATACCATAGTTTAGGTAAAGTTGCAAGTTCAGGCAGGTTTGACCTCAACATACTTGCTGTGCAGACAGTGAACCTCTTGTGATTGTTCCCTGTGGTTTATAGGATAATGAAATGAATACAGAGGGGAAGAGAGAACATAAAACATAATTGCTTTTTCCTCCAGCCACCCCCTGCCAGAAGCTGTGCTACCACACAGGGTATGTCCTGGTCCCTGTCGGTCTCTGTGCACTGAACCAGGGCAGACGAGCGAGAGCATGAACGATTTTGCAGAAGATGATGAAAGTGTGTTCCCGGACTTTTTGCTGTCAATCAAATAAGATCTCCCTGCTTCTGAATCCAGAACACGTGTGCTCGTGCCACCTGACTTTTAAGTATCAGTTCCGATTATTTTTCTGCTCAAAAAGTGTATATGTGTAGGCATGGGGGGGGGGGGTGGGGTGTGATGTGAGGAAGTGAAGCTGAAGAAGCAGGTCCTCAGTGGTAACTGATCAGCTCAGATCCATTGGGCTTGGCACAGAGGCTCTGACACAGCCGAGAGTCACTCGGATGGCAGTGCCAGATCTCAAAGAGAGGAGCGAGAAGCCACACCACAAGGAAAAGGAGTAACACGGTGTGAAAAGCCAGACATCAATCATAATTGCAGTAGTAAAACATTTTAGACCGCTTCCAGGGAACCTTGTTCTGCTCTCCTTCCCCATCTAAGCCCCCTGTATGTACTGGCCTGACAAAAACTTTCCGTCGGTCTTCTGTTGCCTACGTCGAGGTGAAATTGTTCCGCCAGCCTTGGGGCAGAACAAGCGGAGCTGCTGTCACATGGCACCCGCTGCAAATTGGCTCCGTTATTTATCACTGGTGGAGATGTGTACAATGGAGAGGAGGGGAGAATTATTGTATATAAATGTTGCAATATACACGATTCCTGCTTAGAATTGATTTTTCCCTTGTGAGATACGCTGTCTCATTGAAAGAGGGAGAAAGGTATAATTTTAAACCTGACTCCTGTAAGAGGAATTAAACAGACAAAAAAGAGCCGAAGAAGTGGAGGTATTATCCCAGGGCTGTTATTAATAATTTTCTTAGGAAAATGTATTCTTGCTGCGCACCTCACTGACCTAGTGAAACAAGCCTTCCTGTATCTGCCCACTCTAATATTTAATACTGAGTCGCTCCAGCTTTTTTCCTCTGCATTCAACACCAGTTTGGCTTGTTTGTTGCAAGTGGCAGATTGGAAAGAAGTGGAGGTTACCTCTGACAGAATTGTCAAATTAAATTTATCCTGATCCCTGTACCTTCTCCAGGAGATCCCATATTTATAGTGACGTGCACAAAGCTCATAAGCATTGGTTTTCAAAAACACTTTGACAGCAAATAATAAATATAAAATAATACACAATACAATATGCAATTGACTTATAAGCCTCCCAGTCGATGCAAGTGTTATCCAGCATACATAATTACATTGCAGGCAGCGCATCCTTTACCTGGGAATGACATACTCTGATAAAAAATAAATAATAATAATAACCCCCCCTAAGTATGCACCACTGGGTGCCTTGTCTAAACCTGGCTATGAAGAATGAATGTGAAATTAGCATTCGATTAGAACTGAAGGAAATGCAGGATGTGAATGTAAAGCAAAGGACTATATCTACGTCTAAATATGAATGTGACATTTGTATGGCTGCATAAATAGTCTCCTTCTGCAACATCACTCAGAGAGGAGATCTGCCACAGGAACAACGGAGTGTGATTTTCCACAGGGTAGGAGAAGTCCAGATTTGAGATGGTTTTCTCAAGTGGAAGATCTGCCCTTCATTTCTGTTCCCATCCCCTTTTTCCCCTGGGATCAGCAGGGACCTGGAAGCGCTGCAGTTTTTTCTCCCTGTCCTATTTATCTATTGCACAAGGTTCATAACAACTGGTTTTCTCTGAATTTTTCCCCTTCCATTTTTTCTCACAGGTTTTCCATAGACTTCAGACCAGAGCTCCCTGTGTCTTATGAATGGTTTTGCAGTATTTGTCTTTATATCTTGCTCTTCCTCTCCAGAACGTAAAACGATGAAGGTAGAGTGTTGGTCATCCCTTACTCACAGGCAGGCATCAGCAAAAGAGTATTTGGCCAGGCCATGCAGGCAGTTCATGCCATTTAGGATCTAAAAGCATTTCTCAACCCTTGTCAGCATTACATGTGCTACAGCTTTGACTGTCACCAGGTAGCTTCTCACCTCTTCCAGGGGCTGCAGGTGTGCTCAGGAGCACCCTGCACCCGTGCTGCCCCTTTCCCATGTACTGGGCTATGAGGGCCATTGGTACCATCTACCTTTTAAAAAAAAACAACTTCATACTCTGAGCATTTCTCTGAAAACAAAAAGATGTGTCCACTTCCCTATTGGTTTTGGCTGTGAGAATTAGGGCAGGTGGGACTGACATCTTTCTTCCTCTGATCTGTATCCATTTTTTAGCTGATGTGCTTATTGCCAATTACATTTAAATGAGAAGGCAAGGTATACAACTTGTCAGGGTAGATGGCATTAAAGTTAAATTCACGGGGTTTGCTTCAGATGTCTCTGATGCCACCCTCAATTCAGATAAATTTGGGAACTGAGAAGAATGCTCATTTTAGAAAAATGAAATTGTCCTTTACCATCTTCCAAAGCTATCAAGAAAAGTTTGCATTTGTTACAGCCAACTTTGCCATCTACTTGACCTTAAATCCAAGCATTTATGTGCTGCTTCCCAAAATAAGCATCAGTTAGGTTTGGGAGAATGCCTTAAGGGTGTGCAAGCCAAATTGTACCAGTCAGAAAGATGCTGTTTTTAAAATCAGCTTTATGGGTGAATCTTCCCATCACTGTTAACGTTTAACATATCCCCCTAAGCCTGGATGCTCTTTGAAGCAAGTTACCAGCTTAATTGGGACTCTTTAATAAAATTTAATGCTATTTTTTTAATGAAGAAAGATGAAAAGTTGCCTAGAGGGGAATCTTGAGCACAAGGTATTTAAAGAAATTATTCTTTGAGAGTGTCGATCTCTTATCTCATTCTCCACAAATCATTTAATGAAATAACATTAGCATTTCATTTCTTGCTATATTCGCTTCTCCCCTCTGCGTGCATTTCTTTATTTTTGTTTTTTTCTCCTTTTCAAGGAAAAAATAAGGCACAACAAGGCGCTCAAACAACAACCTCGTGCTATTGAGCAACAATTAATATTGTCTCATTCTTGGGGATGGAGAGCATAGGTTTTTTTTCCAGACAATTAGGTAGATAACTTTCTCTTGCTTTTGTTAATGCTGATCTCAACTTTAACAGGCTTGGCTTTGTCAGTTCCGTAATTACTGCAAACTCGGATATCTGCAGCCGACTCTAGATACAAAGCAGCCCTATTGCTGTTCCCTGGAGGCGATAACCTAAAACAGGAGATGGCTTTCTGCTCCAAATGTAGATGTTGAGTGCTCTCCCTTTAAATCCAAGAATTATTTGGGTCCTACTGTCAGCGCTTGTGTTTGTCACTGAAAGACTCGGCATCAGTGCTCAATTCTGTGAATGGAAAAAAGGGTATTAGGTTTTCACTGCAATTTCCTAAAAACCCCAGCTCTCCATAACAACCTGATAGGGAGTGACTGTTGTACTTTGAACTAGAGGAAGGGAACATTTGTGGTGTCCATTCCTTGACGAATCATTGTCTCATTTTTCTCTTTGCTACTTCATCTGTTGTTATTTCAGGTCTGGTTTCTTGTTCTTAAATGAAGTAATTGTCCAGTTTTTGTGACACAGTTGTTGGATGGCAAGGAAATCAGCAAATCAGTGCATTTTGCTGCAGGTAGGGTCAGGAGGAAGAAGAGGGATGGACTATAGGAGCAATGGGGCGAAAGGTAAATCCAGCCCACTAGCTTTGTTCACCAAGGCAACAGTTTCTCTATTCTGGACCTACGTATAACTAATTGTCCTTTTTTTTTTTTTTTTTGACCAATTCATAGTGGCTATTCAGTTTTCAGCACACTAAACTCTTCTTCGCATATTTGTTAGTGCTTTATGTCTGTTTCCTTCTCTTTTCAGGAAAAAAAGCCAATGATATGTAATTTCCATAGAATCTGGCTTAGCCACATTTCTCTCTATGACTTTTCCCCCTAATTTCAAGGCTCTATTATTGTCTGTAACACTGTAATATGATCTTCATGGTTCTTGTAAGACTTAGGAGAGAGTGGGTTATATGAAAATTTCCTGAGCAGTCTCCAGAGTTTTGTCTTACATTCAAATCACCATACACATCCATAGGAAATAGAAAGGAAAGGAACAGGTCACAGTGTTCCTTCCCTCAGCACACTAGTTTAACGCCTTCAAAATCAGAGGGAATAGTCGTCCTTCAGCACGGAGGGAAGTTAATACTTGTCCTGGGATGTGACCAGTGATGCTGGGACTCCTCATCTGTCTAGAGTCCCATTGATTTTAAGGTCATGTTGCAGGACCTTTTCATTAATATAATGTTTGTTGCCCTCTCCAAAAAAGGAAACTCATTTTTAAAATATGGGGGTTTATACACACACACACACACACACACACACACACAATTCTTTAAAAAAAAAAACAATCTGCTTTTTATACCCAAGAAAAAACATGCATCACTGCGCTTCAGGAAGGAATGCAGCAGACTACAGCGGAGAGGGAAATCTGAAGTTTTACAGGATCCTTCTGCAATTTGTAAGCTACCTGTGACTGTCACGCATTCAGCAGGCAACTCTGTAAATATGCAGTATCAACCCAAGGCCTTTTCCAGTCTCCCAAATCTTTTCTCCCCACCAGGCCGGTCCCCAAAGACACCCCACACATCCATCCCAGCCCTGCCTGGATGCCTGTTCCAGAAAGGCCTCTCCAGCTAAGCAAGCAGCCAGTCAATTAACTAAGTGGTAAAACAAGCACAACTCATGAAAACCACTCTTTTGCTTTCTAATGAGGATTTATAATAACTATGCTGGATTTTTTCCTTTCATATTTATCAAGGTATGATTTAATTGTCATCAACACCCAGAAGAAAAAAAAGTCCCCTAAACTCAAACTGACAGAAAATTCTGGGGTTTTTAGATACTCTGTAGTAATGATTCATGCATTTGCAGCTGGGATAATAATAGTCTAATACCTTGATCATATTGCATTTTACATAATTTTACATAATTGTTCATAAGGGCTACAATTATTGTGACTGTGAAGTGTAAAAGTACAGGAAGAGAATGAAAAAGCCAATTCAAACTAATATGTTTAGCCTGATTTTCTTGTACTAATTACCACTGGGAAAACACATATTTTAACCTAGCAATGTTTGAATATTTTTGTACCGCAGTGCTGCCACAAATGGAACAGTATAAAAACTACAGTGATTGTCATCCCAAGTGCCAAATTACTGAGCACTGTTAAGTGTGTTCACAGGGTCATGGAGGTATTCTGGCTTTCTGAAATGTTTCTAGCAAAGAGAGCGTGGTTGCTAGTGGTTTAAAGTACAGATCGTGCTCACCTGTTTGGTTATTAAACGTGTTAATGCTTCTGCTCTCTGCCATACTGAACAGCATTCTGGCTGTCAGTGTCATGAGGAGTATGCTGGGTTTGTGTTATTTTTACCATTTTCTCGTTGCTTTAATTGTTCCCCAGTGTTCCTAAGGAAAAGCAATGTTCAGCTCTAGGAAAGAAGGCAAAACCCGCTCATTTGAAACACAAAAGCAGGCCTGAGGAAGGAGAAGCTAGGACAGCCGTTCACTTTGGTAGATTGCAAATTTCCATGCAAAACATCCCGCCTGTGGCTGAGCTTTCTCCTCCCCGGACTCCCACTGGCCACGTGCTGCCATGTGTCCTGGCTCCTTTTCAGTTGCTGGTTGGGAGGCACCTGGAGCCCCTGGAGTTAGGGCAGTGCCCAGCTCACTATTTGCACCACCACCAAACCTCTCACTCAAAATAGCCTGGCCAAGAGGTCCCGCAGAACTAACAAACACCATGAATGCAACCCGTCTGTTTGCTGGGGGGGTGGCAGGAGGCTGAGGGCACGGGGAGATGGGGTCAAGTGATGGGGAGAGCAAAGATCTGTCCCCTCAGCTACTGCCCAGGAGCCAGAGCCACACAGTCCCTTCAGCACAGAGTTCAGTGCTTCGGCTGAAGCTGTGGCTGACGATGGGATCACATTAATATGCCAACCTCTACGCCGGAGCCATTGAAATGCAGGCACATGTTTGCCTCTAATTGTTCTGGGGAGAGCGGACCGCTGGGAGCACTAACTTTTTAAATTGCCTCCGCTAGATTCCTCAGAGCTTGACCGCCGGAGCTGTCATCACCATTTAAACTTGTGAAAAGCCCAGCCCTCTAGACTGAGGTGGAAACAGGTCTTGGGTATGGCCTTCAACCCATGCAAGGAATGAATTTTGCCCAGAAAGCTGCAATACCATGAAATGTGTTAAGGTACAGCCCTTAGGTGTGATCAGTCTCTTCTGGTTCAAAAAGACCCTCGGGCTCGTTGTTGGGTGGAAGAGGACACAGGTTGCAGTACCCCACCTAAATTTGTTTCTTAGGTGTCAGGAAAGCTTTACCTTCTCTGCATCATTTTCTCTGTGAGTTCACAGTTGGGAGGAGGTTAGATACTGTGGGCACTGACTTGCTGTCTTCATAGGGAAAGATTTTCACAAGGATTTACTCAGGCCTGTCATTACATTTCTGTTCTCCATTGGCTTCTGCAGTAATGGAAGGGGAGAAGATTAATAAATTGCGACTGCCGGAACACAAAGGCCACCATGGTAATCGAGTCTGCATGTGGGTTTGAGTGAGGAGGTCATTGTCAGAACAATATCTTGACTTTAAAATCCTTCAGGATGGATTAAAACAAAATTTTCTCAGTCCAGTATCTTCAGGAGCCCGAATGACCATCAAAGGAAAGGCTTCATGGTGGCACTTCTCCAAATCAGCTGTGTTATCTTGAAGTTAACCAATTTCCTCTTTTCTGATTTTCCCTTCCCTCAAAGGCAAACAGTAATGTGCTGCCAGCACAGCACTTGGACTTCTCAGGACCTGCTGTTCTGGCAGATCAGAAATAGATTTCCGTGCCCTTCTTATGTCAGCCTTTGATCTCTGGAGACTGACCTGCACAAGTTTAAATTAGCTTGTTCAGACAGTGTGTAAAAATCAAAATAGTCAGCTCGTGCGTAATGGTCAGTGCGCTCGGTGGTCCCACAGCCGGCTGGACCTGCAGATTGCTCTTGCCAGTGAGGGCTCAGGTCTGCAGGTCTCCTCGTGCTGGGATGGGATGGGCAGAGGGGGCTGAGGCTCAGAGGAGACCTGGAGCTTCCCGCAGACGACACTGGTGGGGTGATTTGCATTCAGCCTCCCTCTGTGTTCTCTGCGAGTTATTCTTCACCTCTCCCATCCACATGATGATTGCTGACACACGGTGTTTTCCATTCCACTGGCGGCGGCGTTTGTCTGTACCAAAGTCCTTCATGCTCTGTCAGATGGTAGTTGAGGAAGGAGAGAAACTCCATCATCCCTGTCTAATGTGGGACACTCTTTGTGTGTCCCCTGTGCGTTCGCTGACTGAGTCACGAAACACAAGATACTCCTGAGCACGTTGGCATTTCTCCATGGCACAAAGGGTTGGCAAACAGCGATACTAGGTCAGGTCTCGAAGACAACATAACTGCATTCGCTGCATGTCACCAAAGCATTCAGTTCATCCCTCTGTGGGATCAGGCACTTGTTTTATTCAGTGCGGCGGCTGCTTTGAGCTATCAGAATGACAGGAAGCAGCCAGAGTGAGGAAAGCATCTGGCTCCCAATTTAAAAAATGCTACATTTAATTTAATTTATTAATCTGATCATGTCATCTGCAGCACTTGTTGGCTGTCCCCGTGTCCTGAGATTCCATCCTGCACATGAGAACACCCTGCCCGGGAGTGAGCGTCCACCTTTCCCCTCTTCATGCACTCAAGCCTACCCTGCAGGACTATATGTAGGGCAGATTAGTACAAACTACTTGATGGGTCTGCAAATTTCCCTGTTAGCAGCATGTGTAGCTGGCAATACTGTGTTGCGTTCCTTAGTTACACATAAAGTTCTTCTGAAGCAAAAAGACAAAGGCAATATTCTTCGTCGTCATTCTCGGTTATTTCAAAATTGCTACCCACAGCAGAGCATCATCAGTCATTAGAGTCACATATAGGAGCATTATATTCACTTTGCGGTCTCTCAGCTCCATCGCCAAGGACATCACAGTCACAATGAGACATAATCAGTGTGCTGTTGCCAATTTCGAGACATAGTAATTTAGCAAAAATTTCCTGTGTTCAGAGTCCTCTGAAGTTGGAGGAGCTGCTCTGAATTTCTCTGCATTCCTTTTATCCAGTTCGGTGTGAATGGCATGGAGGGAGAAATAAGGCATGAGGACCCTCTTTAGAATGCCACCGTTACGCCCATGGCTTGCAGGGCACGTGTGCTGCATAATATCAGGCATGACCGATACAACAAGGGACAGCAGGAGAGAGCTGGGGAAAAGCCGCAACCTTGAGTGACCTTGCTGTGGTGAATTTTTAACTTATCCTTCTCCCTGTGGCAGCTAGGGTAGAAAGATACTACACAAAAATACTCTTTTGCATAGAACTTTCAGAAAGAAGCTTCAAATTACACGAATGTGAGACAGCTGATCTGGTCCCTCAGGTTTTTACAGGCAGCATTTAGCTGGTCTGATCTTTATTCCTGACTGATGACAGCTTGATGAGTGACATCAGGCAAATGAAACCCCTCTACGCCTCACTTTTCCCATGCATGATTGTATTTACCCAGTGCTTGGTGAGCTACGGATGTTTTTAAATTGTCTGCTAAGAGATGGGTAGCATTTGACCACTAACTGCGTGTTGGAATTTCATTAATATTGTATCTTACGGCAACATTTTGTAGTGTGCAACCATTTAAAAGCTATTTTTTAGTCTGAAAAAAATCTGCTGACACCAAGGCTCAAGAAATTCTCTATCTTGTCTACAAGGAAATTAAAAATGTGAGTTTTCAGTCTGGAAGCGGAGCTGTTCCCAGAATCTTCCCTTCTGCTCAGGAGAGAGAAGATTGCTCACTTCAACAAAACCATTGCTTCCAATGGTCCCCTTCCAGCCCAGCCAGGTTGGGTCAGTATCATTTTGGATTACCAGTACTTTGACTTTATTAACCCTCTGTGAAATGCTTATGAGCGTTTGGCCATGCATTTAACGTATGCAACTTACTTTGGGGTCCTTTGCATACTTGAGCACGAAGGGATATAAACATAAATGCAGACAGATTTATTGCAGTCTAATTTAATAAAAATGTCAACAAATAAATGCACGTTTGGCAGGGGAATAAATATCAAATAGGAGCGAAGCAGGCATTGGAGTAGGTTGTAAGAAATTAACATGAAACGTTTTGGTTTGACAGCGGCTATAAAACAAGATTGTACTTTGGAGACTTGGGGAGTGATTTAGCAGAGGGGTGCTTCCAGGGCACGCAGCAGCAGCTCGCACGAGCTGGGTGCGGGGAGATGGGTTTGGGATGAGACCACACCGCTACTGCAGGGAATGGTTTGTGATGTGTCGCTTCCATTTGTAAACTGACATATAACGTTAAGGGGAGCAAGATGCTGCCTTGATTGGTTTTCCGAGGCAGGGCTGCGGGCTGTGCCTGCACGTTGCTTAGCAGCAGCATGCCAGCCCCGGTCCAGGGCCGGCCGGCTTGCTCCTTCTGCCTGGCACTTGGGCTTGTTTGGCTCCCGTGACTCCAGCTTCATGTATTTATGCTTCGAGGGAGAGGCAGGGAAGAGATGCAATCTGTGTTCTGCACCTAGACCAGTTGGGTGTTAGCTTACAGAGTGATTTGCCCAGGGCAAAATAGGAAGAAGCTGAATCGATTCTCTTGGTACCCCACGTGCTCACGTCTCTTGCATTTTAAATATTTCATCCTCCACTGCCCCTTCCTTGTATCTGCTTGGGCTCCCCTGGATGCCTGCTGCCTCTCGGGACTTTTGCCAAGATGGGCAGGGGACGTCCCGCTTCTCTCGGCCCCGCAGCCGAGCCATTTCACCAGCTACAGAGCTTTGAGTTAAGCTTTATCTGGAGGGATTTTGAAGTCTTTCAGCTGTGGGGCCCGTTTCCATGTCAGACAGACTTTAAGAGGGCTGAACTAGGAGAATTTGAGGTCTCCCGTGGATATCAGAGAGCAGATCCACAGCACAGCAGCTGACTGTGATGCTAATGGGCTCTTCTAGTGTTCTCCATTGATTTCAGTGAAAGCAAGAGTGTTAGGATGCTGTTCCTAAAGGAAGCACACGGCAATTTTCTGCAGCAGCGAAATAGTTGTTCAGGTGTCTTGCAATGTTTGTTTTCACCTTTTTTGTGGTATTCCCTCTTTCCTTCATCTTTTGGGCTTTGGTTTCCCACCAGGTCCCCAGGTAATTGCCATTCACTGCGTGCCACTAGGGTTGTGGTTGCCACAAGCATTGTTCTCTCCTCTTTATTGCAGAAATGCACTCAAATCCTGGGATAGATTTTGTTTTAATGGCCCAGTCGATATATGGTGCTTATTCTACCTCAAGCATTACATAGAGGTTTTTAAAACATACTTGTTCATCTTAATACCCCTGCTAAGTTTCTGAAATGCTCAATATATCCTATGTGTTTCTTAACATCTCAGCACAAATCCAATATCATACTTTCACTGTAAGCATAGAATCATCACTCACTATGTCTAGGACCATATCTCAATGCGTGTAGACAGAAATTCAAGGTAGCCAATTCACACAGGGGTAAAAGTGCAGTGGCTAATGGGAAGGAGAGTGTGGGAACAGAGTTTGTCTCACCGTAAGTGGAATAAAAGCTTAAAGATTTCCATACCACGAGTTGGGGGGAGCGGGGAGTGTGGAGTGGAAACTTTTGGTCCTAAAGTTCTGGAAGAATTGATGTGTGAAATTGCAAATCTGGTAGTAAGAGTTTTTAATAAATCTATCAACTCAAGGGTGGCACTGTGTGACTGAAGAATAGCAAACACAGTATCTGTATTTAAGAAAAGGAGAGAAATAGGGAGACCAGTGTGTACAGGCCTTTTAGTCTGACATCAGCTCTACAGAACCAAAATTTTTGTCCAAAATTTTTATGCTGAGTGCTGTGGTGAGTTGTGAAAAGGACATAGGCTATGCCAGGAAAAGTATTGACTGTATAGATAAGGAGCTGTTACAATCCATGCATGATTCAGCCATTTGTGGAATATCTGTGCTCAAAAAATGTGAATTAAAACAGGGACACACGCAGATGAGGGTATTACAGAGATCAGGAGAATGGAGAGCCTGATTTACAAGGGGAGGCTAAAGGAGCGTGGCTTCTTGGTCATAGAAAAATGAAGGCTTAGCAGGGTTATGATTACTGTCTGTAAAAACATCAGGGAGGAAAAAGGATTATTTGCACTGGAGAACAGTGTTGTTGTAAGAACGAAGGGACATAAACAAACGTACGCTGGAAATCAAAAGTTTTCTAGCCATTAGGACAGGGAGGCTGGAAGAGTTTTTTGATATGAATGGCAATGAAAAAAAAACCCCAATTACTTTTAAGCCTCAGCTTGGTAAGTTTATGGAGAAATGATACGATGCTGCACACATGATAGCAGGGACTGCACTCGGTGACCCCAGGGATGACTTCCAGACTGTAAAGATGCAGGAACTCCATTTCAAAGTCCTCATTAAAATTTCTGTGTATTTCTTTTTCCTTATCTTCCTTTAAAAAGGGATTATCCTGTAATAAACAGGGTGGTGCCATCTGCCACAGTCTCTGGCACAGAAGGGAGGAATTGCTGTTTCATCTTAGTTAGCTGTATTGAGGAGGGTGGGGGAAGGATTTTGGGGCTGCTTCCATCTGGCACTGGGGCTGATTGAAGGTGAGAGCTGATCTCTTGAAATTCAGTGAAAAATGATGGGTAAGGCAGATAGAAGTTGTGAAGTGCCTTGAAAATACAGACCAAGCAGCTTAGGTTTGATGTGGCTGCTGAAGTGAGGTGAGAGGAGGGCTATGTAGAAGGGAAGGGCATAGTCTACAGGGAAGCTAAGAAAAATTTCTTCACCGTGGCATTCCCAGATGATACAAGCAGAACAAAATGGCAGCTTTCCGTGTTAGAGAAAAGAAAATTAGAGTTGATCTGTGGTATAAGATGATGAGAGCCTGGGTGAGATGTTTTACTGTGTGGGGAGAAGGATGATCCTGTTTCAGCCGAGGGAACTGGTGTGATGATACATTGATCTAGTGAGAGCACATAAGGCAGACCAAAAATGGTGCCTAGGTTTTCCAAAGCTGGGAGAAACCGAAGTGTTTCTCCAAGGCATTGGTCAGCTTCCAGCACTGACTGTGGTGCTTCTGTTCAAATGGAGAAGATTAGCAAAAAACCCATAACTAAAAAACCCCAAATACTTAAAGTATTTGAAGTACGGCTGCTGCAGGTTCCATCCCCTTCTTCTGGGAGAGGAAGGTCCCCGAGAGGTAGGGCTCCCTTCTTTGAATATGCCACCAGACCCCATACTCCAGCACTGGGAAAGGAGAACTGGATCCTGAATAAGCACGCTGAGACTGGTCTGAAATTCATGAGAAACAGAAAAGGTCAAAAGAAAAGGGTGAAATCGCAGCGTATTTGTCTTTTAATTTTGGTCCCTGGGGCGTTACATTTTCAGGCACTTCTCCAGCCAGGAGGGTCAGAAACATCTTTTGGTAAAAGCTGAGGATGCTGAATAATTGCTCCAAAAGCAGTTCTCAAACAGGTGTTTGCAAGTGCAGCCTCCTCAAATTAATGGCAGTCGTGGATCTGATGGTTGAAAGTGCAAGTAATGCATTTTCACACCGCATCACGGTGATGCTGGAGTTTTAGGAACCCAACCAGATGTCACAGAGTTTGCACTTGCACCATGAGAGTGGTGACAAATCCGGTAGGTGACTTTATTGGAAGTCTAATTTTGTCACTGCTGTGCAGCTCCCCACATCTGCATCTCCTCTCTCCTCGACGTTCTGTCCAAGGACAGGTTTCCTACGCTGCTGCAGTGTCTGCATTGAGTCACCCCCGCTTCTGTTCTTCCTCAGAAGTGAGGACCCAGAGCAGCTTCTGGTGTGTTTCTGAACTGTCAAAATCCCGGTTTCATTATTCACAAGTCTCTGAAGCAGACTCCTCTCGTGTCCCCTCATCAGGATTATAAGATTTGGCTTTTGTAGAGTAGTTGCTATGAAAATAATAGCAATAATGACGGTTACCCACATCCTGTTGTCCTCCTGGTGTTTCTCCTTTATTTTGAGAGGGTTTGGCTGTAATGCTGTTGATCCAAAATTAAGGATTTGATAAAGTAGATGATTCAAATGGCACGGAAAGCTCTGTGCGGATAGGCTCAGTCAGGCCTTCATTAGCTTGGCTTAAATCACTTGAGGCTACTTTGATTCCGAGTGAGTTCACAGAGGATTTTTGGATTAATTTTCCCACATATCTCCATCCAGACAAGCCCTAAAAAAATCATCAGCATACACAGCATGCCTTTAGGAAACGAACTCTTCTAGGAATGAAGGATACTTCTAGAAAGCTGAAAGACTACGGGCATGAACTAGCAAATGGGGGTGACGTGAGGATGGCAGCGGGCAATCACAGCCTTTCCCCCTCCTTCAGAAAGTCTGCCCCCGAGCTGGCAGAGGCTCAGACTCAAAAATTAAATTAATGGTGATGATGGTCATTTAAAAACTCTAGAATATAGCCTGCGAAACATATCAGTTTCACTTTCTGAGTTTTAAATATTTGCTTGTGTTACTATTTGAGAATCCATATATTGCTCCTTTTTCTCCAGGTGTAAAATAGGGTAAAAGATACTGGTGTCCTTTGGAAAGTGTTTTGATACCAGGCACTAGAGAATTTCCAAGAGTTCATTATCACCATCCTGTTAATGGTACCGCTGTTGTCGTTCTGTGGTTTGCTTTAGTGAAGTAATGACCCATTAATATTATTTTGTTGACTGTACAGATGATCTTTCAAAGCAGCAGTCAAATGTGCCATTAAGAGCTCCAGACAGCTTACTGTCCTAATTTATAAGCAGATGCAGCCAGTAATAAATAGGAGATTAAAATGAAGTAACGGTCGAGCAAGTTTTCATGTAAAGAGCTATAATCGCAGCTTGCTGTCTCCCCAACTACCTCTGCATGCACCAAGACATAGGTCTGCGGATATGGAAGTGGCTTCTGTTTCCGTTGTTGTGTATCCACCGCTTTTGCAGACATTAAATCTATGTTAAAAAAACATAATCCCCTGAGAGTTCATTCATCCTGCAGACACCACTGAGGAGCTGGCCAGCTGATATGTGCAGGTTTTCCATGAGGTGCAGCTTTGCTGGAGCTACTGTAACTCCTGAGAATGGTTCCTAGGGACCCTGAGGAACTAGCAACAGCTCTTGTCTTCTAGGCTGTTCCACGCACAACAAAGTATGTTTTAAGAGTGATGTCAAAACGGCTGATACAGGTGCTGCGTTTCTGATTTAAGAAATGCTATGATATACTTATGTCCCAATAGGGAGAGTTTGATAGTGACCCTCCCTGCCCAGACTCTGCTGAATGTTTCATTAGCTGAGAAATGCAAAGTTGGCTTTTCCACCAGAGACTGCAGAGGTGACGGGGGTCTGTGATGTGGGACAACATTTATCCTGACTCAGCACAAAACATCAACCAACAACCTTAGTCCAAACAAGCCCAACCGAAAAAAAAAACCAACAAAACAAAACAACCCACAACAAAAACCAACCGAAGTGGTAATTACTGAAATCTGAAAGAAAGAAAAGAATATACTATTAGTTTATAGAAGACATTGTCTTTTTATATTTAGCAAACTAAATATGGATTTATACCTATAAAAAGAATAGTGGAATTCATAGTGTCGTAATTCCTTGGCTTTTATTTGCTTTCTTAAGGGATGAAGCAGGGACACAGCAATTAATGGTATCTCTTGCCACATCTGAAACAGAAAGGGATACAAACCATAGATCGTCCTGCGATGAACTCCTCTGAAAAAGGAGAGATTTAGAAAGATAAATTCCCAGTGGAAGTCTCTCTTTGATTTTTGTTATGCTAACTGTAATGACCGCCCGGTTTCCAGTCCCAGGAACCTAAGACCCCACTGTCCTGTGCGGTGCTTGGTGTACCTGGTGCTCTGCAGAAAGGATGGGTTTCGTTTCAAGTTGCACATGGTCTTTATTTTCTTTTTCTCTTTTTTGCTTGTAAACTTCAGAAATCCAAGAGCGAATGTGCTTCTTTGCCTCCCTTGTTCCCTGCTGACTTCATTCCCCTGATCAAAGCTAAACTAAGTAGGCTTGGTTTGTTTAATAGAGAGGGTCTTACGCAGTCACGCCTCTTTGTTTGCTGACATAATTGAGGAGAAGACAGCTTGGGGAATAGTGCCTCTTAATTGCTCTCACAGACGCTGCAAAGCACTTGGTGTAGGGGCCGGTTAAATTCGGCCTATTGCGGATTTTTGAAAAGCCTTGGTAACAGAGGAGTCAAAAAAAAGAAAAACCCAAGCCCTTATGTAACCAGCAAAGTAACCTCCATCTCGGCATCGGCTTTTCCCCGCGTAAAACTTCCTCGCAATGAAATGTACCCCAGTGGTGCAGCAGAGGCATCGCTGCCCCATCCCCACGGGTCTCCGGTGGGCACGGAGAAAGAAGGGGTGGAATTGAACATCTGAGTGTAACTTCTCATCTATTAAAAAGTTCAGCCTTTTAATAAAGCGTATGTATGACGGTAAAAGCTTCCTTCCTAATGAGTACCAGAGTGAGGAAATCACTGTTTCTCAAAGGAAGGCCAGGCTGTAACCCTCTTGATTTTAAATCAAAGGTTGGCTGTGACTCCTCAATCCTTCACAGTCCAGAAGAAGTCGGCAGAGCTGCTAATTAGAGCACCGGTTGCGGTTTTTTGGTTTGAAACCCTGAAATGAAGGGCAGGTCTGCTCTGTACGTTGTGACAGTGAAGAGTTCTCAGATTTCTGGCTAAGGCTTTTAGATGAAAGAAATGGAGAAGGGCTTCTCGGGCACAGATTCCCCTGGCCGTGGCACAGACAAGCCTTCACCGACTGGGGATGAGACTGAGCGAAGTATTGTCCTCGCCTTGTGGGACTGCAGGCGAGAGCCTGGGAACTGGACTCTAATTTTAATGATGTTATTAGTGAATTCTCAGACTGAAACTCTCCCTCTTTTAGAAACGGGTTTCAGTTCTGCAAAATTATTGTATTTTCTGCTATTTAATAGGTAGGATTCATAGTATTGATAAGTATTCCTACACCTTGCGGGGGAGAAGGAGATATTTTATGTGACAATGGGGACAAAAGCCTCATTCTTTTCCTGTTATATTCATTACAGTTTCTTTTGTTTACAAGACTGTCTTACTCCATCAGAGGTATGGCAAATTGTCTCCTAAAAGTAGCAATGAATTCACTAGACGTTCACCTAAACCTTGACAATTATTGTCTTTGGCTATATATATTTTTAAAGCCTTGAATAGCATTAATCACAGAACTGAGGAAAAGCATATGACCTTCTCTGTATCAATCTTAGAAAGATTTCATGTGTTAGGAAGCTGTCTGCCAATAAGAAAACTGTAAATCGCTGAGCAACTCGACAAGTCCCCATGGTAAAAATGAGAGTGAGCGAGACAAGCCATGGGAGCCCTGATTTAACTGGGTACAAGCACACATCTGAAGTTAAATATGTGGTTTCCCTGAGACTGCTCACAGCTTGGTTCTCTGTGCTTGCTTTTGGGCCCCATAAAGATAAAATACTTGCAAGCAAATGCATGAACACATCCTTCTCTCAGCCTTATCTTCTTCTGAAGTTGCTTCAAAGCTTATCTTTCCTAGAAGTACATCACAAATATCCCGGTCAGGTGGTAGAGGACACGCATAGCGCAAGACTGGTTAAGAATTGCAGGTCGCTTGCTATTTTTGTCACTAACTCATTGCCCCAAACCCCCTTCTTGGATTGCTTTTTGGTGGAAGCTCTATGGGTTGGGACTACCATTGTGTATTAATTTATTTTACAAACGAAAAAAAAAGCTAGCACTGACAATAGTACAATACACAAGACTGAAATGAAACGTTTGGCACATCCTTGAATGCCTTTCTGCAGTAGATTGAAAAGCCTGACCAGTATTTAAATTACAATAGGAAACTCTTATATTTCGACCTTAAAGGAGACAGTTGGTTTTTAAAACTTCTTGTTGCTAGAACTTATCAAACATACAGCTTAAAAAAAAAATAAGATGGAAGGTTGGAAGGGGATTTTTTTTCCCAGACTTTCTTCTTTATTTTGCTAGAAATGACAACTGAGAATAAGCAGTGGCTCTCCTGAAATCTGAAAGGATGAGAGAAATTTTAACAAGGAGAAATTTCTCCCAGTCTTTTGCATGTATACCAGCAACAAGAAAGTTAACAAGACAATAATGGGATGACTCCTCTGGTATGACCTTATCCTTCAAGACTTAAAAGCCCTGACATAGTTAGAAAGTATTTTCTCATGAAAAAAAGGCTGATCGAAAAAAAACCCAACCAAATTTAAGCTTTGGATTTTTTTGGCACCAGTGCAGAAGTGTCCCTTTTTTTTATTTTGGAGGCTTTCCAAAAGTCTTTTAAATGGGCCTTCAAAATGGCCTTCACTTTTACAGATATTTTAGCTACATTACAGTAATTGGGAGCAGGGAACCAACATTCGGTGTGGTTGCTTCTCTTCAATTGCCCAGCAATCTATTTTTGGTTCAGTGTCATAGAGCATCATTATCAATGTGTGGGAGAATGGCTAGCTGAGAAGGGTCACGTAGACATGATCCAGCTGGCCGAGCAAAAGTTTGAGAAACATCGGATTCAGCCCCCGTAACTACTGGGCTGGTAAAGACACCTCGTCCTTGACTATAATTGTTGTAAGATAACAGAGAGGTTGCAGCTGCTCAGGCATGGGAAAAGAGGATGAAAGTAACTGTAAAGAAGGAACCAAGGGCGGAGTTGATCTTTCTAAGAACTAACCAATCATGAGCTTAACTTTTGTAATATGTATGAGCTAATTATGTTAGAACATAAAAGGCCACTGTGTGAATCAATAAACGAAGCTTGCTGATCACTCATATTGAGTGGCCCTGTCTTCCCTCCGTCGCGACAAATGGCGCCCGAACAGGGACCCTACAGAGGGCTGAACCTGCGAGCCACGGTCAACGGAGTCTCAGTGCTGGTCCTGTAAGCAGCGCAGGAGGCGAAAGGGATTAAAGGAAAAGGTCCCCGCGCCCAAGAGCGAAAGGGATTAAAGGAAAAGGTCCCCGCGCCCTGGAGCACCTATAGAGAGTGTCCTGCCGGCTACGCGCCGCCGAAGTCTGGAAGGCTGCAACAGCGCGCTGACGAAGGTATGAATAGACAAGCGGCGTATGATTTGCTCAAATGCTTTTTAGAAAAGCGGAGCATTTAGGGTATAGATAACGAAGGTATGAACAGACAAGCGGCGTACGATTTGCTCAAATGCTTTTTAGAAAAGCGGAGCGTTCAGGGTATAGATTGTAAAAGGGAGTTGCCTGGGTTATCAGCGTATGGAGTAGCGAGAGGTTGCTTTGATAATCCAGATACGGTTTTTGAACACGAGGAATGGCGTAAATATGAGGATAAATTGTTTGACGAAGTTATATGCGATAATAAATCAGCCAAAAAGTTGATAAAGCCATGGCGGGCAGTCGCTAACGCCCCGTTGCAACACCGAGCTAAAAAAAAAAAAAAAAAAAAAAAAAGAAAAAAGCAAAAGCCGTTCACTCAAAAAAAAAAAAAAAAAAAAAAAAAAAAAAAAAAGAGTCCCTTCATATATGGGTATTAAGCAGGGAAGGGAGGAACCATTTGGCCTATTTATAGATCGAGTAGCAGACGCCATACAGGCAGCCGGGGTGCCCGATTATCTCAGAGGCACTATACTAAAGCAGTGTGCTATACAAAATAGTAATCCGGCCACACGCAACATCTTGGCTACATTGCCAGGGACATGGACTATCGAGGAAGGACTAGAAAGGATGGCTCAGGTACCGGTAGGGCCACAGGCAATGTTAGTTGAGGCAGTAAAGGAACTAGGGAATAGTTTAAAGGAACATGCGCAGGCTACGCAGAGTCAAGTTCTTGCAGCCCTTGCTCCTTTGCAAGCCTCCGTTCAACGATTAAATGCTACTGGATCACCTCGCCCACGATGCTACCGTTGTGGCGCTGCTGGACACATCAGACGGAACTGCGACGCCGGCTCAGTATGGTGCAGAAACTGCCGGTCGGACAACCACAATGAGACTGCATGTCGCGCTTCTAAACCGGGAAACGGACGATTCAGCGGGAAAAGCCGCCCCGCGCCGACACAAAAAGCGGCTGCATATCCGGCAGCACTCAATCCCTTCAGCTCAGACCAGCCACAAGCGGAAGCCTCGGCTTGGACCTGGCAACAGCAGTAGATTGTACCCTGTTGGACTCAAAGCCTGTCAGCATTGCTACCGGCACACAAGGACCAATCTGTATCAATGGACAAGCTGTCGGAGCACTACTTATAGGCCGTTCATCAGCCACCATGCTGGGACTTAATGTGTTGGTGGGACTGATTGATAAAGATTACCACGGTGAGATCCAGATCATGGCCCACACGTTATTCCCACCGCTCTTCATCGCTAAAGGCACCAAGGTGGCGCAATTAATTCCCCTACCACATCTTGCGGGAGCCCTTCCACCGCTGCAAGAGCAGCCACGAGGGCAAGGAGCCTTTGGATCTACAGGACAAATGGCCTTACTAACTGTCGGCTTGCGCCAAAGGCCACAACGCCCGGTTGCTGTGCAATACGCCAACCTAACTATATCACTTGTTGCTCTTCTAGACACTGGCGCTGACATTTCCATAATCAGCACGCATAAGTGGCCGGCTCAATGGCCGACCTACGCGATCAGCGCCACGGTCGCGGGAGTAGGAGGATTGACCCTTGCTCGCAAATCACCCCTTCTACGATGGACCATAGGGGACAAGGTACTATCTGGGTTCCCAGCCGTTGGGTAAGGCCTGCCATCGACCACCCTGAAGTCATCGCTGAAGGTGACCCGACTAATCACTGTAAACCAACGGACTGAGACCGCTGCGCCTGAGTGTGAACCACGAGGTCGCAAAGACAGAAATTAATTGTACAGTCTGTGGGGTCTGTAACCCCTAGGTATTATGTGCATGCTATTTGCTTAGAAGTTGAAACAGAGAAAATGGTTAATTTAGGTATAGAAAGCTTTATAGTAGTTGCCTTAGTTGTAAGCATAAGAGCCATCCCATATAGCGAGATGTTTGACCCACGAGAAAATGTGTGGATAACTTTAGCTCGATCACTCAACACGACCAGCTTTTGTGCAAGCCTAGCAACACCCCGCTCCCCATTTACTACGTGCCTTATAGGGGTGCTCTTGGAGACTGGTTGGGTCTGTCCGGATGGCTGAGAAACCTTTTACAGACGGGATTGCTAGTCTTAATCATTGTACTAATAGCGTTGCTTTGTGTGAGTTGTGTGTTGTCTTGTATGAAAACCCTTGTGTTACGGATGTTTAACCAAGCTTATGTCATTCAAAATAAAAACGGGGGAATTGTGGGAGAATGGCTAGCTGAGAAGGGTCACGTAGACATGATCCAGCTGGCCGAGCAAAAGTTTGAGAAACATCGGATTCAGCCCCCGTAACTACTGGGCTGGTAAAGACACCTCGTCCTTGACTATAATTGTTGTAAGATAACAGAGAGGTTGCAGCTGCTCAGGCATGGGAAAAGAGGATGAAAGTAACTGTAAAGAAGGAACCAAGGGCGGAGTTGATCTTTCTAAGAACTAACCAATCATGAGCTTAACTTTTGTAATATGTATGAGCTAATTATGTTAGAACATAAAAGGCCACTGTGTGAATCAATAAACGAAGCTTGCTGATCACTCATATTGAGTGGCCCTGTCTTCCCTCCGTCGCGACATCAATGATCTAGAAGAAAATATCCAAATAATGACAAAAATTACAGATGACAGAAAAGTGAGCAGATTAGTAAATAATAAATCAGTTCTTCAGAGTGATCTGGATCCAATGAGCAACCAGACTCATTTGAACAACACAGAAAATGTGAGATCCAGGAACCAAGAAAAATAGGTCATGCTTACTGGCTGATGGGACTGTATTTTTGAAATGATAAACACCTCAATGTGAGCTGGCTGCAGTGGCTGAGAAATTAAATAGGAACCTTAAATGTGTGAACTGGGAAAGAATGAGTTTATGTAGATATTACCGCTATATAGAGAAATAAAGACAGACCATTTTTGCAAAGCTATGTGACAAATTTAGAAATGCATTTGAAAACAAACCAAACAAACATTAGAAGAAGGCTTGAGTTCTAGGGGTCCTGGCTTATAGTCTAAAAGTAGCTCCATCTCATTAGCTTCTCCAAGAGGAGTTGGGAGGGATCTTACAAATGCTAGCACTGAGGAAGACTTCTGGCAGCAGAGGACCCTTGGATGTCGTGGAGGATGTCACAGTATGATCCGAGCCTAACAACCAGAGTGAGAAACACTCAGAATAGAAAAATGGCAAACGGTTTTAGTAGTCAACACTGAAGCAGCTTACCATGGACCTTAGCGGATTTCCCAACATTAAATACAATTTTTAAATGGGTTTGGGAACCTTTCTAAAAATTATAGTAGCATTCAGCCCAAAGTTGTGGGGTCTTCAGTACGTTCACTGCCTGAGGGTCCCTCTTTCCCCCTCTGAACATCTGGAGCTCTTGGCTCATGCTGTAGATGCCCAAACATAATGTCTCTTTCAGGCTACTCCTATCCATGAGCCATGAGAAGGAAGGACATGTGGGTTTGTTCAGCCTGGGAAGAGAAGGCAAAGCAGGGGGAGATATAACAGCTACCTTCAGGCAGGTGGACCCTGCAGGGCCAGGCTGTACCCACCAGCTCTGCACCCTACCTGCCGCAAGTGGGGTGCAGACACTAGGTGCTGCCTGGCCGTGGCCATCCTGCCTGCTGCCTCCCACCATCTGGAAGCACTTGGCCGCATTCTTTTAGGCTAGTACAAAGCTTTTTGCATTAGGTAATCAGCAATGGCAAACAGGTAAGTCCTTCCCTTTTGCAGCAAAGAGAGACTACTAGAAATACTCCTCTTGGAAAAAAGTGCCCTTTCAGAAACGTGCTTTGGATTTAGGGACTCTGCACAGTCCTTCATCTGTCAGCTTCCTCCCGTGTTCTTCACATTTGATGGTTCACTGCTTTTAGATTTGTTTCTGCCTGGCTATCCATTCCCATTCTCCTGTGACTAATATTTAGTTGTACGGTACCACTGAGAGCCTCTGCAAGGTGGTAGCACAGCATATATGGGACCCAGAGGAATTCTGAAACGACCCTTTTAAAAAACAACAGCATACAATAAATTAGAAAAAGGAAGCAGCTTTTGGAAGAGCTTGATGCTTAGAGCTGGAGCTGCAGTGAGGGAAAGTTAGCTGTTTCAGAATGGGCTTTGCCCCACCTGAAGTTGGTGGGAAAACTCTTCCTCAGTCAGTGTTTGCTCAGGTACCAGCCTCCTATCCCTCCTCCTGCTCTTCTGTCCTCATTTCATCTTCAAAACTAGAGTGTTATGGTTGCATATTTTAAAATTACGGTTGCTCGCTGGCTGGGCATGAGGTCAGAAGTTGCAGTTGCTTGATGTACATGGCTACTCTGAAGCTGACCGAGCAAATGGCAGAAGCACGTCATACTCGGGAGAGAGTGGCCAAACCATATGTCCTTCTGGGGTCAGTTAAGGGATGAGGATAATGGACAATTTTCAGGAATCAGGAATAGCATGGCCAGCAGGAGTAGGGAAGTGATCGTGCTTCTGTACTCGGCATTGGTGAGGCCTCGCCTCGAGTACTGTGTTCAGTTCTGGGCCCCTCACTACAAGAAGGACATTGAGCTGCTGGAGCGTGTCCAGAGGAGAGCCATCAAGCTGGTGAGGGGTCTAGAGAACAAGTCATATGAGGAGAGGCTGAGGGAACGGGGCATGTGTAGTTTGGGGAAGAGGAGGCTAAGGAAAGACCTCATTGCCCTCTACAACTCCCTGAAAGGAGGTTGTAGAGAGGTGGGTGTTGGCCTCTTCTCCCAAGGGAATAATGGCAGGACCAGAGGAAATGGTCTAAAGTTGTGGCAGGGGAGGTTTAGATTAGATATTAGGAAGAATTACTTTACTGAGAGGGAGGTCAGGCACTGGAACAGCCTGCCCAGGGAGGTGGTGGAGTCACCATCCCTAGAGGTATTTAAGAAATATGTAGACATGGCACTTCAGGGCATGCTCTAGTGCCTGAGATTGTTGGGGTTTTCTTTTGGTGTGGGTGTATGGTTGGACTTAATGATCTCAAAGGTCCCTTCCAACCATGAAGATTCTGTGATTCACCATTAAACAGAATTAAAGCCTCAATACTGTGTTTAATATATGGCCAGAAGCCTAGCAGACAGGCTCATCCAAGCGCCGTTAGTCTCGCTCTTCCTCCTCTCTCTTCCCCTGATGTGCCCCCAGAGAAGTCCAGGCCCTTTGGGGTGCGGTGGTTACTACACGAGTAACCCGATGATGAATGTTGCTTTTACAAGCCTTGCATCTAGTAGTAGCATGTACCAGAGGTGACATGAGTGGGATAGGAGGCTCTGCCACTTAGAATAAATTATTTGGGACAGAAATGTAGTGTCTAATACGTTTGTAAAGAGTGTAGTGAGTGTCTGGGTACTCCCTGGGCAGAGTAATAATTGCACTTTTGCTTTTCTATTTTATATTTATAATCTAGAACAGCTAGCCCTTGAGTAAGCGTAAACTGCACTTCCATCATATTTCCATTTGGGTTATGAATATTTCACACACCTGCAGTCTCAAAAGCACATAATTGCAAAACCACACTCAGACAGGGACTGAATAAACACTGTTGCTGATTCTTAATGAGCCATTAATCAGATGTTTAACTACAGGTAATTCCCATGAGTCCCGGTGTCCCAAGAAAAATCTGTATTCCCTCTAAGTCATAGAGAAGTAGATGACTTATGAACAGGAGATTGCGAGCTGCAGACTGAATGAACAACATGGGCTTCCCATGGCAACTCCTAAGGGTGAAAGGTGAAAATTTTTGATTTCGTTTGGAAGTCTAAGTCTCACTGCCATGAGCCATGGGCTCCGAAGTCATATAGGAGCTGAAGACTTTTGTCTAATTTGTTGAAGGGTACCTTTTGGGAAGAGCTGGGAAGATGCTCCGATTGCCTTCTGTCAGTTAACGTGACCTGCTCTTCAGGGATGGGAGTAAGACTGCGATTCTTCACGCAGTGTGACATCCTCCTCTGGTATTCACTATCAAAGGAGGGTGTGTACTCCAGCTGCATTTTAATGAGGGATGGATAATTTTATGGCCACTGTTATTTGTAGCTTTGCACGGTAAATTAAGGATAATAAAATCATATATTTCAGAGTGTACAACAAACTCTGTGGGGGTTAGGAAGGAAATTTCTTCCACCAGCAATATTGTATTGTTGATTAGGTCAAGGTGGACTGAAATGGACATTTCTTTCACGGGAAAAATAACAATTTCCACATTTTGTTTAATTCCAAATAAGCCCAGTGCTATATCTTGAGCATGAGATTATGTACTGAAAATTCTTTGTTGAGAAGCACAGCGGTCTTGCTAAGAACAGATCGATGTGCCTGAGTTTAAAAAAAAAAGAAAAAAGAAAGGTTTTCCTAATTTCTAAACTTGTGTCAAAATGTGGCTGGTTTCATTCCCACTTTTGCTGGCACTAAAATATCATACTGCGCTAAGACGGCTAGGTGAGTTACTGATATTCATGACAGATCTGCTGTAAACAGCATTTCGTAAAGGACACAACGGTTTTAAGAGCTTATCCTGTTCTCTTCGTAAAACAGTCACATATTTTCGTATTAGCCAACCGGTGAATGTAGTTGGTTTTCCTCTGAAGAGCATGCACACGGAGATGAAGCCAACCTACACATGTTAGAAGAGCTCCAGGTTATTAACTATGGAGAACAAAAGGTTTTAGACGATCTCTCCATCTGTTTCTCCCTCCTGTGCCAGAGACACAGTGTAGCAGACCGTATCTTCACAGACATTTTCCAGGTGGAAAATGTGCATACAAGAAGCGTGTGCATCAGCTCCTATATCTCTTTCCCAAAGTATAAGCTCCTTCCATCACAGCTGAAGGAGCCATATCCCAACAGCAGACATCGATAAAGCTGACTGTTGGAGTCTCATTCATGCTTTTACTCCCTGGATGTTATTTCCACATAGGATGCTCGTTTAGCAGAGTAGTTTCTAATAACTTATTAATTAAATACTCATTGACACTCCATGCCTGCCTTTTGGGGGGTGGGATGTGTACAATGGGACTGCTTGAGGGGAGAATGAGAGTGTCTTCTTGCAGAGGGAATCTGTATAGCTTCACTCCTGCCTACGCTGCCCTCTTCCTCAGGAACCTACATAGAGATTGGACTGGAGGAGGCAGCAGGAAGGTTTTGGGCAGCCAGGCACAACAGTATTGTACAGCCATGTCCCAAAGTGCTCACAGACCCACAAAGGAATAGATGGAGAGGCTACACAGGTGTTTCTGCAAGTAAAGTCTTAAAATCAACATACATGCACTGGGTGACTGGTTGTGAATATTCCCCCTAAACTACAAACCAGTCAGGCAGGCCAGCAGGTTGCTATGCAAATGGTTGAAGAGCAATGATCTGCCTTCATTTCAGGCTTAATTTATGAACTAGATTTATTAGATTATTTTTTTTTTTGTTGAATGAATTACTGCATATCCTACTTCTTCCTGTGTCAATAGCTGTGTCCAAGGAGAAGGCAAAAAAATCAAGGGCAGATGACCCAAAGCCTACACCACTTTGCACGTGCAAATTAAATATTTGCAAATACCAGTTTGAAACTGGTTCCACTTGCGAGAAGAAGAGAAACCAAAGTGGGCTCTGCAGTTGAGAGTGAAACCCTCTCCCAGGACAGCCATGGCTGAGCCTGGCGTTGCTCTCTGCCACACGGAGGTCAGCCATGTGGCAGAGAGCAAAGATGCTCCCCAGCCCAGCTCCTGCTGCCTCCCTCGTCATGGCCCTGCCCAACACGCCTTGTTCTTCACTGCCGCCCAGGGAGCAGGCACAGAGGCACAGCACGGAACGGAATGTTAGGGCCTGGAATGGTGCTCCTGAAAACCATGTGAGATCGTAGCAGAAATAAAAAAAGAGCAGACAAAAATGACATTGTGCACAGCATGTCTTGAGCTTTGAATTATTGTCCCCTGCTGTATCCTGGGTGCTGCCAGTAACTTTTTTCAGAGCTGTTTGGAGGATAACTGAGTGACCTTCACCAGTAACTCTGCCACCCCATAAAAAGAGCCTCTTAGAGAGGTCTGATTGCATATAATTATTTTTTTCCTTTCTAAATTGCAGGTTAGGGATTCCCCCAGCAATTGCACCTGAGAATTGAGGAGAATGATCTAAATTCTAAAACCAAATTACAGACAAGTGATAAGACCTAAAACCACCTTAATGTAGAATGAGTATAATGTTTAACACATACCCAAGAAATATGCTTAGTACTGTTAGATCAAACATAATAAAATTAAGTTATGGACTACTGAAATCATAGCAATTCAGCATCTTGTCATTGCAACACAGAACAAGAGAAATTGATATTTTAGCCCTGATTTTCAAAGAATCTCCAAAGCTGTGTCTATCATTATTGAGGCTTTTTGCCTGCATGCTTTTTTTGGACATCTATTTATTTTTTTCCCCAAAACACAGATGTTTGCCCTCTATTATATTCATATGAACAGACCAGCCAGATAAGCATTCAGCTGCTTTGTGCATGCAAGTACAACCATTTTGCATATAAGGAAAGGAAAAAACAGCCTGATAACTGAGGAAGATGTCAGTTGTAAGTATCAAAAAAAAAAAGAATGTTGTGAACATGCATTCAGTGATAGACACCTGATCTCTGAGATTTTGGCCCTTTAGCGTAAGATTGATGTGGAACAGTTTTCAGTTTTGACATTCTGTTGGACTCATCGGAGATGTTCCCGTCTTTGCAAGGAGGGAAAGATGGTGTCTGGCTCAGCAGGCAGCAAAGTAAAGCAGCAGAGGCTCGAGGAAGCCTGATAAGTCTTCCTTACAGTGCAGCCATTTGGGATTTCAATCCCTAACAATTTTTAGTGGTCATATGTTGCCTTTTCCCTCAAATGCTCCTGCACTACATTTGTTCTTCTTGATCCTTTTTGGTCCAGCTCCAAATGATGCTCATTTACCTTTAATTTCAAGTGTGTTCTGAGATGTACAGGGGTCCCTCAAATTCTGGAGGCATACTGAAGAAGGTGAATAGATGATAGCGTAGGTTGCTGTGCACACACAACTGGGTGAAGCAGGGCAAAAGTTTGGGCTACATGTGGCATGGAGATTTAACTAGCAGAGTTTAATTTTGATCTAATTTTAAAATAATGGAATTTGATTTTCTATGCTCCTTAGTCTGCCTGAGTGAACAATAGAATCAAATTCCTTCAGACCAGGCACCCTGCAACCCCAAATATTTAGAGTTGGAGGGTCACCAAGGGCTGAGCCTGCCTAGGTAAATTCTCCAGCAATCCTCTGATGCCCACGAAGGCAAACTCTGGGCATCGCTTACACCGGCACAGAAAAGAACAGAATCAAGGCCTTTGTGTTCAGCAATTTTGACACACTAATGTATTCAGCTCTCAATCACCTCAGCATCAAAGCAATTAAGCATAGGTTTTCTGCAGTGCAGTCTTTGTTGCAGATGATAGATGCTCAAGCATGATGATCAAGATAGATGTTCAAGCTCACACAGCAATGCAGAGCACAAGACAGGGATGTCTGTCCCCTGCCCAGCGATGGCCTCGTGCATCAGAGCCTTGCAGAGACAGTGGCTGGTGCTCAGGGACGTGTAGCCTCGACCTATTTCCCATTCATTGTCTTTGATCCCATTATTGGTACTGTTTGACCTTGAAACACCCTTTATTTTTTATTTTTAAGTAGATTAGGAAGAAAGCTTCTTGGAGGGCTTAAAAGACTGTATGCTAAAGATGATTTCTGCAACCTGATATGGATTACCATAGTTACTCTGTGTGAGCATGGCAGCTTTCCAGCTCCTCTGCCAGGAATGATCTAAAAGCTTTTCTTTTATTGTGTCTTGAGGTGAGAGTCTGGCTTTAAAAAGCTTTCAGAATTCTAATTCTTTCCTCCAGTTTGTTGGCAGGGGGAGTCCAGCACCGCTCCATCTGATGTCCGATATCACTGATAACCTACAAATGATGCGTTTGGGATCTCTGGTTGTACATGTCCAGTCACTTAGTTAATTGAGAACACAGAGAGCTGCAGCTCATGGCATCCCGATTATCTCTCTGATCTCTTATTCCTCCAGTGTCTTTCCAGGCATAGTGTTTCGGGCTCGTGGCACTGTCCTTTCTTCGTGGAACGTGTGCATTTGCTGGGCCAGATCTGTAGTTAGCAGGAGCAGCAGAATGTAAAGGGCAGTCTCTTGAGTCTTGTTATCTTCTTATGCACAGTAATAGCACAGTCTGCATGTCATTCATGATTTTTATTTAATAGAGTTTCCTGGTGTGTATTTTAGGATTCATTTAAAAATACATCAGTGATGAGCAGGGTAGGAAGAAGAAACTGAGCCAAAAATTCTCTCTAAAAACAGACCAATAACTATCTTCTCCTGCCTGCAGCTGACATTTAGGAATATTCTTAAATCACTTAAAGTGATTTTTAAAAATCACTTCCAAAAAAAGGAGTGTGAGGGAGAGACTATCGGGTGGATTGCCTGGTGCCAATATGAGTTGGGTGAAGAAATCGAGTCCTAAGTTAACATTGAATTAATGTTGATTACTGATTAGAGTGAAACTAGAAATGGCAGACTGTCTGTGGAATATCTCAGCTATCGCTTATGGCACTTTTTAATGATGAAAAATCCAGCTTACTTTATATAATGCAAATTTCTTCCTTGGGATTTTAACTGGGGCTTTGCAGTAGAGCTTGTCAGTGTGGCACTGGACCACCACCCAGACCACATCTGGGGCAGCATTTGTTCCATCTTATGTTTCTATTTGGCAGGTCCAAGATCTGCCAGGAAGCCTGCAGCCAAGGTTGGGACAGACCTGTTTCTCCCAGTCTCAAATCAATTCTTCATCCATGAGACTATTCTTTATCCTGCCGTACTGTCTGGAAATGATAAATTATTGCTCTAGATAACAAATACTTTGCTCTTCTTCCTCCCCACCGCTTACCCCTTGTTCCTAGTACTGTCCTTCCTAGCTTCAATAGTTGGGTTAAAGCCTCTGCAAAAACCCAGGTCATAGTGAAATGTCAGCACAGAAAACCAGTCCAAAATGCCTGGATTGCTGATACAGACATGCTGCACGCTCATCCATCTCCTTCCTGAAATCAATATTTGCACTCGGCTCCCTGTACGAGGGGTCCCAGCAGCGCCTTCACTGTAAGTTTTCCACTCTGATCCCTGGTTTTGGCCGAGCATCCTCCGGGCCTGACTGCGCTGCTGTGGAGGCTGCTCACTGCTGGGAACACCAGCACTGGTTCAGCCAGTTCCCATCAGGTCCACCAAGCCCAGCACACAAGACATTTAAAATGCCATGAATATTTAAACCAAACAAAAATCAAGCCCTCAAGCACCCTCCTTTTCCAAATCATGAGAGCTGTGACCAAATGCAGACACAGGTAGTTTACTTCATTAAAATTAAGCCTTCTTTTCCATTTCCCTTCTTTTCCTTCTCCAGCAGCATTCCATTTAATGCCTGTGGCAAGATTCATCACCTGGAGGCTGGTTTTTTACGAGATTTGACAAAGATCATTCAGGAGTCAATATTTTGCTAAAAGCTGAGTGATAAGTCTAGTGGCTTGCATACAATTACTTATTTTCTTTTGTGTTTTCTCCCCCCCCCCTCTTTTCATTGGAGTTTTGAGTTACTGACAGCAGAGCAAATGAGGTAGGCTCGTGAAGTCTGAAGGCTTTAGTTTTGTCCCTTGCTTTGCTCCCTGCCGCAGCTTCATTTTGCATGTTTTCTGAAAAAAACAGCAGCAGCGCTGAGAAGCCATTGTGTCTTTGTGTGCAAAACACACAGTCCTCCGTTGAATTCCTTGAGGTTTCGTTATTATTTGATGAGGAAGGCAACAGTGGTTCTGGCAGGACAAAATGAACTTGTTTAAAGGAGTAGGGTGGAGAATGGGCAAAGGGAACGAGGTACACAGATACCTTTAGGCTCCTTCAAATAATCTGGTCTGAACAAAAAGAGACAGATTTTGGTACAAAGAAATTTTTGTGTTCGTGGATGGACGGACCTTACGTAGAAACCCTTCCTAAATATCTATCCTTCAGCCCATAAAATTATGGCTCTAGCTTTGTACTAATGTAGTTAAAGAGCGAGTATATCCGGGGCCCTAAATCACAAGCCCATGCGCGGCAACAGCCCTGTGCTGGCAGGTGAGTGCAGAAATGTTCCAAGTCATGGGGTTTTTTGCTTTTGGTAAAGTTGTTCCTGAGCTTTTGCAAAGAAAATTGCACTGAAGATGTTGGGGTTTGTTTGTCTGTCTGCCTTACGAGCACTAGTGAGGCTCTGTAAGCTGGGCGAAGGGGTACTGGGAGGAACCGGGTACTGTGCCTTGCGTTAGGGAGTTGGTCCCATCAAAGCCCAGTTTACCTGTCAAATCTTCCAAAGGGAACAAATCTAGTCCAGTAGCCCTAAAAGTAAAGAGATGCCTTGTGAATGAGCTAATGCTCACCCGGTCATATGAAACGTGTCTGTACCAATTTTAGACAGAAGGTTGTTATGAGGAAGTATTTCCTGAGACTCAAGCAGGCTAGTTAGTTTGTAATCACTTTGGGTTAAATAATTCAAAAGCTGATGCAAAAGTAAATTAGTAAGTAGTCTAAACGACATGGTTTTATGGCAAACTTTATCAAAGAAACCTAATTTTCACTCTCTGATTATATTACATGTCTGGTTGACAAAAACGATTGTATAAATTTAGTGCATTTAGACTTTTGTGAGGTGTTTGACTTGGCACTGAATAGCGTGCTGATTAAACATTAGCACTATTCAGTAACATTAGACTGTACATTAAATGGATTACGAAGTGTCTGACAGAGCTCAACAAGTAGCTGTCGATGGAGAATCAGGACCCGTGGTTTCTGGGGCACATCAGGGTTAAGTGTAAGTACCAAAGCTCTCCATTGTTCATACCAATGGTCTGTAGCAAAACACAAGATGAAATTTTTTTGCAAAGTACAAAGATCGAGAGAGTGGTATGCAGTCAAGAGGAAAGGGAACAGGCACTGGAGAAGCTGAATCTTTTGGTAAAGAGGACGAGGAATTTATCAAACTACCTGTTGTTCTGTGCGAGGGCACAGCCCTGCAGGCAGGAGCACGGGATGAGGGGAGCAGTGCTCCGAAAAGCCTCTGCACATCGATCCCACTGCAATGACCTGCCAAAAGGAATTCATCTGGCCTTTAAATATATAAACAATGGAGTAGTGAATTACAGGAAAAGAGCTAATTTTACTTTTATGTGCAGCATTGCTAAAACCAGGTCTCAAACAGCAAAATACTGTGTAAAAACTTTGAAAGGATACGGAAAAGTTGGAGAATGGGTAGGAAAGAATGGCTAAAATTATTTGAGGGTCTGAGGAAATGTTTTACAATAGGTGGCCTGAAAGGCTTAGTGTGTTTCACTGACCAAAAAAAATTCTCAGGTGATTTTTTTTGTTCATGAGACTGTTTCTGGGAAGAAGATACTCTGTCCTAAAGGGAGAGAAAAGTGAAAGAAGAGCCCGTATCTGAAAGTTGAACCAGATAGCATTAAATGAGGTGTGGGGTTTGGTAGGGGTTTTTTGGTCTTAGTTTGTTTTTGGTTTTGTTTTTTTTTTTTTTAACTAGGAGGTGATTTTAGTCATTAGAGCAAATTACCAAGAGGAAAAAAAGAGGATTCTCTGCTTTTTGATGGCTGCCAAGTAAGACTTGCTGTTTTTCTCCACTATTGACTTTCTCGGGACTTATAGCTGTGTTCGATTAGAAATAGCTGGGTAAAATACAACGGTTTGTTATGAGGTCAAATGAAGATCTAATGAGTCTTCCTGGCCTTCAACTTGATGAAACTATAACTGCATATGAACACACTGATCTTAAAAATGTTCTTACCTGACTTCGAAAGGCAAAACCCTACCAGTGATATTAGCTTCCTCGTGTGCGACAGTTGTTGCTCATACATTTTTAATGTTTTAATCTGGAAAGCTCATTGACATTTTGTTTTGAAACACACAGTGCTGCTCAGCGATGGAGCACGTTTCTTCCCGTACTGCACTGTCTGGGGCAGGGAGAGCGACGGGGCTGCCCGGACACGCTCTGCCCCCTCCGGCTCCAGAGCCTTGTCAGGGTTTCTTCAGGTGCCCGAGTTGCTCCACTGCCATCGACATGGTTTGTGCTGAACTAACGTCGAGGCCACCTTGGTCTGCTCCAGCACCACCAGGGCTCAGCTCTCTGCTGGGGAGTATCAGCAGTGACAGGCAAAGCTATCATAGAAGGAAGAGATTTACGATGCATACCTGATTCCAGCATCAAGCTGTAAAGATTTAGAGGCAAAAGGAGCAACTGCAGGTATGAAAAATGTCAAGAAGAAGTGTTTCCTATTAGGGAGCAGTCGATGAATTCACCACGGCTTGGCCCAGCCGTGTCTGCCGTCTTACTCGTGCTGTAGGGCTCTGTTTCTGATGTTAAAGCTGTCACCTTGTGCTGAGTCTGTGGCACAGAAGTGAACATCTCCTCGCTCTTCAGCTGTTAGCTGCCCTGAACATAACTTCTCTTTGTCAAAAATCCCCCATTTGGATAAAAATTCTGCGGTGCTCTCGCTCCCAGAGCCTTGCCAGGCAGGGTTTGCTGCCTTCTCATGGTCCAGCTCTCCCCAGGTGCAGACCTGGCAAAGTTTGGGCTTAGATTGTCTTGGCTACGGCCGCAGTGTAGGGTAGTCCTTATAGATTTCACCTCATACCGTTACCATAATGACTTGCCCATTTCTAGCAACTAAGCCTCAAATGCATCCGCGTGTCACGTAGCTGGCAGTGACCTTAGGGACCTGGGTTACTACAATTACGGGCAGCAGTCACAACACGCTCCAAGGCCAGTGCCTCTAAATGGGAAAGAGGGAGTGTTGCAGGGGAGCCTTTAAATTCCAAAGCGAAGCTATAATTAGCTGTAATCGTACCCAGAGTAACTTCGCTGCTATAATTCTCAGCAGGAAAACAATTACATTGCAGCAGTATACCCAGACAGACACGCTGTAAATACAAAACATCCTTTGGAAATATATGCTCCATATTCTAAATACGTTTAGAATTAAGGCAAACAATTCTTTTCTAATTGGGATTCAAGGCAGACGTGCCGAGGAGTTTGGGGATTTTTTTCCCCTTCTGCTTCTACTTTTTTGCTTAGCAGGCATACAAGGGCGCCGTGTCAGTTAATACATTAACGGCGTGCTCAGGCTATCGTCGGAGGAATGGCAGGGGAGAACTGACCCTTGCGCTTGGTTGGTAGCTCTCCCCGCTGCAGCTGGTTACTTCTGTCCTTCTGAGATGAAGGCGGGTGTGGAGAGGGGGTTTGGGTGGGATTTTGGTGCCGGAGAGGACTCCTGAAGCCCAAAGCCGGAGCTTCTGCTGCTCGTGCTTTGGAGACACAGCAGCTCTGTTGAGCTCGAAGCTACAGCTGATCCAATGCCCTCGGTGTGTGCTGGTCACTAGGGGGGAACAGAGGACTGCGGAGCGTCTGGGTCACTGGCACCTATTTTATTTTACCTTTGAAAACTGCAAACGCTTCAGGGTCTGTCTGCCTGAAATCCTGCGGCTTCTGCTACAGCAGAAGCTGGAGAAGCAGCTGGATATGGAAGGGATCGTGCCCATCATCATTTTTTTTTCATACCTTTATCTAGTGAGGAGACCCAGGGCTGGTACTTGGAGCAGGTTGCAATCCTTTCCCCCATTCAGGGTTTGGTCATTTTAAATGGTAAGATGTTGATTTGCCAGGGGTTCTTTTAAATTATTGGGCTTGAAATGCATTTCTGAACTCTGTTCAGAGATCCTAGGACATACGTAAGTGCAATTATTTAGGAGCTTCATTCGTCTTTTGAGGGGTTTTATGCAGCACATGTCCCAAAGCTGCTCAAAGAAGGAAAATTTGGGCATTTGCTGCTGTCTAGTTCAGCTCCTATTGGAGAAGAGGTACCAGGCAGGCTGGAGAGCTTCTTAGTTTCTACCACCCCTCTTCTAGATCAACAGGAGGAGATAGAGAGGAAAAGAAAAAAAAGGAAAATAAAAAAAAGGAAAATAAAAAAAAAGGGGGGGGAAGGGGGGAAAGCAAGACTCTAAAAGAAATGTATTTGAAAATCTACAGAGTTCTCTGGGAACAGAGGTATCTTCTTTACACATACTTTAAGATAATTCTCCTGCAGTACATTCAATATGATGGTTTTATAAACCTACAGAAGGTTTTTCACTATCCATTGGATACTTCAGGTGTGTTCCTATGAGCATACAGGCTGACGTGGTTATATCAGTCAGGGTAAGGCTTCATGTGTTGCATTGTCTAACACTGATTCTGCCCATGACAATTAACATTATTGTTAGATGTTCTAGTATTTCCAGTAGCTGTTCATTCTATTTCCACTGGTGTTAGTAGACATTTTACCATTGTCTTTAATAAGAGTGATTAAGTTATAGAATTTAAGGATGGTAGGGTGAGCTAAGGTAAAAAGAGTACCAGTATCCATCATGAGTGCAAGTATTGCCCAGGGCAGAAGATCAGGACAATGCCTCTCTTCAAAGATAGAAATAAGCAAAATTTCACATTTTTGGGGGAAAAAAAAAAAAAAAGGAGGGGTGGGGGAGAGTGAGAGGAAGGAATAAAAGAGAGATCTTCCAGAAATCACAAAGCCAAATCTAGCAGCTCTTTACTGCAGCTCTCAAAAGTTTAGAAGTGCAGCCCATAACGATGAAATGCATGGCTTGGAGGGGAGAGCTAAATCAGGCTCCTAGCACAGACCAAAGGGTTGTTCTATATATATATATTTGTCACTGCAAGTAATGGCTGTGAAGCAAACAAAAGGGAATACAGCTGATGTTTAACAGACACTGCACAACCTCTAAGCTACTTCTGCCTCGGATCTGGAAGCGTATATGGGGAACATGTGGTAAGTTTCTTTTCTCTATGCTAGAGGTTATAAACCTGAGTTTCCCCTGCATACACCCCTTTCCCATGCTTGTTCTTTCTTACTGTGTGTGAGTAGCAAAGATGGGTTCCGGATGGAGCTTTGGATTTATAATCACTTAATTTCCCTTCATGTTTTCCGTGAAAACACTAGTTTGAACGTGCCAGAGCAGGAGCTTGCAAGAACACAATCACTCTATGCATGTGTAAAAGTGCAGATATATGTATACACACAGGTATACATGCTACAAATAGAAACAAGGATACTTCAGCTATACTTCTCTAGAGCTTCTGTTCTGAAGAGAACATGAATTTTCCTGTGTATTTGTCTTCTTTGCACTGATTTGATTTGCTTAGAGTAACAGGAAGACACAAAAAACACATGGAGTACGGAGGAAAAGAAGCAATTGTCTTTACGTTTTGCCTACATATATATATATACCATTAGCTTCATACAAAACATGACTCACTAGCAGCAGGTGTCCTGCTGTTATGTTGGGCAGATTAGTAATGGGAGGGAGGGGGCTGCTCTCCCTATATGGCATCCCCGAGGGAAGCTAAAAATAGTTCAGAGACTTCCAGCAAAGTAAAAGTATTTGTGGGCTTTGAGTGAAGTCTGCTTCTGAAGGTAAGAACCAGAGCTGATCTGTTTAATCTGCCATTCCTTCTTTTTTTCTTTCTTTTTTTTTTTTTTTTTCTCCTGTGCGAAGCTTGCCTTGGCAGTTGATCGGCAAATGTTATCTGGCACAAGGCTGGGAGTTTGGAATTATAAACAGTTGCTTTCCGTGTTTGTGGAAACAGGGTGGGGATTGACCAGTTAAAGGAAATCAGTGTGACAGAGAGCATTCACAGCCGAGGCAGAGGCAACAGAGGAACGTGTCTCAGTTAGAAATAGTTGCATTTTTTTTTTCCTCTCTCTCTCTTTTTTTCCCTCTCAGTTGTTAGAGAATCTGAACGGCATATGAGCAATCACAGCATGTGACTCTGCTCTGAGTAGAAGCAAGCTATTGCTGGTAGTTACACCCACCGTGATACAAGTCCAGTAAGCAAAGTTGTCTGCGAAGTTATTGTAGCAGCAGAATATGAAAAGAGAGGAACTGTTTGTATTTCCGAGATATGTGCAAATCAGGGTGCTACGTGCGCTCCATGGAAGTGTGGCTGGAGACTTTTCAGCCTGGCTGGTAAAAGTCTGTATATAAACTCACTGATAGGCAGAGTACTGCCTAAAAGGAAAAACACTGTTTCAGACACCAACTGCGGAGCATAATTACATGTGTGTGTGTGTCTATCCACGTGCATCTGCATCTGCATGTATGCAGGGAGAAAGCAAGCTGCTGGACTGCAGAAAAACCCCACGAGCCTTGCGTTGAGCCACCACCTAGGTGGCTTAGGGCAGCACAGGAATGGAGATGTAAGGGCTGAGTCTCACTTCTGAAAAATGAGACACAAGGGCTCCTTGTTACACCAGAATAACCTCACGGGCCGTGATGAATTTCCTCTGATTTTTCGAGTGGCATCACTGATATTGATAACAAGCAACTTCTGCGTTGTGGAAATTGGATAAAATGCAACAGCCCCGCACGGGGAATCTCTGAGGACAGCAGTGTGTGTCACACACCTGCGTGAGCACACCTGGGCACCTTCACCGAAAGCTGCCATCCCAGACCCCTGAGCCCTGTGCCTGATTTTCTGGGCCTGTCTCCTTCTTTGCCCTCTTTTAGTGCTGGTTTTGGCAACCCTAACTCTAACCCTGGCTTGTATCAGAAATAGTGTGGCCAGCAGGATTATGGAAGTGATTGTCCCCCCGTACTCGGCACTGGTGAGGCCCCACCTCGAATACTGTGTTCAGTTTTGGGCCCCTCACTACAGGAGGGACATTGAGGTGCTGGAGCGTGTCCAGAGAAGGGCAATGGAGCTGGTGAGGGGTCTGGAGAACAAGCCTTATGAGGAGCAGCTGAGGGAGCTGGGATTGTTCAGCCTGGAGAAAAGGAGGCTGAGGGGAGACCTTATTGCTCTCTGCGACTACCTGAAAGGAGGGTGTAGCAAGGGGGGAGTCGGTCTCTTCTCCCAAGTAACAGGCGATGGGACAAGAGGAAGTGGCCTCAAGGTGAGCCAGGAGAGATTTAGATTGGATCTAAGAAAACATTCCTTCACCAGAAGGGTTATCAAACATTGGAACAGGCTGTCCAGGGAAGTGGTGGAATTGCCATCCCTGGAGGTATTTAAAACATGGGTAGATGTGGTGCTGAGGGACATGGTTTAGTGGTGTTTTTGTCAGTTTTAGATTGATGGTTGGACTCAGTGATCTTAAAGGTCCCTTCTAACCTACAGGATTCTATGATTTGAAATGAGTTCCCAAGTGGTGGGCGAGCCTGGGGGCCTGGCTGTGGTGCCACAGGGATGGAGATGGTGGGACTTTGATCATCATGGGGCTGCCTGAGCTCCAGCAGTAGGTGCTGAGAGCTCGTCAGCACCGTGCCTTGGATACTTGGGCCGTTGCTGGAATTAGTACCGATTCCCAGCTGGGCCAGTAACACCCTCTGCCGGGCGGTATGGTGGAAAGGGGGAGACCAGCAAACTGTAGCAGCAATCTAATTTTAGCTCCGTGATGTTGGGCCAGCTTCTGCTAACATCAGCGTCAATGGCAAAACCGACGTTAATTTGAGTGGGAAAAGGACTGAACCCAAATTAATATATGCTGGCCTGTGTAATTATCTTTATTGGCTGATAGGGAAGGAAGACCTTATTCACTCAATGCATTTCTATGGCTGCCTGGCTGTGCTCCAGTGATGCACCAGCCTGTGAGCAGACGGGCTGGGAGAGGGGGACGGGAGTGCTGTATCCATTTGTGAAGGGCTGTAATTCACTGTCATCCCCAACTGATTAAATCCTGCTTATTTCAAACCGACAGGTGATGGAGCAACACCCACAAATATGGGGGCTAGGATTTAGCCTCCAGGTGCTTGTGGAAAAACTTTTCCTACTGAGTCCAAAGTTCAACATCCTGATCCCTGTGAACGGCCACGGAGGAGAGCATGTAGGTTTTAGTCAGTGTTACACATTGCATTTCTAGACTGGTTAAAAGAGTGAAAATTGAAGGAGACGGCTTTATGCTTAGAAGTGCAAGAAGACAGGGCAGCTTTGCTAAGTGTTAGGGATGGACATAAACTAAAGAGAAATCCTATTTGGCAGCACAGAGAATCTGCCGGGGTTGGCAGTCTGAAACCTGCTACACGATAATTGTTTTCTTCTTCAATAAACCAATGTATTGATTAGGGTAAGCAGAAAGGATCCGTCCCGATGGAGCTCTGCAGGGCATTTTACCACTCTGCTTAGTTCAAATGGTCACAGTTGATATTCATGTGTTTTCCTCTGCTGAGCAAACTGGATATGACAGAAGACAATGTAATTTAGGGTTTTTTCCTCTTCCTGAAAATGAATTACTACATGTGATTTCATATGCTCACACTTGCATATTTATGGGGAGTCCCAAAAATCTAATTTCCATCGTGCCAGCTCCTGTTTAGCACAGACTTAATTTTGCAACTTTTAAATAAATTCTCTTGACAAAATAATATTATGACATATGGAAACAAAGCAGCCATTTTAAATAGAAGCATGATGAATAATCAATTCTTCCTGAAAGCGCACGTCAAGGTTACCTTGTGATAGCTAAATGACCAGTTCAAGGAAGCAACGTAGGCCAACGATGGCATAGAAACATAGAGTTGTTCCTGACCCTCGCGCGGGCTCTCCAGTGCTCTTGAACCTCCCTATTTGCTATGAGAGGGCGCACAAATGATTTGGAATTGAGAGGACTCTCTAGCTTGTTTACTTCTCTTAATAATAATTCATGACAAGGACATCAAGACGGAAACCATGCCAGGCAAGCTCATAGGAAGGAGGCCACCACGGTGGATGCTGTCAGTAATCTTCCTGCTAAGACTATAGAGATTCTTTGGGCTAGTCTTCTTTAGCCGGCCATCTGCTTTGCATTCCCTGGTGGTACTTCGGTTTGGATCTCCGGTTTGTTTGTCATTTCAGTCTCCCACTTTATTATTTCCAGAGCCAAGTGAACCGCTGCCAATGGCAATGCAATGAGATTGCATTGTGAGCTTTGCGACATGGTATACTTTCTTTTTTTTTTTATCTTGAAGCCTCAGCTCCTGGAATTAGTTGATTATGTTAGAATCCCAGCATTCATTGAAAAAAAAAAAAAAAAAGAAGGAAATAAAAAAGGAAGAAGAAAAAAAGACTGGATCTCTGCTCCTCGTGATCTAAGGAAAAAGCTTGAAGAAAAAAGGATCCCTGCAGTCTGAGTAATCACAAGCCAAATAAAAAGAGGCGGCTTTTTTTTTTTTTTTCAACATCAGACTGTTTTACAGACAATCATCCTATTTCTGAGTCTCTCACTCACAGTTTTTGAGTGCTGGGTGCTGGCAAACCTGAGCAGCAGCTGTTCCTTTCTAAAGGCAGGGAAAATAAGTAGAGTCATCTCTAACAGGAAAAGTTACTTTATCTTTTCCTGCGCTGCCTTTTCCTCTGCCCCAGCAGCACGCTCCTGCCCATGGTCAGTTCAGCACTGGGAATCCATTGCAGCAGCTAAAGAAGAGCTCACATCCCAGTAAGTCCCAGTGAGAAATGGGAGGACAAGAGTTTGCATTAACCAGACCCATGATTCCCCTGAGGTCAGGAGCAGCAGCTGCTGCTGTCACTGACCCCATAACTTTAAATAATCTTAGTTATGGCCATACGGCATTTGCGTGTTTGTGGCACGTCTGACGTGATTAGGGCTTGCCCAGTTCTGAGGTGGAGACTGTCACTCTTTCCCCAGCTTGGGGATATATTTGGGATGCAATTACTGGAGCTGGGAAGGGTCCGTCGTTTATATTTCAGTTCGCCTGGTATACTTTTTCCCCACGTTTATTTTTCAGTGGGAAAAGAGATGACATTCAAGACTGATTTTAACAAAATATGTTTGTTGCTCTGCATTTTTCATCACTCTGGGCTGGGGCCTTAGGGAAACATATTTGCTTTTATTGCATTTTCCGGTAACTAAATGGAATTAGCATTCCCTGCCATTGCTGGCCAACTGTATCCAGTGCACAGTGCAAAGCAGTGCAAACGAAGGACAACAAGGAAGAATTAAAAATGAAAAGAATAACAAAAAAGAAAATGAAGAGCCACAGCTCAAATTTGTTGCTGGCGTGACTTGATGAAATTTATGATACTTGATACTTCCCAATTTTGCTGATGTGCTTTTGTTTTCTTTTGGTCTGTCAAATGCCTTCAGTACTTTCACTTTTTGTGTAGCTGGAGATGGGATGAACACCGGAATTTTCCATATAACCTACAACACGTAGAAGGAGTGTACGTACGGAGGCATCTGTGTGGGGCAGGACCTTCATGTACTCTCCATGCACTGTTCAAAAGCACTCACAGTTCGCGATATTTTAAGGTGGGCAAGAAAACAACTTCACTAGGCCTTCAAACCGAGTGATACCGAGAAGGAAAAAAGAATCTTCTTGCTAGTTAATCAGATTTTTTTTTTATACTTAATTTTATCTGGTCCTCTTTTAGTGATAGTGAGGTTCGGTGGCACAGCAGCAACTCAGTGAGTCACAAAGACTCCAGCTGAGTCTCCTAGAGTCCAACTAGAGACTCCAACTAGCAGAGTGTCTGCTGCCTTGGTGGCACTTTGCAGGTTGGTCACTCGGGGACCAGCTGGACCTGAGGGCTGGGACGTTCAGGGTATTTCAGCGCGGGCAGGAGCAGGGTGAGCTGCTCAGCATTAAATGCACAAGTACGCCTCGCTTCCCTGATTTGTGCTGGATCCTTTGGAAAAAAACCTGCACTGGCTTCTCTTAACCCTCCCAAGGGTGGCAGGGAAGGATGGCTCTGGAAGTTCCCTCCTGTGACAGCCATACCCGGGTCGGGTCGGGTCGGGTCAGGTCCCGGGGGGAATATGTGGTGTGTGCGTGCTGTACACGGTGGCTGCTGCTGCCTGTTCCTCCCACCAGGCTGTCCGCCTCTCCCAGCCCCTGGCCATCTCCTTGGAGAGAGAGGCGGCTTGGCTGCCGGCCACAATCTCCTTTTGGTAGGGAGAGGGATGGGGAAAAGGAGGAGGGGGGAAAAAAAACCAGAGAAATATAAAAAAGGAAGAAGGGAGAATAAATGTGGGGGGGAAAGGGAGGGGAAAACGAGGATGGAAAAATGGGAGGGGATGCTGAGAAGGGAGAAAAAGGGAGAATCGAGGAAACGGGGGAAAAGGAGGAGAAGAAAAAAAATAAAAAGGAAGAAGGGAGAAGAAATGTGGGGGGGGAAAGGGAGAGGAAAAGCGGGATGGGGAAAGGGGAGGGAATGGTGAGAAAAATGAGGAAACGGGAGAAAAGTGGGGTGTGAAAAAGGGGGAAAAAAGGCGAAAAGTGGGGGTGAAAGGAAAAAGAAATAAAAGGAGCGGGGAAGGGAGGAGATGTACCAGCAGAGCAGAGGCGCTCCAGCCGTGTGGAGCCGGAGCCGGTGCCGGGCGGGGCGGGGCGGGGCGGGAGCAGCCGGGTCCGGGCCCGCCCCCCCCGCCCCGGTTCCCCCTCCCGCCCCCTCCCGTCGGGGCCGGGGCGCCGCGGCCGCGTGTGGGAGGCGGCGCGCGGCTCTGCGCCGCGGCGTGAGGCAGCGCCGCGCCCCCGCCGCCGGAGGAGACGCTCCGCCGCCGGCCCCGCGCTCCCGCCCCCGGCCGCGGCGGCCCCGCCGGCATGATCTCCTGAGGGGCCGAGCCCGCCCCAACCCGCCCAGGTGAGTGCCGAGCCCGGGGGATGCCCCCGGGGCGGCTCTGTCCTTCCCGGCCCCGCTCCCCCGACTTGGCGGAGTTCGGGGGGTCTGGCCGGAGCCGCGGCCCTTGAGGTAACCCGCCCCGCGGACGGGTGGGCGATGCGCCCCGCGGGGGCATTCCCTGTGGGAAAAGTGGCTCTTGGCGGCGGGAGGATGCCGGCTGGCGCTCCGGGAGGCTCGGCCGAGCTGCGCCGGGGGGATGCGCCGTGTGCTGGGCAGGGTGGCCGGGCTCCCGTGGCCGTGGGGAAGGGGACTTTTGGAAGTGACCCGCCGGGGCTCGGGCTCGGGCTCGGCGGGGATGCGCGGCGGGGACGGAGCCGACGGGGTGAATGCTAAAGGCGTGCGGGTGCTGCGGAGAGGGGAAGGCGGCACCGCGGGAGCAGCAGGTGAAAATGGGCAGAAATCTGGGTGAATCAGGAAAAAAAAAAAAAAAGAACAAACCACCGTGGGAACGCTCGGCTGGGCGAGGGATGCCGTTGGGTAACGGGGAATGGGGGAGACCAACAGGTCCGGGGGCTGCTCCGGTGCCGGGGGACGCGGCCTCCGGTCCGGGTCGGTGCCGCGGGGGGGTCCCGGACGGCGCCGGCTCGACCCCCGCTCCGCAGCGGGGATTGGGCTTCCCCGGGGGGGCTCTTCGAGGTGCGAACTTGGTCTTGAAGGAACTGCCTTCATGAAGGGTGAAGGCATGAGTGTTTCCTGCTTACGATTCCGATTATTGTTATTTTTCCTTATTGTTGAGAAAAACGTATCCAGTAACAAAAACTTTCTAAGAGAAGTAATGGATTTTCAACGAGAAGCTCCTTTCCCTAAGTGCTACCGAATTTCACAGGCTTTTTGGTTGTATTGACAATGCACTTAGTTTTCTGGTGGTCCTCTTAAGGAGTAGCTAATAACTGTAGAAGATGCATTTTGGTCTGCGGAGTTAAGAATGTTCGTTGAAACGTCTTTGCTTTAGCATTTGTGAATTTCAGGTATAATATGTAAAAGGAAAAAGTCAGATAGAAATATATAAGACCCTGAAAGGGTATAAAGCCCATGGATCCTAGTACTTTCTGTTAAGCCAACTTTTAAAACAGCTTCTCCCTAGACAGCGATTCACATTTTTCAAGGGGAGAAAGGATGGGTGAAATTGAATTGTCCAAATTAAGTCAAAATGAATTGCTTAATATTCAGAGGGGTTGACAAATGAACCATTAAATCAACACTTGCATAGTGTCTCATTGAAAAGAAAAATGAACAACTCTCAGTTGTGTGCTGGGCAGAATAGGTCAGCCAGTGACGTTGCTACGTTAATGTGCTGAACCGAGTCCCTCTCCTGCTAACAGATATATTTGCTCTGTGACATTACATAGGCACGGGAACGAGCTCTCGCGCCCTGTGCTACGAGGAGTAGCATCTGCTGTAAATGACCGTAATCGTCCCAGCTTCATGTCAAAGGAGAGAAGCCTTGGTTATGTTTCATTTGGCATAAAATAACATAATTCCATTAACTTCTCGTGTTGATATGTATCTGTTGAGAATCTGCTCCTGCATGTCAAACCTTTTTTTTTTTTTTTTTTTTTTTTTTTCTTTCCTGAGGAAGAGCTCTATTTTGGATGCTAGTTTGAGGAAAAAAATTATACTGATAAATGGAAAAATAAGAGTCATCATTTTGAAACAAGCCAGGCAAGGTTCCTTATAGTAAAAGCTCTTTTGAGAGCATCACCTCTCAGTAACACAGTGCCTGAACTTTGCTTCTAAACCCTTTGATTAGCATAGGGACAGCTGTTGGAATATTCCCTTTGCCACTGAAAAATTACCTTTGCCCCTTTAAGTCCTTGAAATTCTTGTGTTGGAGTGCACTGAGGATGTTGACTCTATCCTTACTATGTCTTCTGGAAACTTCTAACACTTTGAAGAATCATGGATCCTGTGCCCCTGATGTTTTTCATTTACACCTCTTTGCTTTTACAGGTAACTTAGAATAGCTAATTGTGCTTAAAGCTTTTAAAACTTAAGAAGTGACAGCTCTTTTGTTTTGTGCACTCAAACTGAGTATTACAAAGAGGAAATTATGGAGGGACTAATCAGAGAAACAGATTATCTGGGCTCCAGCTGAAGGTGGGATTGTAAATTGACTCATGATGTGAGAAGGCTCCTTGCCTATGCTCTGTATGCAAACCTTCGGGCAGGCAGGGCCATTTATTCAGGTGTTCATAATTATATATAAGGGAGTTACGTAACGTGGTCTGTTGCTCTTTATTCAAGGTGATGTGTGTGGACACGATCCACGTGCACAGATCCTCTGGGTGATGGGCTCTTCACTGTGTGCGACAGAAGTTGCTTGAATGCATAAGGAGCTTTATATCATCTGTGATGAAGCAGATGGACAAGTAGGTGTGTTTCCCTCACAGGAGAGGAGGTTCTGGATCTGGAAATGCCTGTAGATGGTGTCTGATGGTGGTGTGCATTTTTCAAATGTTTTGCTGTTCTTAAGGTAACTGCAGGTGTATTTGTGCACCAGCAATGTCTGGTTAGACTAGTCTTTGTTTGCTTCTTATTATCCTCAAGAATAAAAGATGTAAAGTTTTGGGTTTTTTTTCCTGAAAACCTACTGTTTAACATAAGGTTATCCTGCTGCTTCTGTTTCCTTGTGTGATATTTTTCTTTGAAATCATAATGCATTTCTTTAGTTCTTTTGATAAAGACTTGAACTCAAGTTCTGGGAAACGGTCACTCTGTGCTGAGAAAGTGCTGGCATCTTATTGACTTATTTTGGGAATACTGAAGAAAAATATAAAAGATTCACTTGCATTGATTAAAACCTCCCGGGCAATCTTCTAACACTGCAGTTCTCTAGGTGAAAAATTAACTTTCTCTGTTGTCTACTCCTGCTTTTATTTCATTTGTGAGAATCCCGAGCTCTGTTACCAGTTTACATCGAGTCCCTTAAATGTGCTTGGAGGAAACTATCTCAGCCTAAAAGTTCACACACGCTATCGCCCCCGGACTCCATTTGTCTCTGGCCACCAGCAGATACACCTCCATACCGTTGGTCCCTGGAACCCTAACGGAGGCAGGGTTTGCCAGCCCACAGTTCCTCACCCGAGAAATGTTTCCAGAGTGATTGTCGGAAAGATGTTAATTACAGCCACCTCGATGCTTTTCCAGAGGTTTTGGCAAGATGGCACTTTAGGTGTAGCTTAATGACAAACTTTGATTTATGAGGTGACTGAAAATGTTTGAATTTTTGCATCTGGAGTGAAAGCATAGGAACTTTCTGCATTTCATCTGCAGCTTTCCAGCACAACATGCAGCTAACAGCTTGTCTCGCATTGATTTTAAGAGGAGATTTTTTTTTGCTGAATATGGCTAGAGTAATTTGAAAACATATTGTTAACTTTTTTGGGGGGCAGCAGGTTACTAAACACAGTAAAGAACTTTGCAATGTCTTTTTAAATAACCGTGAAAAATCCTAGGTCTTAACTACTTTTTACACTCCTGTCCTCCCTGGGTTTAAGATGGACCCTATGGAAAAGCTGGTATAGTTTTCAGTTTGCAGCTAAATTTTGAAAAGAAACAAGAGAATGCTTTTCCCAGCCCACTGATCAAGGGCTGGTATGACTCGTGCATCTGTGCGTTTTCCCTGTGAATTCTGTGCTTTCTTCTCCTCTACCTCGACCAGCTGTGCTCAATATCAGCTCACCTGGGCATGGCTTGTATCTGACTCGTTTTGAAACGGTTCAAAAGGATCCTATGGACGTTACTAGGCACTGGGTCACACTTGAAATCTTGCCTTTCTGGTGTCAAGCCTTTTTTTTTTTTTTTTCTTTTTCCTTGTATTTCCCCTTACCCTCCTTGATTCCTGACATATTTTTAGCTGCTCTTGAACGTGAGTACAGCTAGTGAAAATGGATTTCTGGTTGGTTGGGGTTTTTTTAGCCTTTGAAAAACAGGGGATCTTGCTTTTCGCTAAAGATGGGGCACCAAGTGATTATCTCCTCTTTGCTTAGCAAGGGAGGACACTGGTTCCTCACGGAGGCGAAAACTTTGTAAAATCTCAACATCATCACTCAGTTTAGCCAGAGAATCTCATATGGACACTGGGGGTTTATCGGTTCTATTTTTTTAATTTAACGATGGTTTTAAGAATCTGGTGCTGCACAGAAAGCTCCCAGCATCTAGTGCATTGTAAAATGGTAAGCTGGCAGTATTGGTAATGTTCCCATTATTGCCCCTCTTTGTCCCAAGGGAATGGTAGGGGTTGTCAGGTTGGCTGTTGAAATGCTGTGAATGCAGAAGAGCAGTGCTGGGACCATATCCAGGGAGGTGTTGTCCACTGCTGGGATGAGCCAAGATCTGCTAGGATCACCCCAGCAGCTGAAGTGTCGGTGTAGTGTTTTATCCATTCCTTCTATAGAAGATGTGTGAACTATAAGACAGGAAATGTAGCAGCCAGGGCTAGCTATTTAGTTAAAACCTTTCCTGCTTTCTCTGGAGGTTTGCCTGGTTTATAGCTGTTGTTGGCCATCAGCTGAGGTATTGGTTTTGACGGGTGAGTAGGTCCTTGCCCCATGGGGGCTTGCATCTGCCCTGTTATGGCTCTGCAGCCCTGTACTCAGTTGCGTTTGGCTATGGTGGCTCGTCGAGGTGGGCGCGTGGGGCTGAGCACGTCTCCAGGGCTGTTTTTCTTTTTTTCCTTTTTTTCTGGTGTTAGCCTGGGAATTGAAGTTTGTTCCCTCGCAGTGCTGACACGACTCAAGGGCCTCTTGCTGCAAGGAAGCTCCGTTATTCTCTGTAGTGCTTGGATTGCTCAGCAGAGGGAGAGCAGACCGTATCACACGAGGACCCAAAAATGCCAGCAGAGTCGCATTGCTCTGACTGACTGTGGGGAAAGGGGTCCCAAAGCCTCCCTCCCCACTTCAATTTTTTTTTTTTTTTCCTCTTCCTTTCTTGTTTTAAAGCTCAGAATTAATCTGATTTTTCACCTCTTGATCGAAAGTAGCTGCCTCAGTCTGTAGGTTAATGGACTATTTCAGATAGCAGAGTAGGTGGCTGTGCTAGAAAAGATTTGTCCAAATCCAAGAAGCAGCACGCCTGAAAAATCTCATAGATCTGAGTGCTTCCTAAATATTCAGGAAAGCTCCTGGTTTGACTCGTGCATTTTCCCTGAGAATTCTGTCCTTTTTTTCCCCCTCTACCTTGACCAGCTGTGCTCAATAACAGCTCACCTGGGCATGGCTTGTATCCTGCTCGTTTCAGGAAAGCTCCTGAATATTTTGGAAGAGATGCTGGAGTTGTCCTGCGGCAACTGAAGCTTTACAGGATATCCAGAGATAAAGAAAACAAAACCAAGCCTCTTGAATTAATTGAAACTCAAGTGGCAAGTAATCTACGTGACTCATCTCCAAGCCAGATCTTTAACTGTCCTAAATCAGTGTAGCTCCACTGATTTCCCCAGCACCGTCCCGGTTGTGCCACTGGCTGGAGGGCTGGCCTGCTGGTTTCTTTTTGGGGAGGGGAAAGTTTGAGCAAAAGATTGTCACTGAGGATTTTTTCATTTGATTTCTTTTTGAGGGTGGGAAAGGTATTTGGCTTAAAGAGTGAAATCTGTGCTGAGGCAAATAGACAGTATGGTTCAGTAGAGATCTGCTCCCCTGTAGCATGCTGTGCGGAAATCCAGGAGAATTAGACATTTGTTTTTTGTCAGAGATGTCAGTTTAATGTGATAAGAAAACAGCTGTTAAAACGCTGCCAGATAAAAGGAAGATGATAAGCACGAAGTGGGGAAAAAAATTGATGGGAAGTTCCTGCAATTGGATTGAATAAGGCAGTGTTTTGGAAACCTGGCTCGTTCCCCGTCTGCCACCGGCCGATGTGCTCTGCTTCGGGGCTGTGTTCTTCAAAGCAGGGAGTATTAGTGCTCTTACACCACTTAAATCAATGAGGTGCCATTTACTGAGGCTTTTAGTAGGTAGAGCAGATAAAGCTACTCGCCCTGGTAGTGCCAGGCAGTTTAAGTGGAGTGGGCTCCAAACACTCTCTCCTGCTTGATCAAAGGGCATGACCCAATGCTGCGCTGTGCATTTTCTGAATAAATGGAAGTGTTCTTTTAAAGCATGAGCTGAGAGTCTGCGGAGGATGACGATAAGGGTCTTAACCTTCTTTTAGGCAGGGAAATGTGCCCAACTGGCAAATGTGGCACATGCTGCTCTGAAAGCAAAAAGAGCATCATCTGGAGGTGCCTGTGAGCCAGGGAGGAAGGTCAGCCTCCCTGGGAGGGCTCTTCCATGCTGGCCTGTGAAAACAAATTTAAACCAGAGGCAGCCCTGAGTTTGCTTTCAAATTCTTACCTGCCCTGCAAACTGGTTATGAAGAATCAGTGTTTTGATTCCTGTCAGAGACCCATCTTCATCCTTGCTTCCAGCCCGGCTCTGCCAGGTCCTTCCCGGTGCCTGTATTGCCCTCACATCTTGGCTGTGCTCTGCCGGGAGCAGGCGGTGGGGGCGATCATATCGAGCTGATGCTATTAACGGCAGGAGAAACACTTCTCTGCTGAGGAGAGTTCATCTCTGCTGGATAATGAGCTCTGTTTCGCTCGGGACTGAATCGCTGCTGCATGGATCACAGCAAAGCACAAATGAGGATGCAGCGCTGGGCACTTCCTACAGCCTCTCTTATACGTCGCAAATAGCTAATTAAATGAGAGCTGGTTTGAGCTGCCGGACTGCTGCTAGCCTGACTTCTTAGGGAAGAATCTTGTGCAGTTTGTCTTGCTCCAGTAACTTTTTGAAGTCTTTCAAAACTGTGTTGCAGCAACCCCCAGCTTTTATTCTGACTTTCAGGCTGTTGCCAAGTGCGAGATCTGGAGAGCAGATTTGGGGAGTGAAGCCTGAGCGGTACTGACAGTTGTCCACGTGTATGTACGAGATGCACAGCCATGGTGTCTGGGGCATGAGAGCCTTTCTGTGGCTTAAAAAATAATCTGTAAATCTCTCTGTTTGTATATGCATTTGAATTACAAAATTGTTTATGCACAGAGTGTAAACGTTTTTTGGAGTGTCAGTATGGGCAGCCTTACTCCTCTTGCAACTTATTTTATGGATATAAATGGGTTGTAAATGGATTTTCTACCTTATGCTATCCATCTGAAGGAGGATAAAATTCACTGTTGTTACTGTCATGCTCAGGTAAAACATTAACCCTGAATTTTAGCAGTTTTACATTATCAAGTTTACAGATATCCCAACTTTCAAATTTCATCTTTTTAGTATATGTGACTTCTCAAAGAAGTGAATCCGAAATCAACTTCAGGGCAAGAATTTACATTATTTAAACTGACTACTTTTTAGTTTGTTTCGGTAGGACCAAAGGAGAATCATAGCCCTCAGAGAGTATAACTTGGTTTTCTGCTTACGTGTTGGTCCTGAATAGCTGCAGTTTTGTTCACAGAACTTGCACTAGCATCTTGTAGAAAATCATTAGCTGAATTACTGTTTCAGTGTAGGCATTGGGAAATTCACTTTTATCTGTTCCTGCTTAACAGTGTGTGCTACAAAAGCCTTGCCTTGCATGTACTGAAACATGATTAATTTTTTGGGGGTAATGATGAAACTGCAGCACTTTGATGATAGGTTGATTATTTTACGCTCTGCCAGAAATGGATACTTTAAAAGGAGATATTAGATCTGAATAAGAGATTCAAGAGCACGTTATAGGTTTGAGTTAGCTAATAGGGAAGAGGCCAATCCTGCTGTCACTGGTGTCAATGAAAATACTGGGAACGGAGTCAGGCATGCAGTAATTAATTACCAACAGATGATGATTTTTGAAGGTGTGAATAAAAGACTTGATGTATTGGTTGAATTGTCTGAAAAACAAATCTGTTAGATATTCTTCTTTTATCCTGTTCTCTTTGTTCTCCTTCTTTCTGTCTGACTTCAGCAGCGGAGCTCTTCGGCTGCTGAGCAACAGGCGCTTCTAAATTCCTCTAAATACCACGTTGGTATCGCTTTGGCAGTTACGGCCTGGACCCTTACAGCAGGCTGATGTTATGTGCTGTTGCATGCTTTAATTTCACACTTTGAAAATAGTTTGGAAGGTGGACATTTTATTTACCGTTTTAGACAAAAATCACCTGTGCGCTAATTCCTGAGTGTTACAGTAATGATGTTTTCTGTTAAGAGGTGTTTCCTGAAAGAGCTTTGTGAAGTCAACGGTGAATAATTTTAAGTACCGTATTTAACAATCTTCTTATTACTGATGTGGTGGATATTATAGTTGAGTCAGAAATAGAAAAGCGTTGCAATTAAGAGTTTGGAGGAGGGAGGCAAGATGTCTGCGTTGTACAGCCGTGGTGTCTTTGCAGTGTTGTCCTGGACTGAGAGCCTTCTTTGGTGTGTTACCACCATGTGATGTGCTCTCTTGCAGACTTTAACTTAACCCTGGCATGATCCTCTGCCATGACTTCTCCCTCCATCTTTCAGGGCTGATCTTCTTCCTCATAGTGGATCGGTTAGATGACCTCTAATAATGTTTTATACTTTGGTAGTTTTGGTGCTGTGAAGAGCCAGACATCTCCCTTTGTGCAGGCTCAGGAGTTCATAGGTTCTTCCTGGTTCCCCCAAGCTTTTCAGCCAGCTTGGACCTGCATCTTTGGGCTACAACAGCATCAATTGTGTAACAGACTCAGGGTGTTCCAACCCAATCTGTGTATAATGTGTGATATTTTAGATGTCTGTCTGTTCGCTGCTGTGTTTAGTAATTCTTACATATACTCTTCTTATACAAAAGTTGCTTTTTCTTGCAGTCTGTAGTCAAAAAAAATTGAAGGTGCAGCTTTTCAGATGGAAATGGAACATACAGTGTCAGGCTGAACTCAGACCTGCCCTTTTGGGATGGGTGATGGCATAGGTGACTCTGGAAGGTTTTTTCTTTTCTAACTTAGGAGGCAACTTGAATCTAATCTGCTCCATAATTTCAAGTCTCATACAATATTTTGCATTTCTTACCCTAATAAGACCAAAGGTAAAATTTTATGGCACTTTGTGAGCCAAATTATTAACTACTTATTAATACCTTTGCTTCCAGGGCAGATGGAAATGAGAAGTGTCTCTTACAAATCTCAGCCCAATTAATACAATTTATCTAAACATGCTCTGGCTTATCCTACTAATGCTTCACAAACTTCACAAGGAAGTAGAAATTGCCCTTACTGTCTCCTCTGCCTCACAAGAAAGTAAGAGCAACTCGGGTGGTCAAACGAAAGGCTTATATAGCCCAGCATCCTGCCTGTGATACCTGTTGGTGCTGGGTGGTTTGACTCTTCTTCAAGCTGTAGAGTCCCAATGTATTTCTACTTCTGATGCATTCTTAATTTTTAAGGCTTTTCACTGTTTAGAAACAGTTTTGCTTTTCTGATCCATCACAGTTGCATGTCTTTGTACGTTTTCTTTTAAAGATGGGATAACCAGAAATATACGCGTTTTTAAGATGCAGATAAATCATGAGTTTCTTTTGTTCTATAATGGTATTTTGTATTTCAGTTTTGGTATCTTTCCTGAAAAGTTCTGAAATTATCTACTTTTTTTTTTTTTTTTTGGTGAGCTGATGTTTCCAGAAAACTGTCTATAATGACTGCATCTCTTTTCTGCATTAGAACAGTTAATTCAGAGCCTGTCAGTCTGTGTGGACAGTCGCATTCCTTTTTTTTCAATACAATATTTTACATTTATTAACGTTTAATTTACTCTGTCATTTTGCTGTCCGATCGCAGTGTCTTGAGACTCTTCTGCAGCATTCACGTCAGTTATAATTTTGCCTACTCTTAATCATTCTGTTTTGTCAGTGAAGTTTGGCACTTCATTACCTTCCTCCCCCCTTCTCACACCATTAATGAGTATATGGACTAGTACAGGTCTTTGTACAGATGCTGAGATGATGCATTAACAGCCTTCCATGATTGTAACAAATGATTCTTTCTTCTTTCCTTTATTTTGTGGGGGTTTTGCCAGCTGTTGATCCTTAAGATGCCTTTTCTTTCCCATCATAGCCTGCCTTTTTTTAAGACTCATTTTAGGATTCTTTGAGACTCTCTGAAGGATTTGGGAAAAGTCACAGGCACTGCATCAGCTAAGTGCATCCCATGTCACCTTATTCCTGTGCTTGTTAACTCCTTCAGGGAAGTCAAACAGATTTGTTGTGCTTGCCTGCTCTCTGCAAAACCTCGGACTCTTCCTAGGTATATAATGCACCCACTGATTCTATTCTTTATTATATTTTCTATGAATTTTTCTTGCATTGTATTTAAACTGCGGTCTACGTCTTTGAACATTTTGTTATTTAATGAAATGTTCAACTGTGAAAAGCCAATGAAAGAATTGGGATATGTTTTCCATAATATTTTGTGGATATTGTGGGTTTTTTTTGTCCTGCTCTGAACTGCAACATTACAGCTTTGTTCAGAGTTGTGGGGTCAGAATCAGAAATGATGAAAATGATGTGTCTGCATCAGTGATATGTCACCGTGGTGTTACCATGTTACACTGCATGACACTGCCGAATTTCACCATGAAAATTTTCAAAGCAGTGCCCTGAGGTGTACAAGGTGAGACTTTATTAATGGTAATAAGCTTTAATGTATTTATTGTGAGGAATAGATTGAACACTATAACTCATGTTGACTGAAACCAAATGTTGTATTGCAGTTTTAAGCCACTTTTGTATATGGAAGTATCACGACATAGGGTTCTAACTGCATGCCCAGCAAAGGAACTTTAATCATAGAATCATAGAATGGTTTTGGTTGGAAGGAACCTTAAAGATCACCTAGTTCCACCCTCTCCTCCACAGGCAGGGACACCTCCCAGTAGACCTGGTTGCTCAAAGCCCCATGAGTGTTTCAAGTTTTAAAGGTTCTCGAAATAAAACTTACAAGTTGGGAAAAGCAGATACTTTTATTTTACTCTCTACATCTTCGTTCATTGCTCTACAAAACTCTAACAGAATACCAGTACTGCAGGATTCTGATGCCAGCATTTGTCACTAGCCTTGTATTGTAACTCTGTTTTATGGAAAATTTAATGTTAGAAGCTTATCTATGTTCTCAGCAGGAGAATCTGAAATATATATTTGAAGTCTCATAATGAAAAGCAGTGGGGAAAATACTACAGTCCTTGTAAATACTTACCTTGGAAGGGGCCGGCTGACATTCCTGGATCCTTCCTTTTGTTTTGCGCTGTTGGTCTCTCCTGAAGCACCAGGTCGTGGTGGATGCATGTTCCTTGTGACCTTACGTGCCAAAGCTAATAGAGTTCTCAAACCTCTCTGCTCTAGCAGCAGAAAGCATTTACTCACTAAATTGTCATCTTGTTCACTGAAGGGTGAGGAAAGTCTTGTCCAGAGGTTACAGGACCATCAGGTGTAAACCTGCACAGTCTCCGAATTTTGTCTCATCAAGAATTTTCTCTCTTGTCCGTGATGGTAACCTTGCATTAAAAAGGGGCATTAGTTGTAGAGGTGTATACTGTCCTCTTAATGATGAGGCCTGGGCTACATGTTTTGACAGTAAGTAGACTCAGGTAATAGTTTCAAAAATTTGTGATTAAAACAGACAGTCAGTGGATGACTTTCACATAAAATTCTGTGATAATTCCACTTAATTTTGTTGTTCTTCCCTCCCTTACTTCTGGGTTTTTGCTGTGCCTCAGTTCCACAATTGCAGTTAGAATCGAAATGGTTTTTGTCTTTCACGGAGCAGCTGCGATCTGAGCTGTGAGCCACCTTGGGGGGGGTGGCAGCTAAAAGAAATAAAATTTCCACAGTTCCAGTTATTTGGTCCCAAGAAGACAGAGCCCTGAACGTGGCAGTGACTTAACACGTTCTTTGAGAGTGCTCTTGGTGTCAAGACTAGAGTTTCCAAATGCAAGCTGTCTGCATTGCTGTCCTTGTACTGTCCCCACAAAACCATGAGAGATGGCTCTGGTCACTGTACGCTATGATGGGTTGCTGTTGGTGCAACTCAAGAAACCTAGTGGTGTTGTTCGTCGTATCTTACAGCACCTGAAAGTCAAGCCTAGGTTTTCCACAAATGGGTGGCTGCTCCATAGTGGCAACAAAAGATCATTTCTTTTTTCCTCCATGCATCTCTTGTTAAGTTGCTTGAGCTTTCTCATGTTTGCATTCCTGCTTTTCCTCAGCACCTTAGAGGGAGTCATGGGTTTGTTTTAAATGAATTCCCAGAGACAGATGGAAAGAAAGTTAACAAGTAGCCATCATGGATGACAAGAAGTTCAATGGGGCTCAAGATGTGGATGAACCTGCAATCATCAGTGCACTTTTTATGCCTCCAGCCAGGCAAAGTTTGTCTGCTCCATTTCATTCCAGAGCTAATTGCTTGTCCTTATGCTATAATTCAGGATCCCCCATACAGATGATACTAGTTTAATTTGCCCTGTGTAGTGAGGGGTGGAAATACCATGTGCAGATGGAAATAAGGCCTGAAGCGTGGCATGTTCTTGAGTGAGGTCAGTTAAAAACATGTGTCAGAGAAACAATAATAGGCAACTCACTGGCTTCTGCTGAGGGGGTCTAGAGCTGCCTGGAAGCCAGGAGGGAAGAGAACTGACCTATGGCTCCGTTAATGGAGATTAAGAGAGCCCACATAAGGTTTGCGGGGTTGCTTGTCCAGTCTGGTCATGGTGCTCAGCCCTTGCTGCTGCTGTAGTGACTTGGAAGAGGGATAGGTCCCAGGAGCATTGGCATCTCTTTGTATGAAGAAACCATCCAGCTTCACTGCATCAGCCTTGTGATGGCGGATGGCAAAAATTAAACATTTCACTGGGGAGGAATCACCGAACTCTTATTGCCCTTGTTGAAACGGCTTGTTTTCCCACTGAAATAGGTGTGCGGTGCCCAACGGTGGTGTGCGTGCGGTTGCTTGTTCTGGGCTGTGCTGCCCGGCTGTGCCCTGGTAGCCACCGTGGTGCAGGGTGTGTGGGTGTAAGCCGCTACTTGAAGGCGTTGCGTGAACACGCACCGTGTGTCAGCTGCTGGAAGGGGCCTTCGATCACATCCGATCTCGCTGGGTTTCATTGCCCTGGTATAAATAACAAAATCATTGCATCGGGTTTTACACAGCAGGGCTGATATTGGCGGTGGTACCTTGTTAAAATGAAGGACTGTCTGTCTTATTACAGATAATGTGAGACCAACCTGCATTTTGTGCTTTCTGACAATATACTGTGCCAGATAAAGTCCAGTGAGAGTTATGTGCAAGTTCAGTGGCTTTAATACTGTTTTTCAAGAACTGCTATGTTCAAGAGAGTTTTTATTAACAGAGGAGAGGTGAGGGTTTGGTGTTTGCTTGCTCTTGAAGTTGCACAGTAATGGAAGAGTCGTTTCACAGGATGAATGTGCCAAGGGTAGAAACAAGGAATTCTGAAATCTGTCTGCAAAAAAAGTCATCGATGTGGTTTGCATCCATGATATCTTTAAAGCAACTTCTGTGGTTTTGTTTGCACACGGCCTGTTGGCATGAAGTTTGCTTTGTCCGTTTTTATGGCAAAGATGTGTCGCTTTCTGTATCTATATTAATTTTAGAGGCTGAAATATCAAGTATTTGAATATAGCATGCTGCAGGTGGTAAATTTTGACTACAAGTAAGCTCGTAGATATTCAGAGTATCTTGTATTTTAGTTACAGTATCTCTTTCTCCTAAAAAGAGAGTAGAATTTTGAGACTGTTGTCACTACTGTTATAAATTTTAAAGGAGGAATGATAATTCTTACATTTTTCATTCCTACATCAATGCCATTGCACACTTGTTAAGAAAAAAAAATTTAAAAGCAACATTAGGTGTCCAAATCCCTGTAGTGTTAACCAAAAAAAGATGACCAATAGCTGTAGTCACATGTAAGTTTGGGTACCTAATTTGGGAGCCTCAAGGCCATATACAGTCACCAGAGTCTCCACAGGGTGATTCAAAGCTCTGAATTTAGAGCCTGATTCTCTCCTGTGAGTATGTGAGGAGTTGAGGTTCCTGACTTGGGTGCTTAAATTAGCTGCGTAGATTGAACTGATTCTCCACCTCTTCTCTGTACTTGCCTTCTGTGTCTTTGGAAACACCATTTCCTTTCTCTCTTTTTAATTTTTTTTTCTTTTTGAAAATTATCCATAATTAGTTAGTGATAATGGATATTGGTAGTGGATTCAAGTGATGGAGGACCTACCTAAGGAAATTGAAGATAGAAGCACTTTCCTCTTTATTGAAATATTGCATCGTGTTTCCATTCTGAGCCTTGGTGGATTTGGCTTTGATTTCCAGACACTGGAACTCTGCTGGATGAGGGAGCCTTGTAGTAGGAGATGTACTTCCCATGTGCAGGAATTAATTAGCTGTAATTAGGTTCCTTCTTCAACTTTTCATTCATAAATTAAATATCCCTAATTCCTTTACTTTTTCATGCATTTTATTCAGACTGTGATTAGTGACTGAGTATGGCAATAATACTATGAAGCTGTTCCAGCTCTGGTGTAGCTTATCAGCACTGGACCAGTGCTGTAGCCAGAAAACGGGAGAGGGGTGAGGGAAGGTTTCAGCCTGGGGTCTGGCACTTCCTCCATCTGGCGTGGTTTGAGAGGGGCTGGGGGGGGTCGATGGATGTTCATTCGTGCATTGGGGAGGCTATTCCCAAAGAACTCCCCGGTGCTTTGGGGTCAGGGATTGCGAGCAGCCCCCGAAGGGGAAGCACTTGTCCCAGGATGAGCAAGTTAAGGGAGGGTATCGTAGTTGTTTCCACTTATTTTCTGTCTCTTTTTTGTCCTGACAGCGGCATTGAGGCACTTCCTAGAGAGGAGAAAGATAGGAGTTGGTTTCATTTTGTTGTGTTTTGCTGGTTTGCTTGTTTGTTGTGGTGTTTGTTTTTTTTAAATGGGAAATAAGGGCTTTTGTTGTTAAGGTTTTTGGTTTTGTTTTGATCTGTAATGACGGGTTTTTACGCAGTTGCTTGTGCTTTGAAAAAGTGACCTCTTGTTGGTAATACATGACAGGGTGTAAGGTCGTGCACTGAGGCACTCATAAGGATTTGTCCTTAAGCTGGGAGCTCTGCAGTTAAAAGCAACAGGGGAGTAAGACATGCGCTGGCTGGTCCATGAGCGCGGTCTAAAATGAAGCTGTGGAAGGTCAGAGGTAGATAACAGATCAGGTGAGCCTTCTCTGGTGATGACAGTGGAAATACCATTGGTGATGTCTCCACTGGAATAGTGCTGGTATTTGTAGTGACTGTTTCTTTAGAAAGATGAACCTAAACTGGGCCAGGATTACAGGAAAATCAGTGCCATGATGAAAGCCCTGAAAGGAGCCCTTACAGGAGATGAGTAAAGGAAAATGAAGGCTGAAAAGCATCCTGATCACTAGTTAAAAACTGGAAGGGAGTACAAAGGAGAATAAAAAGTGTTAAAGCAAAGTACTGGATCAAGAACAGAAGATATACTTTGTGAATCAATTTGGACTAGAAATGAGGAGGAGGAGGACTGTAATTAGTAGAGCAACATGCTTCAAAGAGTGGGTAATGGGGTGTAGTTCATGGGAGGGTTAAGGGAGGTGATGGCCCTTGGGAGGGCTGTGCCCCTGGAAGGCTTTGCTGGTTCCCAACAACATGTTTGTTGATGTATCTTCCAGCCAGCAAGTTGGTGGATTTTACACTTCCCATTCTCAAATTGCATATATTTATCTTTTAAAAAGGCAGTTCACAGCCTGCAGTGCTCTGAAGCTATACAGTTCACCTTTACAGGCTTTTTTTGTTCAGCCACAAAGGCCAGAATTGTTTTTGCTGTGTACAACTGTGAGATTTAGTAATGATGCTATTTTCAGTTTGCCAGCTGGAGAGAACCAGAAGAGAGTAGCTTCTCTGTCCCACCTTACCTCTGCAGCCTGGGCTTTCTTCCCAAGGCAGGAATACGTTTCTGGTTATCCCATTCCCAATAAGAACTGAGCTCTTCTTCTGTTCACAAAGACAAGGGGTCCTTTTCTGTCACATTCAGTTATTTTGAGTGGAGACAGTGAAATCCCAATCTGCTGTTGTGTTTTGATAGCGCTGGATGACAGAGCCGACGTGTTCAGGGGAAGAAGGCTCAGATAAAGCAGCTGCTTCTTTTTCTGGGTTCCCCTGCCTGAATTCTCCCCTGCACAGTGCTCAGTCCTCTGTGGTTGAGACATAGTGTATAAGGAGGCAAAATCAAGATTCCTGAGCAGGCTGCAAATCAAACAAACCATTTCTCAGTTTCCTGCCTTTTTTTCCTCCCCAAAGGATACAAAGGCGTGGAACCAGCCATGCAAAAACTGATTTGCATTTCCATTAGAACCAGAGAAAAACAGAAGTGAAAGTTAATATGCAGCTCTTTAACGAAGCTGAGAGAATGGCAGCATCACCATTAGGATCACAGAAGAGAAAGGTTAACACACAGAAAATATTTGGATGTTATGCAGAAGATGACTAGTCCATCCTGCAGTTTCCCAAATCAGTACATCCCAATTCATGTAATTTTTTGGTGTTTTTTAGCTATGCATGTTTTTTAGTCTTTTTTTTTTTTTTTGTAACTGAGTTAGGCCAGGAATATTGTGCATTCCTTTCAAGAAGTTTTTGCCAAGAATGCCTGGTGTTCAGTGAATAATAATGATCAATAATAGGAAATGAAATCCAAGAGTTCTCTGTTTCTTTGTCTAATTAACCCTGAGAATTAGCTCCCAGTGTTACAGCTTTCTCAAACAGGATGAGTGAGGAGCACAGGTAGCATTAGTATTAACATGGCAAAAGCAGCTTAGAACATGTTTTGATGGCTTTTTAGTATTTTGGATCAGTAATACTTCTTTGGCAGCATCAGATGTGGGGAATGCATAATCTTTCTGAGCAGCCAATTAAAATAATGACTTGGATGGCAAGTTCCTCTCCTTTTTCCTCCTGTGTATGGCTGTACCCTTCCTATCAAAGAAGTTGTATCTTAATTGGCAATCCCCCCTGCATCTGCTCACTCCGTCACCCCCTACAGAGAGGCACAGTGCTTAATTAAAAGGGAGTTTGTGTTTGTTTATCTCTGGAATTTCACTTGTGCTTTTGTAGATGTTTCAAAGGCAGATGAGTTTATAGAGACCTTGTGAAGTAATTAATCCTGTAATATTATTACTTTAGAAAAAGGAGAAAGGAGAAAAAAAAAAAAGTGAATTCATTTGAGATAAGAAGCCCCAGAATTGTCAAACTTGGTATGGGCATTGGAAAGAGGAGTGTGGCGAGACCCATCAGAGGAGCCAGTTTTGCAAGGAGGGGGATATGACCACCATGAAAAGTGAAGGTTTTACTGCACCGTTCCTCTAATGTGCAGCTGCTCCTGGAATGGCAAGGTTGATCTGCCTCCAGAGACATTGTAGTCTGTGGCCACAGAAATAAGCCATTACATGGGGGAATGTTTTATAGTCATGGACCAAGCCAGCAACTCATTACTTCTAAGCCTATAGTTTTGTAACTCAGTGGGTCTGAGCCACTTTGGAGTTATGCGTCATCTTTAACTCTGTAAATTACTTGCAGAGGACTACGCGCTTTTGTCATCAAAATTTTAATTAAAATCACTGCTGAGCTGTGATGGGATCCCCTGAGACAGATGTGAACTTCTTCACATGGCTTCAGAGACCAGTGGTCTGGAAAATATTGCTCTTCATTTTAAGAGAAAATGAGTGAATGAGGTTCTTGGGAGCAGCATTTTCCCGATACCGTAGCTTTTTTGCTACCTCATATCCTTCCTCTTGTTCTGCCCAAAGGAAGGCACGTTGCCAGGGATCCACTGGCTGGACTTGGGGAACTGCTTAAAAGCACAGTCATCCTACCAGGGTCTTGCTAGGATTGCACTGACCTTGAGCTGGAAAAGCTGCTGCTGGACCCATGTCTTCTGAAGGGCTCAGCTTCTGCCATGCAAGGCATTATATCACTTCAGCTCTCTGTGCAGCTGAGGGGTGGTTAGCATTTCACACCACCAGGCTTAAGAAAAATCAGGTGATAAAATGTCTAATTATTCTGAGTCGGGTTTCTTCCCCCCCCCCGCTTTTTCTTCCACCCTCTGCACCAGGCTTCAGCCAGAAGACTGCTTAAAACAGTTGCTTGTTTTCAAAGGCTGAAATAAGGGTAGTACAAGCACAGCTGTGACTGGTAACAGTAGCACGTACATATTTCATATACCCATAAGGTACAATGTTGTTTATCTTGCATGCAGCAATGCCAAAGTCTCATGATCAGAACCATGCTACAGAAATGGGTAAGGAGTAGTAGTGCATATAACTGTGACTGCTCTGACATTCTTTGAACTGTATACAAAGTCAGAAATTTCATGTGAATAGAAAGCTGCTGAGTATCTGAGATCGACTCAGTGATGTTCTTTCACATTTACTTGCCCAGCGCTTGGCACAAAATAGTATGTTTTAGTCCCTTCTAGACTTTGGCGGGGCTGAACCATGAGCACAACACAGCCAAGGGAACAACAACAACAAAAAAAAAGGTGAATTGAATTTATGCTGGTGGTATGGACCAGAAATAAAGCTGCTGGGTAGATTACTGAGAGTTGTAGTACTTATCCTACCTCCACTGGCTCAGTAGATATGATGAGCCCAAGCAAAGAAGGTTGCTCTGTTGCTTTCCCTCAAGTTCCGAGGGAAATGGCTAAAGTGGTCCTGTGATGATCTGTCTTATGTGTGGTTGGACCCAGGATTGGAGTGTGAAGTAGACAGTCTTTGGGTATGTTGTACTCCAAGCTGCATTTCTGTTCCCCTGAGCCGGAGGCTTTAACTGCATGTCTCGTGTAGTTAGTGCAGAGGCAGATAAGTCCCTCCATGTGCTCGCTTAGGTGGGGGAGAAGGAATTCAGAAAGCCAGAGATTAATTCCCTGAAATTTTGGTAGTATTTTTAATTTGGCGTGGGTTTTTTGTGTTTTGGGTTTTTTTTTGATTTTTGGGTTTTGGGAGGAGAGGGTTGTAAAGAGAAGCTCTTCTGGAGTGGCAGTACTACAAAAGGAACAAGAAAACCATTGAACAAATGGATTTTCGGCACTCTGCTTTTCAGTTTCATTAGGACACATTAGACTCATGAAGATGACCAGTGAAATTGTCTTGACAAAGATTTCTGCAAGGAGATAAAAATAAATAAGTTAGGGAAGAGTGACTGGAAAGACCCTACCAATTACCAGCTTCCCCAACCTCCTTACTTAATTTTCTTACAAGCGAATGTGAGAGGAGGAGGAGGAACACACCTTCATCAGAATGCTGCACAGGAGAACAGGGTTGCTATTAAAAGCCCAATAATGACTTGTATCAGTTTATGCAGATTTGCACTGCTGGGTTACTCCATGCCTGGCACTTGGCAAAGCACAGATAACATTTAAATCAGGCAGTAAGTGTAATTAAGTACTACCCTTCAGCGCATCTCTCCTTTTAAGACATTTTTATACACCGTGATTTAGAACATGACAATTGGGTGAGATTAAAGCAGCAAATTGTGCCTATAAAACAAGCCCTGAGAATAGCAAGGGACTGTAAAATTTTATAAAGGGGAATACAGCACATGCCTCCAATCCGATAAAACTTTTGTAGGCTGGGAGATTAACTGTGAAATACAAATAAGATGATACAGTATGCGTAGCATTCAGATAGTAAATTGCTTGTTATTGTAACAACTTATTTCCTCTACCCAGAAGATTTCTTCCTTAACTTTTCCAGAAAATCTCACCATGTGAATGATTCATTAACCACTGGAGGTGTGGAGAGAAGGTAGGAAGTCAGGCAGCAGTGATGTCCCTGTAAAGAGAGTAACAGCGTAAATGTAGTGAGAAAGATCATCTGTGCTGAAACACACGCAGTCAAGCTTGTGATTGGTTTCTTCCCCAGCTTCAGGCGAGTTGTATTCACAACGGGAGAAAAATTCCTTACCTTATTTCAAATCCTTAATAAGACCCATTGGAAGGTTTTCTTGGGAAATAAAAATACTGCTTTATGTGGTAACTCTAAAATGTCTTCTGTGGTACTTGGCAGCGTTTGGCCGTTTGGTTTCTGCTGCGCTTTGAATGCATCTGGGCGTCTTCATCAGCTGCACTTGGCACATCTTAAAGAAAAGGCTCTGAACCTTTGAGGAACTTCTTAACTTTGTTTGCAGTTCTCAAACCTGGGGGGCCACAAGTCACCTCGACAAATCACACTGAAGTTGTTGTCATTGGTAGTAGCTGAAAGGTGGGAAGTCCCTTGGTATCACTGGTCTCAGTGGCTTCTGCTGCTCGTGAGCTGTTGCCCGTGTGTTATGGCATTGCCTTTCATAATCTTAATGATCTCATGTGTTCTCTCTTCCCTTCATTCACACTAATCCTACCCCATTCAGTCTTGCACTGCTTTTTAATTGATTAGCATAATTGGCCTTTATTAGGAGTCATTGAGTCTAAATATATTCAACTTAAATGACTGGTGGAAGGATGCAGAACCCAAAAGCCTGCTTGTTTCTTCCCAGCTGCATTAGTGGTAGAGAGAAATTGTGTTGCTTTTTTGACCATTGTATGTCAGTCACGTTAGAAGGAAGATCATGCGTGTGGAATGGGGAGGGTGATGGCTGGTTTCCTTACTGTTTAATATTCTCTGATTACCTTTTCTCTGCTTAAAAAAATCCCAAACAACTTCATAACACTTAATTTTAATGATATGTTATAAGGAAATAGCAAAACGGGAAGAAGAGGTTTAAATTATTCTGGAGGTGTAATAGGACAGTTGGGTTTTAAACACTGAGCAGGCACGGCATTACGAACAAAATCTGATGCCGAGCCATGGACAAATAGCAGAGTGAGAAGGAAATGGAGAAGAAACAAGTGGGGTCCTCTGATGAAAATGCAACTGCCTTGACAGCTAACCGTTTTGTGGGCACATGTCGTGCTTGGCCCTTGTTTTGATAGGGGGATGTTTACACATTGTGTGTTGCTTTTATGCTTGACTTCCTTTTGACTTTTGGATTTATTATTTGGTGCCATATTTATGTTTGAGATTGTTTTGATATTGTTAGGGAGATGTCAGTGCTTCGGAATCAACATTAAAAAAGTTCTGGTATATAGAAATGTTGACCTTTTCTTCTCGCTTGGTTTGAAAAGTCAGTTCAAAATGGCAAGGTTTCGTACAGAATGGAAATTCTGTTTTCTGAGAGATGTAGGTACTCACAGTCCTCTTGTCCCATCAGTACTCTGTTCCCATCTTTCATCACATCCCGCTCTCCCAGGAAGGGGGCATCCAGGAGAGTCCTGGATGGGTTCACTGCCGCAGCTCTTGCTGCGTTCACTTCAAATAACAGTGTCGTTGGCTCCCTGAATCAAACCAGAACAGTTAAAACATTTCAAAACATCTGTAGGAAGTCATTAGCATAGAAAAGAATTTTGAAAATGGAAGTCCCAAATATTCGAGACAGTGTTATGACAAGCTGTCAGTGAACAGCGTGTTGCTCTTGATCTTGGTGGGAAGGCACCTCCTTCTCGCACCCATTGCACTTTGTCTGCTGCAGGCAGAGCCCTGATGAACTTCAGACTGGATCTCAGCGCACACTGTGTCTGATCCATCTTGAACTCTTAATTTGCCCAGTATTGGAGTTCACAGCTCGTGTTGATGCTCAGGGGAAGTTTGTCCCATGCAATGACACTGGTACCAGTTTTTGACCATCCTAAGTGTCCACACTGCTTTTTGTTCGAGTGAAATGGGTTCTCAGTCTCACTGTTTTTGGTGAGGATGAACTGGTGTTTGGGATTTTGCGTCTACTGTTCATATGTATGTCAGTGCCTATAGTCTGTACTAGAGAATCAGGCACCCAGCTTATAGTGCACTTTTTACTGAGCTGGACCACAATGGAAAATGCAGCCTGAGAGTTGCTTACACTGAGTTGTTTGACTGGGACCAGGATCCTTTAGTACTTCATTTTTTCTCTATTTTTTCCCCAGGTTTTAGTGGTATCTCTTGTTGCATAATCTACCTTTCAGAAGCATCAGCTTAATTTTTTGATTAAAGGGAGTAAGCACAGAAACCACTGGAATACTTGTTCTATTTAAGATGGAAAGGCTTCATCTCAAGAAATTTGACCTATAAGCTCTATTTGACTTATCTGTATACGGTGGTATTAAGATTTGTTTTCTTACTTGAATCGGTTTATAATTGGTCTATTGGGATGGCTGTGCTTGTTGATTAAAAACCAAAAAAGGCAAAACAATGTATTTTCTTCTCAAGGTAATGCTCATCATTTTTTAAGTTTACATTTAAAGCTCCTGAGAGAGAGCAAAATAGGCAGAGGTTAAAAAAAAGTCAATTGCTCTGCTTTAACTTCGGCAAAAGGCGCAGCATTAGGAACATCAGTATTCTACCTCGGGTAGGGATTTGTAAGTCCAACTCTGTTAACATTAATGGGAGTTAAGCAAGCAAAGCCTCTGCCCATAGATGGGGAAAATAGACCTATTAATTGAAACTGCTGCTCAGCAATTCAAATGGTTATTTTCAGCTTTCCCTAGCAAGCATGTGAGTGTGTCTGTATTCATGAATACATTTTAATAATACTGGGATGTGTTGGTGTTCTGGCTGTGACTCCTGTTTGGGCTGAAGAGCTAAATGCAGTTGGGGTTGTCCTGTGTCATCTAGGCTTTATCAGCAGGTACTGTATTGCTTATCCTATATTACTGCACCAAAGGACCTTCTGACTTGTTGCGAGTGATGGATTTCACAAAACTTCACTGTGCTAATGTGTGGGACTTCATTCCAAATAGCTCTTTTCCCCCTGCCCCAAAGTCCCCCTCAAAGTATTTCATGGCTGGTGAGGACTTCTTGAAGCTCATCTATTGCTTGAGGAAAGGCTTAGAAGGTGATGGGGAAGTTACAGTTCTGAACAATGCTGGTGTCAAATCGTCTGGGACACTGGCCATTCCTTTACGTATAGCAGTGATTTGTCAGGGATTACTGCTTAATTAAAGACTTCATTAACTTAGATCAAGCATAACTCTTAAATTATTTAAAAAATTTAAGAGGATTAAGACTAGGAATACTGATGGCTCAGGTGTTTTGTGGCTGCAAAGTCAACAGCAAGTGTGATGTGTGGTTGTGAGCTGGGCTTGTCTCATGTAAACCGTTTTTGGTCTCTCTTTCTCTGTAATATTGTACACTTTGGCAGGTTTTTGTCCTTTGAGATCTTTCTGGATTAAATAATATATACGTATATTCAGGGCTCAGTTTTGGGGCCAGTCTTGTTTAATATCTTTATTGATGATCTAGATAAGGGGATTGAGTGCACCCTCGGTAAGTTTGCAGATGACACCAAACTAGGTGGGAGTGTTGATCTGCTTGAGGGTCGGCAGGCTCTACAGAGGAATCTGGACAGGTTGGATCAATGGGCCAAGGCCAATGAGATGAGGTTTAATAAGGCCAAGTGCTGGGTCCTGCATTTCAGTCACAACAACCCCAGGCAACGCTACAGACTTGGGGAAGAGTGGCTGGAAAGCTGCCCAGCAGAAAAGGACCTGGGGGTGTTGGTGGACAGCCGGCTTAACATGAGCCAGCAGTGTGCCCAGGTGGGCAAGAAGGCCAACAGCATCCTGGCCTGTATCAGGAATAGCGTGGCCAGCAGGAGCAGGGAGGTCATCGTGCCTCTGTACTTGGCACTGGTGAGGCCTCACCTCGAGTGCTGTGTTCAGTTCTGGGCCCCTCACTACAAGACGGACATTGAGCTGCTGGAGCGTGTCCAGAGGAGAGCCACCAAGCTGGTGAGGGGTCTAGAGAACATGTCATATGAGGAGAGGCTGAGGGAACTTGGGTGTGTGTAGTTTGGGGAAGAGGAGGCTGAGGGAAGACCTCATTGCCCTCTACAACTCCCTGAAAGGAGGTTGTAGAGAGGTGGGTGTTGGCCTCTTCTCCCAAGGGAATAATGGCAGGACCAGAGGAAATGGTCTAAAGTTGTGGCAGGGGAGGTTTAGATTAGATATTAGGAAGAATTACTTTACTGAGAGAGTGGTCAGGCACTGGAACAGCCTGCCCAGGGAGGTGGTGGAGTCGCCATCCCTGGAGGTATTTAAGAAACGTGTAGACATGGCACTTCAGGGCATGCTCTAGTGCCCCAGATTGTTGGTTTGTGTCTGTTTGTGGGTGGGTGTGGTGTGTGGTTCTGGGTGTTTGTTTTGTGTGGTTTTTGTTTTGTTTTTGGTGTTTGTTTTTTTGTGGGTTTGTTTTTTTTTTTGTGGTTGGACTCGATGACCTCAGAGGTCCCTTCCAACCAAGAAGATTCTGTGATTCTGTGATACTATTAAAACTTGAAAAGTTTGTGTAGCTTGGTTAATAGTTGATTCACAGGTTATGAACAGGAAGTAAATGCAAGGCACAGCGTAGAATCAGAATCTGAACTTAAGGAAAAATGTTCTTCCATTCTGAGGTCTATGTTTGAAAGCTTCTGCATTAAACCTTCCTGCCCCTCCCCAAACCAAATAAATGCATTTGGTGTTTTCTTAAAAAATAAAGTATCATGTGATGTGGGAGAAGTTTTTTCTGAGTAATTCTCTTTACTGTCTGCATTTCAGTGATAAAACCTCTATTCATTGCTAGGCTGCGAGTCCCTAGGAGTCGCCAATAAATCATTTCACTTAAAGATGTGCTTTACTACTTAAGGGTCTCACTAAGACTGAATTCTGTAACCATATAAAAACACATTATCTGTTTCTGGGAAGAACAATGGCAACAAAATGTGTTGCTAGGTCTTCTCTATAGGGCTAGATACTGCTGTGAGGAGCTGGATACAGAGGAAGGAAAGGAGATGCAAATGCATAGGGTATTTGCATTCTTAATATGCTTTCTTTTTCTTTTTAAATAAAAGAAGTAAAATATGTTAGTTGAAGTATTATTATATTATCATATATTACCTACCTACTGCTGCAAATTAAAGTGATGTTGCTGTTCTGTAATCTGTTTTGAGGAAGCTGTGTTTGGAAATACGGGTCATTAAAAGCCTAGAAAGCAATGCAATGATCCGGAGAAATGTTTCAGCACATGTGGGTTCCTTGGATTTTATTAACACTAGGTATTACATAACCTTTCAGGACAAAATTATTTTTGCCTTGAAATCTGCGATGAACAAATAAAGAACTTTATGGTTCTCAGACAACTATGCTCTTGTCTGTTTCAAATGAGCCCCCTTAAATGGATTTCATGTAAGATTGAGGCCAAAGAGCAGTAGGTTTGGGGAAGCATCTGGCCCAGTATCTCATGGGCTGTATTTTCTGCAAAAAAATCCTTCCTTATTGCATGCAAGCTAAGCATTAGCATCTCATACCTCTTTGCATTTTTAACATATTAAGGCAGTTATGTCTGGGCAATAAGACTTTATCGGTGAACTTGTATCTTCATTGCTGTAAACTAAACTAACTCATGTCTTATCCTTGGTGCACACAGCGACCAGCTGTTCTACCTCCTCATTTTAATCACTTTACACAATTGGATGATGGCTCTTGCATGCTTTCCTGGTCTTCTCTTTTCTACACCGCTTGTTTGGTTATTTGTTTCATTTAACATGAATGATTAATTTAACACGTTGGTGCATTTGCAGTGCTGTCTACTGTGCTCTCCCTCACTTAACTATGTCTGTTTAATGAGCAGTATATAAAACTGAACACTGTCTGCTACCCAAAGTTGCCGCAGTGCTTAGGAGATGGAGATGTTTTGGTATGAAGCATGGCTTAGATGTCTACTATGGAGCGTTTGTGGTAGTAGCGCTTCAAAAATGTGATCCTAAGCACTCTTAAGAATTTGACCTGCGGTAGCCCAAAGGCACAATATTGCGTACCCGCCAGGTAGGAGAGGGTATGCAGAAACCTAAATATCAGGTAGGAAAGTGAGTATGTCTTTTAAATCCGAGCACCCCTGTCTCCTACGCAATATAGACCAGGTGATTCTGCTGCTGGGCTTGTAACTACTGGTTGAGTCAGAATATGGCTTTCCAAAACACATCCACTCTCTGTTTAAACACCCGTGCAATGAAGAAACATCTCCAAAAGGGGCACTTAAGAAAGGGGAGGGGGAGGCACCCCAGTCGTGGCAATTATTCTGTGCCTGTCTGTATCTTCAGGGTCTCTTAGGACAACCGGGAGTGTGTTAGCAACTAGACTGATCGTAAGCTGAAGAGAAATGGGCGTTCTTGAGCCAAAAAAGCAGAACTACAAGTATGTTTATTTTTGGAAGGATTATAATGCCAACTGGCAGCACAAACTTGGCTAGGTTAAGGGTCTGGTGTGGCTGCAATAAAACATAAGGATACTGAATTTAGCAAAGGAGCAACAGGAATTATCATTGGTATTGTTGCCGAGGAGTGCAGATGCAGTCTGGCATTTTATCAGCATAATCTTAGTTTGAACTTCATGAATAAAATTTAATATAGGGAGCTTGGAATAGCTGGTGCTGGATTTATACCCAGAGAGCAGGTACATTTAATTTCAGTAAGTACATTGCACTCCTCCTCATCGTTTGTGTAATTTGAATGTTAACTGTTTAGTATCCGTCAGTTTTTGATCTTTCAGAAAATTTCACTGGCATAAATTGTATGTTATGATATTTTCTTCCTGTTTATCATTCTCCAGAAAGGAAAACATGGATTAGTTTTCAAACTACTGGTTAAATGTTTCAAGTGGAAACATTCCTCATTACAATTCTCCAAATTAAAAGAAAATGCTTTTGCTGTCTCATTCCTGAATCTAGAAATTTATTAGCTGCAAACTGAGAGAAGAAATAACCCGTGCAGTTCGGTTACTACATCCAAACCCAGCATGAATACATGTGAGAAATCAAAATGGCAAAGGAAAATACAGTAGAAATAAGAAATGGTGTTGAGAACTCTGAAATGCTGAAAACCGTTTGACCTAAGGTCTTGCTAGTTGTTTTGATTTTATTCTTTTTTTTAAGTCTCCAGTTGCATTGATGTTTTAAGTCATGTAAAAGCTGTATTTGGTAATAGAGTCCTCAGTGACTAAAGCAACTCTCTTTCCAACCTTTTTTCCTTCTTAATGATAATTTCCCTTTATTTTTTCTTTAATGTCTTACTGCTTCCAAGAGCCTATTCATCTGGGTTGATATAATCTGAATAATAAAAAGTTTTTCCCCAGTATATAATGCAATTTTGAGGACTTGGTGCTGGTCTAAATCCTCCCCAGCTGAGAAAATTTGCCATTTATTTTAGAGAGTTTTCTTCAGTCTGTTAAACTGCAGCACAAACTCTGATATGTTTGATTTTGTTCCTTCTTGTTTAGTTTTTGCAGGATTTGTACTTTTCAGTAATGATCCTGTTTTTGTTGTTGGATGAGCTGAGGAAGCTCGGACAGTGGGGAGCAGGACTGAGGTGTGGTGCCTGGACAGTTCTTCGGGCCAAAATCTGGTGGCTATAGATGTGCTTGCCCTGGTGTTGGCTCAGTGGGGAAAGCTTGTGAGGCTGGACTAGTGACTTCCAATTTCAGCATTGCTTACCAGGTGATATTTCTCCTAATTTTGCAATAGGCTTTAGACAACTTGGCTTAATTAACTGGCAACTGAGTAAGAGAAAGGAGTTATCCCTGTCTGATCAATCACATCCACTTCCCGGAGTAATGAAGCTAAGTAGTCTAGTGATAAAAATAGGAGAGAATACAGAGGATCTGCTGTGTGGTAGACAGCAGATAGAGCCGTGGTGCTTAGCTTGGGCCTCATGCAGTGCTTTGAATTATCATTTTAATGACTAACCTACTGCCTGACCTGAAAGTCTCTGAATTATGATGTCCCTGCCCCAAATCTTCCTGTAGCTTTCTGGTCTGGTTTCTGGTGCAAGTAGTAGAAAGCTGTGTTTTTTTTGGGTTTTTGTTTTGTTTTGCTTTTTTAAGAAAAATATCAAATATCTGGACATATCAGATTGACTGGCAGCATTTGTGTATTAGGCTGTTTATCAAAGAATGGAGTTATATTGTAAGATTATTATGTTTTCTTAGTAATTTACCTGGACTATGGTTAATATGGGTCTGCACAGTGAGAATTAAAGAGGGGATGGTGGCATGCTTTCAGTGTGCTGTGTCATCCTGCTGAATGCTCTTGGGCACGCCAAGACCTGCTGTCGAAGGGGAGCTTGACATCTACGGTGCCAGAGGGTGTTTTGTGCTGAGGACTTGCCAGCTGGCTGAGGGATGCGGGTCCATGGAAGGCACCCCAATCACGACACGTGTGTCACGCTGAAACCTGCACTCCAAGCTGCTGCTTAAATCCATTTTGAAATTCACAATGATCCTGTGAAGCTCTGAATCCCACCGATTTCCCTGGGCGTGGTGTTCTGCAAAATTTTGAGCGAGCTTGCTTCATGAGTCAGTGGAGCTGAGCAGATTGCAGGATGATGAGGCACCTGGCTGGATCTTCTCCAGAGCGGAGAGGATGAGGACTGAATCCTGGCAAAGTTTCCCTCAACTTTGCTGGGAAGAGAGTTGGATGCTGAGTGAGTTCGCTGCAGTTCTGGCCCATTATTAAAAGGGATGGCTAGAAATAGGATGCATCTGCTCATGGACTGGAATCCCAAACAGAAGAACTGCGCAGTCCTAAAGAAAGGAGAATTGCACACCCTGAAGGCAGAGTGATTAATCTTTGGGAAAGATACCTTCTGTATGTTGGTCATCATCAGCCTGGAGGGGAACAATTTTTGCAGTTCCCCTCCACTTCAGCCAGTAGGTATCAGTGTATGGATTTAATTGTAGTTCAGTTGATGAGAACATTACATAACTAAAAAGCCTGTAGGTACAGCTTGCACATTTCAGGTTAAAAGAGAAGGTTTTGTAAAATCCTCACCTCGCTCTTCCTACCCGGCAACCTATAAAAATATTTTTAGACTCTTATCAGGATGATTGTGAAGCCTTTATGTGAGAAAATGTCTTTAAGCAGACCATTTTCCTAATGATGGCTACTTTACAGCACTCTGCTTTCAGTTTCAAAAAATGCATTTCAACTATTTTTCATATATTTCAAATTGATTATTGGTACCTTTGAGCATTCTGGAAAAAGACTTTACAGTGCAGGATGGGGAAGAGAAAAAATACTTAATGAAACATTCCTGTGAACCCAGTGACAGTACGTGGTGGCTTTTTTTGACCTCTTCTAACCCACATCCCTGTGCTTTTATCTTTCTTTTAGATTCCCCTCTTTTCTTCAGTAAAGCTCATCACAGGAAGAGCTTTGGAGGAAATCTCCTTTGTAATGTACATCTTTGAGCGAGGGGCTGGGAGGGAAGTGGTGTGGGATGTGTGCCACGTTGGCGGATCAGCTCTGGTTTTATAACAAGTTTGGAGTCCTCTTTAACCCTGTGAGTTGCTGGGTTTCAGAAGTCAGTGCATGTGGATGCCATCCTCATGTTTAATGGCTCAGCCTATGAGGGGTTAGAAATTTTTCCCTGGAAGGCTATTGCTGGTTATACCTACCTATGCTCCATGGTGGAACCTTTTTTTCCAAAGCATTTCTGTTATGCTGGCATCCATGAACAAGATTTTGGTTCCCTTGTGCTAAGTCTTGTCCTGGTGCACAATGAGAGATGCTCGCTCCTTTTATCAAGTATGTGGGGGGACTTGTGGAGAAGGAGTCTTGCCCAAAGCTGGTCGTTGGCAGAGCCGAACTCATTTCAGTTAGAGAATTTGCTCATGCTGGTGTCTGTAGGAATGTGCTCAAAAATATCATGGCCAAAGAGCAAAGCACCTATCACGAGTGAGGCCATTTATTTCCAGCGAGATGTGTTGTAGGCAGAGATGTCTTTCAGCGAGACAACTCTGCTGACGATATATTGCATTTTCTGCTTGGAGAAAGTGCAGCTCTCTCACTGTATATCCTAGTTCCCAGCTACTGGTTGGGGAGTACTACACTCGGCAGCCCACTGCGGGGGTCAGTCCCAGGAGGGAGGGAGGTTTGGTGCAGATGGAGGTTTCCGTGTAGATCCCAGCCCAGGGGGATCCCTCCCATGCCCTGCGTTCCACTGAGGTCTTTTTGTTATTGCTGTACTTTCATTCCCTGCCTTTATGCATGCTTGACTCAAGTTAAAGGTAAGAGCAGAGTTCCAGCAGACTTCTGGTTTAGGTCCCGTCCTTCATCATTTAAAGTCTAAAATGCCCTGTAGGAAACTAATGCTTTATGTAGACCAACTGCAGTCCCATTTGCTACACGGATAATAATAAACCCTTCCCAAGATTAGTGAAGGTTCCTTTCTGAATTAAAATATCACTTTGGGGAAAAGCTGTCTATCTTCACTTGCTGTTGTGCATAGTCAGTGTCTCTTCCAGCTTGGATTTTTGCCAGAGCCTTGGCTCAAGGCTTTCTCCTGACCCTTACAGGTTCTTATTAATGTTGCTTGTGTTGTGCATGGAGAAACTGGGGAGCGCTGTTGGGGAAGGGAGGGGGGCACGAGATTAATAATGGTAAGAGAGAGAGAGAGAGTCCTGCGAAGGTTCAGTTTATCAGGACAGTATTGAGAAATGGAATAATGCCACATCTGCTTGAACTGTGGATGTCCTTTCTTCTACATGTGGCTGTGGTAACTTGTTGTGCTAAGAATTGCTCTTCCCTCCCCCCACTTCTCTGCTTGTTATAGATCCTGAGCACAATTTTCAAACTTGGACCACTTCTGTCTAACATTTCCTTAGATAAGTATCCAGCCTCTAAAATGTGAAAAAAAAAAAACCCCAAACCCCTCTTGCGCTGTTTGACTTGTAAACTTGCCTCACACCTCAGCCTCTTCTCTGAATCTTTTCCCTGGGGTGATACTGCAGTTTTGAAGCTGTGAGGATGTTGAATGGTTTTTTCCTTTCCAGAAGAGGTGTACCAGTCCCCAGCTGCACAGCCTGTGAATAATGCATGAGGAGTTTATTTGTTTGTGCGTGGGAGAAATTTTCTCTTCCTGTTCAACATTGGTCTTGTCCTTTCTCTTGCATGTGAACTTTTTTTCCTCTCCTCTGTCTCTTTTTGAGCATCTGAGCAGGACATGAATTCACTTGCCTTTGCCAGTCGGGGGGGATTTTTCAAGCTTGGTGTTTGGCTCGATACCCATGTGCTCATTTTAAACTGTTGTTGAGAGCATTCAAACACTGCAGTGGTGTTGAGCAGTGCAGATGTCCCCTGGTGGCAGTCCCGCTGGGGAACCGGGGTGGCTGAAGACCATATAACCAGTGAAAATGGGTGAGAGGGCCATGGGAAAAGGCTGTGGGTACAGGCACTGCTATGAAAAGGGATCACGGATCTGTTACTGGTTTCTTTTTGGCTTCATGACCAAAGCATGTTGCAGACACTGGTATGTATCTCAATCAGGTTGGTTGACTTCCTGGCAGATCCACCTACGTTCCAGCATGTGGAACCAGCACCTTTTCATTTAGGTGGCAGTCTAAACTTCAGTGTGAGTGAAGAGAGTCTGTGACTTTAGAGCTGAATGATTTGGAGAAGCTCATTTTTAGTATGTGCAGAATTAATTTGATTGATCATATTTGACACCAGTCAGGGAAGAGAGAGGTATTCAGGCTGAGAGAGCAAGAACATATTCCAGGCTTTTTTCTCTTCTATTTCCTCTGAATATGATGAATATTTTTCCCCTCAGCTGTCGTAGTCCTCTAATGAATGCTTTTCCTCCATTACATTTTTAAAAATGAGATTCTCTCTGTAACACAACCCACGGTTCAAAAATAACTTTTGTGACGTACTTTAATGGTGGCAATTTCAAAGCCGGTGGAGATGGTACCGGAAGAAGCTTCTAATCTAATAATGAAATGTGTATGGCACACAAGGAAAAAAGAGGACTAGCTGGAATCAGCTTATTTTTCCTTTCTTGTCTCTTGCTTTTTCAGCTATTTCTGGTATCTTCCCCTTTTACTTGCAGGACAGAGCTGAGAAATGTAGAATTGTAGTTGTCATAAAAACTAGAAGAAAAGGCCTGTTTCCATAATCTTGTAGCTTCTTCTGTTGCAGAAGCCTGCTGAAATCACTGCATCCTTATTTCAGAAATGAAAAGTATAGTCTGCTTCATCTCTAACTGCTGTCAAATGTTTAAGCTTTCCTTTTCCCAGCACTTATTCAGAACACATTTTCAGTTCAGCTAGGAATGTTATTACTAACTGATGAACAAGCCTGAATACTGAACATGGCAAACGATTGACATTTTTAAAGTTAATCATAGAAACTTTTCATCCAGAAGATGCTGAGGCTGCTCTAGATGCTGATATACCATCTGATACCAGCAGTGAAGAGCACTGTACAATGTCAGTTCAAGATGAGTGGCTATAAAACAGTGAAAAAGAAATACGATTCCCATGACACTAAGTCATCATTTGAGTCGGGCAGACTTTCCTGACTTGGAGACTACTAACGAAAGACACGTTCTTACTAATACCTACACGCTTGAAGTGCTTTAGTGTTAAGAACTCCTCTCGCACGATGTTTAAAATATCACATCAGTAAGAAGCTCCCCAACTGATTAAACAAATTGCATCAACTGTCTTAATTTTCTTATTGTGATAGCGTATTTCTGGAGAAAGAAAGAAGATTGATAACAGCTTTAGCAAAGAGAGTGGGGATTTGGGTGCAATTTATAATATTTAGGATGGAGATGAAAAATTTGCAAAAAAGCCATTGCTGGGTTTAGAAATGCAGTTCGTTCAAGGGGAATTAGGCTCCTAAAGCCATTTGTTTCTCTTGAAATGCTATGCTTTGATTTCTGAAGCCCTGCTCAATGCCTACACTGCAGGCACTGCTGTGGTTATAGACATTCTGTGCTCTGCGAACCACAGCACTGAGACCTGCCTCCTGATCCTGTTTCCTTGACTCCGATCTAGCACTCAGTCTTTGAATAATTGAAGAGCTTTCAATGTGTCTACTAGAGATGTTGAAATTTCCCAAACTCCCATAAGCAGGAGTGGCAGAAGTCAAGTAGAGGAGTCCAGACTGCTCATCCTCACGGTTTGCGGTGGGACAGCCCAGTACAAGGAAATAGCGAGCAAGATTTCTTCCTCCTGGAAGCAGAATTTTATGTTGCCTTTCTAGCTGGGACTTCGTATGATTTATGGAGTATTGCATCCAGTTCTGGGCTCCCCAATTCAAGAGGGATAGGGAACTACGGGAAAGAGTCCAGCGAAGGGCAACAAAGATGATTAAGGGATTGGAGCATCTCCCTTATGAGGAAAGGCTGGATGCAGTCCTGAGTAGCATTCTCTAAGCAATCCTGCTTCAGCAGGGGAGTTGGACTAGATGATCTATATGGTTCCTTCCAACCCCAAAAATATTCAGTGAAATTCAGTGAAAATTTCCTTTAGCCGTGTTACTGTTACTTTGCAGGCTACCCCAATTCTCTTTATCTTTTGTTCCTTTTGACGTTGAAATTCTCTTTTGTTCTTGAAGAGCTTCCTTCAAATATAGGATGTTTTCTGCTGGGTGAGGTCATTTAGCGGAGAGCCTTGTCACCTCTCACCATGCTCGTAGCAGGCACTACCTCAGGGGGCTCTGGGCTTAAGTGTTGTTTACACACGCTTCAGATCTACTGATTCTGCAGCAAAGAAGTGGGAGGGTTGAAAGGATTACACTCATCCTTAACAATGTCTTTTTTTAGCATGCACTGAAATGAGCTGCTTCTCTGATACAGGACGTTGGGAGACAAACTGTTACGGATCCCAGTACTTTCTAGGATAGCTATTTACGCCTTAATTCCCATTTTGGTGAAAACTGACCTATTATGAAAAACAACTTTATTAGTAACCCTCTGCCAGTATTGTGTAATTGCTTCATCTGTATTTAAGCTTCATCTGCTGAGATGCTTGAAAAATATTTCGCTGTAGTGACTGGAGTGGTGAGAAGATGTGAGGCTTTTAGGCGACGTTCCAAATGGCTTTTCACATTTCACACAGCCTTGCCTGATGTGAGGGCTAAGGGTCCCTGCAGAAGCTGAGACATCATCCACTGCCCCATTTTTCATACCTAGCTAGTGGTCCCCTAGGATTAGCAAAGGTTCCTCTCTGAATTGTGAAGTCTCCATGGGAATTTCTGCCTCTTCTTTTTATCCTTCCTGTTCTTCCATACAAAGAGTTGTCTTTAGCTGGCCTTTTGCTTGTGATTCTCAGTGTATGTAGCATGCTTTTCAGCTGAACATACGAGCATGAGAAGAATATTTCTGTTCTTGTGGGTTGAAAGGGTTTCTTTCAATGAGTGGGCTTTAAACCTATCAATAAACAACATCCTCATATTGAAAAAAGTGCTCAGTTACACTTCAGTTACAAAGGATAGATTGGCTTTTGTTGGGTTTGTCTCCTTTGCCTGTGAACTCTGAGATGGTCTAATTTAATTTGTAATAGTATTGTGAAGACTTTCGGTGGTTAATTGCATCACTTCTGGGGGGCCAGCAACTTTGAGGCTGTTAATATTTTCAATAGTATTTATGAGCTCAAATACTTAGAAGGAGCTCAAGTACAAATCCCACAAAACCCCCCAATGAAAAAAAAACCCACCAAAACCAGAATCTCTTGCCTTTGACTTTTTGACTTTATAGAAAATACTCTTTATTTTTTTTTTTTTTTTTTTACTTCTAGAGATCTAAGATCTTTTTTGTATTTGAAATTCATCAGGTTAAGAAAGTTCTCACATCGTGACTTGGACAAAAAAAAATCCTAGGCATCAGGGTAACAAATCTAAAGGATTAATAAAAGGATTAATAGATATTTTTGGATTTCAAGCTTTATAATTCAACATTTGTTGGTTGGTTGTTAATTCTATCTGACCATACTGAGCATCTTTGTTCAACATCTTCCATCAGATTCTCCTGGGCTGTGTGGATTTGCTGAGCGCTTTCAGTAATAGTGGCGCTATTTTATTTCTGCCCTAGTATTCTGGGAGATTTGTTTGAGGGCACATCTTCCAGGAATTTTATACAAGAGGCAACAAAAAGAACGCTTATCTTAGCAGAGCCACAACTTCACTGTCAACTATGAAAGAAGAGCCAACAGATTCCAACTTAGATTAAAAGTCAGCTGCGAACAGAGGCAAATATTCCCGTAGGCACAGGGCATCTCTCTGAAGAGAAATTGTTGAAAATGCAAATGGCTGAAAGAGTTCAGTGTGATTACTTTGTGTTTCACAAGTGCTGTGGTTTTGTATGCCCCGGGTCAGCTCTTATGAGATTTACAGAAAAGATTTCTGGAAGACCTATGGCAGCTTTCCACATGCCATCTTCAAAATCTCCCCGTTTTCTTTGCAGGCAGATTCACTCTTGTGAAGGACTCCTTCGGGGGAATGGATAACAGATGCCAGTGTGGCCCCCTCACGCAGCATGACAGCACAGGGCAAATATTGGAGAAGAAGAAAAGCACCTTTTTTTTTTTTTTTTTTCCAGCTCAGAGCTGTCACGTTAGCTCTTCTGGTTGTGAAGGCATCCTTGACAGGACATCACATCTTAATAATGCCAAGCATCATCTTGACCATAGCTTATATAAGTAGGCAGGGGGTAATAATCAGTTCAGACTCCATCGGGAGGCCATCAGCTAGATGAGGAACCATTGACCTTTCAGGAGAAGCTGTACAATTAGAGGCAAACTGAATAAAGTAGCAGACAAGGTAGAGTGGAATTTAAAAGCAACAGATTTGCATCAGATAAGAGCAAGAGGATGCTGGGACTAAGGTTCTCTCCATCTTCAGGCAGAGAAAATGCATCCAAAGCCTACTTTTCAGGAGGTGGGTTCACCACAGCAGTCTTCTAGAAGAGTGTAATAGAATTAATGACTGTCCTCCTTAAGTTTTACTGATAAATCTATGTGCCAGTGGAGAAACCGGTCACATAGATGACGCCATTAAACACCATTAAACTCCCTGTACTAACTGGTTAATGTGACAAAACAGCTTCTTATGTCCCTGCTTCACATTCAAGGCTGTCTAGAAGTTCACAGAAGTGCAATGAAAGTTATTTATTTTTTTTCTTCGTTTTGGCTATCATTTCTTGCTTAGGACATGGAAAATGAGGGTAGGGTTTGAGAAGGATGAGCATAAGGAGGTAGGAGTAAAAGTGAGGGAAACCCAAAGTTTGACCAGTTTAAAGACTGAGATTTGGAATAATGCAGAAGGCCAAACTGCTCTGATCCAAGCAGGTGGCATTGATTTCTTTCAGAAAGACTGTTGTGGTCCTGGGTTGGAAAGAGGGAAGGCAGGGGAAGCGGTCAGCAGAGTCCTACCGATAGGCAGGATTCCACCTCAGGACTTAATGAGCAGAAAAAAAATTGTTTAGCCTAGTAGTGGGCAGCACTGGAGAAGAAAAGCTCTTGAAGTAAGACTTAGAGCAGACTGTTTGAGAAGATGCAAACAGTCTGTCCGGTCTTAAGTCCCAAATTTGAGGAAAGAAGAGGAAGGGGATAGTTTCAAGCAGTAATCTGATGCCTTTAAGGATTTAAATTCAAGAGGGGGGGCAAAGAGGGAGAGGTTCACAAATTCTATTCATGACATTTTATCTCAAAATGTCAAGTGCTAAAGCTCTGGAAATACTGCTTACCTGGTGGATGCAGTACTGCATAATTGAAGCCACTGGAGAGTTAAGGAAATCTGTACTTTCTGGTCTTTATTTATTTAAAAATAAAAACTTTGGCAATACTGTATGTACTGCTGAGTACATATGGCACTAAATCTCAGTGCAAAGTGCTGAGGTTTCAGGGACTGAGTGGAGATCTACTCCCTATGGCACTATTCCTTCTGATCTCAGAGGTTAACCTTTGACGGCCTTTGCTCTTACTTTTCATCCATTCTGTCCTTTCCTGAATTCCTGGGGATAAAGACTGATGCAATTTTGTTCTGAAAGCAGGGAATATATGTGCTTAGTTGGTACACGTAAAAAATAGTGAAGGTGCTTATCTGTATTTCTACCACTGAGGAAATATGCATTACGAAGTGTTGAAATGTTTAAAAGTTTAAACTGAGAAGCCTGGAAGGGTCCTGGCTTAGCAAACTTTGAAGTCTTGCATTCATCCTTGGGTTGTTTTGGGGCAGGACAATTAGTCAGTCCCAGGCTGACTTTATTCTTCATGCTGTATGCCTCCACAGAAGAGCACCGGTGTCACTGTGTTGGGCTGGCCACTGCTGACATTTGTGTTGCTTTCCCTGTGCTGTTAACAGCTGTAGCAGGAGCAGATGGGTTCCTGCGCAACAGTCACAGCCGTGATGGTACAACAGACACCTTTGAGAACCATTCCTATGGCTGAAGGCGTTTCCTATGGGAACCAGTTTCCATACTCATTGTTTTCTCACCTTTACAGCTCTGGTGTCACAACACAGTGTCATCATCAATATAATTTTTGTAGGTGAAGATGCCCAAAAGTTCCTCCCCTAAGGTGATCCTATTTTCATGAGTCATTCCTTTGTCTATGGTTATGGCCGGTATTTGCCTCTTCTGATTTTAAACTCTGATCCAGAGACGAATGAGTCTTTTGCTTCCTCAGCTTTTTGGGACCCCATAGAAACGTGCCCACATTTCTATAGGATTGCATCTAAGAGAGTCTGGCCTGGAAATTGGTGCTGGAGGCTCCCCACCCACCCGTCTTCCCCCACGACTTAACCGAGCCCTGCACCGCCATTAGAGAGAAACTCCCCTCCAGAAACATTGCTGGGTTGTCTGCAGGAATATTACTCAAAGGAAACAAACATGTGGGACATGCTTTCCTAGTATTGGAGGAAAGCCTATTTGTGTCTACTGCATTAGGAAGATTGTTCGGGAACAGTTCATCCATGTGTGAAGTTGCCCCCTATAATTCTGCCGAGGCTGAGGAGCTCAGGGAGATCTGCTGGCAACGGTGCCAGGGGCTCATCCACCCAATTTTTCCGAGATGCTGGAGGTCAGAGAGGAGCAGATGTGTAATTTGCTTGTCTGAACCAGTTCTTCTGCCTTGTTTTGTATAGCTGGCGAATTTTCATACTGGGTACCAAACTTCAGAGACAAAATACCGATACTGCGTAATTTGAATGGGGGAACTGAGCCTCCTCGCTCTGCAGTTTGCATTATGCAGAAGTCTGAGATAAAGAGGGAGAGAAGCACATGTTGCAGGCTCTCTCCTTTGGAAGCTCGTCAGCGTGACAAATCACCCGGCATACAGTACAATTTACAATGAGCCTTCCTAGTTGTTTACCTTTATATAATTACACAGCATGGGCTTTTTGTTTTTTGTTTTGTTTTTTTTTTTCCTTTAAGGGGAGTACTGTGTGAGGCAGTTTTGTTTCTTTGAATTCTAACTTTACCAGCATTTTTTTCAGCTGCAAATGCTGGAGGAGAAAACCGCGCATTTTCTCTTGGTCAAAGTAAGGAAGTGCATTCATTATAGCAACTCTGAGGATTATGCACAATTCAATTTAGATTTTTTTTTTTTTTCTGAAGGTAAAGTATCTAATTGCTTTGATCTGGTTTTGTTCATATCCCAGGAAAAAAAAAAAAAAGTGGTGATAGTACAAGCAAGTTCTTTCACCATTCTTTTCCATACAGTGTCAGCTTTTGTATACCTTGCACAACTTGCCTTGTGCTAAGCTTGTACCTACAGGCCAGCTCTGTCCTTAGAGACTTCACTTCCTAAAGTTATAAAGGGAGTGTGTGTGTGTGTTTGTGTATGTATATATATGTATGTGTCTATGTATATAGACACACATACAAAAAAAAACATATCTTGGCTTTCACTTTAACTTTGAAAGAACTTTGTTTTCTTTCAGCTCCAGCAAAGTGGATTGCATTGTAACTATATTGACTGCATTTCTAAGGCACCTTCCCTCAGGGATCTAAAACAATTTTCTCACCACTGCTAAATGCTGAACTTTCCCTGTACACTTGCAAAGTAAGTAGGATACTGCTATCTGTGCTGTAGGGTAGAAAAATTAAGAAAAATGTTGAATGCAACATACTGTTTGAAAGAGAAGGGGATAAGATTTTTAGCTTTTGGTTATGAATATTGTTGTGTATTCACACAATCATACTTTTCTGGGAGAGATGAATCTTTTCTAGTTACAACGGGGAACTTTAACGTGCCAAAATGAAGCGCAATGTTTACGTGCGTAGCAGTGTAACTGCATTTTTCGGTCAGTATTGAGCATAGGTTTTTGACAGTACAGGAACAAATGTGTAAAATAACACAGGAATAGTAATAGGTATTTTTGAGCAAATATGGAGTGTGTTCCTAACGTTACCCCTGGTCTGTTGTAGCGTAACCAGTTACAGTGTGGACTCCAGTTTTTTTTTTTTTTTTTTTTTTTTTTTTTAAAAAAAAAGTGTTTAAAAGTCAATCCAGCAAGGAAAGGGGGAGAAAATTCCTCCGGTTGGCAGGTGCTTGTCCACTGTTTGGTGTCATAACCTCTGGCCAAGGCAAATGGAGGTGCTGCCGTGCTGAAAACAAGTGAAGTCTGCTCATCCATCATATGTAGTGCAATATGGTTTGAATATGTGATGGCAAGGACAGAAGATTTGCTTCCCAGACTTTTGGGGTTTTTTTTGTTGGTGTTTTTTTTGGTGTTTTTTGATTTCTAGAATGAACTTTCTGTGCTTAACAAACAAAGGGAGAGCGCAATGATATTAACCATCCTTCGGTGATTCCACAGTGGTTGTGTTCCTAATAAACTGTAAAAAGAAAACTGACTACAGGAAGGTTGATGGCTAGGTTAATATACGTTGTAGCGGAGTCATTTAAAAATAATCCAAGCAAAGAAAGGAGATTTATATAAAAGTACATTTCCATTACTTGTGCCTCTGGCACACTGTCTCATCCAGCGTAGCAAAAATCCAGCAACATTATTCTTGTTTCTTTTTCTAACATTCATAGCCTTTAGGATTGCTTTCCTTTGTTAATTTTTGAAAGATTCCTTGTTAATTAAGAGACATAATTGACTCAAATGCAAGTCTTGACTGAAAAGAGCTTGAAGAACATAGCAGGAGTCTTGTGATTTTTTTTTTTTTCTTTTAAAATAACATTTAATTTTTGTGCATGTCAGTATTCAGTTAAAATTCTGATACTCGAGTAGGATGCAAACTCCTATAGATGTCTTCATGGCAACTGCGTTTTTTGCTCTGTTTTTCTTAGTTACAAACAGTGGAGTACTAGGGCAAGTCTAGTTTTTTGGGTCAGTGAAAGAAATCCACTTTGAAGCAAGAAATCAGACTACAAGTGCAGTTAGGTGTGGTTTTTTCTTTTTTTTTCTTTTTCTTTTTTTTTTTCTCCCCAAAAGACTCAAGATCAGTCTTTAAACACCGCAGGTATGGCAGCACATTTTCAACCTGCTTTTTGTTACACTTTTCATAAGAGCTTAGCACCTGGTGAGCATCTAAGTGGAGTTACCACTTAGAAAGTCTGGCTACTTGCTTTGGTACTGAAATAGAAGCTGCTTTCTTCTAAATATCTATCCCAATGGACCAAGCCTTAAGTATTTTGTATTCCCATCGCTTTGAATGGGAATTTTTCCTTACGAAAGAGTTTGGCGTTTGGCTTGCTTATAGAGCCAGGCACTTCTTTTATGTAGGTCCATTACTTTCGATCCTGCTAAATGTGTGTTCCTAATTGCACTAAGTCAATGTATGGAAAGAGATCAGAGGAAGGAACTGATCCAGAAGGGTGGATACTCGGTATTGTGCGCTTTGAAGCTGTGAGATTGAATGACTGGATCATCTTGGATGTGACCTTCAGATTGGTAAAGTGAATGTATAGCTGTTCAGAGAGACGTGGTATAATTAATGATTAATCGGGGTGCTTTGTTTTGCATATTTTTGAATTCCACAGTCAAGGCTTGTGTGTATAATGGTTGTTTTTTATTTTCATTCTTCTGCAACTCATCTTTGCTGACTGTATCCGTTTGCTCCCTGATGTCTGTAGGCTCTAATAAATTGAGGAGTTTAGGCAGACAGCTCCTTAGGCGAGAGTTCTCCCTCGGCTGTAAACGCTGTTGAGATCTGCCTGGACTATAAAAGGCTCGGAAAAGGGGACAAGCTTTTGGCTGAGAGGCATAAGAGAAGTGTAACAACTTTGATGTCCCCTCTTCTTCCCTTTTCTTGGATGTTTAATTGGCATTAGGAAACAGAACAGGTCATTGGATTCATAAGCAAAAAAAGGACTGTTTGAGTCAGAAATACTCCTAGGAAGCCTCCTGTTGGTAGTGTTTGCACTGATGTTATGAATTCCAAGATATTTAGTGTTTTTTAAGAAATATCTTAGCTGTCAGAGTGATGTGATAAAGCAAAAATCTGAGTTCTCATCATAGAAAATGTTTGTCCATGTATTTGGGGAGAACAGCATGAAAATGTGATAGCTTTGGATTTGAATGCACAAAAAAACCCACCCACTGAACAAATAAAGCCACAGCTTTCACTCCCATGATGTTGCTGTCTTTTATAAATATCCAGAGCCAACTGGTTTATAATGTTTATTAAGAGAATATCTCTTTCACTGGCTTCTGCTTCCTTGCTCTCAAAAGCCTGCTTGACCCATTCTTAATGCCATAACGTTACAGGTCAAAGAAGAGATACTATATAATACAGTAATAATATAGTAATTTGCTGTGCAGTATCTGCATCAAGCTAACGTCTTTCAGTTGACTGGAATACTTGACTTTTTTCCTGTCATTATCTAGAGACTTGCCACTTGAAATTGTGGTGGACAAATGCCTCCTTTTCTTTTCTTTTTTTTTTTTTCTTCTCCCATCCTATGTTTGAATATTGTCTGCTGGCAGGAGCCTGTGGCTTGAAAGGGAAAGGTTCAGAGAGATGAGAATGGCTATTGCTGGACACAATAGCCCTAATATCCTCACAGAAATACAAGCACTGTGGTCACGGGAGGAAGAATTGTTGACTCTCCCTTCATCTTTAGGGAGAAGAGAGGATCTTCTTCAAGATTAACCATTTGTAGGCCAGACAGATCAGTTAAAATTTCTGTCCTGTTACCATGATACATTCACTATCCCTTCCAAAAAAAATCAGTATCACAAACTAAATAGAGTAATGGGCACAGTAGTGGCAGGAATTAAAACACCACCAAGCTTGGGTCACCCAGTACACTGCTGTGTTGTTCTGTTGTGTGGGGAGAGGGAACACCCTTCTCTGTGTCCATGGGGGATGAGATGAGAAATTATGGCCTTCAGTTGCAGTAAGTGAGATTTACTTTAGTGACAAAAACTTCTAGGATGAAATACTGCATTAGATTGCTTGTGGGGGTTGTGGCACCTTCATCATTGTGGGTCTTTAAGAATAGGTTAGAAAAACATGTCAGGAATGATATCTGTAGAGCTTCTCCTGCCTTGGGGCATGGAGATGGACTGGATGACCTCGTGAGATCCCTTCCAGCCCTGTTTTCTATGATCTCTAACCCTGAACTTCGCATTACTCATCCCTTGAAGCCCCAAAGGTGACAGGACTATCACACTTCATTTTTACCCTTACGCAGTCTTTTTTGCTAGATGGTTTTTACTCATTCTGAGAGGCTGGCTTCAATTACATTTGTCATATGATTCTCCTTTCTTATAGCCTCTATTTATTTTTTTTTCTTAAGTCTGTCCCTTCTAGGCCTTTTCTCTCAATTTTTTAAAATGGATCCTATTCACTTCTGAACTTTTTGAAAGCAAAATCCACTCAAAACTTAGATCTATTTTGTGAGTTTGAAATTTCAAATTAGAAAAAACGAGTTAGAAGAGCTGTTAAGTACTAATGTCATGCTCAGTGCTGCAAGAGGTACTACAGGAGCAGGAACTGGTTTTGCCTTGTTGAAGTAAGATAAATGTGGACAGGAGGAGATGATGAGATGGGGAGCTGCCCAGGAGAGCGGCTATTTTGCTTGTTTGTACAGGACTTGGTACAGTGTGACCCTGAAGCTTGAATAATGGCTACTTGAGTAATGGTTGTTAAACCTTACTTAGGATGGGAAGCATACGAGATACCAGATGCATGTGTACAGTTTGCACGTGGCGTTGCTGTAAGGTATAAAAGAAGGAAGGTTTGTTCTCTGAAGTGATAAGATGCGATGATTTAGGGGTGATTAAAAACTGCAGTAAATTAAAAGATAGCCCAAACAGTGCGATCCTGCGCGTGGTGGGTTTTTATTCAGGTATCATAGTGGCAATAAGTACCCGGCACAGCTGCACGGTCCCCTCTCCCTGACACAGCGGGATGTTTCACAAGCTGATATGAAACAGTAGTTTCCCATTATATTTGCCCCTTTTCATCTCTTCCTGGAATGGAATTAGATTTGTTCTGTTAGTGGCGTGTGGTGGTTTTTAAGTGGCTTCCTTGCGGGTTGGCTTTAGGGCTTCCCCAGCTCTCGAGTTGGGTTAGTAAAGTGGAAGATTGCACAATAAAAAGCAAGGCGTCAGGCTCGAGGTAAACAAACGTCCTGCTTTATTGCAGAGTAGTTTTCTGGTTCAGCTCCGGGATGCCTTGGTCCGTGAAATAGCTGTGTTAATTCTCCACGTGTCTGGGCGTAATCGCTACAATCGAGGTTGTAGAGAGGAAAGTGCTTGGAGCAATCCCTGCCATGGTGGTGGCCCTACTCCTGCGATCTGTGCTTGGAGAGGAACGTCTTCCTCGGGACAGGCTGTTTCGGCAACTACCCAAGACTTGGTTGACCTTCTTCCTCTTGTTGGCCTTCCTCCATCCATGGTTTAAACTGACTGTCAGAAGATGAGAAATCCCTGGAGGCGTTTTGCACAGAGCTGCACAATGCAGGGATTCACCGAAATGTTTTATGTTCCCCTGAATATTTTATGTTTGGTAACCGAAGGCACGTTTGCAGCCGTGGAGCAGAGGCGCAGTGCTGGGGGGGCGGTGGACCTTAAAGATCATCGAGTTCCAGCCCCCCTGCCATAAGCAGAGACACCTCCCCCTAGACAAGGTTACCCAAAGCCCCATCCAGCCTGGCCTTGAACACCTCCAGGGTTGGGGCATCCGCAGCTTCTCTGGGCAACCTGTTCCAGTGTCTCACCACCCTCACAGTAAAGAATTTCTTCCTAATATCTAACCTAAATATCCCCTCTTTCAATTTAAAACTGTTACCCTTTGTCCTATCTCTCCACTCCCTCATAAAGAGTCACTCCCCATCCCGTAGGTCCCCTTTAGGTACTGGAATGGGCTTCAAGGTCCCCCCAGAGCCTTCTCTCCAGGCTGAACAACCCTAGCTCTCTCAGCTTTTCCCCATAGCATAGGTGCTCCACCCCTCTGATCATCTTCATGGACCTCTTCTGGACATGCTCCAAATTATTTAAGTCATGAAATTAGCTACCCTCTCTCCTGACTTTTTTGAAAAAGTCGACAAACCCCATTGTGTTATTTTTCTGAGGAGCCGACGTTTTTGAGACTAATTATTCTACGAAAGTGCTCAGCTCTATGTTGAGTGCTATTTGCTCCCTGGCTGTATTTGATGCTTTCTATTTAATTATGCAGTTTAAAAGTAAAAAATAAAAAAGGAGGAGGAAACTCACTTTGGTAGCTCCAGGCTGCAGGAGTTGCAATGTCTGCTTAAATCTCTCTGCTGCCTCTAAAGGGTCTGGTTGCTGGAACCCACAGACCCCTTCAGCAATGTTATGAAGACAGAATTGGAAAAGCATGTCTTTGTGGAAACTTTGATTAATTTTTCAAGGGGTGACCAGAGCTGCTGTGTTACAGAGCTGTCAAATACCATATGTCCAGAAGCCCTGTCATCTGAATTTCAAAGTCAGAGCCACATTTTAAGAGACTTGCCCTTTTCATCCTATCTGGTCTGTGGGGGAGTGTCGCTGGGACTAAACCCTGTTTGACCGCGTGGAAGAAGCGTGCCAGGCTTCCTTTGCCAGGGACTTTGAGTTTAAATCTATTTCAGGCCTTTAAAAAGGTCAGTCAAGGCTGCCGGCCAGAACCTGTGTCTAATTCAACGCTATTAGAATCACAGAGAAATAAAATCCCCGATCTTGGGCTGGAGGGCAGGGAGCGAGGGAAGTTTTGGACATTTTATAAACTGCAGAATATGCGCTCATCGCAAACTGCTTCTGCAGTCCGAAGAGAGCAGCCGTGTCCCTGTGCACTAGGAAGGTCGCTCGGGCTCTGCTGTGGTCTTTGGGCTCCACCAGTGAGGACCTGACTGCTGGTCTGGGGCCTGAAGAAGCTGCTTTTCTTTGTTTGCCAAGAGAGGACAGGATGACGTTTCTTAATTTGTCTTAGCTGTTAGGTGGTGTATCTTTCCGAGGCGAGACGCGTCTGGTTGTTCAGGCTCCCCACATCTCTAATATTTGAGGCAAAGGGGAAGCAGCAATTTTTTTGGGAGGGGGGGGTTAGGTCTGGATTAGGGTTTATTTCACCGTTGGCTGTGGTGGGTGGGCAGGGGGAGATGCTGAGCTTCATCCCTCAGTGGCCCATTCCCATCCTCTGCTGACGACCCCGACAAAAGGTACCCAGGTCTGTATCTTCTGAGATACTTAATTGCTCCAATGAAAATATTTTTGTTTATTCCTACTAGAGTAATACGAGCTTTATTTCTCCTTTACTTTATTCCTTTATTTTGCTGTAATCCTTCAGTGCTCGTATTTGTAATCTAACATGCGTTCTTTTAAAATTGGAAGGAGCTGACATCAGTGGTTTGAGGAGCCAAAGGAAAGATTTCTTATAACGGTAATCAGTCTGGCTAATTTCCCAGAAGCATCTAGTCTTGCCGAGATACAGAGGAGCCAGTGTACAGGACAGAGTCTCTTGTTCCACACTTGGGTCTAATTTAATAATACTTTGTTGATTTGCAGTGGAAGTTTGATTCTGGGTTTTGACTGGGTTTATATTGGAATGCAGTTTTTCATGATTTGGAAAAATAATATATTTGTTTCAAATTATCGTATCAGGAGGGATTTAATTTTCTGGGCTTCTTTACCAAATAATCAGATGAATGTGAAAAGCAGCTTTAATGTGATTTCTCATTGATTATTTTCATATTAAAGCCCCGTGATCTGAAGAGTAATAAGTTTGTATTCACTTGCCATCTTATAAGTAGGTCTTAGTTTTAATCTTGTAGGTTTTTAAAATTGAATCAGCAGAAATTGCAGAAATTATGTTTATATTCACTTGCCATCTTACTAATGGATCTCAGCTTTAATCTTTCTGGTTTTCCAAATTGATTCAGTGAAAATTATGTCACTAGGATTTGATTAAAGCATGCAGTTGCAGCTTAATTTTTTTTCTAATGTGTTAAATTTTCCTAGGCCAATGTGAAAAGTTTTAGCAATATTAGCCTCTTATCTAATAGATCCTTATTTCTCAAAGTATTTTGAGAGTTTGGTGTTAAGTTGTTTTTTTTTTTTTAATTAAAATCTTGACTGCTAGTAAAATGTACTGGTCTGTTCTGTAGTTAACTGTTGTATTAATTTTGAAGTTATAAATAAAATCGGAAAGTAAATTTGGTATCTTGGTATTACGCAGCAAAAAAAAATAGTTGTTTTAGTAGAGAAGCTGTCTGCTAATACACTTATCTCCCGTTAGCTAATGACTGCTTTTATTCATCTCACACATTTTGGCTGGGTGAAATCCAGCTTGTGATGATAATGGCTGGAAAGGAGTAGGGGCCCGAGTGCTGGTGGATCTGTGAAATGCACTGGTGGAACATCTACGCTGGCAGCAGGTAGCCTCTCTCGTTGGGTTGGGTGTGCTGTGGATGGGCTGTCTTCACGCTGTGGCACGGAGGCAGGACAGCAAGGGGGATGTTGCGCCCGTGCTGTAAATCAGTGGCTAATGAGACCAAAGGAAGGAAGTCAGCTGGCCAGGGCTGGTGTCTGCTCCAGCAGTTCTCCCAGCCATTCAGATACCAATGGAGCATCGACACCTTTCCATCATCTTGCACCTCCTCCTTTTCCATAGCACTGAGTACCTTCTAGAAATAGACTATGCAGTGTAGCTGGCATGCAGAATTGTCACCTCAGTTTTTTTCCCTTCGTTCCTAGAATAGCTTTGAGAGTGTGGGATTTTTTGTGTTTTTTTTTTTTTAAATATCATTTATCCTTGTTGTATGTGCTTGCTGCTGAGGGCCAAAAAAAAAAAAACCCCAAGGCAGAAAATGAGTTGGTGTTTGGGTGGGTTTTTTTAGCAATTCTGAAGGTTGCCCAGCTAACAGGGGTACCAGATGAGCCACTGCAGCGTTTTACTCATCAGATCTGTTTATCACTGTCTACATTCTTATTGCAAAGGGGTAATTTTGAGGGTAATTTTTCTCTCCTGTGCATTGTCGGGGAGCATGAGAAGTTCTTCCTTCTCACTCTGGGCTGTTTTCTACAAGTCAGCAGGAGCAAGGAGACCCCTCCTGAGGGGCAGGACGAATGAAGGCCATGCAGTGGTTGGCACTGGCCTCTGCAGATACATAGACATTGAGGATGCCTTCCAGGCCCCTCGAAAAAAAAAACAACAAACAAACCAAAAATCCCCTGTAAGCTGCTCCCCTGTGAGCCCTTCTCTGGTGTGGTGGTGCAGCATCTCTGTGCTGCAGAGACCCCACATCCCACCCAGGCCTTTGCAGCCACAGTCTATCCCAGCCCAAATCTTGCTCTCTGCTTTAGCCTTTGAACCTTGGGTACACACCAGTGATGAGTCCTTTTCTCCCATGTGAAGGCTAGTTTCTGCAGAACAGGTATTTGTCCTAAACGAGAAGCAGATGAGTAAATAAACCCTTAGGAAAAGCAGACGACTATGAATTTATTTCTCTTCTTTGTTAATCTCTTTAATAATGCAAGGAGTGGTAATAAGAAAAAGTAGAATGGGTTGTGATGTTTCTTCGATACTGTTAAACAACCCTAAATTTAAAGTGTGGCCTCAGATGAGGTAGTGGGTCATTATCTGTATATCTGACCACTATTTTGACTGAAGACCGGGGAAAAAGCATTACGTCTCCAGCCAGAGTCAACTACCACACCGTGACAGCTGTGAGCCCCCTCTCCTGCTGTATGTGTACAGGGCTCCCCAAAACATGTCCTCAAATCCTCCATCCTGAAACTGCGTCTCAGTGGGTGGCTCCTGTGCTGTTGGTGGGCTCTGAACACCGCTGCCAGCATGTCCCCACTTGGGGGGCATTATAGGATCAAGGCTGGGTAGTTTTATGGTATAAGGTGATGTGGTATTGCATGCTATTTTTGGAACATCTCAGTTTTTCCTAGAGGGGAAAACCAGTGGTAGGTTTGCTGCCTGAATTTTGTACGCAGCTGAGGCTGAGAAAAACTGTGACAACTTCTGGAAGAAACGTGAGTTGTCTTGCGTGCAGGGAGCAGAACTGTTCCTAACACTGTAGAGTTTTGAAGTCCAGTGCTTACACCTCCCCAGATGTGCCTTCAGTTTGCTTTACCGTTATCAAAGTAGAAACTAACAAAACTATACCAAATCCCAAGAGAGACTTGAGGAGATTTCTAGGAGCGCTTGCCACATTTCATGTCCCCCACACAGTCACTTTGGTGGAATGGTGGAGGTGACCATTGCTGGTGCTGGTTTGATGCAAGGCTGGCCACCACCTTCCTTGCAGTCACCTCCTCGGAGCAGTTGCCCTCTGTGTGCCGACTTGTTCAGTGTTAACTTCAGCAGCCTCGGTGTTGCCCTACAACTATGTTTTTTGCATTCTTCGTCACCTTGAGCTGGCTCTCTATTAGCAAATTGAATGAAGAGGATAACAATATAATTGGGTAAAACGTTTCTAAATTAGTATCGCGGTTCTCATAATAGGCTTGTAAGGGGAGAGCGGGCGCTGACACCTGCAGCCGCGCGTGGTGGAGAGGATAAGGTCAGGTTAGACTAAAACGATTTAAGGGCATGCAATCAAAAGCAAATGATCGTTTTAGAGGTAAGATCTACCACTTAGGCTAAAAGTTAATGTCAGCTCTTGCAAGCTGTACCAGTATCCTGCCCGTTATGAAGACTGCTACTGCTTACCCAAGGGAGATGCTTGATCCATCCCGTCAGTGGTGAAGCCAGTGCTGTAAACATCAGCGAGGCCAGGCTGCTACCTTCCAAAAGAGTTTTCCCTTCTGGAGGAGTAACTCCTGAAAAGGCAGATTGCTAACTTGATTTTTGGTGTACTGTAGTGTGCAGCGTTTTATAAAGGGTTTTATAATATAAGTGGTCTCTCCCCACTACTGTCACAACATTAACTGTTTCCACCGAGTGTGTGTGGGAGGGTCGGACTAGAACATTTTAAAATACATTAGTTTGCAAATTAAGTGTCAACAGTGTAAAAAGTCTATGAAAATTTTAAAGAGGAATTATTTGAGGGAAGGGAAAGATGATAACTTAGTGCCCAAAAAGAGTATGTAACTTGCTACCTCTCGTAATGAGAGAGTGAGGCTCTAGAGGTAATCAGTTTTGTGAAGGTTTTATAAAATGGCACAACTCACTACATGGCAGAGCTTAATTTTGTAATGGATCAGTGTCATTTCTTTCAGGCAGCGATGCTATTTAAGCAGAACATTCATTATATCATGATAACAGAGATCCTCCAAAAGCTAAATAATTGAAGACAGGCGCTGGAAAAACAGTGAATACACATTACAGTTTCAAAGACTGCTATTGCTGAAAGCCACCTAATTGTATTCTGCTGCAATTAATAATCATCTTAATGGCTTTGCATATTTATGAATATATAAAAATAAATAAGACAATACACAGGCTAGGATAAAATGTTGGTTCATAAACTTTTATTGCTGAACAGTAATTAAGCATGCCTCTAATCACAGCATCATTTTTCATTGTGGATAGGTTTGGGTGGGATGGGGAAGTTTGAGAAAGACAATGTGAATATTCAGAAAATTACCTCGCATGAAAGATTTCAAATCACAGATATTTAAAATGAAGCGTGTGTTTGCTTCTCACTTGCCTCCCTGTTACCTGTGGTGTGGCTTTTTGACTTGGTATAGCCCAAGTACATGGAAGGTCATTGGTTCTCATCCCCCTCTCCCCTGTGAGATGGGCTGGGGAAGTTTTTTGGCTGCTGCCTTTTAGTCTATATTGAACAGGAGCTCATACCGAAGATTAGAGAAGCCCCTCCTGGCCTTTAAACCAATACTAATAATCTCTGAGGTTTTGAGATTAAAATCTGTCTCAGAGGTACGTACATAGAAATTCAGGACAAGGCCACAGAGAGTATTGCTTGAAGTTTTGGCCCAAGTGGAATTACTCCTCACTTACCTCCGTGCAACTGAGAGATGAACTGGACTGGCTGAGTTTTGTCGTCAATCTGCACAGTAACTGCTTACTCTCATTAGGACTTTTTTCCCCTCTACAGCCCCGTGCATTACAAAATGTTCCTGCTTTGTTTTGACTTGACCTTTCATAGTCACTAAAAAATCAATAGACTTTAATGCATTTATTAAATAAGGAGGATTCTAGGGATTAACATGCAAGGTTCACTGCTGTAGCAATAGGAGAAGGTAAAGAGTGGAATATTACTGCACAGCCAAGATGGGCTGCTGTGGTTACAAGAGCACTCTACTCCTTTTCTGGTAGGGGCTGGTGACTGCCCCTCCTTCACTCTTAGACTTCCTTCAATGGAGGAAGCTTGTTCATATCTTTCCTTTTTCTTATTTTCTTCAGTGAAGGGAAAAACTGGACATTCATAAGTCCATGGGCCCTGATGGGATGCACCCACGAGTGCTGAGAGAGCTGGCAGATGTTATCGCTGGGCCACTCTCTATCATCTTTGAAAGGTCATGGAGAACAGGAGAGGTGCCTGAAGACTGGAGGAAGGCCAACATCACTCCAGTCTTCAAAAAGGGCAAGGAGGAGGACCCTGGGAACTACAGACCAGTTAGTCTCACCTCCATCCCTGGGAAAGTAATGGAGAGACTCATTCTAGATGTCATCTCCAAACAAGTTGAAGAGCGGGGGGTTATTGGAAGTGGGCAACATGGGTTTACCAAGGGTAAATCATATGTGACCAATCTGATAGCTTTCTACGATGCTATAACTGGTTGGTTGGATGAGGGGAGGGCAGCAGATGTCATCTACCTTGATTTCATCAAGGCTTTTGACACAGTCTCCCATAGCATCCTCATTGGGAAACTAAGGAAGTGTGGGCTGGATGAGGGGACAGTGAGGTGGATTGAGAACTGGCTGTGTGACAGGACCCAAAGGGTAATGATTAATGGAGCAGGTTCAAGCTGGAGGCCTGTAACCAGTGGTGTCCCCCAGGGGTCAATACTTGGTCCAGTCCTGTTCAACATATTCATCAGCGACCTGGACGAGGGGACCGAGTGTATCCTCAGCAAGTTTGCTGATGATACCAAACTGGGAGGGGTGGCTGACACCCCGGAGGGCCGTGCTGCCATCCAGCGAGACCTGGACAGGCTGGGGAGCTGGGCAAGGAAGAACCTCATGAGGTTCAACAGGGAAAAGTGTAGGGTCCTGCACCTGGGGAAGAAGAACGTTAAGCACCAATACAGGTTAGGTGTGGACCTGCTGGAGTCAAGTTCTGAAGAGAAAGATCTGGGGGTCCTGGTAGACAGCAAAATGACAATGAGCAAGCAGTGTGCTCTTGTGGCCAGGAAGGCCAATGGAATCCTGGGCTGCATAGGGAAGAGTGTGGCTAGTAGGTCGAGGGCAGTCATTCTCCCCCTGTACTCTGCACTGGTGAGGCCACAACTGGAATACTGCATCCAGTTCTGGGCTCCCCAATTCAAGAGCGATAGGGAACTACTGGAAAGAGTCCAGCGAAGGGCAACAAGGATAATTCAAGGATTGGAGCATCTCCCTTATGAAGAAAGGCTGAGAGAGCTGGGACTCTTTAGCCTGGAGAAGAGAAGGCTGAGGGGAGACCTTACCAATGCTTATAAGTATCTAAAGGGTGGGTTGAAGGAGGAGGGAACCACACTCTTTTCAGTGGTTGCCAGTGAGAGGACGAGGGGCAACGGGCACAAGCTGGAACATAGGAGGTTCCACTCAAATATGAGAAGAAACTTCTTCCCAGTGAGGGTGACAGAGCCCTGGAACAGGATGCCCAGGGAGGTTGTGGAGTCCCCTTCTTTGGAGATTTTCAAGACCTGCATGGATGCAGTCCTGAGTAACATGCTCTGACATGCTCTGGGCAATCCTGCTTCAGCAGGGGAGTTGGACTAGATGATCTTTATGGTCCCTTCCAACTCCAAAAATTCAGTGAAATCACTTTTTCTCCTGCTTTGGTTGGCCTGCAGTTGACATCCCAGGGATAGGGAATGATGGGACTTCAAGCACAGCTGGATACCATTTGAGCTTTGAAGAAATTGAAGTATTTATTATGAAACATGCTTTATGGATGCCACACAGACCTTTACACCCTTCAGGTCCCAGCAGTTATGGAGAATAAGATCTAGCTGATAAGAGGATGCCAGGTTTCTGATGTTTGTAGGAGCCTTACAACTGCAAGCTCTCATTTAAAAGCATTGCTTGAGTAACTGAGAAATTATAATAGGAGAATGTTCTCTTTAAAATTGTCCTTTGAGGTAGGACTTACCATCCACAATGTTGAGGAAGGAGATTATGCCTTGAACCCTAGATGAACGCTTGTTGGATGAAACAAAAGTTTGAAAGCTCTTTTTTGCTTGCAGGTCTTTAAACTTTTCAGCATTCATATCAGCAATTTATGCATTCGCCTTTTCTTTAGCCCTAAAGTCTAGTGCCACCTGTGATCATCTAAATTTGCATGCAAATCCCCTTCCAGATTCATGGTGTTGGCTTCTTACAGTTGTGTTGTGTTACACTGACGTTGCACTGACTGGCCTGGTGGAAGAAACATAATTTACGTGAGAGGACCAGCAGCTTGGGTGTAGTACAGTACTTATAACTTTGCAGCTTTACTTCTGACCTGTATTTAATGACAGCTTTTCTTTGAGGTGAGCAAATAAATGAGTAAAAGCTCAGGGCGGCCATGCTGATTAACTTTAGCAGAAGAAGTGGGATGACTTTTGCCTGCATTGTTGACCCTCAGAAGTTCCTAAATTCCTAAACCTGTGGGAATATCGGTGGCTGCATTTAGAGCTTTGGTTTTGAAGATGGAAGTAACTTGGATTCCTGGAGTTCCCTTGACTGTAGAAAAGTCTTTTATTTGACCAAGCTAAGTCAAAAGATTTTAGCATATGCAAAACTCTCTCTCCAGTCTTCTGTGACCCTGAATTGCCTATCAGCTTATTCTATGCTGTAGGTTTTGTGTCCAAGAATACGCTGACTTTTGTGACCTGATTTTTTTTTTTTTAAGTAATAAGATTTTTGCAACTTTTGTGCTCAATTTAGTGTTCCATAGGATGCATATACTTACACATCCTTTCTGTTTCTAAGTTTAGCTACCCATATTTGTGCAAATCTCTGGTTTGCATGTAGATAAGGGATTGGTGGTGTTTAACGTGCCATCAGAGATGTGCGTATATCTGTGTGCAGAAGGCCAATACTGTACATTTTTAGGTCATCTGGAGAAGGAGTAAGAAGCTGAGCTTATTCTTACTATGTTCTAGTCTCTAGCCCCAAATATAGTAGCTAATATCCTTTCTCAATGACCGGTGTAAATGCTACTGACTTCAGCAGGAGGTTGGCTGAAATCAATGTTCCTGATTACACCAACTTACCTAAGGCATGGTGACAGCGCCCACCTACACACCCATGTTAATCATTTTGAACACAAATTTAAGGTAGGCTTTTCTATAGTATTTTATCAACCCATCCCTTACGAACTAACAGTAGAGCTAAACATTGTTTTTGCCTGTTTCAAGCCAGTAATTCCCTTATGTAGTTGACACTTGGTGATGTGTCTTTGAAAAGATTACAGGTTGACCCCCATCCCTGACCAAAGAAAGAAACAACCAAACGTAAAATCTGGGAATGACAAGTTACTTTAGGCATGATCTGCTACAACATATTAAAACCAGAGTACGTACATGAACAGTTTTCTTTCGGTACGTGACAACTCTCACACAATGGTATCTTTATGTGTCAACATGCATTCGGATCTTAGGATGTTAAGAATGATTTACAAAGAAGCAGTGTCAAACCATATTGATCAAATTTTAGTGTTCCTAGATTTAATTTATTTTTTTTTTCCCCTCAGCTGCTTTATAGGGAACAATGCTTTGGGTAGGTTTTAAAAAAAATAACATCTATCACCATAAGCAAGAACCTAAATAAATTCTTATACTAAATGTATCAGAAGCAGAATTTTATAGCATTTTTACTTTCCTAGGACATAATCATGTCTAATCTGCAATAACAGAGGAGTGATAGATAATGCACACAGAGGTGGTTAGATGATCAGTAATTGATTGTTTTCTTCTTAAAGAGCAAACTTCTTGTATTTCAAAATGTGAGAGTGCTTTCCTTTTATGGGGTCAGCATTGATTGTACATAAAACATGTGATAGAGGGTGTCTGGAAATGGTAATTAAAATTGTAGAGTTTCAAAAGTGAGCATTGATTATATTTCAGGGCCATACCTCTCAGTTAAAAGTTAAAGAGTAAACAGTCATTCAGCTGGAATGCTCTGAGGCTTTTGCATCAGGACAAGGAGGGGACTTGAAATGACAATTTGAGTCCTACCTTTGTAATTGTTCTAGAGAGAAGTGGAACAGTACAGGTTGATTACATTTTAGAGAGGAACTTACCCAGTTTCCTCCTATTCAACTTCCACTAGGAGTTTTTTAGTCATTAAAGCCCTTAATGAAGTACTTATTACTTCCTGTGAAACATGGCGTAGGTGCCCAAAGGGAAGGCTCTAGGGCTTAGACATATCTGTAGGCAGGGAAAGGGGACCATGAGGAGTCATACTGCTTAAAAGACAGAAGGTAGCCTCGGATGTTGTACAAGTGGGATATATCAACACACTGAAGATGAGACGAAAGGCGTATCTTCTAGACTATTTTCTTAAAGAAGAAGAAAGACATTTTATGGTTTCTTTCAATTTCACCAAGCCAATAAAAGCTAAGGCTTACAGTGGAGAAATGCAGGAAATCCTACTTGCAGCACAGCTCCACGTTCGCCATTGCAAGGTTGTTGGTTTCCTGTAATTTTTGTCCAGATTGGGATGTCATCCAGACACCTCCCTCCTGACACAGGTGATGCGGGATCCACACATCTCATGGAGCAGCCATGTCAGCTGGAAGCACGCACAGTTGCTTGGTGCAGGTTGAAAGAGAGACACATCTTTGGCTCGTCTCAACGTGCTGTTATTTTGGCAACTTGCGGTGTTAATGCCAATTAGTGTAACAAGACACTTCAAATGAGGTTGAAAGCCAGTATATTCAAGGCAGCCTAACTGTGTTGGAAATAACTCTCAGTTACGATGGTGCCCTTATCTTTTAAAGGCAAAAGAGCTGTTCCCAGGGGCTTGGTGTTGCACTTCTCTTTCTGCAGGCAGAAGCTGTTCCTGAAGCACTTTCCTGTGTTACGTGCTATATGCACAAACGTGACAAAATAACTTCCCCTGGAGCTGCTAGGATACTGCTGTAAGTTTTCACAACAGTTGGCATAAAACTAAATGAATCCAAAACCTTTCCACTGTCATGTGCAGTGTGTGGAAGCAGGTTTCTTCTATAAGCCCTCATCCTTTAAGACACAAACCAGACAGTAACTAATAGAGGTTAGAAAGAACTTTCTCCAAAGGGTAGCTTGTTCCATGGTTCTCCAGCATGGATTTTTTTAATGCTTCCTTAAGAAGCACTTTTTATTAGTTCTTAAAAGGAGAGGATAGGGTATCTGATAGCTCACTTGATGCTTGCATATCTCTTCAATACGAATTGAAGCCACAGATCCTTGGTTCCAGTTATGGTGCATTCTTCTGGCTTGCTCCCATCATTGGATGAAATGCTCTAGTGAGTTGAATAAAGCACGGTTTGGTTCACAGCAGAAGTACAGACTGTCCTTTTTGCCTTAGACTTTTTCATGGGAGTTTAGATGGCCTGCCTGAGGCAGGAAGGTGTCACCAAAACCCTGTCACTTAGCAAAGGCAGGAAATTAATTGGGTGAAATGTGTCCAGATGATTGTTACAGGATTGTGTGCCCTGCTCGCTGTTAACATGTATGCACTTATTCTGCAGCAAAGGTGAGAGTGTACAAGTAACTTAGCACTCAATAAATTAATAGAATCATAGGATGGTTAGAGTTGGAAGGGACCTTAAAGATCATCGAGTTCCAAGCCCCCTGCCGTGGGCAGGGACACCTCCCACCAGACCAGGTTGCTCAAAGCCCCATCCAGCCTGGCCTTCGACACCTCCAGGAATGGGGGGGCATCCACAGCTTCTCTGGGCAACCCGTTCCAGTGTCTCACCACCCTCACAGTAAACAATTTTTTTCTAGTATCTAACGTAAATCTCCCCTCTTTCAATTTAAAACCATTACCCCTCATCTTATTGCTACACTTCCTGACAAAGAGTCCCTCTCCAGCTCTCCTGTAGGCTCCCTTCAGGTACTGGAAGGCTGCTGTACTTAGGTCAAATTATCCTTCTGTGGTGGGTGTGTATAGGAGGTTAATGCAGCTCAGCAAACTGTGAGCGGTGGCCTGGCCTTGAGGTTGTCTGTCTGCAAGGTTCCAGCCCAGCCAGCAGACCCACCGCTGCGTGGATGGGCTTGGGACCTGCTGCCGGGGTGGGATCAAACGTACTTAAAATGTCCAGTCTGGTATTAAAGATAATAAGTAACGGAAAGTTTCACGTTCTCTAATAACCCATCTAAGTCTCTAATAACTCACACAATTAGGAAGTTTGCATCTTATTTGAATGTTGAATTTATGTAACTTCACTTTCCAAAGATTAGATCTTATTTTGTCAGCGGGGCTGAAAAACTCCCTACTTCCAGAACCTCCGTTTGTGAGTAGCTATAGATAGTGATTAAATCATCTTGTAGCCTTTAGATTGCTAGTCCAAGCAACCTTGGGAACCGAAGACCTGGATTTGGTCTTTGGACACCCTCGTATTTAACATCCACCTTGAAGTGAGGATGCAAAAACTGGAGTACAGTGTTATAGCAAGTATTGTATCAGCGGCAAATTGAAAGCTCAAATAATGACCTGTTTTCACTGAATCTTCCCCTTTTTGTGTGTTCAGGGTTGCAGTATGTTTTTGCCACCTCATTGCGTAGAGAGCTCGTGTTGTGGACAGGAGCTGCAGGAAAGAAGGCATTGTCTTTCTTGTGTCTGTACCTACTGTTCAGTGCAGGCAAAGTATTTTTTTGTGTTTCACTTTGAAATCTCGAAATTAAAGGGATCAGCCAGCCACAAAACCCGTCATTGTAAATCAGCAGGACTTTGGCAGAGTTATACCAATTTACACCACGTCAGAAAGTAGCACGAGATGATGCTGTAATTCTTATTACTACCACTGCACGCTACTAGAAGCAACACAGATTGTTTTAAAGAGGTCTCGTATTTTGTTAGTCGTAGATTATATTTAATTTAATAGAAGTACATGTTGGCTTATATGGAAGGTAAAAAATCAATCGTCATTGTGAGATGAACCAGTGCATCCATTGTGAGACTTAAAGGGAAGTGACAAGCCTGTAAGTAGGTGAAAATTGAGAGTTCAAGTGTTTTCTAGGAAACTGCATGCTTACATGATTTAACTGGTAGAGCGCTGTTGATTTCAGGGCACAGCGCTTTTGCTGCCTAAATCACACATGCTGTCAAAAAGTCTCAAAGTGTTTTTTGGCTTTTGGTAGCATATAGGCAGAAATAACGATCTTGAATCACGGGACATCTGCCCTGCAGAGGTTGCATTAGTGATTTAGAAGCACAGATGAGGTTGTATCTAATTCGTAGCCTACTACAGACAAGTTCATTCTATTTTTGCAGAAGCGTGTACAAAGAAACTAAATTTTCATCACAAATGAAAATATTAACTGCCCTTAGAAATAAAGTTATTAATGGTTCTCATATTATGTATTGGCTGCTGGTACTCTCTGCCTTGCCTGGCAAGACTTCAACATAAGACTATTTTACATCCGTAAATGTAAATAATGCTAGATCAGCATTATGATCAGCATTAAACCATCAGATAGGACTAGCAGGCAATGTAGGGCTCATTTCCCCTCCATACAGTTCTGCTTGTCCAGTGGCGGTACTTGCATTATTTGGAACAACCTTGGCTGTGACGTATTTTCAAATGCTGAGAGTTTGCTGCAGAAAAGCTACATAAGCTCAGTTAATATTACTGTAGCAACAGATGAGCACCGGGAACATGTGGTACTTGAGGTATTTGACCTGATTGCTCACAAACTGTGTGTTTGATTGCTGGACTAGAAGATGGTGTCACCCCTGGAAAGGGAAAGTTATGCCTTTAATGCAGTTATATTTGCTTATATATCCCCTTCCTGTAATATCAGCTGGGTGAGGAAAAAGTTTTTGTCACCTCCATGTTTGCGTCAAGAGGGCAGAGTCCTGTTCTGTAAGGCTCGGTGACTGTGAGCAAGCTTCTCAAAACCTGTCTTGCTGCAGTCAGGGGTTTATTTATTACCAGAGGAACTCTTAACATCTCAAATACAACTGCTATGTTTCATTATTAAACAGCAGAGTTTTCAGCTTGGGTTTTAAACCTGGTGTTTTTAAGTCTGCAACCTCTCATCTGAAGGACGTGGTGAGAAGGGCTTCCTGCTTTCTGAATTAGTATTTAATGTGTGGGAAGCGTACATCCCAATTGAAGTTTGTCTTCAGAAGCTTCTAATTAGGACAGAGTGATTTGATTTTTCAGGAGGTACCTTTGGGTTTCCTGAAATAACAAGACAACCACAAGGGTGATGCAGAGCAGGTATCACAGGTTACTGTCATCTTTGCAACTGTCAGAAGTGTTTTGGTGGTAAGTGAACCCATGCATTTGAATAAATAAATATTTTTTACTTAATTTATGGTTTTCATGCCGAAAAAAGCTGTCAAGTTTGAGGTATAAAGACTGACTTTTTTTGTAGCTTGCAGTGGCATGAAAATTTTCAGAAAAACTGAGTGATGTTTTAAGCAACTTCCCTGCAGGATGTGGAGCCACTTAGGTATTATTTTCCATGTAACTTTATACAACAAAGCAGGAGCCAGGGAGGCAGGAGAGCCAAGTGTAAAGTGGCCTCTCGGGGGGTAATGATATGGTGCGCGTTGCAGAGAAAAGCAGGCAAGTGTTTGAAATCGCTGCAGTCAGTCTAGGATGTGTGAATAAAGACAAGAATTGCCCTGTATCTGGTTTTCTGCCACAGCTGAAAGGCTGTTCATGTGAGCTCACAGATAGCGTTTTATTTGGTAACTAAGCCTTTGTGATCCCAAATTCTGGGTGCAGAGGCGAGACCTTACAAGCGATGGTTAAATTTCAGAGGGAGCTCCTGAACAGTGCTATGGAGAAGGATGGGCTCTCAGCTGTAGAGACTGGTGCTTCTTTCTGTGAAGCAATGACCGTGGCTGAAACGTGTTTCTGTCGGAAACTTCTGGACAGGCTTACTCAGGCAACACTTTTGTCTTTTAATCTCATTCCCAATGACAGAAGCAGCATGTTTGTGCATTGTGGAAGTATCATAGAATCATAGAATGGTTAGAGTTGGAAGGGACCTTAAAGATCATTGAGTTCCAAGCCCCCTGCCATGGGCAGGGACACCTCCCACCAGACCAGGTTGCTCGAAGCCCCATCCAGTCTGGCCTTGAACACCTCCAGCGTTGGGGCAGCCACAGCTTCTCTGGGCAACCTGGGCCAGGCTCTCACCACCCTCACAGCAAAGTTGTTCTTCCCCAGATCTCATCTCAATCTCCCCTCTTTCAGTGTCAAACCCTTCCCCCTCCTCCTATGGCTCCCCTCCCTGATCAAGAGTCCCTCCCCAGCTTTCCTGTAGCCCTTTTAGGTACTGGAAGGGGCTATAAGGTCTCCCCGGAGCCTTCTCTTCTCCAAGCTGGGCAACACCAACTCGATCCATCTTCCTACTTTCCTGATTAACATTTGGAGGCGCTTTGAACCCTCTTACCGCAGCAGACATGCCCCAACAAGAGATATTTCTGGAGACTTGGGTCTGGAATTGTCAATGTATCACGTACTGGATGCAGCGCTTCAAAACCTAAAGCTGTTGAGTGATGGAAGTCTCCAGGCTTGTGCTGCGTGACCACATCGTTGTTACTGGGGTCCAATACGTGGTGCTGGGCCCTGGCTTCCTTTGCACTTAAGTCTATAAAAGCGAGGAAGGATTTCAAAGCAAAGCAGCAGATGTGAGCCTTGGCCTTTGTGAATTCATTGTTGTTCCCTGGTGCCAAGATCCTCCGTGTCAGAAGAGGGGAATTCTTAGTGCGAGATGTAGTAGGTAGAAACACAGAGACTTTTTGTTTCTGTCTGAAGTCACCTCGTCGAACTTTCGGGCTGGTATGTTGGCAGCTGAGCAAAAGGCTGTTTATTCTTCATGACTCTCAGAACAGTTTGGAATAGCTTCCAAATACAAATCAGCGGCTTGTTCCCCAAAAAGCTAGTCAGAAACTTTTATCGCATCTGTCAGTCACTGCTCTTGCTTTTATAGGTCAGCTCTGAAAAGCCAGTGCAATTAGAGTATGGTGTGTAGTCTCCAGGCGAGCTCTACGGCTCTGCCAGTGGAATGCAGATTTTGCTTATAAAGTTGTAAATTATTGTCTGTATACTTGTGAAGATCTTGTCTACTTAACAAAGCTGCTTGCCTGCTCTTGAAACTGGCAGAAAAGAATCCTCTTTCCTTCCCTTCTTGCTTTCCCCATGTGCTCCAAAATGACCTAAATCATGCCCTTTTCCCTTGCTCTCCCAAAAATGTAGGGCTCATTTCAATGAGAACTATAAAATTGCAGGTAACCTCTCTTCCTCATCTTTCCTTTTGTGATCAGTTTCCTTTAATTGCAGTCCGTTTATGGGGTTTGTTGATCCTTGCGGGATGGGAGCGTGTGCAGTTCCTTCTGCTTCTCCTCCCCTGGAAGTCCCCACGCACCTTGTGGTTGTGCGTGGCCTCTCCGCTACAGCGGATACCCCCTCTCTGTTGGTGTCGGGAGCTCTCTTGGGCAGTCTGTTACCACTGAAGGCTATAAAACGATGAAAGAGGGGGATGAGGAATAAAAACCTACTTTAACGTTTCTTGCAGGGATGAAGTCGCACGTTGGGTGTGTTGTGGGGAACATGCTCTGGAAGGTGTAATGAGTTATTGCTGCTGTTGTCATAGGGCTGCAGGGAGCCTGGTGCAGAAATGGAGAAGTTCCTTTGTAGTAACGACCCCTTCTGATATCGTGGTCCCCAAGATTCGCATTTTCCAAAGTCTCTGACTTCCGTTGCTGTTACAGAAGTATTCCCTGGCTTTGGTGGGGAGGAAGGAGATGACACTGACAAAAGTACCTACGTTTTGGCGCTTACTCAAAACTCTTTTTTTCACTGGCTTTTAAGTCCCTTGTTTATGGAAATAGTTTTTCCTTGTAGTCCCCTTTTTCCTCCGGAAGATAAAACTGTGGATTAAGTAACGTTACCCGTGGGAGCTCTCGTGATGGTTATCGGCTTCCTTTGAAATACCGAATTGTTCTCTGTTTCACAAACTGTAACGCCGGCAAATAGGGATGTGGGGATATAAATTTTTGCAGTGGTGTCTATTTTTCTGTTTATTCACTGTTTGAAAGAGAGTATTTTTTTTTTCTAAATTCCTCACTCTTGGGCCTTACAAAAAATGGTAAAATCCTTTCAGTTTGAAAGGGACCATGAACAAATAGATGGTATTAGAGAGCTGCGAAATGGGAAGTGACTCTTCTACTGTAGTTCCCCCTGTGCAGTCTTCACAGCAGCTCTGTAACACGAGTCAGATCTGCTATTTCTTTTCAGTGATGAATATCCATCTGTGAGCAAAAGCAACTTGTAAGCTTCATATATGTAGCTTTAAGTCAAAATACTAATTTTAAATTTAAAATAACTTTTAGGTTAATGTATGAATGCCTTTATTAGCTCAATAAATGGAACCTGCAAGAGCAAAGCAGATTGCTGCTGCTGTGGTATTGTAAAAGAACTTGTTTTTTCCAGCTTAGTTAAAAGGAATTTATGTGACAATAATCTGCAAGAAAAAATAAATGACATGCATGATTCAGTAATTCACGGTGACTATGAACTTGTCTACTAGCACAGGTTTCATCTTGGGGGAAAAGAAAATTGCAGCTAATTTGTGACAAAAATAGGAATGTCAAGAAGGAAGGAATAAAATGGACAAGAAGGAATTCTTCATTCCAGGAACGTGTATTGCTCTTTTCAAAGAAACTATTGGTTTAGTAGTGTTCTGCTGCTTCACCTTTTTCAAAATCCCTGTGTGAGCATTTGGGCTTCAGCTCCTGGAAGAGATTAACAACTCTTCTGCATAAAAATGCATCTGACTGATGGGGGTTTCTCACGGTAACGGTTCCGTAACCAAACTTGCTCTCGACATGTTTTTCTCCCATGGGATAAATCCTTCCTAAAGGTTAAATATAACTGTTTGGACTATTGCTTCTGTCTTAATTCAAAAGCTGACAATGTTGAAAATTCTCCCGTTGTTCTGGTCCATTTGCTTTTGTCTTAGTTACGGTCTTTCTGTTGTGCAGTTATAAATTAGCACATTGCATCGTGTTTGCAGATAAAATTTTAATGAATATTCTTATGTCAGTGTGGTTGTCCAACAGAAAAAAAAAAATAGATTGCTCTGAGATAGCTTAAGGGAGAGAAGAACACTTTATGGAACCTGGGATCACAAGTTACTTTTAAGTATCTTGACTCAGGTAGTTTACAAAAGGCAGATAGGAGAAAAAAATATTTAATTACCTGTTTCACAGTAATCTTTATTTTGAATAAAATCACCTGCTCTAAGCTTCCATGGTCTAAATACGTGCAACACTCATGCATTATTTTATCTCCCCCCCAAATTATGGGAGAGCGGGACAGTCAAAGAATAAAATCTGGTTTATTCAACCGTGGGTAAGAGAATGCTGTATGATCCCCCAACCTGCCTTTGGAAGGCTTTGTTTTAATGTGGATTTGAAGAAGAGAATCCATTGACTTAACCTTGGGGAAGAAAACGCTTGCCCTGAAAGCAAACTCAGTAGATGCTATTGGCTGTATTCCACTTACAATCTCTCCAGATGTTTGTGGAAATGTAAGTGGATTTAAGTATCCTTAAGAAACGTGTGGTTGATGAAATCAGCTGAATTCAGGGATGGGCATGCATCATTCTACAGCCTGTTTTAGAACTTGATTAATACATAGCTTTCTTGCTTCCACTTTTGTGCTCATTAAAACTTCTGAAATTCTTTGGAAGAAAGTGGCAAGTTTTGTTTGAACTTTATTCCTTCAAACAGTTTTGAATTTACTACGTTTCAGCAGAGCAGTGTAATGTACAGCTTGGTCGGCAAGGATTCTGAACTTGTCAGAAACAAATGTGAAATAACTTTTTTTTTTTTTCCTTAAATTTTGCAGTTTTGTTTCTGCTGATGTGGGCTCTGTCATACCAATTGCTCTGTAGTAAATTATTGCTAAATGTTAGCTGGGTAGTGGTGATTATTTCAAAGATAGGGTGATCTGGAAGAGACAGCTTGCACAGGAAAAGCAGTCAGTCATATTAACAAAACTGGCAATAAATGCCACAGAACATCATCATCATTTTATACCCCTTTTGGTCATGCTGTTGAGCTAGCTGAACTATGTCCTTGTTTGTGTTTCAGAGAAGAAATCTGAAATATAGTCACTTCAGGGAAAATGCAAGTGCCTTGATTTATTGATGTTATTTTATCTATTTTGCACAGGTTTTGCGGGGAGGAGGGAAGGAAGGAAGATTAGCAATTTCAGATGAAGACAGGCAGAAATGTTCACAAATGCCTGTCACACCCCAAAAGCAGTAATCAAATTACTGCCGTGAAGCAAAATGATATAATTGATTATGAAACTTGAAATCAGTGCCTAGAGCATTAGGAAAGCTGACAGTGCGAGCCAGTGAATTTAAAAAGAGGAGTGGGTGCAAATCTATTAAATATGTTTTTAAGGAGAACGAATCTTCTGCAGAAGGATATGGTATCAGTAATTTATGGGCACGAACAAAATGCTACATCAGTGATTTATAGTGTCAGGCAGGGCTATTAGCATGATTAGAGTTCAGAAGTTTAATTCACTTCCCTCTTTAGAAGAGGAGAATTATCTCCTGTAAAGACTCATCTGAGTTGTTCCAAATGGTGTGTGAGGACCCTTCTGGGTTAAGCTGGAGGAACTGTTTTAAAGCAGTCAGAGGGGCGATGGGCATTACATGTTGCTGTTTCTTAGACATGGTATCCGTGATCAAGTCTCTTTTCTTTGTTGTCGTTCTTAAAGGACGAAACTATCTAACAGAAGTACTAAGTAACTAGATGACTATTGTTTCCATGCACCCCAATAGCAAAACCAAAATTTGTGTGGGACAACAGCACTTTTCTTTAAAACCCCAGAAGATGAGAGAGGAGAAATTGTAACACTGTCCTTGGAGTAGGGTTTCTGTTGTCATTTGTATGTTAGAGAGCATCCGTCTCACTTCAGTTGTTGTAGAGGAGACTGGTTTTAAGTTGAATATCACTAGTTAAGGTCCCAGTTGCTGACAAAACCACTTCCAGCATCAGTAGGCATTTGCTTTAGACCTTTTTCGCCTAAATCTCTGAGTTCACATGTCCCTGCAGTCTCTGAAAGTAATTGATATTACCACGGTATTTTATCAACATCTATCAATATGAGAAACCAAACTCAGCAAAACATAGACAGGAGCAATTCATAAAGTTCCTGGTAGACAGGTAAGGCTGGGATTAGCAACTGAGAAGACAATTCAGGTGCAAGCCACGATTCTGCTGCTGCAGTCCGGGATGAGAACAGGCGGACATGGCTGCTGGTCGCTGCCACATCGACCTGCAGTCCCTGTAGATCACACCTCTCTGGGCAGAGAAACCAGGAGCAGGTCCGGTTCTGGTGGATCCAGTGCATGCCTCTGGTGAGTGAGAGGAGGCAGAATATGGTTTGGTGGCAGGAGGCATAGGAGTTTGTGACTGAATAACCTTCCTGGGAGCTTCTGCCCAACTGCAGAGCCTGTGCTGGCTGCTGCACAGGAGAGTCCCTGCAGGGATGCAGTTGGTTGCTGTGACCCAGCACTGTCACCCATGTCCTGGTGCATGACCTGACACAGCTGATGTGTCTCATGACCTGTGCTGGAGAACAAGATACTTGAGCGTTAGGATGAAAATTTTGTCAGTTCTAGGTATGTAAGTATTTTTTTCCTAACCTATGAAAACCATTCTGTTCGCACAGATTTAAAGTCATTTGACTTCTTTAGTCAGAAGAAGAAAAAAAAGAAAAAGATGCTCCATTCTCAGTATCGAATGACTTCATTTCTTCTGAAGACGTTAAAACCAGAACCGCCTCCTTGTTGTGACTGTCTTGGCATCCTCTGTCCTTATGCAAGTGACTTTTGCATAGTTTGCCATGAATGTTAAAGTACTGCTTGCACAAAGACCCCGGGAGTTAGGCACGGCATCATTACCTATGGATAATAATTGAAGCACAGAGAAAACTCAGGGTTGTGGAAGCCAGAGGCTCCAGGGGAGGGGAACTAATCTCCCCAGAAGCAAGACTAGTGTAGGTAAAAAATGAGTCTCATTGCTGCCTTCATTAGGAAATCTGGTTGCAGTCCCAAGCCCCGGTGACTTTAGACGTTTGCCACCCAAATCTCTAAATCTGTTTTTTGAACAGAGTTTCTCTTCCCTGTTTGCCCTGCAGAGCTGCTGCTTGCTATCTTGGGTATCCTCCTCTTTCTCAGTTTTCAATTAATCTCTCCCCACTCATCTCGGTCTGTTCCTCTCTGGCTGGCGCAGAGCTCTCCCAACAACTCATCCGCGGGAGGGAAGTGTGATTTAATGAGGGGGAAAGAGGAGCTGAGTGCTTGTAGCTGTGAGTGGTATTTGAGCTGTAGGTTTATTGGCGTGTACACTCCACCTTGCTTAAAGTCTGCTTCAGTATCTCAGGAGATCTCTTCCATCTCTTGCAGCTTGCTTTCCACTTTTCTGGACTAACTTCTTGGCTTCATCTTCTGCTGCTGTGGGGAAAACTTGAGGCAGATGCAGTGCTCTTGCTCTGACCTTCAGCCTTGCTCCCACAGCTAATACGAAATGCCATACAAACCTTGATGCAATTCTCCGTGGCTGCTGTAGGCACCGTAGGCAAAGCGTCTTATTAATGGAGGAACCACAGGGGATTTTGATTGCGCTGTTGCTTCTGATTGTCACGCTGGCATAAAGATAAGTTATGCTTGGGGTAGTCTGGCCATATCTCCCCATGCATTTCACTTGGGTATAAAAATAATCCCCACCTAGATGCTTTTCTATTATCAAAGTGTTTTAGGTGAGTTTGGAATGAAAATTTCCCAGTGTAAGATTGGTCTCCTAAGGAAGTGATTTGTGAGGCGGTAACCTTACAAGGGAGCTGGAGGGGGAATTCAGGGTGTAGAGGGAGGGAAAGGGTTTCAGAAGGATGTGGGAAATGGGTGTTGGACAAGGAATTCTTGCCGGGAGTCTGGGAGGGAAGGTATTTCAAGAGCAAGGTTTGGATGGAAGTCAAAGTATTGGTCTGGCTGTCTGGTAAGAACTGGTAAGTACTAGGAGGGCTGAAGATCCACCGACAAATGGAGAGGTGAAAACCTTATGTTGTAGAAAGCAAATAGTGGGGCTTTGTGTGAAAGAAAAGGGAAAAAAAAAAAAAGGGAGGAAAAAAAAAAAAGAAACTACTTCTGGTCTAAATGCTTGATTCCAACACAGCCAGAGTGATTGCAACTTTCAAAGAGCATTTTCCCCAAGACGAAGTTTCAGCTGGCATAAAAGCTAGCATTTGACATCTTTTTCATGTAATGACTATATTAACAAAAGAAGGCCTCGCTGTTGGCTGCCTTTGTAAAACAACTCCAGTGCAGTTCTTCATTCTCTTAACTCATATATGTGGCTTAGAGTCAGCTCACAACTCCCGCTGGAATGCAAGCGGGTCAGCTTGTGTGCGCACACAGAGCATTAGAAAGTTCTCTACATGGCTTGACAAAAAGGCTCTTTGCAGTTGTTCATTCCTGTTGTAGCAGACAGTTTAATACACTGATGTTTGCTGTGTGGCAGCATTTAACGTTCCTGTCCCATAAGCAACTAGAGAAGTATCGCACTCAGCTCCACCTGCTCAGGCATCCAACCTGAGATGCTGCAGTACGGTCTGTAAAGCCTGCAGTCATTAGGAGTTCCTTTGTAATTAAAGATAAGTTTTAATAGTTGTTATAAACACCGACTTCAGCTACTTGCTGAAGGCAAAATATTCTTAAATTCTGAAAATTGACCTCACTGTTTGAAAGGTGCTGGCAGTGCGTTGAGTTGTTTTAATGTTTCTGGTTTCCCTGACGTGAGGATGGCTTTCCTTAGACTACTGTTTGATTTCAAAGTTGTATTATGGTTCTCATTTTTTCTGAAGTGCCAAAACACAGACTTATCTGTGCTCTCCCTTTTCATCGTGGGATGCACCGACAGTTAAACCTCTTACCTTTACGGGAAGTCTGTATCGCCTCTTAAAGCCTAAAGTTCACAGCTCTTCTCCAATACTCAGAGCATCTGATGGGGAGGCTGGTTTAAAAAAAACAATGTTTAGGGAGTGTTTTATGTGCTGTGTAATTTAAATAACCATCCTGATTTCCTCTGTCTCTAAAAAGAGTGCAAGGGAAAGGGCAGGACTATATAGAGAAAGGAGCTGATCTGTATTTTAAGCCTTCCCACCAACACAGCCTGATGGGGTGTGTATGTGGGAGATTTCTAAATAGGAAACTGTGATGTGAGGAATCCTAGGAGCCATGAGGATTGTGTAAATGTTTTCTCTTTAAATCAGAAATAGTCTGCTTTCTCTACTGAGAAAACTCACTTTGCTTACTAGAGAGCACAGTTTATAAACTGTGATGAATGGAGATGAAGCAAAGGGACGGGACTGTCGTTCTGTAGAGTAAAAAAACCCCAAAAAAACATTTCTGTACTGTTTTGATTTATCATTTTATCTTCATCTGGTTGCCATCATTCAGATAGAGCTGACTACGGGTGTAGGGAAGCGCAGAAATTTTGAACAGAACATAAATAGGAGAATAATCATTTATTTCATTACTGTGAAACGTAGTCTGGATAGGTGAGAAAAAGGAATGTGAGATAAGTGCTAGACATTGGCGTCCTTATAATTTACGTTTTATTAATAAATACGCTTGAAAATGACATTTTTCCTTAGCGCCTTATTGTAAACTGTTGCTGATGCTACGGAAGTCATACTTCCTACTAGTATAAATTGGTGGAGCTGGGAGCTGAATTAAAAGCATGATGATTTTCTACCAGCCTTGGAAGCTGCTCCAGTTGGACGAGGAAGAGTTATCTCTCTTTGTCAGACTGAATTGCAGAACTCAGCTTTGCTTTTCTCTGCATATTGCTGTGACAAAGAACAGGCCTTTAATTCAGTGGAGAAAGGCATATGAATAACCAACAGCTTGAAATTAAGGCCAGACAAATTAAAATTAAAAGTTAGACACTTTGCTGGGTAGTGGAAGATGATATAACGTAAGACCAAACTACCGGGTTGTCGGTGCGTTTCCCTTCTTTTGACGTTTTCAGATCACGACGGAATGCCTTTCTGAAGACTTTTAGTTGGACTGAAGCTATGGGTTTAATACCAAGGTACCTGTGGGGAAAATGGTTATATAAATACTGGTTTGTTTGATGTGATCATATTAAGTGAGCTAATGGCTTGTTCTGGTCTTAAAAGTCTCTGATATCCAGTGCTCATTACTTTGCTGATGGTGGTGTAACCCAAGTCCCTTTGAAAAGCAGTGAGTCAGGAGAATATCTCTCTGAGATGGTTTATGCAGTCCTTTAAAAGTGTAATTCCACTTTATAAGAGAAATCTTGGTTTTGTGAAACTGATGCTGTGCTTGTATTAAAGCTAAATGGAGGCTTATTCATTAAAGCCTTTTTTCTTTCTTTTTTTTTTTTTTTTGTATGATGGATGGAAAATACAAAAGCAAAGCATCTTCTGGCTGCAAAATGGAGACTCTTTTGGGTGGTTGCTCAGCAGATTTCAACAGATGAGATTTTGTGACTCATCACAACACAGTATAAGGGAAAAGTGTGACTGAGAAGCTGTAGGTTAAAAAGCAAAAGAGAGCTGGGTTAATATGAATGCGATGGTGAGTTGTGTCCCAGTGTCCTATTCCATCTTTGGATGAAGACTACTAAAGTCCTGGGAAAGTCATGTTGACATCCACCTCCTGCGGTGTGGATGATTGAGTGTTCTTTGCTGTAGCTGATGTTTGTTTGGGATGGCCAGAAGTTTCTGTGAGAAGGAGACAGGAGACATTGCAGGGTGTGTGGTGCACATGTGGTTTGCTTGAAGACATCATTTTGGATAATTGCTCTTGGTTTGTTTCTGAAGAATTCTAAATCTTCCTCCAGAGAAACTCAGTAACAAAGTGTCCTTGATCGGCTGCTGGGCATCTGGCTTCAGGAGGGTTGGTAGAAGCTTAAAGGGGAAAAATTGTATTTTTTGAAGAGTAGTGCTGAAGACTGCTGTCTCTTCAGTAGGAAACCAAATTCTGAAGGGAGCTGTGTTTCCTGGCTGTGAAATCATTAGGTCTTTTTTTTTTTATATATATATATTTGTGTGCCTTTGAGCTGTGCCAAGTCCATCATATAGTGTAGAAAAGAGTATCTTGGTAGGTTTTTTTGTAAGACTGTAGCAACCCTGCTTGTGCACATGGACTGAAAATCTGGCTCTCCTATAGTCCTGGGCGAAACTCAGAAAATTCACCAGAATTTCACACAGGGTCTATTATTACCTGTTCCTTCTACTCATTGTGCAGGCAGACCCCTCACCAGGAGAAGATATGTCTGGGAAGGGACCTCCTGGGTCATTGGGTCCGTTTTCCTGCCATCATAAGCAATCACATCATATGAGCCCTTTCATTAACTGATCAAACTCCATTTTAGAAGTATGAACTCTTTTTGCCCCCACTACTTGCACTGGAAAACTGATATAGAACCTCATCTTCTGATTTCCAGCATGTATTTATTCACAGCTGGTCTGCACCCCCTTGTTTTGATGCCAACACTGTCCTTCAGTGTAAGCAGGCTTTTGCCTCCCGAGTATTTAGTTATCTGGTGTATCTATAAGCAGAAATTAAACCCCTTTCCAGCCTTCTTTTTCTTCCTTTGGTCAGGCCAGCAATGATCATCCTCTTAGTCCTTTCCACCCGCTCCAGAGATAAAACTCAGATTACCCGCATGAGAGATTCTTCTCAGGAGTTGCTAATGCTCTAAAGAGAAAAAACTAGAGGAAACTTTGAAGGACGGCTAAACTGAGAATCTTTTTTAAATTTAACTTCTGTTTCATGGCCTTTGTAAAGGATGTTGTCAGCTTTTTGTTTGGTTGAAGCCGTGGATGCTGATTAACTTTCAAGCTGAGCAACGTGAGGGCCATGGGTTTTTTTCATCGTAGAGGTTCCTTGAGGAAAAAGTCAAGAGGCGAGAAGTGGGAATATATTTTCTCATGTAGTGGAAGTAATTTGTGGGAGGTATTGTGGAAAATGCTGATGGATATGCTGGCGTGAGATGTCCTTGTAGTCCTTGTGGCAAAGTTGCTCCTTGTGAATTGGGTTTTTTGGCATTTTGGTGTGATGTGGAAGAATCTGTGCTGTCGCTTTGCCACCTCTGTTCAAGAATTTGTCACTTGAAAGAAGGAAGCTGTCCTACAGATATGCTGTAGCTGCATATTTCTTCTGGTCAATGAGAAGCCAAATTTCAGACCACTCTTTGGCAGGCGGGTGATAATAGCTTCACATTTAAAGCAAAGGATTAAATGACTGAACAATCTAGGACATGGAAAAGCAGCTAGAGAAGAGATGGTTGAGTGAGGGGATAATGGTGAAGGTCTGCTAATCTTCAGGTGGAAAAAACTAATAGGGGTTATTGTTTATTGTCTTTTATAAGAGAAGAATCAGGAAGCATCATACAAAAACTTCAGGTGACTTAATGCTGTTAATTTCAGAGAGTTAGAAGAGGCCTAGCTAAGACGTAAAATTACTGAACGGAACGTTGGTTCTGTTTTACATCAAACCAGGACACTTGAAAAAAAATATACAGAAGCAGATGATTCTTCACACAGAACCTTGTTGTGGAAGTCTCTGCGCAAGGTAATCTGGTTGCTGAAAGTTTCTGTGGGTTCAGGACGTGGATGTGGGAAAACGCATTGGTGGTTCTCGCCTGCAAAGACAACCTCTGCTGGCTCAGGAAGTCCTTGGGCCACATGTTGAGATTATTTTGGGAAAGGATCATGGTATTTGTGTCCTATTGTATTTATCCCAAGTCAAACAGTATTTGTGACCTGGTATGTTTAGTTCAATGAACCTCTGGGCTATTCAGTTCCAGCTGTTCTTGACATGGTTTTGTACGTGTTGTATGTCTTGCAAAGTTTTCATCTTTACAGCAAGTGGTAAATATTAGGATCATTATGCTCATGATTAATATATCCATTTAAATGCTGTTATGTGATAAGTTGTCTAACATGTAAGTTGTCCCTCAACTTTCCAACGGAACTCTTCAGTACTGAAGGAATCTAAGCTTGTTTTGCTGAGAAGTCCTAATAGGTTTTATGGGAAAAACTGCTGGAAGGATCAGATAACGAGCCCTGAAAACATGGAGAGGGGAAGAAGTATTACATTTGTATTTAAGCTCAAGCCTCTGTGTTTGATTGCAGGAAGACATTTGAAAAATAGCTATACCAGAGCTCTGAAGGATTCTTCAGCCTACTGATACGAGCTCTGGGAACTGGGCTGTAAACTCCTTGAAACCCGAACAGATGTTTTGGTATATAGCTTCAAAGCTTTGAAAGACTGTTTTCCCCACATGCCTTTCTGTGTGAGGAGACTTTTAAGAGCTGCTGAATAAATTTTATTATCTCTTCTACAAAAGCACTATCCACACGGAAGAGGCAGGCTTTGAACAGTCATAGGCTCAGAAGTGAAACAATAACAACATAATGCCGGCCCAATTGAACAAAAATGGAATAGAAATGGGAGAGGTGCACGTCAGCCTGTTTAGGACCCAGAGGGGTGAGAGTTTTGAGATGCTTCAATAGCTTCTTCATGAAGATAAGTAAACGCAAGGGAGCTATATTGGCTTCAGCTCTGCTACATTAGATAGAAGAATTCTTAATGTTGGGGATGAATAACATGAGTAACAATCCAGATGTTAGTCATGTTGTTTTATGTGCATTTAGAAATGCATCTGACAATGATGAAAGTGAGTTGAGAACCTACAGGGTTTTGAATGGGGAAAGGTGAGTAAATTTAACTTACTCTCTATCCTTTCATCCCCTTCCCACACGCTAACTGGGTGTATATTGGTATGGGAGGCTTTGCTGTGCTGCTGCTGTGTGAATGCCCAGGAAAACATAATCCCTGCTGTAGGAATTTATCAGACTTTAAAAAGAGAAGATAAAGGAAATGTCTGGAAATAGGGGACTGAGACATAAGAATTGAGATCCAACTCAGTTCAATTGTCGTCTTTCAACCTGCAAGTCTTTTCAGCACCTGTCGCCTTCTGTTCCTCAAACAAGCAAAACACCAATATTTCACTGTAATATTATTACAGGTTCATTAACAATTCTGCTTTGGTTTATAGTTTCGGGGGGTGGGGGTCGGGAACCACCTTAAAATTCAGATTGTTCTTTTATTAAAAATGTGATAGATAATGTTTTTTATTTTTTTATTTTTAAATTTAACCGACCTTCAGAACACACAAAAGACTTCAGGTGCTTGATTTTTTTACCCACTGCATCGCATTTATTTATACCTCCCCTCCAATTCAAAGCCTTGTTGAACATAGCTTAAGTGGAAGAAGCCAGCATAATGTCTGTGCGTGCTTTTATGTTTCATTCAGCTGTCCTATGAAGCTTCTTTTCCACCAGTCACCAACGTCCAACAGTGTTCTGAGTGAACGTCAGAGACAGTGACATGTCTTTGGTGAGAACTGTGGCCTTTTTTTCTGCAGCCAGAGGGGGTAAGCCAAACCATTTTAGAAGGGCTCCACGCAAGAATCTCCTGACACTTTCCATGTTGCAATTTGGAGTGTTTATTCTCCCCTGTTTAGGCTTTTGTTTGCCATGTGTCATTGCAGTGAGTTGAGAGCGCAAAAAAAAAAAAGTATTTTTATCATAGGGATTTTTGTTTGAGGATCTGAACCAGTTGTGGAATTGCTTTGAGGTTGTTTTTTTTTTTTTTTCCGCCCCAAAGGAGAATGCAGCCTTCAATCACACGACTGGCAGGATGGAGTTTATTTGTAAGGTCAAGATCTACTTACAAGTAATAGCACTTCCCATGGGGAAAAACACTAACGCAATTTGTGAAAGTTATTTTACTTGATGGTCAAATAAACTTGATAGCACAT